>NC_086444.1:1160000539-1160613039 GCF_028390025.1 Pseudophryne corroboree
CTGAGCCTGCAAGATGCTTTGTTGCGCTCGCCCCCCCGCCGGCATTCAGGATGTCGGTATGCTGACCGCCGGGATCCCGGCAGCCGGCATAACATACCAATCCCACCATCTATGCATTAACTAAACTTCTGCCACGGCGGAGAAACTCTTTGAACAAACAGAGCAGATATGCCAATGCAGCCTCAATGTACTAGATCAGTGGATCTCAACCCACAACCCTCATGACTTCCCAACAGCTCATGTTTTGAAAATTTCAGTATGTGGAAGCAGGTGGGACAATAATAACTGTCCCATGTCTGGGCCATTTGGCTAAGATCAGGTGTAGACACCTATGTATGCTGTTGGGCTTAAAGGCGACACCAGTAGACAATGGGCCATCACCTGGTCCTCTGACCAGGAGGAAGGCTGCCTGTAGCCCGAGGTGCTAAGTGTCCCCTGAACCACAAACATCCTTGCACAAGCATTTTTTTTCAGATGGCACCATTTCTTCCTTTGCACTAGTCTTCTGGCAGGGGCAAGGACAATTTTTACATTCCTGGCTGAAAGTGCCATAAAGGCCCCAGCCAACTTTAGTTTGTTATTTTTTGCACTGGCACTTTCACAGAAGCTTTTATTTTATTTGTGTGTGTGTCTGTTTTTGTGGGGTTTTGGGTGTAGACCCTTGTGAGCTACCCTTTACCCAATTCATCTGAGTGATCTGAAGAATCCATTCCCCAGGGGGAAACTTTGACAAACCTTGGGGATAAAGGGGAGACCCAGAACTTTGTGGTGGAGGGAAACCTAAAGGTGGTCGGGGATGTTAAGGGTAAGATGTCTTCGGGGATGTCTTCAATGAAGATGGATCCAAAGATCCCTTTTACTCCTCAATGGGGCATTTTAGCTACGAGGTAATGGGGACAAACAGGTCCCTTCTCCTTTTGAAGAGGAGCCAAAGACACAAGCAACATAGATTAACTCACCTGTGCATGAATAAAGAAATCCACAAAACATGACCTGTTGGTGGTACTTAAGGACTGCAGTTGAGAACCCCTTCAGTACTAGTCAATGATACCATCAACAGGTACCAAGCAATTATAAGTGCACTCTTTGGATCCACAGAGAACAGATGTGCTATATAGTGCAGTACACAGTGAAAACACCAGCAATGTTATAGGGGACTGCAAAAAAAGCAAAAGGGAACAGTATGGAGTAACTGAGCATCATAGAGAGCATCCCAAAGTCTATTTTATATGACTAACCTATGTGGCAAAAAGGAAGGCTACAATAACCAAATGAAATGGAAAAGTACAAGGTGTAAATAAATAGAAGTTCGGAAGTTGTGATTAGTTTTTGCCATTGTTTCCTACTTTTTGCATTTCAATGCAAGGTTCTTACCCACAAGATGGACAAATGAGTTTGAAGTACAGATTTCAAGAATCAGTTGCAAAGATAGATTAGGGTCTAAGCTTTGGGGGCTGATTCAATTAAGTGGGAGTCCTATTGTAGCTATGAGCAAGGTGCTTCTGTGCATGGTTCCAGCCATAATGATAGATAAAACGTTGCTTATTTTACTCACATTTCCATCAGGAACAAGACAAAATGAACAATGATTATTGGCAAAAACCTTCCACAATGACGCATTGCGCCAGGCTACAACATAACCTCGCACTTAATTGAATAGGTCCCCAAGTTAGGCTCATGGAGAATGCAGAGAAAAGTTACCTTAGATTTAAAAAAAAAATTATAATTTAAGGTATATAAACATTATTCTTTAAACACAATTATTTTTTAGATATGAACAGTACATTACACACACAAATGATACAATGATACATACACTGCAAAATGAGCTGAACAAAGCACTGAATCAGTTACTTCGAGCTGTAATTATTAGACGTTTTAATTACTTACTGAAAAGTGACAAACTACATGAATTAACATATGTATAACTGTAATTAAAAGTCGAACACAGATTTCCACATTAGACATCCATTCCGCTCTGTATGGAGGCCTTAGAATTGCTACCAAATGACAATTAAACCAGCGATACAGTACAATAAAACCACAATACTGTAATCTAATCTGCTCATGATGTAAACTAATTATTTGGAAGGGGAGGGGGGGGGGGGGGGGGGGGGGGATTCAAGCCAGTAAACTAACTAACCTACTAAACTACATAGTCTCACACCAACACCAGAGCCACTACATTTACCAATTATTCTGTTCTGCAACCTCAATTATTTCCCACATTGCCACGTTGTTTTATGTCCGTCCTGAAATAAGTGAGAGATGTGAAGATGTCCTCAGACACGTGAACTCTAAACTTCATTTGTCTTTCAGCCGGCTTGATGGCTGTGCATTTAAAAACCCATTCTGTCTTATAAACTAAAAATTAAATGTACTCAGCTGTGATGGTGGCCATCGCAGCTGCTATTTATATGCTAATACCCTCGGCTAGAAGGCCTTGCAAATTATTCTGCCATGCCAATATCTCATGTGCGTGTACTCGGCCAAAACTCCCCCCCACCACACCCCTCCCGTCCTGTCTAAAAGATGGGAGGTTTCCACCAAAGCATTTACACATTCATGGCCGCAGGGTCTACTTAACCACGTAATTGCCAGATAAGAGACAGTTATATACATTCCTGATATTTCACACAGATGAGATTTTTGTTACTTTGCCAAAAATAAACCATTAAAATTATTATTTTTAAAGCAAACTAAAAACTAGAAACATATTTCAACAGGTATGGGCTATAAATACAGGCTAAAACAATTACCTATCAATATGATTTAACAATGACATTGTCAATAGTTCCCAAATTCCTTAGAGGTCTTTCCGCTGAAGTTTACAATAAATGTAATTTCTAGATTTTGTGTGGGCATTGTGTTCTTTTCATAGGTAACCCTTTTTTTTTTTAGTTAAAAAAAAATATACATATAATTTATTTTTTAAATTAATAAAAATATATATATTTGCCATTTAATCTAGAAACAATACTGTAAAGTAAATCTGATTTTAATCCATTTTGCTGGTATTCTGATGTATAAACCAGGTAAACTTTAAAATAATGAGGCACAAAGTATTTGTATTATTGGCGATATTGAAAAATTTACCAAAACATTTGAATTTAAGTTTAAAAAAAAATGTTTATTATTATTATTTTTTTTAGAATCTGTTCAGTTTAAAAATTAAAAATGTAATTATTCAAATATATAACTGAAAGAGGATCGGCTCACAATTTTTTTTTATATATTTTTTTCTTTCCGTTTAAAAACTAATTGCTCGGATAAATAGTAATAAAATAATGTAAGCATAGTAAAAAAATAATAATAATCTGAACATTAATTATGCATGGGAATATTTTAGAAACATGATACATTTTTAGTTCTCTATATAACTGATAAATGCTAATGGACCTGCAGAAATGCATGGAAAAATACGGTTTAGCACCTCCTTAAAATATTTTATTCCTACCAAAAATTAAACTGGTGAGTTAAAACAAAATATATAAATTAAAAAAAAAAAACTAAAAAAAAAATCTTGAGACCTACCAGAAAGAAGCAGTTAAATGGTGAGAACAAAGTGTTTATCTAAGGCCTTAACAACAAACATTTATTTTCATTATACCCTGTATATTCCTGAATGGAACGGCAAGCAGTTTTGTTTTCATTTGAATCATCTTTATTTACAGGGCAATGAATTTCATGGCCAATTTCACTGAATTTGATATGGCGCCCAACTGCATTAGCGCTACAAGAACAAAACAAAAAACCTATCAGATACTCAGATGCTAATTCCTCTCAAGGGAACAATGCTTTGTTTTCATCTTTAAAAGGATTTCTGATTGCGTTATCGCACATTATATTGTGGGACGGGAATCACTTACAGAAACAGCAGCATGAAGGTGGCAACTAACTGTGAGGTTTTTATTAATATTTATTAACATTATTTGCCTAGTCTAAAAATTGTCAAGAACAATTTAAGATATTTTACAAAGAACGAACGCGTTTATAAATAAAAAAAATTTTTTATGAATCTTAACTAGTTATAGCCATACATAGATTTACTTTCAATAACACTCAATTTTCGGAATAAAAAAAAATAAAAAAATACATTTATTTAGCTAGGTATTCCCAATATTGCACCTTAAGTGATTTTGGGGCATTTACAGAATAATTAGAACAAATTAAAAAGTTTGCTACCCCCCTCCTTACCCAAAGCCAGTCTCATCTAACTGAGCAGGGGGAGGGGCTTATTGTAGAGGATAAATGCGAGAGAATAACAGCAGAGAGCTCAGGGTGCAAAAACGTCAGCTCAGCATTTATAACAGCGGACGGAAGAAGACTGGTTCTGACCGTGCAGCAGTTAGATTAAAGCTAACTTTAAAAAAAAAAAAAAACATAACAAATAAAGATGTCTTTTTTTTATTACAGTGCATTCAGGCTGTAACTTTATTAAAAAATAAAAAAAAATATGAATAAAAGAAATTGCACCCCCCCCCCCGCATAGCAGCATGGGGTATCCACATGATAATTACACACTTTGTTTGCTTTGAGCCTACATTAATCAAAGAATCTTATTTATAAAGTGTACACAGCACTGTACAGGGAGATTTACAATAGATTTACTATAGGATGAATAAGCAATACAATAAAAAAAAACATATAAAAATAGATCAGACAAGTGTGATGCCCTGTGTAATTTAATGCTCTTGGGTAGCCGAATATCACATAGTTTCAGGTGTTTGGTGATCTGACAATTGCCGGATGACACCTAAGTGCAGGTGATTATTATTATTTTTTTAAACAAACAAAAAAAACTTTCTGTAAAATGTAAAGTTATGTTATAACAGATGAAGAAGGGAGAAGCATTATGATCTATATGCCTACGCTGCTTGACATAATCAAATGGGCATTTTAACTGAAGATACAAAGGGAATAGCTTTAGGGTCACATGATATTTGTGAATTAAGAATAACGAAGCAGCTCTTTACCAAAAAAACATAAACAAAGACGCAAAATTAAAAACACAGCCGTATAACGTGTAGGCTCTACATTGGTAAGAGAGCTGAGAAGACCTTTATATTGTGTGACAAATATTCAAATGATGTGATTTTCGTTATGTCCTGTATATGTATTACGCACACTGTGCTTTATATATAATACTGCTTCATTTATTAGGTATGAAAAGAAAATGATGTGAGCAGTGTGCTCCCTCTGGTGGCCATAAGGTAGAATTAACTCTTCATCCTAATAAGCACAGCAGTGACATTATGACTATTGTACAGCAGAATAGCAACATGTTTATTTCTAGCGTATAGCTGACTAAACAGGGGAGACTTTGGCGTATGTTTGTCAGCGTAACATGTATTTTAATATTTGGAAGTAATAGTCCCTGTTTTTAATACAAAGTGTAGAGCTTGAATGACATTAATTAGCCGAGTGCGGGCAACCCTATGCATTTTTATTATGTGCCTATCCATCTCTACAAGCACATGGGGGTCTATTCACGAAGCAGTAAAATGAGTGGAGAAGTGAGCCAAGGAGAAGTTGCCTAGGGTAACCAATCAGCTGATTCTCCACACTTTTCACTGCTTCATGAATAGACCCCACAGTACGCAATTACATATATGTTGCTGGGGGAGTGCTGTGGGTAAAGTAAATGCGATTACAGTCCTGTAATACCATCATGTAATATTTTAGACCTGCCACAGTTTTGCTATTAGGGAATGCTAAAACTGTAGCAGGGCATGCTGGGATGTGTAGTTCCACAAAAAACAGGGGGCCACTTCATGAATACGCCTGATCTATGGTATATTATTTTGGAATGTGCTGTACAGACAAGAATGCAAGTATTGGAATTAAAGGGACGCTCCTACTCGCATGACATTAGCAGCACCTATATTACTTTCTCTAACCTTATATTCTGCAGCAGTCCCGCCATATCCTTAGGCTGGTCGGGTTATGGATACCCAGTGACAGGCTACATTCTGAGGATTAGTAGTTTGCGCACACAGCGTCTCCAGGAGACTGCGGACTGATCACCTGCAATACTGTACCATGCACATCCGTTTAGCTCACAAGTGACAGGCAATCTTATGAATTCCCTGCGTATACAGATGTGTCCACTTACATCTTGCCTCCCTGTACGTTAAACAGCCTTTCTAGTCATGCAATGCTGCATCTTGGTAGCGCCAAGCAGCTTTTTGTGCAACGTTTTCATTAAAATGCGTCTAAAATTATGTGACTAGGACGCACAAGCAGTTTTAACTGATTAGAATGATATGCGGCATGCCTATATTCTGTGTGCGACCGCGTCTGTATCTGCCTACGAAATGCTGCGCTACAGTGTTTTTCCTAGATAACACAGTAACGTAGCACTTTGTACGCAGATACAGCTGCAGACGCACACAGAATATAGGCATGCCACATATTTTAATTAGCTATGGGAATAAGTGGCTTGTGCGTCCTATTTGCATAGTGATGCGAATAACAAGCATTTTCAACAAAAAACAGATGCCTGACACTAAAGGAGTTGCACGGGACCTGTCAGCTCACTCATGCCAGGCTCTCTCCCGCTGCGTGGCATATTGAGGCAAGATGTATAAGGACCTGTATGTGGAATATAAAAGGACTCATTATAGCTGCGATAAATACATAGGGGTGTATTCAATTATTGTCGGAAACTGCTGTCTTGTCGGAAAGAAATTAGTTTCCAACAGGTTTAGGTCGGAAGAGGTTCCAACCTATTCAATGTGACCCCTTTTTTTCCCAACAAGTCGAGAAATCCAACTTGTCGGAAGCGGAGCCAAACCAGAAAGGTTTTAGCCCTGTCACCGACAATGTCAATCCGACTTTAAAAAAAGTCGGTAACGGGCCAAACCTGTCGGGTTTGGCCATCCATTAAATACACTCATGTCGGATCCTTTCCGTCAGAAAGGATCCGACATGAATTGAATACACCCCATAGAGGTCTTTTACAAAAATAAATAAATGTAATCGCTTATATAGTTGCAAGTAAAGGGCCCTACACATTTGGCGATTTGGCCGTTTTTAACGACCAACGATATTATCGTTGGCCGATTTTTCAACAATTTTTTGACATACACACTGAACGACTTTTATGGCCGATCTGGCATTACATTGATATCGTCCAAACTGGCTTACATGAATAAACAATGATAGACCAACGTTGAACAACTGCGGGGACGCGCATCGTTCATCGTTGATGCATCCACACTGAACGATATGATCGATTTATCGTTCATATCATCCTTCAATATCGTCAAGTGTGTAGGGCCCGGTCAGTTATGGAATTATGAAACTTTTATTAATATCCACCTGGAAGTTTTAGGTCAAAGATGGCAGATACCACGCAGCCTTAATGTGCATCCTTCCCGCCTTGTTCACAGAACACCAGTGACAGGAATATTTACAGGGATTCTGGGGCCACAATATTAACCAACAGCAGCAACAACCCACCGGGTGACACATAAGAACACAAACCCGCTCCAACAAGCAGTAACCAAGCAAGGACCAAATGTCACATTTTTCACAGTGCCGATATAAAAAACTCAGGCCAATATAAAACTCAGAATTAGGAGAATAGCAACCCATCTAATATTCCCTGCAATATTCTTAAATGAACGCTCAAATTAGAAAATCCATAAACATATGACCCAAAGTAGGTGCTATTATCATGTATTGTAGGACCACCAGAACAGAGACGCCTTGCCGTGGCTGGTGGCTTACCAGATGTTCGCAAATGAATGTAACTGAGATCTCTGTATTACTATTATCATGTAGTATGTAAATCTCATTTGCTGGTCCTTTGCAGTATGTTGGGAGAACTTGTTTTTGTATTGTTTTTTTAAACTACACGGGTGTCAGATGAATCTGTCTCTATGGACAGTAAAGAGAATACCGGACCACTTGCTCAGCAGATCCAAATGAAACGTTCTGGCATGGAACCTCCCATACTGAATCGCCTCGTATGAGGCAACCATCTTTCCCAACAATCTTATGCAAAGATGTGCGGACACTTCAGTAGGTCGGAGCACCATGCGGACCATCTCCTGAATTGTTTTCGCCTTGTCGTCTGGTAGAAACACCTTCTGGGCCACAGTATCCAGCAACATCCCCAGGAACAGGAGCCTCTGAGTTGGCTCCAGGTGGGACTTCTGGAAGTTGAGGATCCACCCATGGTCTGACAGAAGATGGATGGTACGTTCGATATGGAGCAACAAAAGCTCCCTGGATCATGCCTTTATCAGAAGAACATCCAGATAAGGGACCACATTGACCCCCTGGACACGGAGTTGAAGCATCATCTCCGCCATCACCTTTGTGAATACCCTCGGGGATATAGACAGGCTGAAGGGCAGCGCCTGGAACTGGAAGTGAAGTACTGTCAAACTCCAGCCTGTAGTATTGAGAAACAAGCTCTCTGACCCAGGTATCCTGGCAGGAAGTCTCCCAGACATGGCTGAAATGACGCAGTCAACCTCCCACCTCAAGATCCCCTCGGGGTGGGTGGGCACCGTCATGCTGGGGCCTTAGTGGCAGCAGAACCAGTGGACTGTTCCTGAGAACTGGTGCTTGCTGGTACAAGAACATACACACACACAGACAGTTATATTGCAAGCCTGCCTTACCGTATGTAAGAGGAGACAGAGAGAGAAGGACACCAGCACATCCCCCCCCCCCCTCCCCTAGCTCCCATGGTGCAGGTATGCTGTTGCCCAGACAGCATACCGAAAAAAATAAAAGATTAAAAGAAATTGAAGAAAATTCTCTGGAGCTCAGAGTGTGCATCCTCTCCTGAGGACACTTATCTAAACTTCCTGTGGGAGGGGGCATAGAGGGGAGGAGCCAGCACACCCAGTTGAAGAAATGTAAAGTGCACTGGCTCCTTTGGACCCAGTCTATACCCCATCGTACTAGTTTCCCACAATATCCCTTATGGATGCTAGAGAAACAACCATTCACCAGAAAGCTTTGATTCTTACCGCAAGCTGAATGAAAGCAAATCCGTGATTGGCTGCAGCAGGATCTCATTCCTCTGCAATATGTTGGTGAATCACAATCCTACCCCGCACTGCATGGAACACAAAATGTAAAACTACCATTCTGTATCCAGCATCACACTAGGCCTTTCCTCTGCACACTCCTCCTAGACTTGCATTAACGTGAGCGGGACAATGCAGATCCACAGGAAGCTCGAACAGCAGAGGCACCAGCTCCCGCCGGCTGCACTTACCTGCCTAGGAAGCAGAGAAAGGATTGCAGGGGTCAGATCACGTAACGTAGCGCGTAAGGCAATTTACTCACCACTCTCCTGTCTGCAGGCTGGCAATCGATATTCATCTCTTTGTGCTTTTTCATTGCAGCTTCCAGTTTCTTTTTCAGATCAATAGCGCGTTTAAGGCCGTCATCGGAGGTTCCGGCTTTGGTGAAAACCTACATAGGAAAAAAATGTGGCATTATACAGAGCGGCCCGGCGTCTGGAAAACATCACAAACAGTCACACTGACACGTTACTACTAAAGGCAAACCACAAGCACTACAGCCTGCAATGCAGAATGAGAGAGGACAAGTGTACAGGAATTCACTGGAATAATCATTATATAAAAGGTGAATGTCATTATTTACCAATACTGTACATAGGTAATTGAGGGGCAGATTTATTAAGCTCTGTGAAGTGATAAAGTGGAAGGTGATAAAGGACCAGCCAATCAGATCCAAACTTCCATGTCACAGACTGGGTTTGAAAAATTATAGTTAGGAGCTGATTGGCTGGTACTTTATCACCTGTCAATTTATCACTTCACCGAGCTTAATAAATCTGTCCCTATATGTCTGCAGGTCAGAGGTAGCAATCTAGGGGTCTCCAGCTGTTGTGATAGACATGCTGGGAATTATAGTTCCATAACAGCTGGGCAGTCAGATAGAAATGGACTGAGGCATTCCAGCTAAAGCAGCTGGCAGAAGCAAAGAAACGGTTCTGACTGGGTAGTGACCTGATTGGCCAATAACAGAAAAAGTCCCAGATTTTGATTGGCTCTCTTTTCAATTCATTCTAAAAGTCCGCTTTGCAATAAGGCACTGTAACTATAGAGAACAATATATCTATACAATACTATTCCATACCACAGGGAAACATCAACTTCATTTTTCATTATGCTCTTTTATTTATGAAAAACGCAGCATTTTTTAGGCAATCAAAAACATGTTATGTGGGGACATTGGTTCTAGGTCAGCGGTCACACACAAGTCTATTTACTTTGGGGGGATTTCAATTAGGATGACGGGGATGTAGCTCCCGTGTTAAGTGCCCAGAGCTATTCAATTGCTCACGCAGTAAACTAGTGGATTTCTAAATCTGCATTACCTAGAAACTGCATGCATATTACCTAATACGCCACCACATTTTAATTCTGGTTATCGCCGAAGCTGACCGGTTGCCTTACGGCATTTGAGCAGCTAATGAAATATGCCCCACTGGTTTCTCACAATGTTTTTCAGGCAAGATACTGGTCACTGATCAGGTCCCTTTTAAATTTTGAAGTACAAAAACTGTGGACGCAACGCAGACTTGGGTGCAGGGCAGTGTCCAGTCCCCCCCCCCCCACCCCTCAGTATTAACAATGGAGTTTGCTGAATTTTGTGTTTTGCAGCACCAGGAAGGTTCAGTCCTGGGCTGCAGTGCAGTAATAGTGCAGCGCAAGGCATAAGGCTTACTGCAAGGTATTTAAATTTGTGGCGCTCCAGCGCTGGGACAATACCTGGCAATGCAGCATCTAATGCGTTGAGTACCAGCACTGAGCTTGGGCTGCCAATACAACGTTGGTTAGGCAGCTACGCACACAAGTTATGCATGCACACGCACTAATTTCTGGGCCCCTACCATTCTATGCACTTCAACGTGCCCCCACATGCTGGATGCGCCATCTGGCCCGTTAAGGTCTGGGGGGTTGGGGGGCGCTGTAGCAAGCACTTACTCTGGGCGCCATGGCACCAAATTTTTCACAGATTTAAAAATGCTGGAGCTTTTTTGTGAGGTTATAAAAAAAAAAAAAAGGAATGTGGTTTGGGAATGTGTTCCAGGTCTGGGTAAGGTGGCGGATGGGGACAGGGTATGAGCGAAGTCCATGTACAAACAAAGTTTGGGGCATTGAATAAGGGAGTGTTCTAAAAGGAGCTTTACATCTTGAATTACTATAAAACTGGTGAGTTTGTAACTATTTTTTTTTTATTTTATTTGTTTTACTTTTTTGGTGCAGCTGCATCTCACAACCAGCAGGTGGTGCTCTAAACAATCACTCACTTGCTACACCCAGGGCTGATTAAATTAAATGAGCACTTCCTGCAACGGGATTCTCTTCTCAGTATAGACTACATAAGCAATCGTTACACTAATGATTTATTTATGGGTTCCATTCCCACCTCGGCCCTGTGTGGAGTTTGTATATTCTCCCCGTGCTTGCGTGGGTTTCCTCCGGGTTCTCCAGTTTCCTTCCACAATCCTAAAATATTCTGGGAAGTTAAATGGCTCCTGACAAAAATGAACCCTAGTGTGTAAGTGTGTGCGTGCACGTGGGCAGACTGGATGGGCCCAAGTGGTTCTTATTGACCATTAAAATTCTATGTTTCTGTGAATTCCAGACCAAAGTACTGTGTGTAGTTTGTCTGTTCTCCCATGTTTGCGTGTGTCTCCTCCGAGTCCCCTAGAGTGGGTGTGTGTATGCTAAGAAATGGACCACTGGCATTAGAGAAGGAGCATATAGGTACCTGGATCCAGGACTGTACTGCAGGCCAGTATTTGTTCTTAGCCAGTTTATGAGCATCCATCAAGCTGTTTACTACATCCACATTGTCACTGTTCTCTGTTACCTTCAGGTCTATGGGAAAGAGAAATAGTCACATAATCTGGCTTCAGTCTACCACTGTTTATGGGGTAAATTTACTAAAGCTTCTGAAAGTGAAAAGAGGTGACGTTGCCCATCAACCAATCAGATTCTGTCTATCATTTTCTAGGATGCAATAGAGAAATGATAGACAGAATATGATTGGTTGCTATGGGCAACATCACTTATTTTCACTTTTAGGGGGAAATGTATTAACCTTGAAAAGTGATACATTTTGCGGAGATAAAGTACCAACCAACCAGCTCCTAAGTGCCATGTTACAGGCTGTGTTTGAAAGTGACAGTTAGGAGCTGATTGGTCGGTACTTTATCACCGTCCACTTTATCATCACTTTTCTGGCCCATAGAAGCTTTAGTAAATTTACCCCTCAGTGTTTTCACAGGATGAATACAGAGCCTCCAGTCCTGACTATACAGTCTTTAAGTCTTGCAGCTCATTAAAGTCATTTGATTTAATTACAAGACTTCAGAACCATCTAACAGATCCCTGTATAGCAGTCATATTAATGAAACAGCTGGCCCACAGACTATGTAGGGCACGTAGGGATTAGATATACTCGCTAGCAGAATGTATCCAGCAAACTATTAAAGATAACATAAGGGTTAGGTTTGCCATATAGACAATGTGGGGCTTCGCTTTTTAAAAAAAACAATATATCTAGTGTTCATTCTAGCACCCTGCACCTTTCAAATCCTGTGCAGTTCCTCTTTCCTGCCTGGGGTGTCACTCTCTGCTCTGGTGCTTCTCAGCACACACAGGTCTTTATCACAGCACTGAGTAACAGATCAGAGTCTGCCGAGAAGCACCACAGCAGAGAGCGACACCCCAGGTAGGAAAGAGGAACTGCACAGATTTTAAAAGGTGCAGGGTGCTAGAATGAACACTAATACAGGTTGAGTATCCCTTATCCAAAATGCTTGGGACCAGAGGTATTTTGGATATCGGATTTTTCCGTATTTTGGAATAATTGCATACCATAATGAGATATCATGGTGATGGGACCTAAGTCTAAGCACAGAATGCATTTATGTTTCATATACACCTTATACACACAGCCTGAAGGTCATTTTAGCCAATATTTTTTATAACTTTGTGCATTAAACAAAGTGTGTGTATATTCACACAATTCATTTATATTTCATATACACCTTTTACACACAGCCTGAAGGTCATTTAATACAATATTTTTAATAACTTTGTTTATTAAACAAAGTTTGTGTACATTGAGCCATCAAAAAACAAAGGTTTCACTATCTCACTCTCGCTCAAAAAAGTCCGTATTTCGGAATATTCCATATTTCGGAATATTTGGATATGGGATACTCAACCTGTATCTGTATGCTGATTAGTGTGGATCCGTTCAAATGGCCGGCTATTGGGATCCCGGTGGTCAGGATGCCAACTCCGGAATCCTGATAGCCAGCAATGCCACCAGAAGGAATACCGGCGCACAGGGGCTATGTCCATTCGTGGGTGTCCACGACAGCCATAGAGTGGGAATACTGTAGAACCTGTGGAGAGGGCACCGAGCCCGCAGCATAGTGAGAGCAGCGTGCCCACAAGGGGACTTGCCCCGCTGCTGTCGGGATATCAGTTGGCATCCCGCCCGGCAGGATTACGTATGTAATCCATTAGTAGATAATGTGCAAGGCTTGGTACTAAGTGGGGCTCATTCCTACTAGTGCTTTTGTCCATGTTGCATTCTGTATGTAACACGGCCAAATAGTGAAGCACTTTGTACATGGGGGTGAGACGCATTTTGTGCTCTGTATGACCGAGACACTACGGTCATGACAGGGTTATTAATAAATGCTAAAGCTGCAGGTTCTGTATAAAATGTAATGAGTAACAAACACCTCAACATCTTCTATCTTGCAGTAGTCCAAACGGAAATAAGTAGCGAGTACTCTGAATATACAGCTACGGGAGAGGTCGAAGTGGCAGCAGCCAATCAGTAGGGACCAGAGAGCGCTGCTGGTGTCATCGTCGTCACTGATAATCTTTGTATCAGACTCTGCCAGGAAATGTGGGAATGCCTCCAAGTCCCATTAGGTCTCCTCTCCTTACTGTACTCGGCTAATGCTTGCCCGCACTCGCCTCTCCTGACGTTGGGGGTTCCAGGTCTAAGATATGCGCAATACTATTATCTAGACCACAATACGCTGATAAAGCAGAGATTACAGTTACCTGCCGATATTTCAATGTTGAGTGAATACTTGTGGGACCCCAGCCCATGGTCCCTGATAAAAGACTCTTCAACTGCCTCAAAGTCGTCTTCAGACTGTTCTGAACCGGATTCATTTGCAGCGTTATCCAGCCTTCCTTCTACGCCACTGTCACGCCTGAGGCTAGGCACCTCAGCGCCGGGCAAATCCTTGCTACAACACGGCCGTTCATCCTCCGCCTCATGCACCTGGGGTGTTGGGTGGGCAGGTTTGGGATGAGAAGTCGTCTCCTGCTCATCCCTCTCCTTATTAAACACACCGAACTCCTCAGGATCCGGCAACAACAGTTTAAAGCAATTCTGCATCTCCGTGAGGCACGACTCAATGTCCCCCAACATGTCTGGTGATGAAAAAAATAAATAAATAGATGAATATATTTCACACAGTACTGACATCACAGTGCACATAGAAGGGCGTTTACAGACAAAGGATGAAACTCCAAGTGAAGTAGAATTCTAGATAATTTAGATAAATTGTTAGAAGCAACTGGGACTTCTCGGGCACCAATCACATGTATGTGTTCTGCCAAACGCACTCACTGACCTAGACTTCTCCAATCACATTCTATCAGCAGGCCATGCCTACTTGTGTGACATTACGCAGATTCCGGACATTCTCCGTGGACTCAGGCAGACACTCGGTATAACTGGCAGTGATCAGCACTCTGGCAGCAGTGACCATGAGATCGGAGTGAGCCATTTGGCAGCACACAGAGGTAACAGACATATGCTCAACTTTGACAACTTGCTAAATAAGTAAAGTCCATTATCGCACTAGCTGGTAACTTCTCTGTGACCCAGTTCCAGCCAAGAGCTCCAACAGCAAAGCTCCAGAGAACAAGCAGGCATTATAGCAGAGTCTCCCAAACTCTGCC
The DNA here is from genome assembly GCF_028390025.1 of Pseudophryne corroboree. Lineage (NCBI taxonomy): Eukaryota > Metazoa > Chordata > Amphibia > Anura > Myobatrachidae > Pseudophryne > Pseudophryne corroboree. Next base: position 1,160,015,548 of record NC_086444.1, read on the forward strand.
ATTATAGTGCCGCCGGCTAAACCAAAATGACTGAGGACTTTAATGGCGGATATTGGGAAACTCTGCACTATAGGAATAAATGCTAACAATGGTATCCGGTCTCTAGGTCAACAAGACTTAGGTCGACCACTATTGGTCGACAGTAACTAGGTCGACAGCATCTTTAGTTGACAGGTCAAAAGGTCGACATGAGTTTTTCACTTTTTTTTTTTTACTTTTTCATACTTTACGATCCATGTGGACTACGATTGCGAATAGTGACCTGTGCAGAGCGCAGCGGTAGCGGAGTGAGGCACCTTACCCGAATGCGGGGGGACACGGTGCAATAATTGGGGTTCCCGGCCACTGTACAACGAAAACGACACCAAAAAAAGATTTAAAAAAAAACTCATGTCAACCTAGAGACCCTGTCGACTTAGTTACTGTCAACCTAGACACTGTCAATCTAAGTGTGGTCAACCTTCAAAACCACAACCGCTAACAATATAGCCGGTCCAACATGACCCCTTCCACCAGGTACAAAACGCTCCACTCCTGGACTGCCCGCTGCTATGACTGCAGTCACCCATGTTACAAACACCCTTCTCATCAATTCAATACTCGACGGCAAATCGGAATGCGTTGTTACTAAAACCCCATTCACCCATGTCGGAGCTGCGGTCTGAAAGGTCTGTCCTGGATTTGCACAGTGCTCCGAATCTCAGATGTGAAAGGGGTGTGAATAACACAACACTGACACAAGTAAGAGGCCACAGTACAGCGGCGCTCAGCAGGATATCTGCTTATTTGCGCCAAATACCAGCTGTATGCTGGCCACACACACTGAACAATAAATATTCAGAACAGCCAATGAAACGACCCTTCTGAGTCATTATCGTTTAATGTATGGACATGAGCGATGATAGTCTGAAAAGAACTGTCCGGAACATTTGGTTCTCAAACGTATCAGATGCTCCCAACCGACGCTCAGTCCACACTCTGAATGGAGGTCGCCTCTATATCATGTGGTTTATGGCGGTGCTCCGATTACCATCCCCTCACTCCACCCCTTGCCTGGGTCATCTGCACTAGACTTGCGGTGTAAGACCAGATTCATACTTTATATGGAGTGATTTTGTTTTAGATAGAAATATAATGGCGTTTAATATGAACAATTGCGCAGAACCCTCCATTGCACGGCTGGAATTTGCGTTTTCTCACCTTCCATTTCGCTCATTGCTTTTTTGGCTCTCTCCTTGTTAAGGTTCTCTAAGCGTTTCTGCTGTTCCTCTTCTCTCTTTCTCTGGGCCAAAGTCTGGGTCCTCAAGTTCTGGAAATCCACCTAAGAAAAGATCCACGGGATCGGTCATTATTATTTATTACCAGTTATTTATATAGCACACACATATTCCGCAGCGCTTTACAGAGACTATTTGTCCATTCATATCAGTCCCTGCCCCAGTGGAGCTTACAATCTATATTCCCTATCACATGTACATACAGACACATTCACGCTACAGTTAATTTTTGTTGGGAACCAATTAACCTACCAGTATAGTTTTGGATTGTGGGAGGAAACCGGAGTACCCGGAGGAAACCCACGCAAGTACGGGGAGAATATACAAACTCCACACAGTTAGAGTTATGGTGGGAATCGAACCCATAACCTCAGTGCTGTGAGGCAGTAATGCTATCCATTACACCATCCGTACTGCCCGGTCATCAAGCGCAGTGCAAATAACAGGTGCAATCCAGCAAGTCCTGCATCCTGGGGAACAGAGCAGTTGGCCCCAGCTTCATGGACAAATAACTCTGCCATGGATATGTGACACATTGTAAGCTGTGTACCCGACATCCTCATTTGCATACCTCTAGTTAGAACATGGAAACATGAATGTAAAATACTGACATAGGATTAGAGTACTGTACCTGTTTTTAAAAGGACACAATAGAGAGCCTACAACAGTTGTATATTTATATGTTGGATGACCTTACACAGTATTTACATATTAGTGGTTCCTAGTTGTGAGCGCGTTTCCCAACACCAGGCGTCTTATTCACATCGCTATGTGATAAGACGCACAGGCAGACTCTGCTGATTAAAATGATATGTGGCATGCCTATATTCTGTGTGCAAATGCAGACAGGCTCTATCTGCATATGAAATGCTACGTTACAGAGGTTTCCAGGAAAACACTGTAGAATAGCACTTTGTATGCAGATACAGCCGTGGTCGCTCACAGAATATAGGCATGCCGCATATCATTTTAATCAGCAAAGTCTGTTTGACTCAGCAGGGATCAAGTGAAGCCTCTCCGGTCTCGCTCTTCCCCATGGGCAAACACATCATAGAGTGCATAAGTTTGCAGATGACCCGATTGGCCCTGTCTCCTGTCCAATCATTGCACACCTCCAGTGCGAAACAAGAGCTGATCATGCAGCTGCCGTACATGAAAACATCACTATTTGGGTTTAATGGTCCTCAGAGCAAGAATAAAAGCCAACTAGGCCATTTCTGCATCTAACCCAGACCACAATCTCACCTGCGGATCTCACCTTTTTGTTCTGCTTCAGAAAGTGGAAGCCCAAAGACAGCTTCTTGTACGCTTCCCCATACTTCTCATGCCATTCCTGTATTGTCTTAATGGCTAGAATCTTAAGCTTCTTTGCCACCTCTTTGGGAGGAGGCAGAGGCTGGTCATAGTCGGTCTCTACGGTGAGCTCCAGAAACTCCTGGAAGTTGGATATCAGCAGCGTTCTAAAGTGATGGGAGCGAGTGAAGAGCTCCCCAACAATCTGGAACGCAGACAGGCGGATCTCTGCGTGGTCCTGGTTCAGCTGTGTCATCAGCAGGTGGTATACGCGACTGATCTGCTCATCTGAAGACCTGCAGAATAAACGCAGCATGTTACCACCACATTTGTCCTACATGACATCACTACTCTGTGCTGTTGGGGAAGCCCACTCCTTCCATCAGTCTGTGGCTTCCTACTACCTCCATTCCCCATCTCACATCCCATCACATGCAGCCCTGTCCTCACTGTTACGTCACTCATCTCCTAATATACTCTGTGCTGCTGGTGGACCCTGCTCCTTCCACTATATAACTATCAGTCTGTGGCTTCCTGCTGCTTCCATTCCCCTTCTCACAGCCCATCACTGCCCGGCACATGCAGCCCTGTCCTCACTGACACATCGCTCCTGATATACTCTGTGCTGTGGTGGACCCTGCTCCTTCGACTATATAACTATCAGTCTGTGGCTTCCTGCTGCTTCCATTGCCCTCCTGACATCATGTCACTGTCACGCGCACACCTGACACATTACTCATCTCCTGAAATACTCTGTGCTGATGTGTAAAAAAAGGCTCACAGACCTTTACCAAAGGCCCCTGGAGAACACTTATTTCCTGTCAGTGTAACATTACATTCCCATATACAATGGTGGGGGACAGACATGATAGTTATCTAGTTATACTAGATGGGGGTAGGAATGATTACAGTAAAATACATTTATGTACACCTATTTTTAAACCCCGACTTGAAACGGACCCTATGGCCCTATTTTATCTGTACCTTTTGATGGGGACATGAACAGCCATGTATAGGATATTTTGACTGTTATTACAAAGAAGACAGTCTTCATTTATTCTATAGGTAAAAACTTCTCTACCCTCTGTCATACTTAGCCCTGTCTCACCTCAATTGCTCCATAACCTATGTTTTGCAAGCACATGGAGGTAATGGGGACCAAGAATAGCTGGGGTGAATAGGAAATGATATAGACTGGGAACTGCATCCTGATATAGAATTGCATACTTGCAGAGTTTCTTTAGCTGCTTGAGTTGTGCTGGGTTGAGTTGTGGCTCTCCGGAGGTAGTCAAAGACTCGACCAACTCCTCCAGCTGCTGATCCATCTCTACAGGTCACACATGCCTAGGGGACAACACACAGAAAATAAGATTTTACTTACCGATAAATCTATTTCTCGGAGTCCGTAGTGGATGCTGGGGTTCCTGAAAGGACCATGGGGAATAGCGGCTCCGCAGGAGACAGGGCACAAAAAGAAAAGCTTTTTCCGATCAGGTGGTGTGCACTGGCTCCTCCCCCTATGACCCTCCTCCAGACTCCAGTTAGGTACTGTGCCCGGACGAGCGTACACAATAAGGGAGGATTTTGAATCCCGGGTAAGACTCATACCAGCCACACCAATCACACCGTACAACTTGTGATCTAAACCCAGTTAACAGTATGATAACAGCGGAGCCTCTGAAAGATGGCTTCCTTCAACAATAACCCGAATTAGTTAACAATAACTATGTACAATTTATGCAGATAATCCGCACTTGGGATGGGCGCCCAGCATCCACTACGGACTCCGAGAAATAGATTTATCGGTAAGTAAAATCTTATTTTCTCTATCGTCCTAGTGGATGCTGGGGTTCCTGAAAGGACCATGGGGATTATACCAAAGCTCCCAAACGGGCGGGAGAGTGCGGATGACTCTGCAGCACCGAATGAGAGAACTCCAGGTCCTCCTTAGCCAGAGTATCAAATTTGTAAAATTTTACAAACGTGTTCTCCCCTGACCACGTAGCTGCTCGGCAAAGTTGTAATGCCGAGACCCCTCGGGCAGCCGCCCAAGATGAGCCCACCTTCCTTGTGGAGTGGGCCTTTACAGATTTAGGCTGTGGCAGGCCTGCCACAGAATGTGCAAGTTGGATTGTGCTACAGATCCAACGAGCAATCGTCTGCTTAGACGCCGGAGCACCCATCTTGTTGGGTGCATACAATATAAACAACGAGTCAGATTTTCTGACTCCAGCTGTCCTTGCAATATATATTTTTAATGCTCTGACAACGTCCAGTAACTTGGAGTCCTCCAAGTCACTTGTAGCCGCAGGCACTACAATAGGCTGGTTCAGATGAAATGCTGACACCACCTTAGGGAGAAAATGCGGACGAGTCCGCAGTTCTGCCCTGTCCGAATGGAAAATCAGATATGGGCTTTTGTAAGATAAAGCTGCCAATTCTGACACTCTCCTGGCAGAAGCCAGGGCTAGAAGCATGGTCACTTTCCATGTGAGATATTTCAAATCCACCTTTTTTAGTGGTTCAAACCAATGAGATTTGAGGAAATCCAAAACCACATTGAGATCCCACGGTGCCACTGGAGGCACCACAGGAGGCTGTATATGCAGCACTCCCTTAACAAAGGTCTGGACTTCAGGGACTGAAGCCAATTCTTTTTGAAAGAAAATCGACAGGGCCGAAATTTGAACCTTAATAGATCCCAATTTGAGACCCATTGACAATCCTGATTGCAGGAAATGTAGGAATCGACCCAGTTGAAATTCCTCCGTCGGAGCACTCCGATCTTCGCACCACGCAACATATTTTCGCCAAATTCGGTGATAATGTTGCACGGTTACTTCCTTCCTTGCTTTAATCAAAGTAGGAATGACTTCTTCCGGCATGCCTTTTTCCTTTAGGATCCGGCGTTCAACCGCCATGCCGTCAAACGCAGCCGCGGTAAGTCTTGAAACAGACAGGGACCCTGCTGAAGCAAGTCCCTCCTTAGAGGTAGAGGCCACGGATCTTCCGTGATCATCTCTTGAAGTTCCGGGTACCAAGTCCTTCTTGGCCAATCCGGAACCACTAGTATCGTTCTTACGCCTCTTTGCCGTATAATTCTCAATACTTTTGGTATGAGAGGCAGAGGAGGAAACACATACACCGACTGGTACACCCAAGGCGTTACCAGCGCGTCCACAGCTATTGCCTGCGGATCTCTTGACCTGGCGCAATACCTGTCCAGTTTTTTGTTGAGGCGAGACGCCATCATGTCCACCATTGGTCTTTCCCAACGGGTTACCAGCATGTGGAAGACTTCTGGATGAAGTCCCCACTCTCCCGGGTGAAGATCGTGTCTGCTGAGGAAGTCTGCTTCCCAGTTGTCCACTCCCGGGATGAACACTGCTGACAGTGCTATCACATGATTCTCTGCCCAGCGAAGAACCCTTGCAGCTTCTGCCATTGCACTCCTGCTTCTTGTGCCGCCCTGTCTGTTCACATGGGCGACTGCCGTGATGTTGTCCGACTGGATCAACACCGGTTTTCCCTGAAGCAGAGGTTCTGCCTGGCTTAGAGCATTGTATATTGCTCTTAGTTCCAGAATGTTTATGTGAAGAGACGTTTCCAGGCTCGTCCATACTCCCTGGAAGTTTCTTCCTTGTGTGACTGCTCCCCAGCCTCTCAGGCTGGCGTCCGTGGTCACCAGGATCCAATCCTGTATGCCGAATCTGCGGCCCTCCAATAGATGAGCACTCTGCAACCACCACAGAAGAGACACCCTTGTCCTTGGAGACAGGGTTATCCGCAGGTGCATCTGAAGATGCGACCCTGACCATTTGTTCAACAGATCCCTTTGGAAAATTCTTGCGTGGAATCTGCCGAATGGAATTGCTTCGTAAGAAGCCACCATTTTTCCCAGGACTCTTGTGCATTGATGTACAGACACCTTTCCTGGTTTTAGGAGGTTCCTGACAAGCTCGGATAACTCCTTGGCTTTTTCCTCCGGGAGAAAAACCTTTTTCTGAACCGTGTCCAGAATCATCCCTAGGAACAGCAGACGAGTTGTCGGCATTAACTGGGATTTTGGAATATTCAGAATCCACCCGTGCTGTTTTAGCACTTCCTGAGACAGTGCTAATCCCATCTCTAGCTGTTCTCTGGACCTCGCCCTTATTAGGAGATCGTCCAAGTATGGGATAATTAATACGCCTTTTCTTCGAAGAAGAATCATCATCTCGGCCATTACCTTTGTAAAGATCCGAGGTGCCGTGGACAATCCGAACGGCAGCGTCTGAAACTGATAGTGACAGTTTTGTACAACGAACCTGAGGTACCCCTGGTGTGAGGGGTAAATTGGAACGTGGAGATACGCATCCTTGATGTCCAAGGATACCATAAAGTCCCCCTCTTCCAGGTTCGCTATCACTGCTCTGAGTGACTCCATTTTGAACTTGAACTTCTTTATGTACAGGTTCAAGGACTTCAGATTTAGAATAGGCCTTACCGAGCCATCCGGCTTCGGTACCACAAAAAGAGTGGAATAATACCCCTTCCCTTGTTGCAGAAGAGGTACCTTGACTATCACCTGCTGAGAGTACAGCTTGTGAATGGCTTCCAACACCGTCTCCCTTTCGGAGGGGGACGTTGGTAAAGCAGACTTCAGGAAACGGCGAGGTGGATCTGTCTCTAATTCCAACCTGTATCCCTGAGATATTATCTGCAGGATCCAGGGATCTACTTGCGAGTGAGCCCACTGCGCGCTGTAATTTTTGAGACGACCCCCCACGGTCCCCGAGTCCGCTTGAGAAGCCCCAGCGTCATGCTGAGGCTTTTGTAGAAGCCGGGGAGGGCTTCTGATCCTGGGAAGGAGCTGCGTGTTGCTGTCTCTTCCCTCGACCTTTGCCTCGTGGCAGATATGAATAGCCCTTTGCTCTCTTATTTTTAAAGGAACGAAAGGGCTGCGGTTGAAAAGTCGGTGCCTTTTTCTGTTGGGGAGTGACTTGAGGTAGAAAGGTGGATTTCCCGGCTGTAGCCGTGGCCACCAAATCTGATAGACCGACTCCAAATAACTCCTCCCCTTTATACGGCAAAACTTCCATATGCCGTTTTGAATCCGCATCGCCTGTCCACTGTCGCGTCCATAAAGCTCTTCTGGCCGAAATGGACATAGCACTTACCCGTGATGCCAGTGTGCATATATCCCTCTGTGCATCACGCATATAAAGAAATGCATCCTTTATTTGTTCTAACGACAGTAAAATATTGTCCCTGTCCAGGGTATCAATATTTTCAATCAGGGATTCTGACCAAACTACCCCCGCACTGCCCATCCAGGCAGTCGCTACAGCTGGTCGTAGTATAACACCTGCATGTGTGTATATACTTTTTTGGATATTTTCCATCCTCCTATCTGATGGATCTTTAAGTGCGGCCGTCTCAGGAGAGGGTAACGCCACTTGTTTAGATAAGCGTGTTAGCGCCTTGTCCACCCTAGGAGGTGTTTCCCAGCGCTCCCTAACCTCTGGCGGGAAAGGGTATAATGCCAATAATTTCTTTGAAATTATCAGCTTTTTATCAGGGGCAACCCACGCTTCATTACACACGTCATTTAGTTCTTCTGATTCAGGAAAAACTATAGGTAGTTTTTTCATACCCCACATAATACCCTGTTTAGTGGTACCTGTAGTATCAGCTAAATGTAACGCCTCCTTCATTGCCAAAATCATATAACGTGTGGCCCTACTGGAAAATACGGTTGATTCGTCACCGTCACCACTGGAGTCATCGCCTGTGTCTGGGTCTGTGTCGACCGACTGAGGCAAAGGGCGTTTCACAGCCCCTGACGGTGTTTGAGTCGCCTGGACAGGCACTAATTGATTGTCCGGCCGTCTCATGTCGTCAAACGACTGCTTTAGCGTGTTGACACTATCCCGTAGTTCCATAAATAAAGGCATCCATTCTGGTGTCGACTCCCTAGGGGGTGACATCCTCATATTTGGCAATTGCTCCGCCTCCACACCAATATCGTCCTCATACATGTCGACACACACGTACCGACACACAGCAGACACACAGGGAATGCTCCTAACGAAGACAGGACCCACTAGCCCTTTGGGGAGACAGAGGGAGAGTTTGCCAGCACACACCAAAAGCGCTATATATATATCAGGGATAGCCTTATAATAAGTGCTCCCTTATAGCTGCTTTGTTATATCAAAATATCGCCATAAATGTGCCCCCCCCTCTCTGTTTTACCCTGTTTCTGTAGTGCAGTGCAGGGGAGAGACTTGGGAGCCGTCCTGACCAGCGGAGCTGTGAGAGGAAATGGCGCCGTGTGCTGAGGAGATAGGCCCCGCCCCTTTTCCGGCGGGCTCGTCTCCCGCTATTTAGAAAAATTAGGCAGGGGTTAAATATCTCCATATAGCCTCTAGGGCTATATGTGAGGTATTTTTAGCCTTTATAGGTACTCATTTGCCTCCCAGGGCGCCCCCCTCCCAGCGCCCTGCACCCTCAGTGACTGCCGTGTGAAGTGTGCTGAGAGGAAAATGGCGCACAGCTGCAGTGCTGTGCGCTACCTTTAGAAGACTGCAGGAGTCTTCAGCCGCCGATTCTGGACCTCTTCTGATTTCAGCATCTGCAAGGGGGCCGGCGGCGTGGCTCCGGTGACCATCCAGGCTGTACCTGTGATCGTCCCTCTGGAGCTTGATGTCCAGTAGCCAAGAAACCAATCCATCCTGCACGCAGGTGAGTTGACTCCTTCTCCCCTCAGTCCCTCGCTGCAGTGATCCTGTTGCCAGCAGGAATCACTGTAAAATAAAAAACCTAGCTAAACTTTCTCTAAGCAGCTCTTTAGGAGAGCCACCTAGATTGCACCCTTCTCGGCCGGGCACAAAAATCTAACTGGAGTCTGGAGGAGGGTCATAGGGGGAGGAGCCAGTGCACACCACCTGATCGGAAAAAGCTTTACTTTTTGTGCCCTGTCTCCTGCGGAGCCGCTATTCCCCATGGTCCTTTCAGGAACCCCAGCATCCACTAGGACGATAGAGAAACATATTACTTATTACCTGGGGGGGGGACAGTAGCTGTCACTATGGCCTGTCACTATACTGCCTGTGTCCCACTTCTTCTGACTTGACTTTGTCACCAATGGATCACATACTTGAGCAATCAACAAAATGTAGGCTTCTAGCATGCTATGCCCGGGATCTCACATCTCACACACCCTGTACAGCCTGATATGGACATATAAACAGGAAGTCACACACAATACACGTCCAGGCATGTCCATCACACAGGTAACGGGGTAGTAGTAGCGGAGTCTGGCGATTCTGCAGTAGGGATAGCACTGTGCAGGTATCTACAGCCCCCTCCGGCCGCTGCACGGTTACACGCTGTACCTGGCTGCCGGGGAGAGTTGTACGGAACCCGGACACACACTGTACCTGGGAGCGCTGTACGGAACCCGGATGGATACAACACTAACCAGCTGAGCCCACACACTGGCATCCCAGACACACCCTTTCCGCCGACGTCACCGGGATAGCCGGGTGGGCGGGGCCAGATGTTGTCATGGTGATGTATACTTGTATCCTCTGCTGTCAGCAGTATACCGTGTGACGCCGGCCTGCTCCCATATAACTATATAAGTTATAGTTACACTATTACCACATTGGTGATAGGAGAGAAAGGTGTAATCCGCAGGTGCACTAACCTGGTGGCTGTATTAGATTTTCTCTAACGTCCTAAGTGGATGCTGGGGACTCCGTCAGGACCATGGGGAACAGCGGCTCCGCAGGAGACAGGGCACAAAAATAAAGCTTTAGGATCAGGTGGTGTGCACTGGCTCCTCCCCCCATGACCCTCCTCCAAGCCTCAGTTAGGTTTTTGTGCCCGTCCGAGCAGGGTGCAATCTAGGTGGCTCTCCTAAAGAGCTGCTTAGAAAAAGTTTTTTAGGTTTTTTATTTTCAGTGAGTCCTGCTGGCAACAGGCTCACTGCATCGAGGGACTTAGGGGAGAGAATTTCAACTCACCTGCGTGCAGGATGGATTGGATTCTTAGGCTACTGGACACCATTAGCTCCAGAGGGAGTCGGAACACAGGTCTCACCCTGGGGTTCGTCCCGGAGCCGCGCCGCTGACCCCCCTTGCAGATGCCGAAGTTGAAGAGGTCCAGAGGTCCAGAAACAGGCGGCAGAAGACTTTCAGTCTTCATAAGGTAGCGCACAGCACTGCAGCTGTGCGCCATTGTTGTCAGCACACTTCATACCAGCGGTCACTGAGGGTGCAGGGCGCTGGGGGGGGGCGCTCTGGGCAGCAATGTATTATACCTTTTATGGCTAAAATACATCACATATAGCCCTTGAGGCTATATGGATGTATTTAACCCCTGCCAGATCTCACAAACTCTGGGAGAAGAGCCCGCCATTTTAGGGGGCGGGGCCTATTCTCCTCAGCACACGGCGCCATTTTCCTGCTCAGCTCTGCTGTGAGGAAGGCTCCCAGGCTCTCCCCTGCACTGCACTACAGAAACAGGGTTAAAACAGAGAGGGGGGGCACTTATTTGGCGATATGATTACATATGTGAAAATGCTATAAGGGAAAACACTTGTATAAGGGGTTGTCCCTGTATAATTATAGCGTTTTTGGTGTGTGCTGGCAAACTCTCCCTCTGTCTCCCCAAAGGGCTAGTGGGGTCCTGTCCTCTATCAGAGCATTCCCTGTGTGTGTGCTGTGTGTCGGTACGTGTGTGTCGACATGTAGGAGGACGATGTTGGTGAGGAGGCGGAGCAAATTGCCTGTATGGGTGATGTCACTCTCTAGGGAGTCGACACCGGAATGGATGGCTTATTTAGGAATTACGTGATAATGTCAACACGATGCAAGGTCGGTTGACGACATGAGACGGCCGGCAAACAAATTAGTACCTGTCCAGGCGTCTCAGACACCGTCAGGGGCTTGTAAAAACGCCCATTTACCTCAGTTGGTCGACACAGACACGGACACTGACTTCAGTGTCGACGGTGAAGAAACAAACGTATTTTCCTTTAGGGCCACACGTTACATGTTAAGGGCAATGAAGGAGGTGTTACATATTTCTGATACTACAAGTACCACAAATAAGGGTATTATGTAGGGTGGGAATAATCTACTTGTAGTTTTTCCTGAATCAGATAAATTAAAGTGTGTGATGATACGTGGGTTTCCTCCGATAGAAAATTATTGGAGGTATACCTTTTCCCGCCAGAAGTGAGGGCGAGTTGGGAAACACACCTTAGGGTGGATAAGGCGCTCACACGCTTATAAAAACAAGTGGCGTTACCGTCTCCAGATACGGCCGCCCTCAAGGAGCCAGCTGATAGGAAGCTGAAAAATATCCTAAGAAGTATATACACACATACTGGTGTTATACTACGACCAGCAATCGCCTCAGCCTGGATGGGCAGCGCTGGGGGGGCTTGGTCGGATTTCCTGACTGAAAATATTGATACCCTTGACAGGAACAATATTTTATTGACTATAGAGCATTTTAAGGATGCATTTCTATATATGCGAGATGCGCAGAGGGATATTTGCATTCTGGCATCAAGAGTAGATGTGATGTCCATATCTGCCAGACGATGTTTATAGACACGACAGTGGTCAGGTGATGCAGATTCCAGACGGCACATGGAAGTATTGCCGTATAAAGGGGCGGTCCATCGGACCTGGTGGCCATGGCAACAGCTGGAAAATCCACTTTTGTTACCCCAAGTCACATCTCAGCAGAAAAGGACACAGTCTTTTCAGTCTCAGTCCTTTCGTACCCATAAAGGCAGGCGGGCAAAAGGCCAGTCATATCTGCCCAGGGTTAGAGGAAAGGGAAGAAGACTGCAGCAGGCAGCCCATTCCCAGGAACAGAAGTCCTCCACAGCTTCTGCCAAGTCCGCAGCATGACGCTGGGGCCATACAAGCGGACTCAGGTGCGGTGGGGGGTCATCTCAAGAGTTTCAGCACGCAGTGGGCTCACTCGCAAGTGGACTCCTGGATCCTACACGTAGTATCCCAGGTGTACATTGGAAATTCGAGACGTCTTCCCCTCACAAGTTCCTGAAGTCTGCTTTACCAACGTCTCCCTCCGACAGGGAGGCAGTATTGGAAAAAAATTCACAGGCTGTATTCCCAGCACGTGATAATCAAAGTACCCCTCCTACAACAAGGGAAGGGGTATTATTCCACACTATTTTGTGGTACTGAAGCCAAACGGCTCGGTGAGATCTAAAAGATTTGAACAATTACATACAAGGGTTCAAATCAAGATGGAGTCACTCAGAGCAGTGATAGCGAACCAGGACGATATGGTGTCACTGGATATCAGGGACGCTTACCTACAAGTCCAAATTTTGCCCTTCTCACCAAGGGTATCTCAGGTTCGTGGTACAGAACTGTCACTATCAGTTCAGACGCTGCCGTTTGGATTGTCCACGGCACCCCGGGTCTTTACCAAGGTAATGGCCGAAATGATGATTCTTCCTAAAAGAAATATGGACGCTTTCCTGATAAGGGCAAGGTCCAGAGAACAGTTGGCGGTCGGAGTAGCACTATCTCAAGTAGTTCTACGACAGCACGAGTGGATTCTAAATATTCCAAAATCGCAGCTTTTTCCGACGACACGTCTAATGTTCCTAGGGATGATTCTGGACACAGTCCAGAAAAGGATGTTTTCTCCCGGAGAAGAAAGCCAGGGAGTTATCCGAGCTAGTCAGGAACCTCCTAAAACCAGGAAAAGTATCAGTGCATCATTGCACAAAGGGTCCTGTGAAAAATGGTGGTTTCTTACAAAACGATCCCATTCGGTAGATTTCACGCAAGAACCTTTCAGTGGGATCTGCTGGGAAAATGGTCCGGATCGCATCTTCAGATGCATCAGCGGATAACCCTGTCTCCAAGGACAAGGGTGTTTCTTCTGCGGTGGCTGCAGAGTGCTCATCTATGAAAGGGCCGCAGATTCGGCATTCAGGACTGGGTCCTGGTGACCACGGATGCCAGCCTGAGTGGCTGGGGAGCAGTCACACAAGGAAAAAATTTCCAGGGAGTGTGATCAAGTCTGGAGACTTCTCTCCACATAAATATACTGGAGCTAAGGGCAATTTACAAGGCTCTAAGCTTAGCAAGACCTCTGCTTCAAGGTCAGCCGGTATTGATCCAGTGGGACAACATCACGGCAGTCGCCCACGAAAAAGGGCGGCACAAGAAGCAGGAGGAAAATGGCAGAAACTGCAAGGATTCTTCGCTGGGCGAAAAATCATGTGATAACACTCTCAGCAGTGTTAATTCCGGGAGTGGAAAACTGGGAAGCAGACTTCCTCAGCATAACCTCCACCCGGGAGAGTGGGGACTTCAGCGGGAAGTCTTCCACATGATTGTAAACCGTTGGGAAAAACCAAAGGTGGACATGATGGCGTCCCGCCTGAACAAGATATTGCGCCAGGTCAAGGGACCCTCAGGCAATAGCGGTGGACGCTCTGGTAACACTGTGGGTGTACCAGTCATGGTATGTGTTCCCTCCTATGCATCTCATACCAAAAGTACTGAGAATCATAAGAAGGAGATGAGTAAGAACGATACTCGTGGTTCCGGATGGGTCAAGAAGGACTTGGTACCCGGAATTTCAAGAGATTCTCACGGAAGAACCGTGGCCTCTACCTTTAAGAAAGGACCTGCTCCAGCAGGGGCCTTGTCTGTTCCAAGACTTACCACGGCTGCGTTTGACGGCTTGGCAGTTGAACGCCGGATCCTGAAAGGGCATTCCAGATGAAGTCATCCCTACCCTGGTCGAAGCCAGGAAGGATGTAACCGCAAAACATTTTCACCGCAATTGGCGAAAATATGTTGCGTGGTGTGAGGCCAAGAAGGTCCCTACAGAGGAATTCCAACTGGGTCGTTTCCTACATTTCCTGAAAACAGGACTGTCTATGGGCCTAAAATTAGGGTCCATTAAGGTTCAAATTTCGACCCTGTCGAATTTCTTCCAGAAGAACTGGCTTCAGTGCCTGAAGTTCAGACGTTTGTAAAAGGGGTACTGCATATACAGCCTCTTTTTGTGCCCCCAGTGGCACCTTGGGATCTCAATGTTGTTTGAGTTTCCTAAAGTCACATTGGTTTGATCCACTCACCACTGTGGACTTAGAATCTTCACCTTCCATGTGAAATATTTTATTAGCCCTGGCTTCAGCCAGGCGTGTGTCAGAATGGGCGGCTTTATCATATAAAAGCCCTTACTTAATTTTTCATTCTGACAGGGCAGAATTGAGGACTCGTCCTCAATTTCTCCTTAAGGTGTTTTCTGTTTTTCACATGAACAAACCTATTGTGGTACCTGCGGCTACTAGGGACTTGGAGGACTCCAAGTTACTTGACGTTGTCAGAGCCCTGAAAATATATGTTTCCAGGACGACTGGAGTCAGAAAATCTGACTCGCTGTTTAGCCTGTATGCACCCAACAAGATGGGTGCTCCTGCTTCTAAACAGCGATTGCTCGCTGGATTTGTAGTACAATTCAGCTTGCACATTCTGTGGCAGGCCTGCCACAGACAAAATCAGAAAAAGCCCATTCCACAAGGAAGTGGGCTCATCTTGGGCGACTGCCTGAGGGGTCTCGGCTTTACAACTTTGCTGAGCATTTACTTGGTCAGGGGCAAACACGTTTGCTAAATTCTACAAATTTGATACTCTGGCTGAGGAGGACATGGGGTCTCTCATTCGGTGCTGCAGGGTCATCCGCACTCTCCCACCCGTTTGGGAGCTTTGGTATAATCCCCATGGTCCTGACGGAGTCCCCAGCATCCACTTAGGACGTTAGAGAAAATAAGAATTTACTTACCGATAATTCTATTTCTCGTAGTCCGTAGTGGATGCTGGGCGCCCATCCCAAGTGCGGATTGTCTGCAATACTTGTACATAGTTATTGTTACAAAAAAACCGGGTTGTTATTGTTGTGAGCCGTCTGTTCAGAGGCTCCTACGTTTTGTCATACTGTTAACTGGGTTCAGATCACAAGTTGTACGGTGTGATTGGTGTGGCTGGTATGAGTCTTACCCGGGATTCAAGATCCTTCCTTATTGTGTACGCTCGTCCGGGCACAGTATCCTAACTGAGGCTTGGAGGAGGGTCATGGGGGGAGGAGCCAGTGCACACCACCTGATCCTAAAGCTTTATTTTTGTGCCCTGTCTCCTGCGGAGCCGCTGTTCCCCATGGTCCTGACGGAGTCCCCAGCATCCACTACGGACTACGAGAAATAGAATTATCGGTAAGTAAATTCTTATTATACATCTTACATTTTATTCAAATCACACAGTGTCATCATAGCAACATGTTACAGGATTGTGAAGTGCGAAAATAGGATTTTAATTACCTACCGTAGATGATGCTGGGGTCCACATTCGCACCATGGGGTATACACGGGTCCACAAGGAGCCACTGGCACTTTTAAGAGTTTAATAGTGTGGGCTGGCTCCTCCCTCTATGTCCCTCCTACCAGACTCAGTCTAGAAACTGTGCCCGAGAAGACGGACAACTTCTAGAGAAGGATTTAACACAGATAGTGGCGAGATTCACACCAGCTCACACATAAATAGGCAAACCAAACTAACTAGCTTGAAAACACAGCAACAGCTGAATAACATTACTCAACCAAGTAATAATAACACAGTACTTAACTAAGAACAAAGCAGTACTGACCAAGTAACCACTGCAGGATAACGAAGCACTGGGCAGGCGACCAGCATCCTCTACGGACTACGAGAAAAGGATTGACCGGTAGGTAATTAAAATCCTATTTTCTCTTACGTCCTAGACGATGCCGGGGTCCACATTAGTACCATGGGGATGTACCAAAGCTCCCAGAACGGGAGGGAGAGCGCGGAAGCTCCTGCAGAACTGATTGACCAACTTTTAGGTCCTCAGAGGCCAAAGTATCGAACCTGTAGAACTTAGCAAACGTGTTCGACCCAGACCAAGTAACCGCTCGGCAAAGCTGTAAGGCCGAGATACCCCGGGCAGCCGCCCAGGAAGAACCCACTTTACGAGTAGAGTGGGCCTTATCAGATCTTGGACACTGCAATCCTGCCGTAGAATACGCATGGTGGATAGTGAATCTAATCCAGCGAGAGATCGTCTGCTTAGAAGCAGGACATCCAATTTTCTTGGGATCATACCGGACAAACAGAGAGTCCGATTTTCTGTGACGAGCAGTCCTCTTCACATAGATTTTCAGAGCCCTTATAACATCCAAGGACTTTGACGGAATTGAGGAGTCAATAGCAACTGGTACCACAATAGGTTGGTTGATATGAAATGCAGACACAACCTTTGGAACTGCTGACGTGTTTTCTCCGAGCTCAGCCCTGTCTTTATGGAAGATCAAGTAGGGACTTTTGCAAAACAAAGCCCCCAACTCCGACACACGTCTAGCAGAAGCTAAGGCCAACTAAGTGACATCCTTCCACGTGAGAAACTTGACCTCAACCTCCTGTAGAGGCTCAGACCAATCCGATTGGAGGAACTGCAACACCACGTTAAGATCCCAGGGCGCCGTATGCGGCACAAAGGGAGGCTGGATATGCAGAACCCCTTTCAAAAAAATCTGAACCTCAGGGAGGGCAGCCAATTGTTTCTGGAAGAAAATGGATAAGGCCGAAATCTGGACCTTTACGGATCCCAACCTCAGGCCCATATCCACACCTGCCTGCAGGAAGAGGAGAAACCGTCCCAGTTGAAACTCCACCGTAGGAAACTTCTTGGATTCACACTAAGATACATACTTTTTCCAAATGCGATGGTAATGTTTAGATGTTGCTCCTTTCTTAGCCTGTATCAGGGTAGGAATTACTTTGTTCGGAATGTCCTTCCGAGCTAATATCTGGCGTTCAACCTCCATGCCGTCAAATGTAGCCGCGGTAAGTCTTGATAAGCGAACGGCCCCTGTTGTAACAGGTCCTCCTGAAGAGGAAGAGGCCTCGGATCTTCCAGCAGTAGATCCAGAAGATCCGCGTACCAAGCCCTTCTTGGCCAGTCCGGAGCAATGAGGATTGCCTGAACTCTTGTTCTCCTTATGAGCTTTAGAATCCTTGGGATGAGTGGAAGTGGAGGAAACACGTACACCGACTGGAACAACCACGGAGACACCAGGGCGTCCACCGCCATTGCTTGCGGGTCTCTCGACCTGGAACAATACCTCCGAAGCTTCTTGTTGAGGCGGGAGGCCATCATGTCTATTTGAGGAACCCCCCCCCCAATGATTTGTCACCTCCGTGAACAACTCTGGATGTAGGCCCCACTCTCCTGGATGGAGATCGTGTCTGATGAGGAAGTCCGCTTCCCAGTTGTCCACTCCCGAATGAAACTTGCTGACAGCGCCAACGCGTGTTTTTCTGCCCAGAGGATGATTCTCGTCACCTCTGACATTGCAGCTCTGCTCTTCTTTCCGCCCTGTCGGTTAACGTAGGCTACCGTCATTACATCGTCCGACTGTACTTGAATGGCTCGATCTCGCAGAAGATGTGCCGCTTGGAGAAGACCATTGTACACGGCTCTTAGTTCCAGAATGTTTATTGGAAGACTGGATTCCAGACTTGACCACCTTCCTTGGAAGGTTTCCCCTTGAGTGACTGCGCCCCATCCCCAGAGGCTTGCATCCGTGGTTAGAAGGATCCAGCCCTGAATCCCAAACCTGCGACCCTTTAGAATGTGGGACATTAGCAGCCACCAGAGGAGTGAAATCCTTGCTTTCGGCGACAGATGAATCCTCAGGTGCAAATCCAGTTGGAAGGATCGAGCATGAAATCTTCCGTACTGTAGAACCTCGTAGGAGGCAACCATCTTCCCCAGAAGGTGAATGCAACAATGAACCGATACCCAGGCTGGCTTCAGGACATCCCGGACCATTGTTTGAATCACCAACGCTTTCTCCTCTGGTAGAAACACCCTCTGCACTTCCGTGTCGAGGATCATCCCCAGGAAAGACAATCTCCTTGTTGGCTCCAAATGTGACTTTGGAAGGTTTAGGATCCAACCATGGTCCCTGAGCAGACGAGTCGTGAGAGCAATAGACTGCAACAACTTTTCCCTGGTCCATGCCTTTATCAGCAGATCGTCCAGATATGGGATTGTGTTCACCCCCTGTCTGCGGAGGAGAACCATCATCTCCGCCATCACCTTGGTGAACACCCTCGGTGCCGTGGAGAGGCCGAATGGCAGTGGCTGGAACTGATAGTGACAGTCCAACAGAGCAAATCTGAGATAAGCCTGGTGCGGCGGCCAAATCGGAATGTGGAGGTACGCATCCTTGATATCCAAGGATACCAGAAACTCTCCCTCCTCCAGACCTGAGATCACCACTCTCAGAGACTCCATTTTGAATTTGAACTCCCTCGGATAAGGTTTTAACGATTTCGAGTTCAAAATCGGTCTGTCGGTACCACGAAATGGTTTGAATAATAACCCTTGGTTTGCATATGAGGCAGAACTGGGACAATGACCTGGGACTTTAACATTTTTGGATGGCTTCCTGTAGGATAGCCCTGTCTGCCAGCAAAGCTGGCAAGCCTGATTTGAAGAATCGGTTAGGCGGAAGTTCTTGAAACTCCAGTCTGTACCCCTTGGACACAATATTCTGTACCCAGGGATCCAGGCTGGATGACACCCAGACGTGGCTGAAACGTCTGAGCCTCGCACCCACCAGCCTGTCTTCCAGGTTCGCGGTCCACCGTCATGCGGAGGATTTTTAGGAACCAGAAGCAGGTTTCTGGTCCTGGGAGCCTGCGGGTGCAGGCTTTTTGGATTTTGCACGACCACCTCTAAAGAAGGTGGTAGGAGGCTTGGACTTTTGTGTCTTAGCGGTCCGAAAGGACTGCGATGCCGATGAAGAAAAGGGTTTCTTCGTAGAAGGCATAGCTGAGGGAAGAAAAGGTGACTTACCCGCGGTTGCCGTGGAAATCCATGCATCCAATGCTTCCCCAAATAGAGCCAGACCTGTGTAGGGTAGGTTCTCCACACTTCTCATGGATTTCGCGTCTGCAGACCATTGGCGTAGCCAGAGACCCCTGCGAGCTGAGACAGACATGGAAGATATTCGTGCAGTCAGCGTACCCAGGTCCTTCATGGATTCCACCATGAAACCCTGTATGTTACGTAAAAATAATTCAATGTCACTTCTATCCATTGTATCCAAATCCTCTAGTAACGTGCCTGACCACTTTACTATGGCTTTAGAAATCCATGCACAGGCAATAGTAGGCCTCAATGCCACCCCGAAGCAGTATATATGGATTTGAGCGTAGTGTCAGTCTTACGATCAGCTGGTTCTTTTAACGCGGTAGATGCAGGGACAGGTAAAACCACCTTCTTTGACAGTCTGGAAACAGATGCGTCAACTATGGGTGGGTCTTCCCATTTTTTTCTATCCTCAGGGAAAGGAAAAGCAACCAGAAACCTTTTGGGGATCTGGAATTTCTTCTCCGGGGCTTCCCAGGATTTTTCAAATAAAGCATTTAACTCTTTAGATGCAGGGAAGGTTAGGGAGGCTTTCTTATTGTCTGTAAAGTAAGCCTCCTCAACCTGCTCAGGTGGTGTGTCAGTAATGTTTAACACATCTCTAATGGCCTCAATCATGAGCTGCACCCCCTTTGCAAGGGATGCCTCCTCCCTCAGCACATCCCCATCACCGGTATCCGTGTCGGCTTGCATAATCTGGGCAAGTGCACGTTTCTGTGGGTATATGGTAGGGGATTATCAAGGAATAGGAACAGAACCTGACCAAACAGCCATAGACTTCTTTAAAACCTGAGTTTCAGTCTCAGTATGAGCTACCCTAGTAGAGATCTGAGAGATCATTCCCTTAATAGAGGACAACCACTCAGGCTCATTAATAGGGATCTGAGACAAGACATTACATTCCTGTGTACATGGAATTGATTCCTCTGGAGAAGAAATGTCCTCAGCAGCATAAGACAGAGTCCCTAGACATGGCTATGTGAAAAAAACAAACCCCCACGCACACAGGAAAATGTCAGACACAGTTTCCCCCCAAGTATGCCACAGAGAAACACAGAGCTTGGAACCAGCACACACACAGCGCTTCCCTAGGTAGATATGATACAACTACCTGGCGCTGACTGTGTA
The DNA here is from genome assembly GCF_028390025.1 of Pseudophryne corroboree. Taxonomy (NCBI): domain Eukaryota; kingdom Metazoa; phylum Chordata; class Amphibia; order Anura; family Myobatrachidae; genus Pseudophryne; species Pseudophryne corroboree. Next base: position 1,160,036,256 of record NC_086444.1, read on the forward strand.
CCTTAACAGACTACACAGTAAATTCACAAGATCCCCCCCCCCCCTTCCTCCTACAACCCCCTGGTACCGCACAGGATAGCTGGAGTTGCGTGGAGGGACATCTCTCCCTGTCAGCGTCCCTGTACTGGATCTGCAGGCAGGAAAATGGTGCTGAACGCTGCTTGGTCCGCTCTGAGGAGAAGCTCTGCCCCCTGAACATGGCGCTGCTTCCCGCTCTTCACTTCTTTATACTGGCCTGAGGTATGGTGCTGGCAGCGTTACCGAGGTCCCTGAGAGCCTTGATGACCAGTGTAGGGTATAGGCGCTGGCTCAGGGCGCCCCTTAAAGCGCCGCACTGTGTACCGTTAAGCCTCCGGAGCGCAGTTAGTACTGCGCTCCCACCCTGTTGCTGCCATCTTCACACCGGCTCCCTGCTTGCCAGGGGGGTCGGTGACTCACTCGCCACCGGAATCTTCTGGCTCTGTTAGGGGGTGGCGGCATGCTGCGGGAGTGAGCGGTCGCCTGGGGCGGCTAACGATCATCACCCTCAGGAGCTCAGTGTCCTGTCAGCGGAGATAGTGGCTCAAAACCCCTCAGGGCGGACACTACTCCCCCCCCCCCTAAGTCCCACGAAGCAGGGAGGCTGTTGCCAGCAGCCTCCCTGTGCCTAAAATACTCTTAGAAAAATAATAAAACTAAAGAAGCTCTAGGAGCTCCCCTAGCTGTGACCAGCTCCTCCGGGCACATTTTCTAAACTGAGTCTGGTAGGAGGGGCATAGAGGGAGGAGCCAGCCCACACTATTAAACTCTTAACGTGCCAGTGGCTCCTAGTGGACCCGTCTATACCCCATGGTACTAATGTGGACCCCAGCATCCTCTAGGACGTAAGAGAAACAGACTATGCTGGCGCTATAAAAGTAAATGTAAATTAAAAGATTGTGCAAAGAAGTAGAAGAAGCAACTAAGTTGAAAGGTTATTTGATGCGTGGCATGGACAGCTTTTGTACATAAATCTGCCCGCTCAGTGGCGGTTTAAGAGAGGAGGAGCCTGTTTGCAGACTCCGGGCCCGATTCAGACCTAGTCGCTGTTGTGCGAATTCGCACAGTGGCCTATTATCGAATAACTGCGCATGTGCATGCACCACAATGCGCATATGCATCACCAAACAACAAGACAGTGCAAAAATTTTGAACACAAGGCGTTCACAAGGAGATTGACAGGAAGAGGCCGTTTGTGGGTGGCAACTGGGAGTGTCAGCAAAAATGCAGGCATTCCCAAGCGTTTTCTGGGAGGGTGTGTGACGTCAGCTCCTAACCCGATCAGCCTGATTCTATCGCATTGTTGGAGTAAGTCCTGGGCTGCGCACATATTGCACATCCTGCAAAAAAACATTAGCTGGTGAGTGAGTTGCGAACGGATTTGCAGATGTCTGCTGTCTGGTGGAATTTTCGCAGAGCTGTAAATTTGCAGCACAGTGATCAGTTCTGTATTAGGCCTCCCATGTGGGTCCCCACCTCTCTGCATTGCAGAAGACTCTTGTATTCAGTGCCGTAACTAGGCATTTTAGCGCTGTGCGCAAGAAACGACAGTGGCGCCCCCCCCCCCCCATGCAAGATAGGGGCAGTGCGCGCCTTAGGTGCGCGAAAAATTTATAGGGGCGTGGCTTCACGGGGAAGGGGCGTGGCCACAAAATAATAGCAATTCATACTACGGTGCACAGTAGTCTACATTATTCAAATTACGCTGCACAGTAGCGCCACTACACCAGGTAGAGCCCCTTTTATACATTACAGCAGACAGCGTCCCCCTTTTCACACATTACAGCAGACAGTCCCCCTTTTTACACATTGCGGCAGCCAGTCCCCCTTTTTACACATTGCGGCAGCCAGGCCCCCTTTTGTCCCCCTTTTTACACATTGCGGCAGCCAGGCCCCCTTTTTACACATTGCGGCAGCCAGGCCCCCTTTTTACACATTGCGGCAGCCAGGCCCCCTTTTTACACATTGCGGCAGCCAGGCCCCCTTTTTACAGCCAGTCCCCCTTTTTACACATTGCGGCAGCCATCCCCCTTTTTACACATTGCGGCAGACGGTGACCCCCTGAGAGAGAGAGAGAGAGAGAGAGAGATATACTTACCATCTCCCTGCTGGCAGTCAGGCTCCTCGTGCAGCTCCCTCGGTGCAGGCAGTGAGGTGAGAAGGAGGAGGAGAGAGGGGGAGCAGGGAGCCGCAGCAGCGCTATGTCATTGGTAGTAAGCGCCGCTGCAGCATCCCCCTCTCCTTCGGTATTGGCTGCCCGGCGCTGCTGTGGATGCTGGGATGGAGGAACCGCATCCCAGCATCCACAGCAGCGCCGGGCAGCCAATACAGAAGGAGAGGGGGATGCTGCAGCGGCGCTTACTACCAATGACATAGCGCTGCTGCGGCTCCCTGCTCCCCCTCCCTCCTCCTACTTCTCCGCTGCCCGGCGCTGGTCCTCTTCTCCCTCCACAGCACACAGTACACAGCAGAGGCGGCATGTAATGAGTCAATTTGACTCATTACATGCCGCTGGCCGTGCGCCCTCAGGGCAACTGCGCTGTGTGCCAAGCCTACTTGGCACACACGTAGTTACGGCCCTGCTTGTATTCTTCCAGAGACTACTGCGCATGTGCGGGTCTCTGGTAACATGGTACCTGCGCCCAGGGGCGGATTGGGAACAAAAAGCGGCCCTGGAAAAATCTGTACTAGTGGCCCCACAAAGGCAGCACCAGAGGTGTGAGGTCTAGCCATGGGCCATGGCAGCAGCACCCTCTGCCCCCCCCAAGACTTTCCAGATAGTGGGGATGTCCAGCATCTTTAGAAAGATATATTTTCTTGCTTATTACACCAACCGTATCCCAATCATTATTCACTCAATCTTATATGTCAGCCAAGCAGGCAGACAGTGCATACACTAGATCATCTGCAATCACAGGCTAATTAGCAAAGTAATTTTCATATATGCAAATTATTTAGCATCTTATTCATTATGTCTATAAAAAGGACCACATGTCCTCAAACAAAACAAGCCCCACGGGTGCATCGGCCCACCGGGAATCTTCCCTGTGAGCCCTATGCCCAATCCGCCTCTGCCTGCGCCTTATTCCCATAGACTACTCTAATGCACATGCACAAGCCGGGTGTGGTTCATCAAATCGACAGTGTCTAGGTCGACCACTATAGGTCGACAGTCACTAGGTCGACATGGATGGAAGGTCGACAGGGTTTCTAGGTCGACATGTGCTAGGTCGACAGGTCTAAAGGTCAACATGAGGATTTTTATTTATTTTTGGTGTCGTTTTCTTCGTAGAGTGACCGGGATCCCAAATTAGTGCACCGCGTCCCCTCGCATGGCTCGCTTCGCTCGCCATGCTTCGGGCATGGTGCCTTCGCTCCGCTACCGCTCGGCACACTTTACCGTTCCAATCGTAGTCCACGTGGATCGTTAAGTATGAAAAAATAAAAAAAAATAAAAAAAAATTGAAAAACTCATGTCGACCTTTAGACCTGTCGACCTAGCACATGTCGACCTAGAAACCCTGTCGACCTTCCATCCATGTCGACCTAGTGACTGTCGACCTATAGTGGTCGACCTAAACATTGTCGACCTAGACACTGTCGATCTTCAGACCGGATCCCGCACAAGCCTTCGGGAACGTGGCTTTTGAGCCTTTTTCCTGGAGACTACTCTACTGGGCATGCATGTGTCTCCGGTAACATGGCACCTGCGCCTTCTTCCTGGTGACTACTGCACATTCTCAGGTCTCTGGTAATGTGGCACCTGCACCTTATTCCCATAGACTACTCTAATGCACAAGCCTCCGGGAACGTGGCTTTTGAGCCTTTGTCCTGGAGACTACTCTACTGGGCATGCATGTGTCTCCGGTAACATGGCACCTGTGCCTTCTTCCTGGTGACTACTGCACATTCTCAGGTCTCTGGTAACGTGGCACCTGCGCCTTATTCCCAGAGACTACTCTAATGCACATGCACAAGCCTCCGGGAATGTGGCTTTGTGCCTTTTTCCCAGAGAATACTCTACTGGCCATGCGTGTGTCTCCGGTAACGTGGAACCTGCGCCTTCATCCCGGAGACGTCTCTACTGTGCATGCGGGGGTCTCCAGTCACGTTGCATCTGCGCCTTGTTCCTGTAGACTACTTTACTGCGCATGCACAGATCTCTGGGAATGTGGCGTCTGCACTTCTTTCCGAAGACTACTGCGGGTGCGTGGGTCTCCAGGAACGTGGAGCCTGCACCTTCTTTCCAGAGACTACTCTAATTTGCTTGCACAGGTCTCCGGGAACATGGCACATGCGCCTTTTTCCTAAAAACTACTGCACGTGCATGAGTTTCTGAGAACAAGGCGTCATCACCTTCTTCCCAGCGGAGGCTACTCTACTGCGCATGCGCGGGTCTCCGCGAACGTGGAGCCTGCACCTTCTTCCTGGAGACTACTCTACTGTGCATGCGCAAATCTGGCGCTGCAGCCCCAATGCAGGATTTCGGAGAGGTAAGTGTTAAACATGGCTGCATGGTGTTCAGGGGGACCCACACCGTAACCCTGCACCCATATATTAGACTTACTCCTCCAGAGTCCCGCAGCTGCAGCCCTACAGTGCGGACACAAATCACATGGAAAATAGGCGCCACGCCCATTTCCGAGGGATTTGCGCATGCGCATTGAAGATGTCCCTGGGAACAAGGAGCGGACGCCATGCTCCTGGAGACCTGCGCATGATGCCAGAGTATACTTGCTGCTGGAGAGGAGGGGCCCGCAACGGAGGCTGCACCTGGGTACCCTCCTCTCTTAAAACACCGCTGTGTAGATCCCCTACCTGGAGGGTTATCTGGGAATCAAACTGCACTATTCAGAATTCTACAGCCATCGATGGCAGTTAAAAATACAGCAACCTCAAGAGGTCAGACTCAGTGGCAAACGCAGTATTTCTACAGGGGGGTTTCCAAATGAAATCCACAATCTCCCGCTCTGTGGAATATTAGAGCAAGTACGGAAGTCTGGGGGAGCGGTAGAAGAACCTAGTACCGACCCTGGACATTAATGTACACTTTGGTCTTTTTATACACTGGATACATTACAGAATACAGTTTTAATATTTAATGCTATAGATGGTCTCTAGTATAGGCTGTGTCAAACAATTTAATAGTATAATAAAGTGGTCAGGAAATGGTTAAATATACCATAATAAATAAGTACACAAAAATAATAGAACCAGTACTGCACTTTCTAAGCACACATTCTCCCACCTCATTGTACGGCTCCTGTCTCTTCTTCCTGGTAGCTACTCTCTGGTCCAGTACACTGATTGAGCACTCAGATCCACACAGCAAACTTGGTAGAAAAAGCTGCTACCACTGGGCATGTGCAGCATCTCTGCTCTGTCCCTTAAACGGCATGATGTGGCGGCAGCTCTGGCAATCGTATCATATATCATTGCTATTGCTGTCATAATTTGAGTCACTGGCCAAGAGAATCAGCACAGATTCTTCATAGCGCCTCTGATGAAGAATCTGTGTTGATTCGAAAAGCGTTAAGCGGTATGGCATCTAAGAAGGACTGGCTGGCATGGCGGACCCTGCTTTCTTTTAACCTATATGGAACAAGGAGAATCCGGAGCTCTTCATGTTCCACCTGAGCAACATCTGGGTTGATGAGTATGCATATGGACCCATACAGGGCCGGTTCTTGGGCGCCGTGCGCCCCGGGCGACAATAGGGGGCGTGGCTACGTACAGGGGCGTGGTCATTTACGCCCCCTGTACAGACTGAAATGATGTGCGGTGCGCAATGACGTCATCGGGCACCGCACAGCAAAGGTCCTCTCCACGAAGGGAAACTAGACGCGTAGCGTCTAGTTTCCTTCGTGTAGAGGACCTTGCCTGTGGCAAGATCCGCTACTGGTCCCATACACCAGACTGCATGTTTATATGCAAACGTTTTTTTAGTTTATAAATGCAATATCTAATTTCATTTTAACCCTTTGATAAAGGCGTCTGCACTACTCGTCTCTTTTTTTGCTTTTTTCTGTTATTCATGTGCCTACTCCTGATCTTGTAAATATCACATATAAAGGAAGAAAATTAAAAAGAGATTGTTGGTTGCTTTGCCACCCCGAGCCGAGACGGGGCCAATGTATAAAGTTGGTCTTTTGGAGTGAGACTATATAAAGAAGACTTTTCTTTGGAGTTTTTAAGGTTGATTAACCTTTTTATATTTGAGAACTTAAAAAAAGTTTTTTTTTGTGCACTGATTGCATTTTATTATGTTTCATAGGTATGCCATTGGTTACAAATATAATTTATTAACAGTTACTTATGTGGAGCCATCATATAACGTTACACTTTTCAGATGGAACAACAGTAATAAAACAAAATTGGGAAATAACAGGCAGAGAGATAGGAGGGCCCTGTTCACAAGCTTACAGTCTATGGGGGTCATTCCGAGTTGTTCGCTCGTTGCCGATTTTCGCAACGGAGCGATTAAGGCAAAAATGTGCATGTGGGAATAGAACCCGTGGCGAATAGAACTCGCCTCTCCCCGCCGGGATCCCGGCGTCGGTATGCTGCCGGGATCCCGGCGTCGGTAAGCTGACCGGCGGTCAGGAGACCGCCGGTCAGCCATACTATACCCGTATATACAGTACATTTTTCTTTCCAGAACACTCCATACACACACACGCATATATATATATATATATATATACATATATATATATATATATATATATATATATCTGCAAAACAAAGTGAAAAAGGCGCCTCCTAGTGCAATACTGATAGTATGATCAACCTCCACCAATAAGAAAAACACCCTATAAGTGGGAGGTGTACCGTAATCAGTGGTCTTAAACCACCTTTAAGCAGCGTATAGAGATCCAAAACTTTTCCCCGATTCTGATAATTAATTTTCTGGATACAGCGGTCGCTCAGATGTCCAAAGGCTCAATTCTCATAATCGCCCAAATGCAAAAAATGAGAAGCAAAACGACCATAGTGTAGTAAAGTTTAAAAAACACACATTTATTTGGTATAACACATAAAGTAAATAGTTGCCCGTACCAGTGGCGTCACAAGGGGGGGGCGGCCCGCTCCCGGGTGTCACCCGCCGAGGGGTGACACCAAAATGCCGGCTCCTGTTCAGTGGCAGGAGCCGAGTGCTGCACTGTTACATTATGTGCAGCACTCGGCTCCTGTCACTGTGTAGGAGCCAGCGCTGCAGGTACAGCACTCCCCGGCAAGCAGCCCACACCTCCCGAACCCCACCAGTAACTAAAAAAAAGGGTGTCAGTCGTGTCATGAAGCCCCGCCCATCAAAGCCACGCCCCTCCGCAAAGTCACGCCCCTTTTCTGGTCCTTCAAATGATAAAAACGGGGTGCTGGGCCGTGAAGCCCCGCCCCTTCCGGTGAAGCTCCACCCCCTTTTCCTTGCTGCCGCACCGGGTGTCCAGGAGGTAAGTGACGCCTCTGGCCCGTACCATATAAAAGAATAAAAACAGCTTATCTGATATCAAATATGTCAGTCCATCGGTCTGTCACACATATATATATACATACACACACACACACACACATTTATGAAAGTATACGGGGGGTACCAGTATTTATCTTGCCTCCGGGCAACTGGGACAAACTTACGCCACTGGAGTGGAGGCATAGGTAACTAAGTTCATGGACTCGGGCTGGGGAGTCAGGACCCAGCAGAGCTGTGGACCTCCCTCCTCCTCTCCTCTTACTTCACGCTGCTGCTGTCTTTCACTTCAAACTCCTACAACTCCGAGTCCTCTGTGTTTTCATTTGCCCACTTGAAGCCCCACCTCCTTTCACTGCACAGCTGTCAGTCTGCAATGTGAGGCTGGAGCTCACTGAATAACACTTGTAAATTGCAGGGCTGGCCTGGCTTGAGGGGCGCTCATGGCATGTTCTGTTGTGCCCCCTCTCTGAGAGGTGCTTTCCCTCCTCCTATTGCTGCTACTTTCTGCTGGCAGTTTCTTTACTTTTCTCATACGTCCTAGAGGATGCTGGGGTCCACTTCAGTATCATGGGGTATAGACGGTTCTGCAGGAGCCATGAGCACTTTAAGACTTTTCTAGAGTGTGAACTGGCTCCTCCCTCTATGCCCCTCCTCCAGACCTCAGTTTAGAAAATGTGCCCAGGCAGACTGGTTGCACTCTAGTGGAGCTCTACTGAGTTTCACTAAAAGACTTTATGTTAGGTTTTTTATTTTCAGGGAGAACTGCTGGCAACAGTCTCCCTGCTTCGTGGGACTTAGGGGGAAGAAGTAGGAACCAACTTCCTAAAGAGTTTCATGGCTCTGCTTCTTGCTGACAGGACACCATTAGCTCCTGAAGGGTACTGAACACTAGCTGCGGCTACGCGCTCACTCCCACAACACGCCATCACCCCCCTAACAGAGCCAGAAGTCAGGAGACTGGTGAGTTGTATTACCGGAGACCTGCAGAGTGGGATCTCCTGTCATCGTGACGGCTTAAGGTACCGCGCAGCGAGCGGGAACGCTGTGCGACCATGCTATCCATAACACAGTGCACAGCAGGGTGCCGTGCGAGGGGGGGTGGTCCTGGGCAGCATGAAACCTACTCTCACTGGCAAAAGGTAGCATACTTTTTATTTACACTGTCCTACACCCCCGCCAGTATAAATATCTATTCTAAAGCTGAGGAAAAACGCGCCATTACAGGGGGCGCGGCTTCTTCCTCAGGCAGCCAGCACACTGCTCAGTGCCATTTTCTCCCAGCAGCTGCAGGGCAAGAAACGCTGATCCTCCTCTCCACTTCTGAATCAAGTATCAGGGTGCAAATAAAGGGGGGGGGGGGGGAGTGTAATATTTGGTGCTATAAGCTATTATTCATAATATAAAGCGCTTGAGGATCTCTGAGTACAAAGTACACGACACAGGGATTTTTTGTCTCTGTGTACAAAGTACGCGGCACAGGGATTTCCCCTGAGGGAGCCATTTTAGGGAGACAGAGTTGTAATGTGGTGGCGCTACCGACACACCACGAGCCTGAATGGGTTAAAGAATTACGTGATAGTGTCAATCATATCAGTAAGAGATTGAATAAGTCTGAGTCTCATGCAGAAAACTGGAGAAAATCTGTCGAAGATGTGATTTTTAATAGTTCTGCCTTTTCATCCACAAGGGACCCTTCTGGGTCACATAAAAGGTCATTTGCACAAATAGTACAAACTGATACCGACACGGACTCTGATTCCTGTGTCGAAAAACATTCAATACATGATTATTGCTATAAAGGAGGTGTTAGAAGTTACGGAGGCCCCTCCTTTACCACAGGAGAAGGCTTACTTTTGTAAAGAATAGAAAATTAATGTAATTGTTCCTACATCTCATGAGCTGAACAGTCTCTTTGAGGGAGTCTGGACAAATCCTGAACAGAAATTTCAGGTTCCCAAAAGAATTCAGGTACCTTATCCTTTCCCTGCAGAGGACAGGAAAAGGTGGGAGTCACCCCCCCCGTTTTAGACAGTGCCCTGTCACGGTTAACAAAAAAGGTGATTCTCCCTGTGCCTGGGACGGCTTCACTAAAGGAGCCGGCAGACCGTAAGTTAGAGACTACGTTGAAATCTATTTATGTGGCCAATGGAATACTTCTCAGGCCTAGCATTGTCTGTGCGTGGGTGAGTAGTGCTATTGAAAAGTGGTCAGAAAACTTGTCATCAGACATCGACACAGTAGATAGAGACGAGATACTCCTAACGTTAGGTCATATCAAAGACGCTGCTGCGTACATGCTTGAAGCCATGAAAGATATTGGTCTCTTGGGATCAAGAGCCGCTACCATGGCAATCTCAGCACGGAGGGCGTTGTGGATTCGCCAATGGAATGCTGATACAGATTCCAAAAGGAATATGTAGGCTCTCCCGTATAAAGGGGAGGCCTTGTTTGGAGATGGGCTGGATGCTTTAGTTTCTGCGGCTACCGCAGGTAAGTCGACATTCTTGCCTATTGCTCCTGCGCCGGCGAAAAAGACACATCACTCTCAGATGCAGTCCTTTCGGCCCAATAAATACAAAAAGGTTAAAGGTTCCCCTTTCTTTGTGGGTAAAGGAAGGGGAAAAGGAAAAAAGTCCACAGCGTCTCCAGGATCACAGGAGCAGAAATCAGCCTCTGCTTCTGCCAAATCTTCAGCATGATGCTGGGGCTCCCTTGCGGGAGTCCGCTCTGGTGGGGGCATGTCTGAAACTCTTCAATCAGTTCTGGGTTCAATCTGGCCTGGACTCGTGAGTCTTACAAATAGTGTCCCACGGGTACAAACTGGAGTTTCAACACATTCCCCCATGCCGATTTTTCAAATCAACCTTACCAGCTTCTATCCCAGACAGGGAAGTGGTAGCAGCAGCAATACAAAAATTGTGTCAGGATCAAGTCATTGTCCTGGTTCCCTTGTTACAACAAGGAGAAGGGTTTTATTCAAGCCTATTCGTAGTTCCGAAGCCGGACGGCTCGGTCAGACCGATTCTAAACCTGAAAACTCTGAATCTCTACCTGCAAAGGTTCAAGTTCAAGATGGAATCTCTGAGGGCAGTGATTTCCAGTCTGGAGGAAGAGGACTTCATGGTGTCAGTGGACATAAAAGATGCCTACTTACATGTTCCCATTTATCCTCCACATCAAGCTTATCTGAGATTCGCGATACAGGATTGTCATTACCAATTTCAGACGTTGCCGTTCAGACTCCCCACGGCACCGAGGCTGTTCACCAAGGTGATGGCGGAGATGATGGTCCTCCTTCGACAGCAAGGAGTCAATATAATTCCTTACCTGGACGATCTCCTGATAAAAGCAAAGTCCAGAGAAAGGTTGGTGCAGAACATTGCACTCTCCCTGACAGTACTTCAACAACACGGTTGGATCATAAGTTGGAACCAACGACAAGATTGTCTTTTCTGGGGATGATACTGGACACAGGACTACAGAGGGTATTTCTTCCAGTAGAGAAGGCTCTGGAAATCCAGAGAATGGTCAGACAAATTCTAAAACCAACAAGAGTGTCCATTCATCAATGCATTCGGTTGTTGGGAAAGATGGTAGCGGCCTACGAGGCCATACAGTTTGGCCGATTCCATACCAGAGTATTCCAGTGGGACCTGTTGGACAAGTGGTCCGGATCCCATCTACACATGCATTAGAGGATAATCCTGTCATCCAAAGCCAGAATTTCGCTCCTGTGGTGGCTACACAGTTCTCACCTCCTAGAGGGACGCAGGTTCGGGATTCAAGACTGGGTCCTAGTAACCACGGATGCAAGTCTCCGAGGCTGGGAAGCAGTCACACAGGGGGAAAGCTTCCAAGGAAGATGGTCAAGTCAAGAAACTTGTCTTCACGTAAACATTCTGGAGTTGAGAGCCATTTACAACGGCCTTCTACAAGCGGTGCATCTTCTTCAAGATCAACCTGTACAGATCCAGTCGGACAATGTAACAGCAGTCGCGTACATACACAGTCAGGGTGAAACGAAAAGCAGAGCGGCGATGGCACAGGTGACAAAGATCCTCCTCTGGGCAGAAAGACATGCAAGAGCTCTGTCGGCAAATTTTCATTCCGGGAGTGGACAACTGGGAAGCAGACTTCCTCAGCAGACACGATCTCCATCCAGGAGAATGGGGCCTCCACCAAGAAGTCTTCGCAGAGGTGACAGGTCTTTGGGGAGTTCCTCAAGTAGACATGATGGCATCTCGTCTCAATAAGAAGCTTCAGAGATATTGTTCCAGGTCGAGAGACCCTCAAGCAATAGCAGTGGATGCACTAGTGACCCAGTGGGTGTTTCGGTCAGTGTATGTCTTTCCTCCACTTCCACTCATACCAAAAGTTCTCAAGATCATAAGAAGATTTGGGGTTCGAGCGATCCTCATTGTCCCAGACTGGCCAAGGAGGGCATGGTATCCAGATCTTCAGGAGTTGCTCATAGAAGATCCTCGGCCTCTTCCTCTTCACGAGAACCTGCTGCAGCAGGGGCCGTGCGTGTATCAAGACTTATCGCGGCTACGTTTGACGGCATGGCTGTTGAGCGCCGGATCCTAGCCTGAAAGGGTATTCCCAAAGAAGTCATCCCCACTCTTATTCAGGCCAGGAAAGGAGTAACATCTAAACATTACCACCGTATTTGGAGAAAATATGTGTCTTGGTGTGAAACCAAGAAAGCTCCAACGGAAGAGTTTCAGTTGGGACGTTTTCTCAATTTTCTTCAGGCCGGTGTGGATGCGAGCCTACGATTGGGTTCAATCAATGTCCAGATTTCGGCCTTGTCGGTTTTCTTTCAGAAACAATTGGCCTCCCTTCCAGAAGTTCAGACCTTCGTGAAAGGGGTTCTGCACATCCAACCTCCATTTGTGCCTCCTGTGGCACCATGGGATCTTAATGTGGTGTTGCAGTTCCTTCAATCGGATTGGTTGAACCTCTCCAGGAGATAGAGTTAAAGTTTCTCACTTGGAAAGTGGTCATGCTGTTGGCCTTGGCATCCACAAGGCAGGTGTCTGAGTTAGGGGCCTTGTCTCACAAGAGCCCTTACTTGATCTTTCATGAAGATAGGGCTGAGTTAAAAACTTGTCAGCAATTTCTTCCAAAGGTGGTTTCTTCTTTCCATATAAACCAACCTATTGTGGTGCCAGTGACTACTGACACCTTCGCTGCTTCAAAGTCTCTGGATGTGGTCAGAGCTTTGAGAATTTATGTCGCAAGAACAGCTCGGATACGGAAAACAGAGGCTCTGTTTGTCCTGTATGCTCCCAATAAGATTGGGTGTCCTGCTTCTAAGCAGACCATTGCGCGCTGGATCAGAGGTACGATTCAGCACGCTCATTCCACGGCAGGATTGCCGATACCAAATTCGGTGACTGCCCATTCTACTAGAAAGGTGGGCTCATCCTGGGCGGCTCCCCGGGGGGTCTTGGCATTACAACTTTGCCGAGCAGCTACTAAGTTTTACAAGTTTGACACCTTGGCCGATGAGGACCTAAAGTTTGGTCAATCGATGCTGCAGGGTCATCCGCACTCTCCCGCCCGTACTGGAGCTTTGGTATAACCCCATGGTACTGAAGTGGACCCCAGCATCCTCTAGGACGTATGAGAAAACAGGATTTTTATACCTACCGGTAAATCCTTTTCTCCTAGTCCGTAGAGGATGCTGGGCACCCAGCCCAGTGTATACTTTACCTGCCGTTGTTAGTTTGTTAAAAATGTTTTCAGCACGTTTGCTGTAATGTTCATGCTCCTTGCATGTGTTTTGTTGAATGCCATGTTGTGCGGCATGGTTGAAGTGTGAGCTGGTATGAATCTCACCATTAACTTAAAAGTAAATCCTTTTCTCGAAATGTCCGTCTCCCTGGGCACAGTTCCTATACTGAGGTCTGGAGGAGGGGCATAGAGGGAGGAGCCAGTTCACACTCTAGAAAAGTCTTAAAGTGCCCCTGGCTCCTGCGGAACTGTCTATACCCCATGGTACTGAAGTGGACCCCAGCATCCTCTACAGGCTAGGAGAAAAGGATTTACCGGTAGGTATTAAAATCCTGTTTTTTTCTTAGTTCTAAAAAAACAGATTGCAGGCAGAATCCCCATATGCACAGCAGCACAAGTCATCTGGAAACTGCCCTGGTTATTGGTCTGTGCAGCAGCTGTCTCCATTCCTGGGTGCCCCTCTCTGTGAGTCTGTGTCCCCACCACATAACAGCAGCACACACAGTCACAGGCAGTGCTCGAAGTGGGCATACCGGCACTTCGAGCACTGACCGCTGAAGACCCCTGCCGCCGCTATCATTTCAAATTTAGCGCTATTCAAGAGCCAATTAGAACTCTCGAACCAGCAGCCATTAAGGAGCGGCCACTCCTGATTGGCTGCTGGTCCGCATCAGATTTGGAATGATAGGCGGACTGGATGCAGGGGGAGGCACCAGAGTTGCACTGAAGGCCACAGCAGCCATCGCCGCCGCCCACAGCCTTCTCCTCTGTAACGCCACCACCAATGACAACCACAGCCTCCTCCTCACCGTCGCTGTAGCTGACCACGGCCTCCTCAGTACCGCAGCCGCCGATCACAGCCTCCTCCTCTGCACCACTACCCATTAGGTAATCTTAACCTGCTGCCTTTCTCTCTCCCTACTGTATGTCCTTTCTGTCCCTCTCTCTGTCACTTTCCCTCTCCCTCTGTCACTCTCACTGTTCCTGCTGTCACTCTCCCTGTCCCTCTGTCATCTTTCTGTCCCTGCTGTCACTCTCCCTGTCCCTGTATTTTGGCTCATTCCGTGTGGTGTAATGTCAATTTTGTCTCATTCCGTGTGGCGTAATGTGAATTTTGGCTCATTCTGTGTGGCATAATGTGAATTTTTGCTCATTCCGTGTGGCGTAATGTGAATTTTCTCTGACGTCCTAAGTGGATGCTGGGGACTCCGTAAGGACCATGGGGAATAGCGGCTCCGCAGGAGACAGGGCACAAAAGTAAAAGCTTTAGGATCAGGTGGTGTGCACTGGCTCCTCCCCCTATGACCCTCCTCCAAGCCTCAGTTAAGTTTTTGTGCCCGGCCGAGAAGGGTGCAATCTAGGTGGCTCTCCTAAAGAGCTGCTTAGAGTAAAAGTTTTGTTAGGTTTTTTATTTTCAGTGAGTCCTGCTGGCAACAGGCTCACTGCAACGAGGGACTTAGGGGAGAAGAAGTGAACTCACCTGCGTGCAGGATGGATTGGCTTCTTAGGCTACTGGACACTAGCTCCAGAGGGACGATCACAGGTATAGCCTGGATGGGTCACCGGAGCCGCGCCGCCGACCCCCTTGCAGATGCTGAAGAGAGAAGAGGTCCAGAAATCGGCGGCTGAAGACTTCCCAGTCTTCTTAAGATAGCGCACAGCACGGCAGCTGTGCGCCATTGCTCTCAGCACACTTCACACCAACGGTCACTGAGGGTGCAGGGCGCTGGGGGGGGCGCCCTGGGCAGCAATGAAAGTACCTATGCTGGCTAAAAATACATCACATATAGCCTCTGGGGCTATATGGATGTATTTAACCCCTGCCAGGTTGTCAGAAAAACGGGAGAAGAAGCCCGCCGAAAAGGGGGCGGGGCCTATTCTCCTCAGCACACAGCGCCATTTTCCTACACAGCTCCGCTGCTAGGAAGGCTCCCAGGCTCTCCCCTGCACTGCACTACAGAAACAGGGTTAAAACAGAGAGGGGGGGCATTTGGTGTGGCGATATTATAATATATTAAGATGCTATAAGGGAAAACACTTATATAAGGTTGTCCCTGTATAATTATAGCGTTTTGGTGTGTGCTGGCAAACTCTCCCTCTGTCTCCCCAAAGGGCTAGTGGGGTCCTGTCCTCTATCAGAGCATTCCCTGTGTGTGTGCTGTGTGTCGGTACGTGTGTGTCGACATGTATGAGGACGATGTTGGTGAGGAGGCGGAGCAATTGCCTGTAATGGTGATGTCACTCTCTAGGGAGTCGACACCGGAATGGATGGCTTATTTAGGGAATTACGTGATAATGTCAACACGCTGCAAGGTCGGTTGACGACATGAGACGGCCGGCAAACCAATTAGTACCTGTCCAGGCGTCTCAAACACCGTCAGGGGCTTTAAAACGCCCATTACCTCAGTCGGTCGACACAGACACGGACACTGACTCCAGTGTCGACGGTGAAGAAACAAACGTATTTTCTCTGTCCTCCATCTGGGGGACGCTGCGCCGTTACTTGTGGGTTAGAGGTGTGTGGTAGTGGAGTTTGGCACAGAATCTAAAGCTGACTCCTCCCCCCTCTAACCCCTCCCATCTCCTTCCTGCTCAGCCATATTCAGTTTTTATTTTGTGCCTGTGGAGTACAGACACAGTTTTTATTTCTCCTAGATTTTTTTTTTTTTTTTTTTGTTTGTTGTTTACAGGATGCCTAGTCCCTGTTTACGGGTGACAGGTATTGATGGAGTGGACTAATATTCCACTCGAGGATGCTGTCTAGAAAGGCCACCATACCTGGGTCACTGGGGCCTTTGTACATTAACGACGACAGAAGAAAGGTAACGGACAGCCACAATCTGTCACCGACAGTATTGGGCTGTCCCTATTTATTTCACTAATTTATTTCATAAACATGCACGCCAGCCGAGCCGAGCCCCCCCCCCCCCGCCGCCAGCGGGAGCGGCGCCGGAGATTTCTCCCCTACAACCGCAGTGAGAGACCTGGAGGGTTGTGGGGACAGATGGCAGACTGGTCCGGGAGAATCTTCTGACTCCCGGGGACCAGCTAGAAGCCGCCGCGGACGCTGTGAGTAGCGGCGCGCGGCGGCCCGAACTTCCGGTTTCAGCGCGGGGTGACGTCAGCAGTGCAGGGACGGCTTCCCGCCCTGCTCTGCCCGCGCGCGCGCCAATCTGCCTGACGCCATCTTCTTCTGCACGGACAGGGGGACGCTGTGCGCTTCACACACGGAGCCTGCCAGGGGGAGAATTTTAACATAATCGCAAGTATAGAGGGGGCTGATCAAAGGGGGGATTACAGGCCATATTGGAATCCACCTAGGGATTAACCTAATAAGGAGAGTCTCTGACTTGCACTCAGTCATCCTGGATTAGGTCCCACTCTATCCTTAATGTAGATTGTTAACACAGCTCATTAGTCAGAAGGTTTAGGGTGATTTTATTTTAGTGTATACCTTCAGAATGGAAAAAGTGACTAGTAAACCGGACAGACCTACAAAGGGAAAAACGGCCTCGGTAGTTTATTTTTCCTGCTCTCAGTGTGGCTCAAAGCTGGCTAAAGGTAGTTCTGACGCAGGTACCTTATGTGCTTCATGCTCTGGTGCATCAGTGACAGATCAGCAGGGAGGTTCCGCAGATCAGCCGACGCCCCCATGGGTTAAAAACATGGTGGACGCCATTTCAGATTTGCGTCAATCTAGGGAGACTGAATCTGCTCGGACTCAGGTGGAGCCTTTATGGGCCCAAAATATGGGAAAGTGCCTCACTGATTTAACTCAATCTTTGAATAAGTTTGTAAATGCTGCCAGCAGTTCGACTGCTACTAAACGATCGCAGCCGTTACCTGCTATAGCATTTCCAGGTGAGGAGGCGGACACCCTGGCATCTCCATTGGAGGAGGGGGAGGTAGATCCTGAATGGGATGAAGTTTCGGCTTGGGAAGATGAGGAACCTTCTACTAGTTCAGGTGTTAGATTGTTAATAGAAGCCATTCGTCAGACTCTTAATATTCAGGACACGGTGGTAGAGGAAACTCCTTCCCCCTTCTTCGAACGACAAAAGAGACAGGTTACGGCCTTCCCTTCTTATTCTCACTTTGCGGATATTTTAAAAGAACCCTGGCTTAAACCGGATTCTCGTTTTCAGGCGCCTAAAAAGTTAAGATTTCTATATCCTTTTACAGAGGAAGATACGAAATTTTGGGAGACGGCCCCTAAGGTAGATGCTCCTATTTCACATCTAGCAAAAGCTACGGTTATTCCGTCGGTACAGTCTGTGACCTTAAAAGACGCTACTGATAGAAAGATTGAAGCATTACTAAAATCTATGTTTTCTTTATCAGGTGTTTCTCTCCGTCCAGTACTGGCGAGTGCCTGGGTACTTAAGGCCGTGGATGAATGGCTTGCACAGGTGGTATCGGGAATGCAGTCGGATGATCCGTCGGAAGCCATTCACGTAGCGGAACAGATTTCGGAGGCACTCACTTATGTGGGTGAAGCCTTGTTGGATTCGGTTGCGCTACAGACCCGGGTTTCAGCCTTGACAGTATCTGCAAGACGCTCTTTGTGGCTTAGAGTTTGGAATGCTGATTCTGACTCAAAGCAAACATTGACGGCTGTGCCTTTTGAAGGTGAGTTCCTTTTTGGATCAGAGTTAAAAAAGATTATTTCAGATTCTACTGGAGGAAAGAGCCCTTTCCTTCCATCTGCACCTCACAAACCAAAACCTACAAGGTTTCGGTCCTTTCGTACGCAGGGCAGAGGTAACTTCCAATCCTTTCGTGCTTCCTCCAGATTCCCAAGAAGGGGCTCTTTCAGAGGAAGAGGATATCAGGCTATTCGCAGACCGGCCAGTAAGCCTGCCGACAAACCTGAGGCATGACGTCTCAGGTCCCCTGGAGGGATCAATGAAGGTTGGGGCCCGGTTACTTCAGTTCAGGGAAGTGTGGCTCCTATCGAAACCGGATCGGTGGGTAATGGGGGTCATTTCCAGAGGATATATGTTGGATTTCGAAGAGACGGTCCCAACCCGACTATTCATAACACCTCTCCCAGACGATCCCTCCAGACGGCAAGCTCTTCTTCAGGCAATCACAAAGCTCTTACAAAATGGAGTAATCATTCCGGTTCCCTCTCATCAAAGGGGGCGGGGGTTTTACTCAGGTCTTTTTCTTGTGGACAAGCCGGATGGTTCGTTTCGGCCCATTCTGAATCTGAAGGCTCTCAACCCGTATCTCTCAACCCAAAAATTCAAGATGGAATCCATTCGCTCAATTATCGCCGCCATGGAGCCAGGGGAATATTTGGCTTCAATAGACATAAAAGACGCCTACTTACATGTCCCGATTTGGATAGGACATCAGTCTCTGCTGAGATTTGCAATCGGGCCGGAGCATTTTCAGTTTCAAGCTCTTCCCTTTGGTCTTTCTACGGCTCCCCGAGTTTTTACAAAGGTCTTAGGCCATGTAGTCGCAGTTCTTCGTTGCCAAAGGGTCAACATCACTCCATATTTGGACGACCTGTTGGTCAAGGCACCGTCAGCGGAGATTCTCACTCAGAACCTGCAGTTAACAATGGAGACTCTACAATCGTTCGGGTGGATAATCAACTTTCCAAAGTCATCTCTACTCCCTTCTCAGAAGATGAATTTTCTGGGACTTTTATTCGACACCAACAGCCAGAAGGTGTTTCTTCCTGCGGACAAGATTCAGGATCTGCAGTCGAGAATCCGAACCCTGTTACACTTACCAGTAGTGTCGGTCCTCAGATGTATGCAGGTGTTGGGCAAAATGGTATCCTCCTTCGAGGCAGTTCCATATGCCAGATTTCATGCCCGTCCTCTTCAAACGCAGATTCTCAACTGTTGGACTCGGACGGAACCACGTCTCGAATTGCAGTTGATCCGCTTGTCGATAAAGACTCGTCAGTCTCTTCACTGGTGGCTTCACAGTCACAATTTGAAAAAGGGTGCACCGTTCACAATCTGGTCTTGGATGATGGTCACCACGGACGCAAGCCTCAGTGGTTGGGGGGCAGTTTTCCAGACTCATCACTTCCAGGGACGCTGGAGCAATCAGGAGTCAAAATTGCAAATCAACATTCTGGAACTAAGGGCGATTCGGTATGCACTCATTCGCATTCAAACCATGGTGCAGGGTCAACCAGTTCGGGTGCAGTCCGACAATGCCACCGCAGTGGCTTACATCAACAAACAGGGAGGAACTCGCAGTTGGTCCACAATGAGAGAGGTCGCTCAGATCCTCGCGTGGGCGGAACGCTGGGTTCCGGTGATCTCCGCGATCCACATTCCAGGAGTCGAAAACTGGGAAGCAGACTTTTTGAGTCGTCACACGATTCATCCGGGGGAATGGGAACTTCATCAGGAAGTGTTTCTCTCTCTAGTGGATCGATGGGGAATGCCAGACATAGACCTGATGGCGTCTCGCCTCAACGCGAAACTTCCTCACTACGGAGCAAGGACTCAGGATCCACAGGCAATCCTGATCGATGCTCTTACTGCCCCATGGCAATTTCAACTGGGATATGTGTTTCCGCCAATCCCACTGATTCCGCGTCTACTCCAACGCATTCGGCGAGAGGGTCTCGCAGTGATTCTAGTGACTCCAGATTGGCCGCGTCGACAATGGTACACTCTTCTGCGCAGTATGGTAGTCGGAGATCCCTTTCGTCTACCTCTGCGACCAGATCTGCTTCTTCAAGGGCCTTGTCGCCACCCAGATTTACATCGGATGGCTTTGACGGCTTGGCTCTTGAATCCAAGATTTTGAAGGCAAAAGGTCTTTCTCGATCGGTTGTCCAGACGATGATTCGAGCTAGGAAACCGGTGACCTCAGGCATTTACCATAGAATATGGCGTATTTACATTGCATGGTGCGAAAAACGGAGACTGACTCCGCATTTGTTTAGACTACCTCGCCTACTCTCTTTCCTTCAGGAGGGTCTCGACAAGGGCCTAAAGCTTTCTTCACTAAAGGGTCAGGTTTCAGCTTTATCGGTTCTTTTTCAGAAGAAACTAGCAAATATTCCAGAGGTTCAAACATTCCTGCAGGGAGTACTTCGGATTCAACCACCTTTTGTCCCTCCGGTTCCTCCCTGGGATTTAAACTTGGTCCTTACGGCTCTTCAGACCTCTCCATTTGAACCTTTAGAATCAGTTGAGCTCCGTTATCTGACACAGAAAGTTGTTTTTCTGTTGGCTATTGCCTCAGCTAGACGAGTATCTGAGTTGGCGGCCCTTTCTTGCAGACCCCCCTTGTTAGTGTTTCATGAGAACCGGGTGGTTCTACGGACTAAACCTTCTTTCCTCCCAAAGGTTGTTTCAGCATTCCATTTAAATCAGGACATTGTACTTCCTGCCTTTACTCCGACATCTTCTTCTGGGGAGGACTCTCATTTGGCTCTTCTGGATGTGGTTCGAGCCTTGCGTATCTATTTGTCTCGCACAGAGTCATTCCGTCGCACGGATAACTTACTGGTTTTAATTGATGTTCCAAAACGAGGTTGGCCGGCCTCCAAAAATACTGTGGCCCGTTGGATAACTTCGGCCATAAGACAGGCTTACCTGTCTTCTCATGTTTCGGTTCCTGACTCAATTAGGGCTCATTCGACTAGAGCTGTTGGAGCCTCTTGGGCTGTTCGCGGTGGTGCATCTGTTGAGCAACTGTGCAGAGCAGCGACCTGGTCGTCAGTTCATACTTTCACAAAGTTTTATCGTTTTCATACTTTTGGTTTGGAGACTGCCTCTGTTGGGCGTCGTATATTGAAGACGGCTATGCCGTCACCGTCTCCCTCCTCTCATTAGCTTGCTTTGGGAAATCCCACAAGTAACGGCGCAGCGTCCCCCAGATGGAGGACAGAGAAATTGGGATTTTTGTTTACTTACCGTAAAATCTCTTTCTCTGAGTCCATCTGGGGGACGCTGCGATCCCTCCCATAGTTTGTCTGGTTTAATTGGTTAATTTTTTTATTCTGGTCTATCTCCTTTGGCTTGGCTAAACGTTAACTGAATATGGCTGAGCAGGAAGGAGATGGGAGGGGTTAGAGGGGGGAGGAGTCAGCTTTAGATTCTGTGCCAAACTCCACTACCACACACCTCTAACCCACAAGTAACGGCGCAGCGTCCCCCAGATGGACTCAGAGAAAGAGATTTTACGGTAAGTAAACAAAAATCCCAATTTCCATTAGGGCCACACGTTACATGTTAAGGGCAATGAAGGAGGTGTTACATATTTCTGATACTACAAGTACCACAAAAAAGGGTATTATGTGGGGTGTGAAAAAACTACCTGTAGTTTTTCCTGAATCAGATAAATTAAATGAAGTGTGTGATGATGCGTGGGTTTCCCCCGATAGAAAATTATTGGCATTATACCCTTTCCCGCCAGAAGTTAGGGCGCGTTGGGAAACACCCCCTAGGGTGGATAAGGCGCTCACACGCTTATCAAAACAAGTGGCGTTACCGTCTCCAGATACGGCCGCCCTCAAGGAGCCAGCTGATAGGAGGCTGGAAAATATCCTAAAAAGTATATACACACATACTGGTGTTATACTGCGACCAGCGATCGCCTCAGCCTGGTTGTGCAGCGCTGGGGTGGCTTGGTCGGTTTCCCTGACTGAAAATATTGATACCCTTGACAGGGACAGTATTTTATTGACTATAGAGCATTTAAAGGATGCATTTCTATATATGCGAGATGCACAGAGGGATATTTGCACTCTGGCATCAAGAGTAAGTGCGATGTCCATGTCTGCCAGAAGATGTTTATGGACACGACAGTGGTCAGGTGATGCAGATTCCAAACGGCACATGGAAGTATTGCCGTATAAAGGGGAGGAGTTATTTGGGGTCGGTCCATCGGACCTGGTGGCCACGGCAACAGCTGGAAAATCCACCTTTTTTTTACCCCAAGTCACATCTCAGCAGAAAAAGACACCGTCTTTTCAGCCTCAGTCCTTTCGTCCCCATAAGGGCAAGCGGGCAAAAGGCCAGTCATATCTGCCCAGGGGTAGAGGAAAGGGAAGAAGACTGCAGCAGGCAGCCCCTTCCCAGGAACAGAAGCCCTCCACCGCTTCTGCCAAGTCCTCAGCATGACACTGGGGCCGTACAAGCGGACTCAGGTGCGGTGGGGGGTCGTCTCAAGAGTTTCAGCGCGCAGTGGGCTCACTCGCAAGTGGACCCCTGGATCCTACAAGTAGTATCCCAGGGGTACAGATTGGAAATTCGAGACGTCTCCCCCTCGCAGGTTCCTGAAGTCTGCTTTACCAACGTCTCCCTCCGACAGGGAGGCAGTATTGGAAACAATTCACAAGCTGTATTCCCAGCAGGTGATAATCAAAGTACCCCTCCTACAACAAGGAAAGGGGTATTATTCCACACTATTTGTGGTACTGAAGCCAGATGGCTCGGTGAGACCTATTCTAAATCTGAAATCTTTGAACACTTACATACAAAGGTTCAAATCAAGATGGAGTCACTCAGAGCAGTGATAGCGAACCAGGAAGAAGGGGACTATATGGTGTCCCTGGACATCAAGGATGCTTACCTCCATGTCCCAATTTGCCCTTCTCACCAAGGGTACCTCAGGTTCGTGGTACAGAACTGTCACTATCAGTTTCAGACGCTGCCGTTTGGATTGTCCACGGCACCACGGGTCTTTACCAAGGTAATGGCCGAAATGATGATTCTTCTTCAAAGAAAAGGCGTCTTAATTATCCCTTACTTGGACGATCTCCTGATAAGGGCAAGGTCCAGAGAACAGTTGGAGGTCGGAGTAGCACTATCTCAAGTAGTTCTACGACAGCACGGGTGGATTCTAAATATTCCAAAATCGCAGCTGATTCCGACGACACGTCTGCTGTTCCTAGGGATGATTCTGGACACAGTCCAGAAAAAGGTGTTTCTCCCGGAGGAGAAAGCCAGGGAGTTATCCGAGCTAGTTAGGAACCTCCTAGAACCAGGCCAAGTGTCAGTGCAATGCACAAGAGTCCTGGGAAAAATGGTGGCTTCTTACGAAGCGATTCCATTCGGCAGATTTCACGCAAGAATTTTTCAGTGGGATCTGCTGGACGAATGGTCCGGATCGCATCTTCAGATGCATCAGCGGATAATCCTGTTTCCAAGGACAAGGGTGTCTCTTCTGTGGTGGCCGCAGAGTGCTCATCTACTAGAGGGCAGCAGATTCGGCATTCAGGACTGGGTCCTGGTGACCACGGATGCCAGCCTGAGAGGCTGGGGAGCAGTCACACAGGGAAGAAATTTCCAAGGAGTGTGGTCAAGTCTGGAGACATCTCTCCACATAAATATACTGGAGCTAAGGGCAATTTACAATGCTCTGAGCCTAGGAAGACCTCTGCTTCAAAGTCAACCGGTGCTTATCCAGTCGGACAACATCACGGCAGTCGCCCACGTAAACAGACAGGGCGGCACAAGAAGCAGGAGGGCAATGGCAGCAAGGATTCTTCGCTGGGCGAAAAATCATGTGATAACACTGTCAGCGGTGTTCATTCCGGGAGTGGACAACTGGGAAGCAGACTTCCTCAGCAGGCACGACCTCCACCCGGGAGAGTGGGGACTTCATCTGGAAGTCTTCCACATGATTGTGAACCGTTGGGAAAGACCAAAGGTGGACATGATGGCGTCCCGTCTGAACAAAAAACTGGACAGGTATTGCGCCAGGTCAAGAGACCCTCAGGCAATAGCTGGGACGCTCTGGTAACACCGTGGGTGTACCAGTCGGTGTATGTGTTCCCTCCTCTGCCTCTCATACCCAAGGTACTGAGAATTATAAGACGGAGAGGAGTAAGAACTATACTCGTGGCTCCGGATTGGCCAAGAAGGACTTGGTACCCGGAACTTCAAGAGATACTAAGAAGGGACTTGCTTCAGCAAGGATCATGTCTGTTCCAAGACTTACCGCGGCTGCGTTTGACGGCATGGCGGTTGAACGCCGGATCCTAAGGGAAAAAGGCATTCCGGAAGAGGTCATCCCTACCCTGGTCAGAGCCAGGAAGGAGGTGACCGCACAACATTATCACCGCATTTGGCGAAAATATGTTGCATGGTGTGAGGCCAGGAAGGCCCCCAAGGAGGAATTTCAACTCGGTCGATTCCTGCATTTCCTGCAAACAGGAGTGACTATGGGCCTCAAATTAGGGTCCATTAAGGTTCAAATTTCGGCCCTGTCGATTTTCTTCCAGAAAGAATTGGCTTCAGTTCCTGAAGTCCAGAAGTTTGTCAAGGGAGTACTGCATATACAACCCCCTTTGGCACTGTGGGATTTCAACGTAGTCTGGGATTCCTCAAATCACATTGGTTTAAACCGCTCAAATCTGTGGATTTGAAATATCTCACATGGAAAGTGACCATGCTGTTGGCCCTGGCCTCGGCCAGGCGAGTGTCAAAATTGGCGGCTTTGTCTCACAGAAGCCCATATCTGATTGTCCATTCGGACAGGGCAGAGCTGCGGACTCGTCCCCAGTTTCTCCCTAAGGTGGTGTCAGCGTTTCACCTGAACCAGCTTATTGTGGTACCTGCGGCTACTAGGGACTTGGAGGACTCCAGGTTGCTAGATGTTGTCAGGGCCCTGAAAATATATGTTTCCAGGACGGCTGGAGTCAAGAAAACTGACTTGCTGTTATCCTGTATGCACCCAACAAACTGGGTGCTCTTGCTTCTAAGCAGACGATTGCTAGTTGGATGTGTAGTACAATTCAACTTGCACATTCTGTGGCAGGCCTGCCACAGCCAAAATATAGAAAATGCCCATTCCACAAGGAAGGTGGGCTCATCTTGGGCGGCTGCCCGAGGGGTCTCGGCTTTACAACTTTGCCGAGCTGCTACTTGGTCAGGGGCAAACACATTTGCAAAATTCTACAAATTTGATACCCTGGCTGAGGAGGACCTGGAGTTCTCTCATTCGGTGCTGCAGAGTCATCCGCACTCTCCCGCCCGTTTGGGAGCTTTGGTATAATCCCCATGGTCCTTACGGAGTCCCCAGCATCCACTTAGGACGTCAGAGAAAATAAGAATTTACTTACCGATAATTCTATTTCTCGTAGTCCGTAGTGGATGCTGGGCGCCCATCCCAAGTGCGGATTGTCTGCAATACTTGTACATAGTTATTGTTACAAAAATCGGGTTATTATTGTTGTGAGCCATCTTTTCAGAGGCTCCACTGTTATCATGCTGTTAACTGGGTTTAGATCACAGGTTGTACAGTGTGATTGGTGTGGCTGGTATGAGTCTTACCCGGGATTCAAAATCCTTCCTTATTGTGTACGCTCGTCCGGGCACAGTATCCTAACTGAGGCTTGGAGGAGGGTCATAGGGGGAGGAGCCAGTGCACACCACCTGATCCTAAAGCTTTTACTTTTGTGCCCTGTCTCCTGCGGAGCCGCTATTCCCCATGGTCCTTACGGAGTCCCCAGCATCCACTACGGACTACGAGAAATAGAATTATCGGTAAGTAAATTCTTATTTTTGCTCATTCCGTGTGACGTAGTCTGAATTTTGACTCATACTGTTTGGCGTAATGAAAAATTTTGGCTCATTCCGTGTGGTGTAATGTGAATTTTGCTCATTCTGTGTGGCGTAATGTGAAAGGGGCACCAGTACTAGATAGTATAAGGGGTCGTACTATTATGGGTATACGGCGTGGTACAGTACACTTAAGGACATGCCCCCTTTTGAGAGTCCACACCCCCTTTTCCAAAGCAGCCTCCACTTTTCCACACCCAGACTTAAAAATTTCCACTTCCACCACTGGTCACAGGAGAATAGGCAGCATGAGAGGCAGAAGAATTATCTTTGAAACGTTTAGTTCTACAGGAAGAAAGGTAAATGTGCGGCTCTGGACCTCTTGGTAAGAAATACATTGTTAAAATAAAATGAATGCTATATTTGTATACAGTGTGTGGGGTCATAAACTAAAAGGATTGCACTGGGAAGGTCCACCTCTAAATCAGGCCCAGAGTGTTCCGGAGCTCAACCATATCCATTTGTGTGATGTCTGAATCTCATGTCTGCAGATACACCCATACACAAAGCCCCCACAGGCAGCATGCTGCACTTTATGGGTCATTCCGACCCTCCCGCACGCTGCAGTGCGAATGGACCGGTACTGTGGCTGCACGGCGCCCCAATGCGCATGTGCGTCGTTGCCGTCGCCGGGCAGCAGCCAGAACAAAGAAGAAAGTGATCGCTAGCGCGATCGCAAGAAGATTGACAGGGAGGAGGCGTTCCAGGGCGTCTACTCACCGTTTCACGGGCCTGGTGAGGCGAACGCAGGCATGTCCAGGCGTTTGGAGGGCGGATGTCTGACGTCAATCCCAGGACCTTTGTTGCTGGATCCGTCGCACAGGGTAAGTAGGTCTGACCCTGGTCTTGTTTTGCAGGAAAAGGTCTTCCCGGAGGAATTTATAATTCATTTTGATGAACATCATCTTCTCCACATTTAGTGGAAGTAACCTCCTACGCCGATCGCTGACAAGGTTACCGGCTGCACTAAACACTCTTTCGGAGTACACACTGGAGGGGGGGCAACTTAGGTAAAATAAAGCCAGTTTCTGCAAGGGCCTCCAAATTGCCTCTTTTTCCTGCCAGTATATGTACGGACTGTCTGACATGCCTACTTGGATGCTGTCACTCATATAATCCTCCACCATTCTTTCAATGGTGACAGAATCATATGCAGTGACAGTAGACATGTCAGTAATCGTTGGCAGGTCCTTCAGTCTGGACCAGATGTCAGCTTTCGCTCCTGACTTCCCTGCATCACCGCCAGCGGGTGGGTTAGGAAATCTTATCCTTTTCCTTGCAGCCCCAGTGGCGGGAGAAATTGAAGGAGGAGCTGTCGACGGGTCACGTTCCGCTTGAGTTGACAATTTACTAACCAGCAAGTTTTTGCACCTCTGCACACTTGTATCTGCTGGAAAGAGAGATACAACGTAGGCTTTAAACCTAGGATCGAGCACGGTGGCCAAAATGTAGTGCTCTGATTTCAACAGATTGGCCACCCTTCAATCCTGGCAAAGCGAATGAAGGGCTCCATCCACAAGTCCCACATACTTTGTGGAATCGCTCCGTCTTAGCTCTACCTTCAATTTATCCAGCTGCTTCTGCAAAAGCTTGATGAGGGGAATGACCTGACTCAAGCTGGCAGTGTCTGAACTGACTTCACGTGTGGCAAGTTCGAAGAGTTGAAGAACCTTGTACAAGACGGAAATCATTCTTCACTGCGCTTGAGTCAGGTGCATTACCCCTCCTTTGCCTATATCATAGGTGGATGTATAGGCTTGAATGGCCTTTTGCTGCTTCTCCATCCTCTGAAGCATATAGAGTGTTGAATTTCACCTCGTTACCACCTCTTGCTTCATTTGATGGCGGGTTCAGGAGTGTTTGCTGGTGCTCCAGTCTTTGGCACGCAGTGACAGAATGCCAAAAGTGGCCCGCAAATTTTTGGGCCACCGACAGCATCTCCTGCACACCCCTGTCATTTTTCAAAAAATTCGGCACCGCCAAATTAATTGTATGTGCAAAACATGGGACATGCTGGAATTTGCCCAGATGTAATGCACGCACAATATTGGTGGCGCTGTCCAATATCACAAATCCCCAGGAGAGTCCAATTGGGGTAAGCCATTCTGCGATGATGTTCCTCAGTTTCCGTAAGAGGTTGTCAGCTGTGTGCCTCTTATGGAAAGCGGTGATACATAGCGTAGCCTGCCTAGGAACGAGTTGGCATTTGCAAGATGCTGTTACTGGTGCCGCTGCTGTTGTTGCTGTGGGAGGCCATACATCTACCCAGTGGGCTGTTACAGTCATATAGTCCTTAGTCTGCCCTGTTCACTTGTCCACATGTCCGTGGTTAAGTGGACACTGGATACAACCGCATTTTGTAGGACACTGGTGACTCTTTTTCTGACGTCTGTGTACATTCTCGGTATCGCCTGCCTAGAGAAGTGGAACCTAGATGGGATTTGATACCGGGGACACACTATCTCCATCAAATCTCTAAGTCCCACTGAACTAATGGTGGATACCGGACGCACCTCTAACACCAATATAGCTGTCAAGGTCTCAGTTATCCGCTTTGCAAAAGGATGACTGCTGTCATATTTAATCTTCCTCACAAAGGACTGTTGGACAGTCAGTTGCTTACTGGAAGTAGTACAAGTGGTCTTCCGACTTCCCCTCTGGGATGACGATCGACTCCCAGCAGCAACAACAGCAGCAGTGGCAGCAACAGCAGGCGTACCACTCCAGGATCCTCTGGAGGAATCCCGGTTAGGAGAGGACTCCTCAGTCCTGACAGTGACATGGCCTGCAGGACTACGGACGTTCCTGACTGAGGAGAAAGTTGACGTTGAGGGAGTTGGTGGTGTGGCTTGCAGGAGCTTGGGTACAGGAGGAAGAAGGGATTTAGGTGTCAGTGGACTGTTTACGCTCTTACCCAAAGTTTCACAACTTGACACTGACTCCTGATGAATGCGCAGCAGGTGACGTATAAGGGAGGATGTTCCTAGGTGGTTAACATCCTAACCCCTACGTATTACAGATTGACAGAGGCAACAGATGGCTTGACACCTGTTGTCCGGATTTGTGGAGAAATAATTCCACACCGAAGAGGTGGCTTTTTTGGTAGTTTGCCTAGGCATCACAATGGGCTTCTTCGTCCCAAGGACAACAGGTGTCTCCCCCGGTGACTCACTTAAACAAACCACATCACCATCAGAATCCTCATCGTCAACTTCCTCCTCAGCGCCAGCAACACCCATATCCTCATCCTGGTGTACTTCAACAGTGACATCTTCAATTTGAATATCAGGAACTGGACTGTGGGTGCTCCTTCCAGCACTTGCAGTGGGCATGCAGCTGGTGGAAGGAGCCACCTCTTGCCATCTAGTGTTGGGAAGGTCAGGCATCGCAACCGCCGACACACTTGGACTCTCCTTGGGGATTTGTGATACCATCTCAGAGCGCACAGTTCTTTTCTGTGCTCTTTCCAGCTCAACTCTTTTCATTTTTCCAGCGGGAGGATGAGGGCTTCCATCGTCATGTAGCCACTAGCCATGAACATAGGCCAGGGCCTCAGCCGTTCCTTGCCACTCCGTGTTGTAAATGGCATATTGGCAAGTTTACGTTTCTCCTCAGACGATTTAAATGTATTTTTTTGGTTCTTTTTACTGAACTTTGGCTTTTTGGATTTTACATGCCCTCTACTATCACATTGGGCATCAGCCTTGGCAGACGACGATGGCATTTCATCGTCTATGTCATGGCTAGTGGCAGCAGCTTCAGCACTAGGAGGAAGTGGTTCTTCTTGATCTTTCCCTATTTTATCCTCCAAAATTTGTGTTCTCCATTATTTTTGGTGAGTTATATGAGACAATATGCGGCACAGGAATGACTGGAATGACTGATGAGACAGGACACTACCACTGGTCTGATGCAGCACAACAGGTTGTTGTTATAATTATTATACTGCAGCAGTGGACATATAGCAGCAGCGTATATCGTCACTGGAATGACTGATGAGACAGGACACTACCACTGGTCTGATGCAGCACAACAGGTTGTCGTTATAATTATTATACTGCAGCAGTGGACATATAGCAGCAGCGTATATCGTCACTGGAATGACTGATGAGACAGGACACTACCACTGGTCTGCACAACACAGCACCACTTTATACAGCTACACTGGATATATGGCAGCAGAGAACACCAACACTGTGACTGGCTGGACTAATGCAGCACAATACACTGAGTGACAACACTGGACTGGACTGAGCAGCACAACACTTGCCACCCCACTTTACCGCCCCCAAACAGACACTGAACACTGAGGATACGTCTTCTCTATACACTCTCCGAGACTGGAGTGAAAATGCCCGCGACGCGCGGCTCCTTATATGGAATCCAAATCCCGCGAGAATCCGACAGCGGGATGATGACATTTTGCCACGTTCGGGTTTCCGAGTCAGGCGGGAAAACCCGAGCCTGACTCGGATCCGGGCTCGAGACGTGAAGTTCGGTAGGGTTCGGTTCTCTGAGAACCGAACCCGCTCATCTCTACTTAATATATGATTGGTGGCACCTGTGTTGAACTATTTAATTTATAAGAAAGGTGTTTCAACACAGGTGATTGCAAACATAACTTAAGAAGGAAGTCCAGGTAGAGAGCATTTTGTCCCTCCTGGAATGGGTCATGTTGGGATGTATGGATTGGGTATATTAAATGTAGCCCAATGGTGTATATTAGATTTAAACTAAACACCTAATTGAAAGACAACTATTTTATAAAATGTTGTTTTAATGAATGGTCTCAGGATGCTTTACTGTTGGCAAGTCGCAGGACTGATGGTAGCGCTCACCTTTCCTTCTCTGAACGAGGGCAGGAAAGAAGCCACTTCTCTCCAGGAAATACATCAGAGACAGACTAATATTCTGCAAAAGATACAGGGATTGTATTGCTGAGGTCTGGGGTAAAGTAATTTTCTTTGATGAATTCCCTTTCAGATTGTCCGGAGAAGGAAAGGTGAGCACTATAATTAGTCCTGTGTCATGCCAACAGTAAATTAAATTTACCCCTTAGAATCTATATGGATTATGCTTTAATAATCTACTGTATATTGAGCAAATGTTTGTGATTTGTCACAGTGAATGTAACAGATTTATTTTACGCCATACAAGTTACCATTTGGACCTTTTATTTGATCTGAACCTTAGATTGAAATCCTTCATTTTGGGATTCATGCCTTGCATCCCAGTCAGTGGCGCAGAGAGAGGGGGGAGGGGGGGTACATATTACCTGGGCCCAGGTCTGATGGAGGGGCCCAGTGGGGGCCAGATTCCCCCCCCCCCCTCTTCCCTTACCTGGAAGCAGAAGCTCTGCAGCTTTTCTTCTCAGTCCAGCACACGCTGCTGTGTGCTGGGCTGCAGTGTGGCCAGGAGGGCGCTTACGATACCATTTATTCTGTATTTTTTTCTAAGGGTGCATGGCCACACCTCCTGTGATTAGGCCACGCCCCATGTAAAGTACCTGGGCCCAGTCAGGAGCATGCTAATGCGAGTGGATGTTTCTCATTATTTATTTATTTATTACCAGTTATTTATATAGCACACACATATTCCGCAGCACTATTACAGAGAATATTTGGCCATTCACATCAGTCCCTGCCCCAGTGGAGCTTACAATCTATATTCCCTATCACATGTGCAGACAGACACATTCACACTAGGGTCAGTTTTTGTTGGGAGCCACTTAACCTACCAGTATATTTTTTGGGATTGTGGGAGGAAACTGGAGTACACGGAGGAAACCTACGCAAGTACAGGGAGAATATACAAACTCCACACAGTTAGGGCCATGGTAGGAATCGAACCCATGACCTCAGTGCTGTGAGACAGTAATGCTAACCATTACACCATCCGTACTGCCCTCATGTGCTAGACATGCCCCCAAAGAGGTGTGGTCATGTCCCCAGCATGCTCTGGTCACACCCTCTCCATGGGAGGGGGGTGGGGCCCAGGAAGTTGTTGTACTGGGGCCCAGGAAGTTGTACTGGGGCCCAGGATTTCTCTTGGCAGCTCTGGTTCCAGCACATTGATATGAAGGAGCCGGGAACTAATGGAAAGGACTCCTTGCTGCGATGAAAGACGGGAAATAACTCAGATACACTTTGTTGCTAATTTCTAATTTGTTTCTCTACTTTTCTAACATCAAGGGGTATTCAATTAGTCGCGTCAATTACTACTGCTAATTGTCTCACCAGGGGTTATCCTATTAGCCCCAAATAAGCCGTCGCGAGACGCGTCTTATTTTTTTTCACCTGCATCATGCAGGCAAAACCAAATCCCCGGATTCAGCCCTGTTTTCATCCGCTGTTTCTACTGGCAACACACAGGTTTCACTGAACCTGTGTGTCTTCGTGAAAAAAATTTTTTTTTTGCTGGCGACCAAATTGTATAGCCTGTAAAAATCTGTGAAATATTGGGGAAAAATTGCCATTTTTTTTTTCGTTTTTCACACCCGTAATTGAATACCCCCCATCATCTGTGTTACGGATTTTATCACACTCATACATTAAACCTCTGAATGGAATAAGTCACCAGGCCAGAATGGGTCATGTGTGACTGGAATCAGTACGAGATCCCGCCGGATGGGATCCCGTCGGTCGGAATACCGACACCGGGATCCCGACCGGCAGAATCCCGTCAGGGGGGCGAGCGCAACGCAGCCCCTTGCGGGCTCTGGGCACTGTGCCTCGCTAGGCTCGGCACACTAATTTATTCTTCCTCTATGGGTGTCGTGGACACCCACAGAGGGAGAATATGTCGGGATTGTGCCGGTCGGGATCCCGGTGTCGTTATTTTGACCGCCGGTATCCCGTCCGGTGGGATCTTGACCGCATCCCGTGTGATTATATTTACTCAGAAGGAATAGCACTTAGGTGGTCATTCTGAGTTGATCGCAGCCAGAAACGTTTTGCTGCTGCTGCGATCAACTAGTCCACGCCTATGGGGGAGTGTATTTTAGCTTAGCAGGAATGTGATCGCTTGTGCAGCCCTGCTAAGCTAAAAAAACTTCAAGCAAAAGAAGACTAGCCCTGGACATACTTACCCTGTGTGACAATCTCTGCGATGCTGGAGCCGGTTTTGACGTCAGACATCAGCTCTCCGTTCTCCTGGACAAGCCTGCATTTTCCTTACCACTCCCCGAAAACGGCAGCCAACAGTCCGGATCCGCCTTGGAACGCCTTCTTCCTGTCAATCTCCTTTGCGGTCGGGTCTGCGCCGCTTTCTTCGTTAGCAGCGACGTAACACGGCGACTCCCGTCGCCGGGCAACGTCGCGCAAGCGCACTGCGGCAGCCACGCATTCTGTACCCGTTCGCACCGCAGTGATAAACCGCTGCGTGCGAACGGGTCGGAATGACCCCTTTAGTGAACAATGCTGAATAACAAAGATAAGCACAGAAATAGCTGCGGCAGATCAGGAATAGTTAAACACACAGGAGTAATAACTAGAGATGAGCGCCTGAAATTTTTCGGGTTTTGTGTTTTGGTTTTGGGTTCGGTTCCGCGGCCGTGTTTTGGGTTCGAACGCGTTTTGGCAAAACCTCACCGAATTTTTTTTGTCGGATTCGGGTGTGTTTTGGATTCGGGTGTTTTTTTCAAAAAACACTAAAAAACAGCTTAAATCATAGAATTTGGGGGTCATTTTGATCCCAAAGTATTATTAACCTCAAAAACCATAATTTACACTCATTTTCAGTCTATTCTGAATACCTCACACCTCACAATATTATTTTTAGTCCTAAAATTTGCACCGAGGTCGCTGTGTGAGTAAGATAAGCGACCCTAGTGGCCGACACAAACACCGGGCCCATCTAGGAGTGGCACTGCAGTGTCACGCAGGATGTCCCTTCCAAAAAACCCTCCCCAAACAGCACATGACGCAAAGAAAAAAAGAGGCGCAATGAGGTAGCTGTGTGAGTAAGATAAGCGACAAGATAAGCGACCCTAGTGGCCGACACAAACACCGGGCCCATCTAGGAGTGGCACTGCAGTGTCACGCAGGATGGCCCTTCCAAAAAACCCTCCCCAAACAGCACATGACGCAAAGAAAAAAAGAGGCGCAATGAGGTAGCTGTGTGAGTAAGATTAGCGACCCTAGTGGCCGACACAAACACCGGGCCCATCTAGGAGTGGCACTGCAGTGTCACGCAGGATGTCCCTTCCAAAAAACCCTCCCCAAACAGCACATGACGCAAAGAAAAAAAGAGGCGCAATGAGGTAGCTGTGTGAGTAAGATTAGCGACCCTAGTGGCCGACACAAACACCGGGCCCATCTAGGAGTGGCACTGCAGTGTCACGCAGGATGTCCCTTCCAAAAAACCCTCCCCAAACAGCACATGACGCAAAGAAAAAAAGAGGCGCAATGAGGTAGCTGACTGTGTGAGTAAGATTAGCGACCCTAGTGGCCGACACAAACACCGGGCCCATCTAGGAGTGGCACTGCAGTGTCACGCAGGATGTCCCTTCCAAAAAACCCTCCCCAATCAGCACATGATGCAAAGAAAAAGAAAAGAAAAAAGAGGTGCAAGATGGAATTGTCCTTGGGCCCTCCCACCCACCCTTATGTTGTATAAACAAAACAGGACATGCACACTTTAACCAACCCATCATTTCAGTGACAGGGTCTGCCACACGACTGTGACTGATATGACGGGTTGGTTTGGACCCCCCCCAAAAAAGAAGCAATTAATCTCTCCTTGCACAAACTGGCTCTACAGAGGCAAGATGTCCACCTCATCTTCACCCTCCGATATATCACCGTGTACATCCCCCTACTCACAGATTATCAATTCGTCCCCACTGGAATCCACCATCTCAGCTCCCTGTGTACTTTGTGGAGGCAATTGCTGCTGGTCAATGTCTCCGCGGAGGAATTGATTATAATTCATTTTAATGAACATCATCTTCTCCACATTTTCTGGATGTAACCTCGTACGCCGATTGCTGACAAGGTGAGCGGCGGCACTAAACACTCTTTCGGAGTACACACTTGTGGGAGGGCAACTTAGGTAGAATAAAGCCAGTTTGTGCAAGGGCCTCCAAATTGCCTCTTTTTCCTGCCAGTATAAGTACGGACTGTGTGACGTGCCTACTTGGATGCGGTCACTCATATAATCCTCCACCATTCTATCAATGTTGAGAGAATCATATGCAGTGACAGTAGACGACATGTCCGTAATCGTTGTCAGGTCCTTCAGTCCGGACCAGATGTCAGCATCAGCAGTCGCTCCAGACTGCCCTGCATCACCGCCAGCGGGTGGGCTCGGAATTCTGAGCCTTTTCCTCGCACCCCCAGTTGTGGGAGAATGTGAAGGAGGAGATGTTGACAGGTCGCGTTCCGCTTGACTTGACAATTTTGTCACCAGCAGGTCTTTCAACCCCAGCAGACCTGTGTCTGCCGGAAAGAGAGATCCAAGGTAGGCTTTAAATCTAGGATCGAGCACGGTGGCCAAAATGTAGTGCTCTGATTTCAACAGATTGACCACCCGTGAATCCTTGTTAAGCGAATTAAGGGCTGCATCCACAAGTCCCACATGCCTAGCGGAATCGCTCCCTTTTAGCTCCTTCTTCAATGCCTCCAGCTTCTTCTGCAAAAGCCTGATGAGGGGAATGACCTGACTCAGGCTGGCAGTGTCTGAACTGACTTCACGTGTGGCAAGTTCAAAGGGCATCAGAACCTTGCACAACGTTGAAATCATTCTCCACTGCACTTGAGACAGGTGCATTCCACCTACTATATCGTGCTCAATTGTATAGGCTTGAATGGCCTTTTGCTGCTCCTCCAACCTCTGAAGCATATAGAGGGTTGAATTCCACCTCGTTACCACTTCTTGCTTCAGATGATGGCAGGGCAGGTTCAGTAGTTTTTGGTGGTGCTCCAGTCTTCTGTACGTGGTGCCTGTACGCCGAAAGTGTCCCGCAATTTTTCTGGCCACCGACAGCATCTCTTGCACGCCCCTGTCGTTTTTTAAAAAATTCTGCACCACCAAATTCAAGGTATGTGCAAAACATGGGACGTGCTGGAATTTGCCCATATTTAATGCACACACAATATTGCTGGCGTTGTCCGATGCCACAAATCCACAGGAGAGTCCAATTGGGGTAAGCCATTCCGCGATGATCTTCCTCAGTTGCCGTAAGAGGTTTTCAGCTGTGTGCGTATTCTGGAAAGCGGTGATACAAAGCGTAGCCTGCCTAGGAAAGAGTTGGCGTTTGCGAGATGCTGCTACTGGTGCCGCCGCTGCTGTTCTTGCGGCGGGAGTCCATACATCTACCCAGTGGGCTGTCACAGTCATATAGTCCTGACCCTGCCCTGCTCCACATGTCCGTGGTTAAGTGGACATTGGGTACAACTGCATTTTTTAGGACACTGGTGAGTCTTTTTCTGACGTCCGTGTACATTCTCGGTATCGCCTGCCTAGAGAAGTGGAACCTAGATGGTATTTGGTAACGGGGGCACACTGCCTCAATAAATTGTCTAGTTCCCTGTGAACTAACGGCGGATACCGGACGCACGTCTAACACCAACATAGTTGTCAAGGACTCAGTTATCCGCTTTGCAGTAGGATGACTGCTGTGATATTTCATCTTCCTCGCAAAGGACTGTTGAACAGTCAATTGCTTACTGGAAGTAGTACAAGTGGGCTTACGACTTCCCCTCTGGGATGACCATCGACTCCCAGCGGCAACAACAGCAGCGCCAGCAGCAGTAGGCGTTACACGCAAGGATGCATCGGAGGAATCCCAGGCAGGAGAGGACTCGTCAGAATTGCCAGTGACATGGCCTGCAGGACTATTGGCATTCCTGGGGAAGGAGGAAATTGACACTGAGGGAGTTGGTGGGGTGGTTTGCGTGAGCTTGGTTACAAGAGGAAGGGATTTACTGGTCAGTGGACTGCTTCCGCTGTCACCCAAAGTTTTTGAACTTGTCACTGACTTATTATGAATGCGCTGCAGGTGACGTATAAGGGAGGATGTTCCGAGGTGGTTAACGTCCTTACCCCTACTTATTACAGCTTGACAAAGGGAACACACGGCTTGACACCTGTTGTCCGCATTTCTGGTGAAATACCTCCACACCGAAGAGCTGATTTTTTTGGTATTTTCACCTGGCATGTCAACGGCCATATTCCTCCCACGGACAACAGGTGTCTCCCCGGGTGCCTGACTTAAACAAACCACCTCACCATCAGAATCCTCCTGGTCAATTTCCTCCCCAGCGCCAGCAACACCCATATCCTCCTCATCCTGGTGTACTTCAACACTGACATCTTCAATCTGACTATCAGGAACTGGACTGCGGGTGCTCCTTCCAGCACTTGCAGGGGGCGTGCAAATGGTGGAAGGCGCATGCTCTTCACGTCCAGTGTTGGGAAGGTCAGGCATCGCAACCGACACAATTGGACTCTCCTTGTGGATTTGGGATTTCAAAGAACGCACAGTTCTTTGCGGTGCTTTTGCCAGCTTGAGTCTTTTCAGTTTTCTAGCGAGAGGCTGAGTGCTTCCATCCTCATGTGAAGCTGAACCACTAGCCATGAACATAGGCCAGGGCCTCA
Organism: Pseudophryne corroboree; assembly: GCF_028390025.1. Classification (NCBI taxonomy): domain Eukaryota; kingdom Metazoa; phylum Chordata; class Amphibia; order Anura; family Myobatrachidae; genus Pseudophryne; species Pseudophryne corroboree. The sequence continues at coordinate 1,160,073,636 of NC_086444.1, forward strand.
GCCGTTCCTTGCCACTCCGTGTGGTAAATGGCATATTGGCAAGTTTACGCTTCTCCTCCGACAATTTTATTTTAGGTTTTGGAGTCCTTTTTTTACTGATATTTGGTGTTTTGGTTTTGACATGCTCTGTACTATGCCATTGGGCATCGGCCTTGGCAGACGACGTTGCTGGCATTTCATCGTCTCGGCCATGACTAGTGGCAGCAGCTTCAGCACGAGGTGGAAGTGGATCTTGATCTTTCCCTAATTTTGGAACCTCAACATTTTTGTTCTCCATATTTTAATAGGCACAACTAAAAGGCACCTCAGGTAAACAATGGAGATGGATGGATTGGATACTAGTATACAATTATGGACGGGCTGCCGAGTGCCGACACAGAGGTAGCCACAGCCGTGAACTACCGCACTGTACTGTGTCTGCTGCTAATATATAGAGAGATAGTATACTCGTAACTAGTATGTATGTATAAAGAAAGAAAAAAAAACCACGGTTAGGTGGTATATACAATTATGGACGGGCTGCCGAGTGCCGACACAGAGGTAGCCACAGCCGTGAACTACCGCACTGTACTGTGTCTGCTGCTAATATATAGACTGGTTGATAAAGAGATAGTATACTCGTAACTAGTATGTATGTATGTATAAAGAAAGAAAAAAAAACCACGGTTAGGTGGTATATACAATTATGGACGGGCTGCCGAGTGCCGACACAGAGGTAGCCACAGCCGTGAACTACCGCACTGTACTGTGTCTGCTGCTAATATATAGACTGGTTGATAAAGAGATAGTATACTCGTAACTAGTATGTATGTATAAAGAAAGAAAAAAAAACCACGGTTAGGTGGTATATACAATTATGGACGGGCTGCCGAGTGCCGACACAGAGGTAGCCACAGCCGTGAACTACCGCACTGTACTGTGTCTGCTGCTAATATATAGACTGGTTGATAAAGAGATAGTATACTCGTAACTAGTATGTATGTATAAAGAAAGAAAAAAAAACCACGGTTAGGTGGTATATACAATTATGGACGGGCTGCCGAGTGCCGACACAGAGGTAGCCACAGCCGTGAACTACCGCACTGTACTGTGTCTGCTGCTAATATATAGAGAGATAGTATACTCGTAACTAGTATGTATGTATAAAGAAAGAAAAAAAAACCACGGTTAGGTGGTATATACAATTATGGACGGGCTGCCGAGTGCCGACACAGAGGTAGCCACAGCCGTGAACTACCGCACTGTACTGTGTCTGCTGCTAATATATAGACTGGTTGATAAAGAGATAGTATACTCGTAACTAGTATGTATGTATAAAGAAAGAAAAAAAAACCACGGTTAGGTGGTATATACAATTATGGACGGGCTGCCGAGTGCCGACACAGAGGTAGCCACAGCCGTGAACTACCGCACTGTACTGTGTCTGCTGCTAATATATAGACTGGTTGATAAAGAGATAGTATACTCGTAACTAGTATGTATGTATAAAGAAAGAAAAAAAAACCACGGTTAGGTGGTATATACAATTATGGACGGGCTGCCGAGTGCCGACACAGAGGTAGCCACAGCCGTGAACTACCGCACTGTACTGTGTCTGCTGCTAATATATAGACTGGTTGATAAAGAGATAGTATACTCGTAACTAGTATGTATGTATAAAGAAAGAAAAAAAAACCACGGTTAGGTGGTATATACAATTATGGACGGGCTGCCGAGTGCCGACACAGAGGTAGCCACAGCCGTGAACTACCGCACTGTACTGTGTCTGCTGCTAATATATAGATTGGTTGATAAAGAGATAGTATACTCGTAACTAGTATGTATGTATAAAGAAAGAAAAAAAAACCACGGTTAGGTGGTATATACAATTATGGACGGGCTGCCGAGTGCCGACACAGAGGTAGCCACAGCCGTGAACTACCGCACTGTACTGTGTCTGCTGCTAATATATAGACTGGTTGATAAAGAGATAGTATACTCGTAACTAGTATGTATGTATAAAGAAAGAAAAAAAAACCACGGTTAGGTGGTATATACAATTATGGACGGGCTGCCGAGTGCCGACACAGAGGTAGCCACAGCCGTGAACTACCGCACTGTACTGTGTCTGCTGCTAATATAGACTGGTTGATAAAGAGATAGTATACTCGTAACTAGTATGTATGTATAAAGAAAGAAAAAAAAACCACGGTTAGGTGGTATATACAATTATGGACGGGCTGCCGAGTGCCGACACAGAGGTAGCCACAGCCGTGAACTACCGCACTGTACTGTGTCTGCTGCTAATATAGACTGGTTGATAAAGAGATAGTATACTACTAATATTATATATACTGGTGGTCAGGTCACTGGTCACTAGTCACACTGGCAGTGGCACTCCTGCAGCAAAAGTGTGCACTGTTTTAATATAATATTATGTACTCCTGGCTCCTGCTATAACCTATAACTGGCACTGCAGTAGTGCTCCCCAGTCTCCCCCACAATTATAAGCTGTGTGAGCTGAGCAGTCAGACAGATATATAATATATATAGATGATGCAGCACACTGGCCTGAGCCTGAGCAGTGCACACAGATATGGTATGTGACTGACTGAGTCACTGTGTGTATCGCTTTTTTCAGGCAGAGAACGGATATATTAAATAAACTGCACTGTGTGTCTGGTGGTCACTCACTATATAATATATTATGTACTCCTGGCTCCTGCTATAACCTATAACTGGCACTGCAGTAGTGCTCCCCAGTCTCCCCCACAATTATAAGCTGTGTGAGCTGAGCAGTCAGACAGATAATCAGATATATATAATATTATATATAGATAATAGATGATGCAGCACACTGGCCTGAGCCTGAGCAGTGCACACAGATATGGTATGTGACTGAGTCACTGTGTGCTGTGTATCGCTTTTTTCAGGCAGAGAACGGATTATAAATAAAACTGGTGGTCACTATCAGCAAAACTCTGCACTGTACTGAGTACTCCTAATGCTCCCCAAAATTAGTAAATCAAGTGTCTCTCTAATCTATTCTAAACGGAGAGGACGCCAGCCACGTCCTCTCCCTATCAATCTCAATGCACGTGTGAAAATGGCGGCGACGCGCGGCTCCTTATATAGAATCCGAGTCTCGCGATAGAATCCGAGCCTCGCGAGAATCCGACAGCGTCATGATGACGTTCGGGCGCGCTCGGGTTAACCGAGCAAGGCGGGAAGATCCGAGTCGCTCGGACCCGTGAAAAAAAACATGAAGTTCGTGCGGGTTCGGATTCAGAGAAACCGAACCCGCTCATCTCTAGTAATAACCAGGAACAAGTCCAGGATAGAAATGTGAGAGAAGGTGCAGGTACTCAAAGATACAGCGCCTGATTCAAAGGGGTGCGGTTCATTAGGTTGACATGCATTAGGTTGACATACATTGGGTCGACCACTGAATGTCGACATGGTCATTATGTCGACATGGAAAATAGTCGAAATGAGGTATTTTTTTTTAACTGTTTTTGGTGTCGTTTTATCCGTAAAGTGACGGGGAACCCCAATTAGCGCACCGCGTCCCCTCGCCATGCTTCGGGCAAGGTTACCGTTCGTTCCCAATTGTAGTCCACGTGGATCGTTAAGTATGAAAAAGGTGGGGGAAAAAATGGTGAAAAATTCCTGTCAACCTTTTTGCATGTCGACCTAATGCTTGTCGACGACCGCCTCCCATTCAAAGTTGTATGCAAACCCGATGGTTTGTGTACAACTACGATTTTCTTACCACTAATGTGCCCATTAATTATCAGTGGCATCACTATGGGTGGTGATACCCGGTGCAGCACCTAGGGACTCCTCGCGCATGCAAACGGGAGCATAGCATTGTGCCCACCCAGTGTTTTTTGTGACACCATCCGAAGGGGTGACACCAAAATAGCAAAGCAGATCTGCTGTTTTCGTTTCATCTTGTATGTATGGTATCACCCGATACACTCCCCCCCTAGTGGTGCCACGGAGTCCGATGGAGTCACCGAATATTCCGTAAACTCCCCAACTTGCCGCCCCGCAATATTGAATAGGCCCCTAAATAACAAGCACACGGCCAGTTCACCGGCTTTGACAATTCTCTTTTCTCCACGCACTGTAGACGAGACCAGACGGGGCCGCAGGTGGTGGCTATAAAACGCCTTTCTCCATAGACAGATCTTCTCTGATGAGCGAGATAAAATATTCCGTACAAGACTGGTGAAATTCTATTGCAGTAGCGTTGGATATATAGCTCGTGACCTCCGCTGCAGACTTCTGTGAATCAGATTAATTGCCCTCTAGAAATGTAACAAGCTATTCTTCTCCAGAGAGCAATGTTAAGTGCAGTAAGGTAGTCTGAAGTGTGGAACCAGAGAAATATGGTCAATGCCGGAATGTCAATATTCAGCAGGGATTGCAGCAGGGAAAGAGGTAAATACAGAGAAGCATTAAATGAACAGTCTGCACAGTAAGGAGATCTATTGATTATGTTACTTTTACTGAAGTCATTTGTGAATAACGGAGCACTTTATTATGTAACTGCTGCGGAACTGAGTTAACGCTGAATGGCTGATGGTATCTCTTTCCTGGGCGAGAGTCAGTGGCACAGAAAAAAAAAACCCAGACGTTTCCTGTGCTGGTCATAAACCGTATGAATTCCCGTTGTGGGAATGCTGTTGTTCCTTGTGTGATTACTGCTGTTACAGTGAGCCCAGGACCAGAGGTGAAGCCTTGCCAATATTTTGTAAGTTTAGGTTTGTGTAACCATAGGTGCCGAAATGAGGGGACAGGGGGACAGCTGAGAGGCGGCAGTCAATATACTGGATCACGGCGGGGTGTAGTCCAGCCGCCATCTAGAGTTACCATGGGCAGTGTCAGGACAGAGATAATCTCCATTCCAACTGCTCCACCTCCTCCCTCACCACAGACCTTCTCCGGCTGCCACCAGGATCTCCTTAAAATTATTTTCTGTTGTCTGTCGCGATCTACTGGCGGATGCTCCGCGAGCTACCGATAGATCGCGTTCTACCTTTTGGCCACCTCTGCTGTAAAGTCTCGTTCTCTTCCATGCACAGCCTCAGCCAGGGTGTGAGCTAGGAGTGGACCCTGTCTCATTGCCAGATGTTACAGGTTTAAGGGCATATTTCTTGTACACATTTTGTGGGAAATCCCCCTGAAAATTAAACATTTTTAGGGAAACCCTTCAAGTTTAAGTATCCCCTGAAAGTCTTTCCCTGGTTCTGATTGCAATAGCTACATATCACATAATTAAAGGGAAGAGGGATCCTCTGGATCCCTCCCCAGCAACTGCCACTGTCTAGTGACCACACATGCGCAGTGGGTCAGCAGCATAAAGTAAACCAATCGCCGATGGGATCACTTTAGTTTACACATCACAGGGATGGGCTCCTATCAGAGCGCCTGTCACTAGATGTGATTTAAATATATTAAAATACTTTTTAAACTTTATTAAAAAAAAAAAAAAAAGATCGTTGCTGAGCAGTTTTGTATGAAAAAAAAATCATCAGTTAATTGGTTTCTGTCATCAATGGCATTTTAATTATATTAATACTTCAAGAGACGGTTTGGTTAATTTACACCAAACACTGGTCTTTTCTGCCTATTTACCGCATGGTTGGGTACTAGTTGAGCTTAGTAATTGCCATTGCTTGGTGATAGGGGCATGCCTGGCCTGCCTCATCATATCACATCCATCCCAATGAACATCCTAACCTATGAAGAAACTGGATCCATTTATTAAACTGAAGGCTATTTCGAAAAGTGTCCAGAATTGGCCACAGGCACAGCTACGCCACTGAGCCAAACACTTCTGTGGCCTCCAAAGACCATACAGTCATCGGTAGTCTGAAGGCTGAGAGTAAGGCATGTGATATTCATGAAGATCGACCTCACAAGAATGAACTCGGGCCTAGTTCAGCATGGGTTGTAGATGTGCGTGCGCACACACTGCAGATGGCTTCAAAATGCGAATGCTGTGGGAGCTAAATTAGGCCCTGCATCTGGTCAATGTGTTCTGTAGTATTTATAACATATGCTAAGTCTGTGGCAAGGACCTCTGCAAGAAATGTTTACATAGGAATTCATAAGTGATCCAGGCCAAGATTCACAATGAGAGGATGAGACCTCAGACATCTCATACATTGCTTCTGGATGACGTCTGATCTCAAATCTGTCTGTTTTTACCCAGTTTTGTTCTATTACTGTTGTTCTAATTGTAAAGTGCAACGGAATATGCTGCGCTATTTAAGAAACTGCTAATAAATAATAAATAAATTAGGAGTTTATAATGTCCAGCAGAGGTGACAAGTTACTAATCTTGTGATAGTCTACAGATATATATATTGGAAGACCGGTAATGCCTGGAGCTTCTGTTGTTGGATAAAAACTTATCCAGCTGATCCCTGGTGACTAGGGTTGGCTACTGACCATCGACTATTTAGCAATCATCGATGGTAAAAGGTGATGACCAGTCACCTAAAGTATCATATCAATGGCTGAGTTTGATGGTGAAACACAAATACACAGGTGCTTACTGTGCATGGGCAAAGCACAAACCATCGATAGATCACCACTGATTGTTTCTGACTTATAGCTTAAAACCATCGACAGCAGAGCCAGTGATGGTCACCACTAATGTTGACTGAGACAACCTACAAGAAATGCAAGACCATCTAGGTACAATATAAACCGAATATTGTGGATATGACACCATGAGAGCATGCAAATTCAGAAAGAAATGTTTTAATAATGTAATAACCCATTCTTGGCCAGACATTTAAGTATTGGGACAGTGGCTCTCTGTGTGGTAGCTGTACAGGTTAGGAAGATGGCAGCAACCAACCTCATTTCTAAAACATGTTAGTGTTTATTCCTCCGATTTGTTCTGATGGCTGATCTCAGCATGATAGACGAGTACTAGGGGTAAAATATTTATAAAAATATTAGCTGAATTCCCGTGCTTCGCTACCGAAATGTAAGTATTTCCTTGCGTAACAATTTAATTTTGAAGGACTTCCTGGTAAATGAATTAGACTTACAACAGGACATGCTCTGCCCACCGCTGCAAATCTTTGTAAGACCACACCTCCGGGCGGGCCATCCCTGGATTGATGCGGTCTATAGGCTGGCGCTGAAGAGAATAATCCGCCTCCTTCTCTGCCCCATCCCGTCTCTGATCCTGCCCTGCTCAGTGCTGTAAATGCTGGCAGAGCCGGCCCTAGCCAATTTGATGCCCTAGGCAAAGTTTTGTCTGGTGCCCCCTAGCTCCACCGCTAGTTCTGCATCTGTACCTGCAACGCTCAGGTAGTGGGGCCCACCGGGGGGTTACCCTGTGGGCCAGTTCAACTATGCACAATGCCACACAGTAATGACCATAATACATATAATTCCACACAGTAAAGGAACCTTACACATATGCCCCACATTAGTAATGCCCATAATACACATAATGCCACACAGTAATGCACCTTACACATATGCCCCACATTAGTAATGCCCATAATACACATATACTGCCACAGATACTGCCACACTTGCTGGTTATACAAAAAGATCAGTATCAAACATGTAGAAACTGTCCATTCTCTTCACTATTCAGTGTGTTTGCTGGTGTCTGTTACTTCCGTTAACTGCATGCCCTTTACTTTATACTGTGGGAGCTAAATGCTCTGCCCTCCAGTCTGATGTGTCCAAAAGTCATGCTGCACTGATGTTTCATATAGAAAAGCACAACGCAACTTACTGACCACGTTACAGTGCTAGATGGCAGGGGAATTTTACGGTATGGACTGACTAGGAAATAAAGTGTGGGGAGAACATTGCCCATGTTATGTCCCTGCAGACACCTGGGGTTTGCACAGGGATAAGAGACACACACAGGATGGCAGGGTCCCCCTCCCCCATGTGCACAAGCAGTATAGGTGATGTCAGGTTTCTGTGAAGCAGTCTTCCAAAATACACATGTGTTATGTGTTATCATAAGAAGCCATCCAGTAATAACCTTATATAGTCAGTAAAAATGTCACAGGTCCAGGAATTGCATTTACTGGGCTTCTGCTGTCTGTCTGAGGTCTCACAAGTCAGGGGCATTCAAGCATGTCAGAGGAAGTTTAAGGCACAGTGTGCATTTTTTTTGACAAATGTAAACAGCAGTGTATACAAGTACTGATTGAATACATTTGGAAAGTAACAGTTAGTTTGCGGACTGTCCCTCTCAGCATGAGATACTGCAGGGACATGCTTGGATGCCCCTAGACATGCTTGGATGCCCTAGGCAAATGCCTAGCCTGCCTATAGCTAAGGCCGGCTCTGAATGCTGGGATAGCAGGCCAAGCTCCGCCTGCTGTATGTTAAATATGTAAGGTTTGCAGGGATAGGCTGACTCTATTCCAAAGGGCTCTAAGTCTCCTTACTTAACTCTCCTTAGGGCTCCACATTTGAGGTAAAAGGTAAAGATTTTCGCACAACACTTAAGGCCACTGGGAGAGCTGTCAGTATACTTTACACAGCAGATAACATACCTCCCAACTGTCCCGATTTTCGCTGGACAGTCCCGTTTTTTGGGACTGTCCTGCTGTGCAACCTGCGGGCCGCAGTGTCCCGCGGTGGGGTGCGGGCAGTTGGGAGGCTCCCTGTCACTCATTGAGTGGTTGCTGGAGCGGTGAATAGATGCTGTGCGCACGTCTATTCACTAGGGGCAGAGCGGCTGTGGGCATGGCCAGCGCTCCTACAGTGACAAAAACAGGGGCACGGCTCCCGATCTCAGGCATCACTGCGAAGCCACGTACTCTATCAGAGGCCACGCCCTTTTTCGGGCTGGCAGGAGAGGGAAGGTGTCCCGACTTGGACCCTGACAATGTTGGGCGGTATGAGATAAGCAGTTGCTGACTATCAAGCTTTCCTTTAATGCTTTTAAGAGTCACGGGTAAATTTACTAAGATGGGAGTTCTATTTAAGATGGGATGTTGCCCATAGCAACCAATCAGATTCTACTTCTCGTTTATCTAGCACCTTCTAGAAGATAATACCTGGAATCTGATTGGTTGCTATGGGCAACATCCCATCTTAATAAGAACTCCCATCTTAGTACATTTACCCCACAATATCTATCTCTCCTTTCCTCCTATTGCTCTCTGAGAGGTTCAGCAATGTTTAGTTCAAGTGACAGGTAAACCTCGGATAACTGAGACACTGGGGCTAATTCAGGTTGGATTGCAAATCACGATCCAACAGGAATTTTTACGATGGCCCCGCGGGCGCATGCGCAGCACCCGTCCTGTGCATGCGCCTCCACTTTCTGCTGGGGGGGGCGCAGAAAAAGCGATCGCCTCTGCCTGTCAATCAGACCCTGGGGGGTCCTTTGCTGGATCATGTTTTGGGGTTCCCTGCTTCCCGGATGTTGGCCCCCCATAGTGTTAGTGACCTGCTCGCCAAGAGGTGACCTGGACGATTGGTGGGGAGGCCAGTATCATTGGCCAATGATATACTAACAACCTCTTATGATAGATTATATTTTATTATATTGAAATGTAATGTAATGATCGCATAGTGCATCTGCACACCCTTTGTCTGTGTATACTACTTTATTCTCAGCAGCATAGCACCTTTCATTACTGGAGGGTGTGCAATTTAGAGCCATTTCCCCTACAGTGGCAGTTTTAGAGCAGTCCATTATTCAAATAGGGGAGCCACACCCAGCGATGTTTGACAGTGTTTAGGGGTGGCAGTTGATGTGGCTCCCCTATTTGATTAATGGAGTGCTCTGTAAATGCTGATGCAAGGAAGTCCGGGAACAGAGCATTGTGTCCTCTCCCATCCGCGACTTGGTATCGCCGGCACCATGCATTCTTTATAGCCTCGGCTGGGTGGGCTGTCTTAACTCTACACTGTGAGGGGAAAATTATCCCACCCCTTTATGGGTGGAATTGTGAAAAATCCCTTCTCAGCGAGTGCCTACGTCACAAAAGCAAGCTACTGATTTTGTGACGAGTCAGTGGTATTTACCATATTTATATATTAAGGGACTCATTTATCAACAAGTGATAAAACTCGTTACGTATGATAAATGGTGCTCCAGCCAATCAATTATGCATATAAATAAAGGATAATAATAATAACAACTGTCATGTGTCCTTCACAACGAGTTTTATCACTCGTTGATAAATAGGGCCCTAAAACAACAAAACTTGCCCCTGCCACCACTTTGCATACACTCAGTGTTGTGCATTCAGCTGTACAGTATGTTCTTCCCTTCAGGCTCTGCTGCAAAAGATCAACAACATTTGGGAAATGGGGTGTAGAAAATACAGAAATGACTGATCTCTATGAACTTTCTACACCATGAAAATACTGTATATATTTTGTTAGCTTCAGATACTTTTTTACCTCATGTAAACAAATCCATGTTATAAATTGAATATACTTTAGATAGTATTTGGTTGTTTTTCCTTCGCAAGTTCTAAAATGAACATGTGGAAAACAGCTTTTCTTCCTCAGTAATTCTGTGATCCAGTAGGTGGCGCTATAAGGTAAGTTATTTTGTGACTGGCACTGGCAGCATAGTGGAATGTTCTATGCAGGTGGGACAGGAGTTCTGCAATGGGATCCGGACTGAAAGTCGACAATAACTAGGTCGACCACTATTGGTCGACAGTAACTAGGTCGACAGGGTGTCTAGGTCGACAGGGTCTTTAGGTTGACATGTTCTAGGTCGACAGGTCAAAAGGTCGACATGAGTTTTTCACAATTTTTTTCTTTTTTTGAACCTTTTCATACTTAACGATCCACGTGGACTACGATTGGAACGGTAATCTGTGCCGAGCGAAGCGAAGGCACCATGCCCGAAACATGGCGAGCGAAGCGAGCCATGCGAGGGGACGCGGTGCACTAATTGGGGTTCCCGGTCACTCTACGAAGAAAACGACACCAAAATAACATGAAAAACTCAAGTCGACCTTTTGACTTGTCGACCTAGAACATGTCGACCTAAAGACCCTGTCGACTAGACACCCTGTCGACCTAGTTACTGTCGACTTTCAATACCACACCCTTCTGCAACACTGCACTGTGATAGTTCTCATACCCTCAGGCACAATGGCCCGCCCCAGGGTCCCATGGATTTACCTACTGCAGCAACATTGGTTAAGCTGGCCAGGAGGCAATGACCCCACTAATGGGCATGAATACATTAGAAGCTATGGTGCCATTTAGCCGTTTGTCCTTTACAGATATCTTTGTAATGAGAATATGTAAGTGTGTGTCCTGTGTGCTGCTAGCTCCGTGCCTGCACATAGCCAGCACATAACACCGCCAGGCAGGCAGTAGCGGGTATCAGAACGGGCATCGATGGAGGAGGTGCCTGTAGGAGCAGGCATCAGAATGAAACGGGCATCGGTGATCGTGGGAAGGATCGTCAAGCTCCTTGTGGGTGTCGTCCCTAGCGGTGGTGGTGGTCCAGATCTCTGTGGGGTCCTGATCTCTGTTGCCCAAGGCCTTGTGAGAGCCTGACACACAAGTATCGTCATCTTTATTATATACTTTATTATATAAGGACGCCCACAAGCAGAGGGTAATCTAATCTGTATACTGTTTGTGTCCGTTTTTTTTCTGTAATTGTACTTAAACTGGATTTTAGTGCTTTAAGTGGATTGTAGTGTACACATAAGGGGGATACACATTCGACTTACATATAAATTAAAAAGTATTCCACCGTAGATAAAATAAGAATTTACTCACCGGTAATTCTATTTCTCGTAGTCCGTAGTGGATGCTGGGAACTCCGTAAGGACCATGGGGAATAGACGGGCACCGCAGGAGACTGGGCACTCTAAGAAAGAATTAAGACTACTGGTGTGCACTGGCTCCTCCCTCTATGCCCCTCCTCCAGACCTCAGTTAGGGAAACTGTGCCCGGAAGAGCTGACACAATAAGGAAAGGATTTGGAATCCCGGGTAAGACTCATACCAGCCACACCAATCACACCGTACAACTCGTGATACTATACCCAGTGAACAGTATGAATAACAACCGAGCCTCACTGAACAGATGGCTCAGAACAATAACCCTTTAGTTAGGCAATAACTATATTGTATTGCAGACAATCTGCACTTGGGATGGGCGCCCAGCATCCACTACGGACTACGAGAAATAGAATTACCGGTGAGTAAATTCTTATTTTCTCTGACGTCCTAGTGGATGCTGGGAACTCCGTAAGGATCATGGGGATTATACCAAAGCTCCCAAACGGGCGGGAGAGTGCGGATGACTCTGCAGCACCGAATGAGCAAACTCAAGGTCCTCCTCAGCCAGGGTATCAAACTTATAGAATTTTGCAAACGTGTTTGATCCCGACCAGGTAGCAGCTCGGCAAAGTTGTAAAGCCGAGACCCCTCGGGCAGCCGCCCAAGAAGAGCCCACCTTCCTCGTGGAATGGGCTTTGACTGATTTAGGATGCGGCAGTCCAGCCGCAGAATGTGCAAGTTGAATCGTGGAGCAGATCCAGCGAGCAAAAGTCTGCTTAGAAGCAGGAGCACCCAGCTTGTTGGGTGCATGCAGGATAAACAGCGAGTCAGTCTTTCTGACACTAGCCGTCCTGGAAACATAGATTTTCAGGGCCCGGACTACGTCCAGCAACTTGGAGGCCTCCAAGTCCCGAGTAGCCGCAGGCACCACAATAGGTTGGTTCAAATGAAACGCTGATACCACCTTAGGGAGGAATTGGGGACGCGTCCTCAATTCTGCTCTGTCCATATGGAAAATCAGATAGGGGCTTTTACAGGACAAAGCCGCCAATTCTGACACCCGCCTAGCTGAAGCCAAGGCCAAAAGCATGACCACTTTCCACGTGAGATATTTTAATTCCACGGTCTGAAGTGGCTCAAACCAATGTGATTTTAGGAAATCCAACACAACGTTGAGATCCCAAGGTGCCACTGGGGGCACAAAAGGGGGCTGAATATGCAGCACTCCCTTAACAAACGTCTGAACTTCAGGCAGTGAAGCCAGTTCTTTTTGAAAGAAAATAGACAGGGCCGAAATCTGGACTTTAATGGATCCCAATTTTAGGCCCATAGTCACTCCTGACTGTAGGAAGTGCAGAAATCGACCCAGCTGAAATTCTTCAGTGGGGGCCTTCATAGCCTCACACCAAGCAACATATTTTCGCCATATACGGTGATAATGCTTTGCTGTCACATCTTTCCTAGCTTTTATCAGCGTAGGAATGACTTCATCCGGAATGCCCTTTTCCATCAGGATCCGGCGTTCAACCGCCATGCCGTCAAACGCAGCCGCGGTAAGTCTTGGAACAGAGAGGGCCCCTGCTGTAGCAGGTCCAGTCTGAGAGGCAGAGGCCAAGGGTCCTCTGAGATCATTTCTTGTAGTTCCGGGTACCAAGTCCTTCTTGACCAATCCGGAACGATGAGTATAGTTCTTACTCCTCTCTTTCTTATTATCCTCAGCACCTTTGGTATGAGAGGAAGAGGAGGGAACACATACACCGACTGGTACACCCACTGTGTCACTAGAGCGTCCACAGCTATCGCCTGAGGGTCCCTTGACCTGGCGCAATATCTTTTTAGCTTTTTGTTTAGGCGGGACGCCATCATGTCCACCTGTGGCCTTTCCCAACTTCTGGATGAAGTCCCCACTCTCCCGGGTGGAGGTCGTGCCTGCTGAGGAAGTCTGCTTCCCAGTTGTCCACTCCCGGAATGAACACTGCTGACAGTGCTATCACGTGATTTTCCGCCCATCGGAGAATCCTTGTGGCTTCTGCCATCGCCATCCTGCTTCTTGTGCCGCCCTGTCGGTTTACATGGGCGACCGCCGTGATGTTGTCTGACTGAATCAGCACCGGCTGGTTTTGAAGCAGGGGTCTTGCCTGACTTAGGGCATTGTAAATGGCCCTTAGTTCCAGAATATTTATGTGTAGGGAAGCCTCCTGACTCGACCATTGTCCTTGGAAGTTTCTTCCCTGCGTGACTGCCCCCCAACCTCGGAGGCTTGCATCCGTGGTCACCAGGACCCAGTCCTGTATGCCGAATCTGCGGCCCTCTAGAAGATGAGCACTCTGCAGCCACCACAGCAGAGACACCCTGGCCCTCGGGGACAGGGTGATCAGCCGATGCATCTGAAGATGCGATCCGGACCACTTGTCTAACAGATCCCACTGAAAGATCCTTGCATGGAACCTGCCGAATGGAATTGCCTCGTAAGGAGCTACCATCTTTCCCAGGACTCGCGTGCAGTGATGCACCGACACCTGTTTTGGTTTCAGGAGGTCTCTGACCAGAGATGACAACTCCTTGGCCTTCTCCTCCGGGAGAAACACCTTCTTCTGTTCTGTGTCCAGAATCATACCCAGGAACAGCAGACGCGTCGTAGGAACCAGCTGCGACTTTGGAATATTCAGAATCCAGCCGTGCTGTTGTAGCACTTCCTGAGATAGTGCTACTCCGACCAACAACTGCTCCCTGGACCTCGCCTTTATAAGGAGATCGTCCAAGTACGGGATAATTATAACTCCCTTCTTTCGAAGGAGTATCATCATTTCGGCCATTACTTTGGTAAATACCCTCGGTGCCGTGGACAGACCAAACGGCAACGTCTGGAATTGGTAATGGCAGTCCTGTACCACAAAACGGAGGTACACCTGGTGAGGTGGGTAAATGGGGACATGCAGGTAAGCATCCTTGATGTCCAGTGATACCATGTAATCCCCTTCTTCCAGGCTTGCAATAACCGCCCTGAGCGATTACATTTTGAACTTGAACCTCCTTATATAAGTGTTCAAGGATTTCAAATTTAAAATGGGTCTCACCGAACCGTCTGGTTTCGGTACCACAAGCATTGTGGAATAGTAACCCCGTCCCTGTTGAAGGAGGGGAACTTTTATTATCACCTGCTGGAGGTACAGCTTGTGAATTGCCGCCAGCACTACCTCCCTGTCCAGGGGAGTGGCTGGCAAGGCTGATTTGAGGTAACGGCGAGGGGGAGACGTCTCGGATTCCAGCTTGTATCCCTGAGATACCACTTGTAGAACCCAGGGATCCACCTGTGAGCGAACCCACCGGTCGCTGAAGTTCCGGAGACGGGCCCCCACCGCACCTGGCTCCACCAGTGGAGCCCCAGCGTCATGCGGTGGATTTAGTGGAAGCAGGGGAGGATTTTTGTTCGTGGGAACTGGCTGTATGGTGCAGCTTTTTTCCTCTACCCCTGCCTCTGGGCAGAAAGGACGCGCCTCTAACCCGCTTACCTTTCTGGGGCCGAAAGGACTGTACCTGATAATACGGTGCTTTCTTAGGCTGAGAGGGAACCTGAGGTAAAAATGTCGACTTCCCAGCTGTCGCTGTGGAAACGAGGTCCGAGAGACCATCCCCAAACAATTCCTCACCCTTGTAAGGCAAAACCTCCATGTGCCTTTTAGAATCCGCATCACCTGTCCACTGCCGAGTCCATAATACTCTCCTGGCAGAGATGGACATTGCATTTATTCTAGATGCCAGCCGGCAAATATCCCTCTGTGCATCTCTCATAGATAAGACTACGTCTTTAATATGCTCTATGGTTAGCAATATAGTGTCCCTGTCAAGGGAATCAATGTTATCAGACAGGGAATCAGACCATGCTGCTGCAGCACTGCACATCCATGCTGAAGCAATAGCAGGTCTCAGTATAGTACCTGAGTGTGTATATACAGACTTCAGGATAGCCTCCTGCTTTCTATCCGCAGGCTCCTTTAAGGCGGCCGTATCCTGAGACGGCAGTGCCACCCTTTTTGACAAGCGTGTGAGCGCTTTATCCACCCTCGGGGATGTCTCCCAGCGTAACCTGTCCTCTGGCGGGATAGGGTACGCCATCAGTAACTTTTTAGAAATCACTAGTTTCTTATCGGGGGAAGCCCACGCTTCTTCACACACTTCATTCAACTCATCTGATGGGGGAAAAACCACTGGTTGCTTTTTCTCCCCAAACAAAATACCCTTTTTAGTGGTACCTGGGTTAATGTCAGAAATGTGCAACACATTTTTTATTGCCGTAATCATGCAACGGATGCCCCTTGTGGATTGTGTATATGTCTCATCCTCGTCGACACTGGAGTCAGACTCCGTGTCGACATCTGTGTCTGCCATCTGAGGTAGCGGGCGTTTTTGAGCCCCTGATGGCCTTTGAGACGCCTGGGCAGGCACTGGCTGAGAAGCCGGATGTCCCACGGCTGTTACGTCATCCAGCCTTTTATGTAAGGAGTTGACACTGTCGGTTAATACCTTCCACATATCCATCCACTCTGGTGTCGACCCCGCAGGGGGTGACATCACATTTATCGGCACCTGCTCCGCCTCCACATAAGCCTCCTCATCAAACATGTCGACACAGCCGTACCGACACACCACACACACACACACCGGGAATGCTCTGACTGAGGACAGGACCCCACAAAGTCCTTTGGGGAGACAGAGAGAGAGTATGCCAGCACACACCACAGCGCTATATAAACAGGGATTTACACTACACAAAGTGATTTTCCCTATAGCAGCTATAATACACAGTATTGCGCCTAAATTTAGTGCCCCCCCTCTCTTTTTTACCCTATTGAGCCTGGAAACTGCAGGGGAGAGCCTGGGGAGCGTCCTTCCAGCGGAGCTGTGAAGAGGAAATGGCGCCAGTGTGCTGAGGGAGATAGCCCCACCCCTTTTTCGGCGGGCTTCTCCCGCTCTTTATATTAATATTATGGCAGGGGATTTTTACACATATATAGTTTATTAGACTATATTATGTGTTTTTTTGCCATTTTTAAGGTAATCTAATTGCAGCCCAGGGCGGCGCTGCGCCCCCCCCCCCC
Source organism: Pseudophryne corroboree (assembly GCF_028390025.1). Lineage (NCBI taxonomy): Eukaryota > Metazoa > Chordata > Amphibia > Anura > Myobatrachidae > Pseudophryne > Pseudophryne corroboree. The sequence goes on from NC_086444.1 coordinate 1,160,090,488, forward strand.
CCCAGCACCCATCAGTGACCGGAGTATGTGGTGTGCATGGGGAGCAATGGCGCACAGCTGCAGTGCTGTGCGCTACCTTAATGAAGACCGGAGTCTTCAGCCGCTTCTCTCCCCTAAGTCCCTCGTAGCAGTGAGTCTGTTGCCAGCAGATCTCACTGAAAATAAAAAACCTAATAAATACTTTCTTTTCTAGGAGCTCAGGAGAGCCCCTAGTGTGCAACCAGCTCGAGCCGGGCACAGATTCTAACTGAGGTCTGGAGGAGGGGCATAGAGGGAGGAGCCAGTGCACACCAGTAGTCCTAATTCTTTCTTAGAGTGCCCAGTCTCCTGCGGAGCCCGTCTATTCCCCATGGTCCTTACGGAGTTCCCAGCATCCACTAGGACGTCAGAGAAATAGGGATTTAGATGAGTGGGAGCAGGATTGATAATCTCACCCAGAGCATATCTTGCCACGGGCAAGCAGGACTTTTGCCCGGAGGGCGCCGCACCATGGCAAGATCCACTACTGTGCCCCCCGCTGTGAAGGAAACTAGACGCTATCCGTCTAGTTTCCCTTCGTGGAGAGGACCTTTGCTGTGCGGTGCGCGATGAAGTCATCGCGCACCGCACAGCATTGTGGGACTGACACAGACGCTAGGGGTCATAATTGACCTCTAGTGTCTATCTGTCCCATAGATCCGAGGAGAGGAGCGGCGCCAGCGGAGGTCTGCAGCGGTCGGGAATAAGGAGCGGGGATAGTAAGTATTAATTATTATTTTTTTGTGTAAGCGGCGCTACTCCTACAGGGGGCACAATTCTACAGGGGGCGTGACTGACCACGCCCCCTGTATGAAGCCACGCCCCTAATTTCCACCCGGGGAGCCAAAAGGGCTAGAACCGGCCCTGCTTGTCAGATGTATGCATACTTGGAGCAAGTAATCCTAGGTGAGTACCTCTGCACAAGGGGCCTAATTCAGATCTGATCGCAGCAGCAAATTTGTTAGCAGTTGGGCAAAACCATGTGCCCTGCAGGGGGGGCAGATATAACATGTGCAGAGAGAGTTAGATTTGGGTGGGGTGTGTTCAAACTGAAATCTGAATTGCAGTGTAAAAATAATGCAGCCAGTATTTACCCTGCACAGAAACAAAATAACCCACCCAAATCTAACTCTCCCTGCACTTGTTATATCTACCTCCCCTGCAGTGCACATGGTTTTGCCCAACTGCTAACAAATGTGCTGCTGTGAATTAGGCCCAAGAAGTAGTGATGTGCACCTGAAATTTTTCGGGTTTTGTGTTTTGGTTTTGGGTTCGGTTCCGTGGCCGTGTTTTGGGTTCGAACGCGTTTTGGCAAAACCTCACCGAATTTTTTTTGTCGGATTCGGGTGTGTTTTGGATTCGGGTGTTTTTTTCAAAAAACCCTAAAAAACAGCTTAAATCATAGAATTTGGGGGTTATTTTGATCCCATAGTATTATTAACCTCAATAACCATAATTTCCACTCATTTTCAGTCTATTCTGAACACCTCACACCTCACAATATTATTTTTAGTCCTAAAATTTGCACCGAGGTCGCTGGATGGCTAAGCTAAGCGACACAAGTGGCCGACACAAACACCTGGCCCATCTAGGAGTGGCACTGCAGTGTCAGGCAGGATGGCACTTAAAAAAATAGTCCCCAAACAGCACATGATGCAAAGAAAAAAAGAGCTGCACCAAAGTCGTTGTGTGACTAAGCTAAGCGACCCAAGTGGCCGACACAAACACCTGGCCCATCTAGGAGTGGCACTGCAGTGTCACGCAGGATGGCCCTTCCAAAAAATACTCCCCAAACAGCACATGACGCTAAGAAAAAGAGAGGCGCAATGAGGTAGCTGTGTGACGACTAAGCTAAGCGACCCTAGTGGCCGACACAAACACCTGGCCCATCTAGGAGTGGCACTGCAGTGTCAGACAGGATGACACTTAAAAAAATAGTCCCCAAACAGCACATGATGCAAAGAAAAAAAGAGCTGCACCAAAGTCGTTGTGTGACTAAGCTAAGCGACCCAAGTGGCCGACACAAACACCTGGCCCATCTAGGAGTGGCACTGCAGTGTCACGCAGGATGGCCCTTCCAAAAAATACTCCCCAAACAGCACATGACGCAAAGAAAAAAAGAGGCGCAATGAGGTAGCTGTGTGACGACTAAGCTAAGCGACCCTAGTGGCCGACACAAACACCTGGCCCATCTAGGAGTGGCACTGCAGTGTCACGCAGGATGGCCCTTCCAAAAAATACTCCCCAAACAGCACATGACGCAAAGAAAAAAAGAGGCGCAATGAGGTAGCTGTGTGACGACTAAGCTAAGCGACCCAAGTGGCCGACACAAACACCTGGCCCATGTAGGAGTGGCACTGCAGTGTCACGCAGGATGGCCCTTCCAAAAAATACTCCCCAAACAGCACATGACGCAAAGAAAAAAATGGCGCAAGCTCTTCCCGTCCAGTGTTGGGAAGGTCAGGCATCGCAACCAACACAATTGGACTCTCCTTTGGGATTTCGAAGAACGCACAGTTCTTTGCTGTGCTTTTGCCGCAAGTCTTTTCTTTTTTCTAGCGAGAGGATGAGTGCTTCCATCCTCATGTGAAGCTGAACCACTAGCCATGAACATAGGCCAGGGCCTCAGCCGTTCCTTGCCACTCCGTGTCGTAAATGGCATATTGGCAAGTTTACGCTTCTCCTCAGACGCTTTTAATTTTGATTTTTGGGTCATTTTTTTACTGATCTTTTGTGTTTTGGATTTTACATGCTCTGTACTATGACATTGGGCATCGGCCTTGGCAGACGACGTTGATGGCATTTCATTGTCTCGGCCATGACTAGTGGCAGCAGCTTCAGCACGAGGTGGAAGTGGATCTTGATCTTTCCCTATTTTTTTTAACCTCCACATTTTTGTTCTCCATATTTTAATGCGCACAACTAAAAGCCACCACAGGTATACAATGTAGATGGATGGATAGTATAGTATTATATTACTTATGGAGGACGAGTGCACTGACGACACAGAGGTAGGTACAGCCGTGGCCTACCGTACTGCTTATATATATAATATACTGTATATAACGGACCTGGTGGACACTGTCAGCAGACTGCTAAACTAGTATGAAGAAAAAAAAACCCACCACAGGTAGGTATACAATACAATGTAGATGGATGGATAGTAAGTATAGTATTATATTACTTATGGACGACGAGTGCACTGACGAAACAGAGGTAGGTACAGCCGTGGCCTACCGTACTGCTTATATATATAATATACTGTATATAACGGACCTGGTGGACACTGTCAGCAGACTGCTAAACTAGTATGAAGGAAAAAAAAAAGCCACCACAGGAGTGTTTTTCAGGCAGACAAACGTATACTGGACTGGTGGTCACTGTCACCAAAACTGTGCACTGTACTCCTGCTATAACTGCTCTCCAGTCCCCACAATTAGGCAGTGTGAGCAGAGCAGTGCACTCAGCACAGATATATCATGCAGCAGTGCAGCACACTGAGCACAGATATGGTGGAGCGTTTTTTTTTAAGGCAGAGAAAAAAAGGATTAAACTAACTCACTGGTGGTAAACCCTGCACTGTACTCCCTAACAGCTGCTCCCCGTCCCCAATCCTCCCCACATAACTAAGTCACTCAGTTTACTCTGTTCTTTTCTAATATAACGGAGAGGACGCCAGCCACGTCCTCTCCCTATCAATCTCAATGCACGTGTGAAAATGGCGGCGACGCGCGGCTCCTTATATAGAATCCGAATCTCGCGAGAATCCGACAGCGGGATGATGATGTTCGGGCGCGCTCGGGTTAACCGAGCAAGGCGGGAGGATCCGAGTCGCTCGGACCCGTGTAAAAAAAAAGTGAAGTTCGGGCGGGTCGGATCCCGAAGATCCGAACCCGCTCATCACTACCAAGAAGTGAGCAAATGGTCTCTTTGGAAGTCCAGGTAACTGATCTAAGGCAGAACATTGCTACAATGAGGGAGATTGCCAATCTTGAACAAAGTTTGCAGCACTGTGGATGCATTAGGGGAGCAGGGAGAAGCAGAAATAGAGGAGGATAGACAGGTAGGCAGTTGGGTTACAGTTAGAAGAAGGAGAAAGAGACAGGCCAGTTCTGAGCTGAGTAATCCCAGCAGATTCGCCCGATTGGACGAAAATAAATAGTGGGGATGGCAGTGCAGAATTGGTGGAGCTGGGGGAGACTGTTTCCTCTAGCAACCAGAGGAGCGGTCCCTCTAGCATAGAGGGGAACATGGTCACTGAGGCACCTAGCCAGGTTGTGGCATACTTGCCTACTCTCCCAGAATGGCCGGGAGGCTCCCGAAAATCGCGTGGACCCCCAGAAGAGCAGGCAAGTCTCACGATTTCAGGGGTCCCCCTTGCCCGGCCGCCCACTTAGCGAGTAAAGTGGGCGGTCCGGGCAGGCGATGACGCGATTCTTGTTGAATCGCGTCATCATAGCCACACCCCTGCTGCATAATGCCAGTAATAATAAGATTTTACTTACCGGTAAATCTATTTCTCGTAGTCCGTAGTGGATGCTGGGGACTCCGTAAGGACCATGGGGAATAGACGGGCTCCGCAGGAGACATGGGCACTTTAAGAAAGAATTTAGATTCTGGTGTGCTCTGGCTCCTCCCTCTATGTCCCTCCTCCAGACCTCAGTTAGAGAAACTGTGCCCGGAAGAGCTGACAGTACAAGGAAAGGATTTTGGGAATCCAGGGTAAGACTCATACCAGCCACACCAATCACACCGTATAACTTGTGATAACTTTATCCAGTTAACAGTATGAACAATCACAGAGCATCAGATAAACTCTGATGCAACTATAACATAACCCTTATTTAAGCAATAACTATATACAAGCATTGCAGAAGAAGTCCGCACTTGGGACGGGCGCCCAGCATCCACTACGGACTACGAGAAATAGATTTACCGGTAAGTAAAATCTTATTTTCTCTAACGTCCTAGTGGATGCTGGGGACTCCGTAAGGACCATGGGGATTATACCAAAGCTCCCAAACGGGCGGGAGAGTGCGGATGACTCTGCAGCACCGAATGAGCAAACACAAGGTCCTCCTCAGCCAGGGTATCAAACTTGTAGAACTTTGCAAAGGTGTTTGAACCTGACCAAGTAGCCGCTCGGCAAAGCTGTAATGCCGAGACCCCTCAGGCAGCCGCCCAAGAAGAGCCCACCTTCCTTGTGGAAAGGGCTTTAACTAATTTAGGCAGTGGCAACCCAGCCGCAGAATGAGAATGCTGAATCGTGTTACAGATCCAGCGAGCAATAGTTTGCTTTGAAGCAGGTGCCCCAAGCTTGTTGGAAGCATACAGGATAAACAAAGATTCTGTTTTCCTGACCTTAGCCGTTCTGGCTACATAAACCTTCAAAGCCCCGACTACATCCAGTGACTCGGAATCCTCCAAGTCAGTAGTAGCCACAGGCACCACAATAGGTTGGTTTATATGAAAGGATGAAACCACTTTCGGCAGAAATTGTGGGCGGGTCCGCAATTCTGCTCTATCCGCATGGAAAACCAGATAAGGGCTTTTATGTGACAAAACCGCCAATTCTGATACACGCCTAGCCGAAGCCAAGGCTAATAGCATGACCACCTTTCAAACCAGTGTGATTTCAGGAAACTCAACACCACATTAAGATCCCAAAGTGCCACTGGAGGCACAAAAGGGGGCTGAATATGCAGCACTCCCTTTACAAACGTCTGAACTTCAGGCAGAGAAGCCAGTTCTTTTTGAAAGAAAATGGATAAGGCCGAAATCTGAACCTTAATGGAACCCAATTTAAGGCCCAAAGTCACTCCCGACTGTAGGAAGTGAAGGAAAAGGCCCAGCTGGAATTCCTCCGTAGGGGCATTCCTGGCCTCACACCAAGCCACATATTTTCGCCATATATGGTGATAATGTTGAGCCGTCACGTCCTTCCTAGCCTCTATCAGCGTAGGAATGACCTCATCCGGAATGCCTTTTTCTGCTAGGATCCGGCGTTCAACCGCCATGTCGTCAAACGTAGCCGCGGTAAGTCTTGGAACAGACAGGGCCCCTGTTGCACAAGTCCTGTCCTAGAGGCAGAGGCCACGGGTCCTCTGTGAGCATTTCTTGCAGATCTGGATACCAAGTCCTTCTTGGCCAATCCGGAACAAAGAGTATTGTTCTCACTCCTCTTTTCCTTATGATTCTCAGCACCTTGGGTATGAGAGGAAGAGGAGGAAATACATAGACCGACGGGAACACCCACAGTGTCACCAGTGCGTCCACAGCTATCGCCTGAGGTTCTCTTGACCTGGTGCAATATCTCTGCAGCTTTATGTTGACGCGGGATGCCATCATGTCCACCTGTGGCAGTTCCCACCGACTTGCAATCTGCATGAAGACTTCTTGATGAAATCCCCACTCTCCCGGGTGGAGGTCGTGCCTGCTGAGGAAGTCTGCTTCCCAGTTGTCCACTCCAGGAATGAACACTGCTGACAGTGCGCTTACGTGATTCTCCGCCCAGCGAAGAATTCTGGTGGCTTCTACCATCGCCACCCTGCTCCTTGTGCCGCCTTGGCGGTTTACATGAGCCACTGCGGTGATATTGTCTGACTGAATCAGAACCGGTTGGTCGCGAAGCAGGGACTCCGCTTGACGTAGGGCGTTGTATATGGCCCTTAGTTCCAGGATGTTGATGTGAAGGCAAGTCTCCTGACTTGACCCCAGCCCTTGGAAATTTCTTCCCTGTGTGACTGCCCCCCACCCTCGGAGGCTTGCATCCGTGGTCACCAGGACCCAGTCCTGAATGCCAAATCTGCGACCTTCGAAAAGGTGAGCACTCTGCAGCCACCACAGGAGAGACACCCTGGCCCTGGGGGATAGGGTGATTAACCGATGCATCTGAAGATGTGATCCGGACCACTTGTCCAGTAAGTCCCATTGGAAGGTCCTCGCATGGAACCTGCCGAAGGGAATGACCTCGTATGATGCCACCATCCTTCCCAAGACTCGAGTGCAGTGATGCACTGACACCTGTTTTGGTTTTAATAGATTCCTAACCAGTGTCATGAGCTCCTGAGCTCTCTCTATCGGGAGATAACCTCTTTTCTGGTCTGTGTCTAGGATCATGCCTAGGAGAGGCAGATGAGCTGTAGGAACCAACTGCGACTTTGGAATATATAGAATCCAGCCGTATTGCCGTTACACTTCCAGAGAAAGTGATACGCTGTTCAGCAACTGCTCTCTTGATCTCGCTTTTATGAGGAGATCGTCCAAGTACGTGATAATAGTGACACCTTGCTTCCGCAGGAGCACCATCATTTCCGCCATTACCTTGGTGAATATTCTCGGGGCCGTGGAGAGACCAAACGGCAACGTCTGAAATTGGTAATGACAATCCCGTACCGCAATTCTGAGGTACGCCTGATGAGGTGGATAAATGGGGACATGAAGGTATGCATCCTTTATGTCCCGAGTCACCATAAAATCTCCCCCTTTCAGGCTTGCAATGACCGCTCTTAGCGATTCCATCTTGAACTTAAACCTTTTCAGGTATATGTTCAGGGATTTTAAATTCAATATAGGTCTGACCGAACCGTCTGGTTTCGGGACTACAACATGGTCGAATAATAACCCCCTCCTTGTTGAAGGAGGGGAACCTTGACCACCACCTGTTGAAGATACAATTTGTGAATTGCAGTTAACACTGTTTCCCTCTCGTGGGGGGAAGCCGGCAGGGCCGTCGGTGAGGGGACATCTTCTCAAAGTCCAGCTTGTATCCCTGAGACACAATATCTATTGCCCAGGGATCTAACAGGGAGTGAACCCACTTGTGGCTGAACTTACGAAGGCGTGCCCCCACCGGGCCTAGCTTCGCCTGTGGAGCCCCAGCGACATGCGGTGGATTTTTGTAGAGGCCGGTGAGGACTTCTGTTCCTGGGAACCAGCTGTGTTGTGCAGCTTCTTTCCTCTGCCCCCGCCTCTGGCAAGAAAGGACGCACCTCGGACTTTCTTGTTTCTTTGTTCGAAAGGCTGCATTTGATAATGTCGTGCTTTCCTAGGCTGTGCAGGAATATAAGGCAAAATATCAGAATTACCAGCTATAGCTGTGGAGACCAGGTCCGACAACCCTTCTCCACACAATCCTCAGCCTTCCATATGCCTCTTAAGTCGGCATCATCTGTCCATTGCATATTCTACAGGACACGTCAAGCAGAAATCGACATAGCTTTGACTCTAGGACCCAGTATACTCATGTCTCTTTGGGCATGTTTTATATATATATATATATATCTCTATCTATCTCTCTCTCTTAAGACAGCAGCTTTAATATATATATCTCTATATATACATATATATATACATACATACATACTCGGGTCTCAATCTCTGCTGATAAGGTACCTGTCCACGCTGCCACAGCACTATAAACCCATGCCGACACAATCGCCGGTCTGAGTAGTGTACCAGAATGTGCACGCTATCTGCAGGATCCCTGAGAATAGCTGTTACGTCAGGGCTACCTTTTGGGCAAACGTGACACCCTAGGGGAAGATTCCCATCATATCCTGGCCCTAGTGGGGAAAGGATACTGCCTGAGAATTCTTTGTGGGAAACTGCAGTCTCTTGTCTGGAGATTCCCGCTCTTTTTCATCATGAGAGGAGGGAAATTTACCTCAGCTTTCTTCCCCTTAAACATGTGTACCCTTGTGTCAGGGACAGATGAGTCATCAGTGATATGCAAATCATCTTTTATTACAATAATCATATATTGAATACTTTTCTGCCATCTTGGCTGTAACTTTGCATTATCGTAGTCGACACTGGAGTCAAACTCCGTGTCGATATCAGTGTCTATTATTTTGGATAGTGAGCATTGAGAGACTCTGAAGGTCTCTGCGACATAGGGACGACATGGGTAGATTTCCTGTCTGTTCTCTAATCTTTTGTGCAATAAATTCGCTTTAGCATGTCGACACACACGTACCGACACACCACACACTCAGGGAATGCTCATCTGAAGACAATTCCCCCATAAGGCCCTTTGGAGAGACAGAGAGAGAGAGTATGCCAGCACACACCCCAGCGCTATTAACCCAGGAATAACACAGTAACTTAATGTTAACCCAGTAGCTGCTGTTTATATTGATTTTTTTGCGCCTAATTATGTGCCCCCCTCTCTTTTTACCCTCTTCTACCGTGTAACTGCAGGGGAGAGACTGGGGAGCTTCCTCTCAGCGGTGCTGTGGAGAAAAAACATGGCGCTGAGGAAGAAGCCCCGCCCCCTCGACGGCGGGCTTTTGTCCCGCTTTCATGTACAATTTTGGCGGGGGCTCATACATATATACAGTGCCCAACTGTATATTATGCAAACTTTTGCCAAAGAGGTCTCTAATTGCTGCCCAGGGCGCCCCCCCCCTGCGCCCTTACAGTGACCGGATTATGTGAGGTGTGTGTGGGAGCAATGGCGCACAGCTGCAGTGCTGTGCGCTACCTCATATGAAGACTTGAGTCTTCTGCCGCCGATTCCGAAGTCTTCTTGCTTCTTTCACCCGGCTTCTGTCTTCTGGCTCTGCGAGGGGGACGGCGGCGCGGCTCCGGGATCGGACGACAAAGGGTGAGATCCTGTGTAGTAGTTATTGCTCCCCGTTGTTTGCCTTCTCTTAGCCTGGTCTCCTCTGCTCTGTAGTGTATTTTCAGTACTCGCATCCACCGGCATTGATTCAGGTCACTCAGGGGTTGAGCTCATACCACCACCAGTGACGTAAGTCCTGGTGGGCATCCCAATACCAGTAGGCGCAACAAGCCTAATGGGAAAAGCGGCTCTTATAGGCATGAAGACCTGCTGGTAGGTTCTGCGAGTCTCAACCCCGGGTGTACAGTGGTCACTACTAGAAGACCTTCAGAGATGTGGATCCTTTGAAGAAGACCCCTCCAAGAATAACATCTGTAACCGTTAGAGGTAGATGGGATGTCCTTAAAAATGAATACAGGAATCTAGGTCGGAAACTAAAAGCAAGGACATCTAAGATAATATTTTCTGAAATATTACCTGTGCCACGCGCTAGCACAGGGAGGCAAAGGGAGATTAGGGAGGTTAATGTGCGGCTAAAAGATTGGTGTAGGAAGGAGGGATCTGATTTTTTTGGAACATTGGGCTGACTTCTCGGGCAGGCACCATCTTTATTCTTGTTCAGGTGCAATCCATTACGACAAGGGGGCAGCAGTGCTGGGGGGGGGGGGGAAGGATGGTTAGTAGGTTGGAGGACATTTTAAACTAGGCGGCAGGGGGAAGGGAATAGCAGGAAATTATGAGAGGATCAGTGAGAGCAGTAAGGGGGGCTGTATTAAGAAAAATGGATGTGGAGAGGGGGGGAGGGGAAAACAGACAATCAAGGGAAAGCAAAAAAAAGTACAGAATTTCTATCAACCCGTAAAAATACAGAGAAGGGAGTAAATTACCTAAAGTGTATGCTTGCAAATGCAAGAAGCCTATCAGGAAAAAAATGGGGGAATTAGGGTGGTCATTCCGAGTTGATCGTTAGTTGCATTTGTTCGCAGCGCAGCGATCAGGCTAAAAAACGGCAGTTCTGCGCATGCATATGCGGCGCAATGCGCATGCGTGATGTACGGGCATAACAAACTATGCAGTTTTGCACAGGGTCTAGCGATGCATTTCAGTCGCACTGGTTGCCGCAGAGTGATTGACATGAAGTGGGCGTTTCTGGGTGGCAACTGACCGTTTTTAGGGAGTGTTCGGAAAAACGCAGGAGTGCCAGGGAAAACACAGGCGTGGCTGGGCAAACGCTGGGCAGCTGTGTGACGTCAAATCCGGAACTGAATAGTCTGAAGTGATTGCAAGCGCCGAGTAGGTTTTAAGCTACTCTGAAACTACACAAAAAAAATTTGTCGCCGCTCTGCGATACAACCGTTCACACTTCTGCTAAGCTAAAATACACTCCCAGTGGGCGGCGACATAGCGTTTGCACGGCTGCTAAAAACTGCTAGCGAGCGATCAACTCGGAATGAGGGCCTAGAAGTAATAGCAATGAGCGAGCAATATAACATCATAGGTATTACTGAGACATGGTGGGATGATTCTCATGACTGGGCAGTAAATCTGGATGGCTATACTCTATTCAGGAGAGACAGGGCAAATAAAAGGGGAGGAGGAGTATGTCTTTATGTTAAGTCAATCTTAAAATCATACATAAAGGAAATTATTTACGAGGGTACGGATTATAACGTAGAGTCATTATGGGTGGAAATATCAAGTGAAGGTAAAATGTACAAAGAAACTAATAGGGACATGCTATAAACCGCAAGACAGCAGTGACTGAGGAAACACAACTCCTACAGCAAATTGAAAAGGCTGCATCAATGGGGGAAGTGTTTATCATGGGGGATTTTAATTATCCAGACGTAATTTGGATATGAGTCATGTGATACAGCTAGGGGTAATAGGTTTTTAAATATATTAAAAGACCACTACTTGTCCCAAGTAATTGAGGAACCAACTAGAAATAGGACTATACTGGACCTAGTAATAACAAATAATGTAAAGGTAGTATCAAATATTAATATAAGGGAGCCGTTGGATAACAGTGATCATAATATGGTATCATTGGAAATAAGTTTCCAAAAGCAACAATATAAGAATTCAACTAAGACTTTACATTTTAGAAAAGCAAATTTTACTATGCTTAAGCACTCTCTAAAGGACACAGATTTGGATTAATTGTTTAAAGGTAAGAACACTACAGAAATGTGGGACACCTTTAAATTAAATGTTGCTGGATAAATTTACACATAAGGTCATTCCCATGGACAACAAATGCAAGAGTACCAAGTTTAAACCGATGTGGCTTAATAAGAAGGTAAGGGTAAAAATGGATAAAAACAGGTGTGCTTTTAAATCTGATGGGAATATGGAGTCTTTTTACTACTACAAAGAATGTAACAAAAAGTACAAAACTGAAATCAGAGCAGCTAAAATAGAAAACGAAAAGCAAATTGCAAAGGAAAGCAAAACAAACCCAAAAAAGTTTTTCACGTATATCAATGGAAAGGTTAAAAAAAAGACAACATAGGACCCTTAAAAAGTGAGTTAGGCGAATTGATAAATGATCACAATGAAAAAGAGAAATTGAATGAATTATTTTTGTCACTATTTACTAGAGAGGAAAAAATTGAGGGAATTTTACATAATAACAGAAATGATAATGTCCCGTTACCAAATATTTGTTTCAGTTAGGATGAAGTCCGTGAGCGACTACGTAAAAATAAGATTTTAAACCTACCGGTAAATCTTTTTCTCGTAGTCCGTAGAGGATGCTGGGGACTCCGTAAGGACCATGGGGATAGACGGCTCCGCAGGAGACATGGGCACTTTAAGAAAGACTTTAGGTATGGGTGTGCACTGACTCCTCCCTCTATACCCCTCCTCCAGACCTCAGATAAACTGTGCCCAGAGGAGACAGACAGTACGAGGAAAGGATTTTTGTTAATCTAAGGGCAAGATTCATACCAGCCACACCAATCACACCGTATAACTTGTGATATACTAACCAGTTAACAGTATGAAAACAACATAGCATCAGTCCAAGACCGATGAAAACTATAACATAACCCTTATGTAAGCAAAACTATATACAAGTCTTGCAGAAGTAGCCCGCACTTGGGACGGGCGCCCAGCATCTTCTACGGACTACGAGAAAAAGATTTACCGGTAGGTTAAAAATCTTATTTTCTCTTACGTCCTAGAGGATGCTGGGGACTCCGTAAGGACCATGGGGATTATACCAAAGCTCCCAAACGGGCAGGAGAGTGCGGATGACTCTGCAGCACCGATTGAGCAAACAGGAAGTCCTCCTCAGCCAGGGTATCAAACTTATAGAACTTTGCAAAGGTGTTTGAACTCGACCAAGTAGCAGCTCGGCATAGTTGTAGTGCCGAGACCCCTCGGGCAGCCGCCCAAGACGAGCCCATCTTCCTAGTGGAATGGGCCTTTACCGATTTTGGTAACGGCAATCCAGCCGTAGAATGCGCCTGCTGAATCGTTACAGATCCAACGAGCAATAGTCTGCTTTGAAGCAGGGGTGCCAACCTTGTTGGCTGCATATAGGACAAACAGTGCTTCTGTTTTTCTGACTCTAGCCATTCTGGCCACGTAAATTTTCAAAGCCCTGACTACATCAAGGGACTCGGAATCCTCCAAGTATCGCGTAGCCACAGGCACCACAATAGGTTGGTTCATATGAAAAGATGACACCACCTTAGGCAAGAATTGAGGACGGGTCCGCAATTCCGCTCTATCCATATGGAAAACCAGATAAGGGCTTTTATGAGACAAAGCCGCCAATTCCGACACTCGCCTAGCCGAAGCCAAGTCTAATAACATGACCACCTTCCAAGTGAGATATTTTAACTCCACCGTTTGAAGTGGTTCAAACCAGTGCGACTTAAGGAAACTCAACACCACGTTAAGGTCCTAAGGCGCCACCGGAGGTACAAAAGGAGGCTGAATATGCAGCACTCCCTTCACAAAAGTCTGTACTTATGGGAGAGAAGCCAATTCATTTTGAAAGAAAATGGATAAGGCCGAAATCTGAACCTTAAATGGAGCCTAATTTTAGGCCCAAATTCACTCCAGTCTGTAGAAAGTGAAGGAAACGGCCCAGATGGAATTCTTCCGTAGGAGCATTCCTGGCCTCACACCAAGAAACATATTTTCGCCATATACGGTGATAATGTTTAGCTGTCATGTCCTTCCTAGCCTTTATCAGCGTAGGAATGACCTCATCCAGAATGCCTTTTTCCGCTAGGATCCTGCGTTCAACCGCCATGCCGTCAAACGCAGCCGCGATAAGTCTTGGAACAGACAGGGCCCCTGTTGCAACAGGGCCTGTCATAGAGGAAGAGGCCACGGATCTTCTGTGAGCATTTCCAGCAGATCTGGATACCAGGTCCTTCGTGGCCAATCTGGAACAATGAGAATTGTTCTCACTCCTATTTTTCTTATTATTCTCAACACCTTGGGTATGAGAGGAAGAGGAGGAAACACATAGACCGAATGGAACACCCACGGTGTCACTAGGGCGCCTACAGCTACCGCCTGAGGGTCATTTGTTCTGGCGCAATACCTCTGTAGCTTTTTGTTGAGGCGGGACGCCATCATGTCTATCTGGGGCAGTCCCCACTGACTTGCAATCTGTGCGAAGACTTCCTGATGAAGTCCCCACTCTCCTGGATGCAGGTCGTGTCTGCTGAGGAAGTCTGCTTCCCAGTTGTCCACTCCCGGAATGAACACTGCTGACAGTGCGCTTACATGATTTTCCGCCCAGCGAAGAATCCTGCCGGCTTCCGCCATTGCCACTCTGCTCCTTGTGCCGCCTTGGCGGTTTACATGAGCCACTGCGGTGATGTTGTCTGACTGGATCAGAACTGGTTGGTCGCGAAGTAAGGTCTCCGCTTGACGTAGGGCGTTGTATATGGCCCTCAGTTCCAGGATGTTGATGTGAAGACAAGTCTCTTGACTTGACCAAAGACCTTGGAAGTTTCTTCGCTGTGTGACTGCTCCCCAACCTCGGAGGCTCGCGTCCGTGGTCACCAGGATCCAGTCCTGAATGCCAAACCTGCGGCCTTCTAGAAGGTGAGCACTCTGCAGCCACCACAGGAGAGATACCCTGGCTCTGGGGGACAGGGTGATCAACTGATGAACTTGTAGATGTGACCCGGACCACTTGTCCAGTAGGTCCCATTGGAAAGTCCTCGCATGGAACCTGCCGAAGGGAATGGCTTCGTATGATGCCACCATCTTTCCCAGGACTCGATTGCAGTGATGCACTGACACCTGTTTTGGCTTCAAAAGGTTCCTGACCAGAGTCATGAGTTCCTGAGCTTTTTCTATCGGAAGATAAACCCTTTCCTGGTCTGTATCCAGAATCATGCCCAAGAAGGTCAGACGAGTCGTAGGAACCAACTGCGACTTCGGGATATTGAGAATCCAGCCGTGTTGCTGTAACACCTTCAGTGAAAGTGAGACGCTGTTCAGCAACTGCTCTCTTGATCTCGCTTTTATGAGATCGTCCAAGTACGGGATAATTGTGACACCTTGCTTGCGCAGGAGCACCATCATTTCCGCCATTACCTTGGTGAAAATTCTCGGGGCCGTGGAAGGCTCAAATGGCAACGTCTGAAATTGGTAATGACAATCCTGTACCGCAAATCTCAGGTACGCCTGATGAGGTGGATAAATGGGAACATGAAGGTATGCATCCTTTATGTCCAGAGATACTATAAAATCCCCCCCTTCCAGGCTGGTGATGACCGCTCTTAGCGATTCCATCTTGAACTTGAACCTTTTCAAGTATAGGTTCAGGGATTTTAAATTTAAAATGGGTCTGACCGAACCGTCCGGTTTCGGGACTACAAACAGGGTTGAGTAATATCCCCTCCCTTGTTGTAGCAGGGGAACCTTGACCACCACCTGTTGAAGATACAATTTGTGAATTGCATTTAACACTATCTCCCTTTCCGGGGGAGAAACTGGTAGGGCCGATTTGAAAAACCGGTGAGGAGGCACCTCCTCGAATTCCAGCTTGTAACCCTGGGAAACAATTTCTATTGCCCAGGGATCCACCTGTGAGTGAACCCAGATGTGGCTGAAAACCCGAAGACGTGCCCCCACTGGGGCGGACTCCTGTAGCGGAGCCCCAGCGTCATGCGGTGGATTTTGTAGAGGCCGGGGAGGACTTCTGTTCCTGGGAACTAGCTGTGTTGTGCAGCTTTTTCCCTCTGTCCTTACCTCTGGCAAGAAAGGACGCACCTCGTACTTTCTTGTTTCTTTGTGATCGAAAGGACTGCATTTGATAATGTGGCGCTTTCTTAGGCTGTGAGGGAATATAAGGCAAAAAATTTGATTTACCAGCTGTAGCTGTGGCGACCAGGTCCGAGAGACCTTCCCCAAACAATTCCTCGCCCTTGTAAGGTAAAACCTCCATATGCCTCTTTGAGTCGGCATCACCTGTACATTGCAGGGTCCATAGGACTCGTCTAGCAGAAATCGACATAGCGTTGATTCTAGAACCCAGTAGACTAATGTCTCTCTTTTATATGCCCTAGGGTCAATAAAATGGTATCCTTATCTAGGGTCTCAATTTCCGCTGATAAGGTATCTGTCCATGCTGCTACAGCGCTACAAACCCAGGCCGACGCAATCGCCGGTCTGAGTAAGGTACCAGAATGTGTGTAAATGGACTTCAAGGTAACCTCCTGCTTGCGGTCAGCAGGATCCCTGAGGGTAGCCGTATCTTGGGATGGCAGCGCTACCTTTTTGGATAAGCGTGTCATTGCTTTGTCCACCCTAGGGGAAGATTCCCACCGTATCCTGTCCGTTGGCGGGAAAGGATACGCCATAAGAATCCTTTTGGGAATCTGCAGTTTTATTGCAATAATCATATATCGAATACATTTAGGGGGTAATTCTGAGTTGATCGCAGCAGGAATTTTTTTAGCAGTTGGGCAAAACCATGTGCACTGCAGGGGAGGCAGATATAACGTGCAGAGAGAGATAGATTTGGGTGTGGTGAGTTCAATCTGCAATCTAAATTGCAGTGTAAAAGTAAAGCAGCCAGTATTTACCCTGCACAGAAACAAAATAACCCACCCAAATCTAACTCTCTCTGCAAATGTTATATCTGCCCCCCTGCAGTGCACATGGTTTTGCCCAAATGCTAAAAAAATTCCTGCTGCGATAAACTTGGAATTACCCCCTTAGCCAATCTTGGCTGTAACTTTGCATCATCGTAGTCGACACTGTTGTCGGTCTCTGTGTCTACTATTTGGGATAGTGGGCGCTTTTGAGACCCCGAAGGTCCCTGCGACATAGGGACAGACATGGGTCGACTCCCTGGCTGTTCCCTAGCTTCAGCTTTGTCTAATCTTTTGTGCAATAAATTTACATTAGCACTTAAAACATTCCACATATCCATCCAGTCAGGTGTCGGCGTTGTTGATGGAGACACCACATTCATTTCTCCTCCTCCTCCCCCTGAAAGCCTTCTACCTCAGACATGTAGACACACGCGTACCGACACACCACACACTCAGGGAATCCTCTTATCAGTTCCCCCACAAGGCCCTTTGGAGAGACAGAGAGAGAGTATGCCAGCACACACCCAGCGCTATATGACCCAGGAAAAAACACTATATAAATATATGTTTACCCAGTAGCGCTGTTTGTACGTACATATATATATATATATATATATATATGCGCCAAATTATGTGCCCCCCCCCATCCCCCTTTCTTCAAAACCCTCTTTCACCGTGGAATAAGCAGGGGAGAGTCAGGGGAGCTTCCTCTCAGCGCTGTGCTGTGGAGAAAATGGCGCTGGTGAGTGCTGAGGGAGAAGCCCCACCCCCTCGGTGGCGGGCTTCTGTCCCGCTCAAATATACTAAAAACTGTCGGGGGCTCTTTATATATACAGTGCCCAGCTGTGTATATATATATATATATATTTTTTTATTTTTTTTTTGCCAGAGAGAGGTTTATATGCTGCCCAGGGCGCCCCCCCCCCCTGCGCCCTTACAGTGACTGCCGTGTGTGAGGTGTATGGGAGCAATGGCGCACAGCTTCCCCGCTGTGCGTTACCACAGTGAAGATCATGAAGTCTTCTTTTCTTCTCATACTCACCCGGCTTCAACCTTCCGGCTCTGTGAGGAGGACGGCGGTGCGGCTCTGGGATGGACGGCGAGGGTGAGACCTGCGTACCGATCCCTCTGGAGCTAATGGTGTCCAGTAGCCTAAGAAGCAGAGCCTTGAAACTCACAGAAGTAGGTCTGCTTCTCTCTCCTCAGTCCCTCGATGCAGGGAGTCTGTTGCCAGCAGGCTCCCTGAAAATAAAAAACCTAACAAATATACTTTCTGACAGGAAACTCAGGAGAGCTCCCTGTAATGCACCCAGTCTCCTCTGGGCACAGTAGTAAACTGAGGTCTGGAGGAGGGGCATAGAGGGAGGAGCCAGTGCACACCCATACCTAAAGTATTTCTTAAAGTGCCCATGTCTCCTGCGGAGCCAGTCTATCCCCATGGTCCTTACGGAGTCCCCAGCATCCTCTAGGACGTAAGAGAAATTAAGACTAACAAACTTCCGGGACCTTATAGCCTACACCCAAGGGTTCTAATGGATCTAAGCTCAGAAATAGCAAGGCCCTTATACTTAATTTTCAAAGATTCAATTACATCAGACTCAGTACTGACAGACTCGCGAATAGCAGATGTAGTGCCATTATTTAAAAAGGGAAGTAAGATACATCCTGGAAATTATAGACCGGTGAGTCTAACATCTATAGTGGGGAAAACATTGGAAGATATATTAAGGGACAGCATTCAGGAGTACATAAGGTGCAATAAGATCATTAGTAGGAACCAGCATTGGTTTGTGAGGGATAGGTCATGTCAAACTAACTTAAATCATTGGTAAGGCCGCATCTAGAATACTGTGTACAGTTCTGGGCGCCACATTATAAAAAAAAAAAAAGACATCATGGAACTTGAAAAGGTTCAGAGAAGAGCTACAAAATTGATTAAGGGCTTATAGTCAGTGGATTATGAGGAAAGGCTTACTAGGCTAGATATATTTACACTAGAAAAAAGGCGTCTAAGAGGAGACATGAGTAATATTTACAAGACATTAAGGGTCAGTACATGGAACGGTCAGGCGACTTGATTATCGAGAGATCTGTACACAGGACACGTGGTCACACGCTAAGGTTAGAGAAGGTTTCATACACAGCGAAGGAGGGCTTCTTCACAGTAAGGGCAGTAAAGAGAAGGAATTATCTGCTGACTCAATTGATATGTTTAAGAAAGGGATAGACAAATTTTTAATTGAAAAAGGTGTCTAATGATATAACCTTTCATAATAATGTATGGTAGTATCTGGGTCAGTAAAAATAAATCCAGAGCATAGCAGTAGAACAAATATAGGTCGGACTCGATGGACAATTGTCTTTTTTCAACCTCAACAACTACAGATGGGTCCACGGTTATCTTGACTAGTTTTCTGCGCCTATGCACAACATGACTTATTAGCATAAACCAGAGGTTCCCAAACTCTGTCCTCAAGGCACCCCAACGGTCCTGGTTTTAAATGTATCCATGCTTGGCCACAGGTGACTTAATTAGCACCCTAGTCAATTTGATTTAACCATCTGTGCTGAGCCATGGATATACCTAAAACCTGGACTATTGGGGTGCCTTGAGGACCGCGTTTGGGAACCTCTGGCATAAACCCTTCAGCTATTGTTCTCAGCTGCAATACAATACAGAGAACAATACAGCAGGGGATTAAGTCCGACTGGCCAGTCTCAGTTAATCCTATTAATGGTCAAGATAAACGTGGACCCATCTGTATGTTACTAATATAATATGCCATTCTGCGATTGTGCGGGGGGCGGGGTTAATACTTCATCACCCTTTACCTTAAATATAACCTGTGCTTGTTAATAATCAAAGTTCAATTATAGCCTTTGGTTATATTTTAACATCAATTATTTTGACAAGATTACTGCACCCGAAAAATAAATGATGACTGTGGGAACAGAATGGGTGCACGGTGGAGGCAACATGTAAGGACATTCATGTAATGCCACTGTAGTTTAATGGGAAACTTGCTATGTACAGAACTATTATCCATAGCTTGGATGGAAATAGACACTTTATGAAAGGTAAGAGGCTGCTGGCAACCTCCACATAATTGATTGGCTGGTGCGTGACATCCAGCAGCATTTAGTTCCTTCCCTATATGACATTATTGTTCTTTATATTTAGCAATGAAATGTGCATATTCCCTGGAATGTGCCACGGCTCTGCGGTCAGTGGTGTTCAGAGAGCCCCGGACTCGTGATATAAACACGGAGCGCAGAAACTCATCTGAAAGCGGAAACAGCTCTCATTACACAGCATATTATATTTATAGTATAACATTTATTACATTAGGTCTTGGAGACAAATATCCTGTCCCAAAATATCACTTACCTGGCATTTAGTGTTGATGTAGTTGTCAGTATGATGAAAGAGATCAGTAGTGAGGACAGACTAGGGACACTACTCACATCTATGGAACTGGCAGAGAGTTAATTCAGCGACAATGTTGCCAGAATCATTTTATTCTGGTATACAGTCATACTATATACTACTTATAATGCACCCAACCCCCACCTCTCTTTCTCTCACTCCACTCTCACACTCCACCCTTTCTCTTCTCCAGATTTTCTCCCTTCCCCACTCTCTCTCTAGCACTGTTCCCCTCCCCAGTCAAACGTGATGACATCATTTCTATCAGCAGTCGATTTTAATATATACAATAGGATTCAAATCTTCTCCCCTGCTCCCTCCCTCTGGAGGTAGCAAGCTGAAATGCACGTAAAGAGACCCGTTTGGGCACCCAAACGGGTCTTTTCACAATCGCGCCCATCAGTTTAGTTGGGTTTAGGTGCTTTACGCGCCTTAACCAGACTGTACTGGGTGCGATAGGGGAGATAACGGGGGCCATTTGAGTATCACCCCTCTATCTCCCATCACTTTAGACGGGAGATAGGGGGCGCGTCAAGATTTGAATTCCCCCACTGAATATAGAAAACTATATATTTACAGCCCAGGACACAAAAGCTTTCTAAACAAGACTTAAGACCCCCATACACTAAGACAAGGTTTGCATGTGCTCCGTCGCATGCGATACCCCTTTAACTCCCCGCCAGCCGCTCCTGGACTCACAATATCGTGAGTCCAGGTCACCTTCACCCACGATGTGCTAACGATAGAACGCATGCGATTTAACGTTAAAGATCCTCATCGCAAGGGACAGATCTTAGCTGCTGCAGGTAAGATCTGGAAACCCTACTTACGACCCCCGGGAGTGCGGCTCACATTGTAATCATAAGTGGACCACACATTCGCACCTCACATTATAAGTGGACCACACATAATCGCGCCTCACATCATAAATGGACCACACTTAATCGCGCCTCACATCTCACATCGTAAGTGGACCACACATGATGTGACCCACTTACTCGCGATATGTCGGCCTGATGTGTTGAAATCGCACCAAAAAGCACAATATCGTCCTAGTGTACGGGGCCCTTTAGGGGGCATTTCTCAGGAATCTAAAGTCTCCCCTGGAAATAAAGCAGTTGATGGCATTTTCTGTACCTCAAAACAAGTGCTGCTTTCAGGGCACACTCCTCGTGGGCAACTGCTCGAACCCTACCTTTTGACTCCACTCGTTTAGTACCTGCAGGACCCAAAAATGTGGAGTGCCTTCTTTGGTTTTAGCAGTAATACTTAGGAGTAATATCCTGGGAGAGGATCTCCACATTCATCTCTGTAATGACTACTAGTGGCTGATATGAGAGTAAAGTTAGGGGACAATTCCATTAAGAGTGAGTACCCATTGTAGCATCATGCAGTGTCTCTCTGCGGGATGGCTACGGCAAGAAGCATTGCTCATTTTTACTTGCAGCAATTATTTATGGGCCTGATTCCTGTTTGCATGCGATGGTGGTTTTTTAGGCTGTGGAAACTGCTAATCTTAGTAAGTGAAGCTGCTGCCCAGAAAAGATGATAGACGCCCACCAGAGCCATCGGAAACTCATGCACAGGCTATACACAACAACGAGTAACTATAGGGTTGCTCTATGGTCACGCAGACCAACCGCAGCAGTAGCGACACTGGCGCCATGTTTCTCCACGTTCATGATACACACCCTGAAATTGGCCATGACACGCCTGTGTTTTTACTGCCACTCCTCGTTACCACCCCCCATGCGGTCCCTTTCTGTTAAATCAACCTACAATAAAAATCTCAGTGCGAGCACAAAAGCACCTTGACACATGCGCAGTGTGAACGCCGCTCCTGCGCAGTCTGCAGATAATCGCTCACTTGCGTCAACATCGGCGATTACAAACATGAATTAGGCCCTATGGGCAGATGCACAGAACGGGTCCTGAGTGTGCTCATGAGCTTACCATCGGGGGAAAACCAGTACCGATAGCTTATGCAATCCTTACTGGATCACCCCCTATGTACGCCAATTGGCAGAAATGCGCAGAAAGCACATTCTCAGTTGGGGAGAAATTCCTCCGTTGCCCGGCTATGTGTTTAGTCACTTTGGGCTGGTGAATTCTGTGGGATAAATGTAAGACCAGATAAGTATAAGTAAATATTATTTGACAGTAATTGCACCATTAGGATGATGCTACGATGGCTGGGAAATAAAATATGTGCCGGATTATGTTGGCCTGAAATCATTTTGATTCCATGATAAAAAAGTAACCAAATCATTGACTTCATGGAATCATGTAACATAGAATAAAAAAAATAAGATTTTACTTACCGATAAATCTATTTCTCGTAGTCCGTAGTGGATGCTGGGGACTCCGTCAGGACCATGGGGATTAGCGGCTCCGCAGGAGACAGGGCACAAAAATAAAGCTTTAGGATCAGGTGGTGTGCACTGGCTCCTCCCCCTATGACCCTCCTCCAAGCCTCAGTTAGGATACTGTGCCCGGACGAGCGTACACAATAAGGAAGGATTTTGAATCCCGGGTAAGACTCATACCAGCCACACCAATCACACCGTACAACTTGTGATCTGAACCCAGTTAACAGTATGACAACGTAGGAGCCTCTGAACAGACGGCTCACAACAAGAACAACCCGATTTTTTTGTAACAACAACTATGTACAAGTAATGCAGACAATCCGCACTTGGGATGGGCGCCCAGCATCCACTACGGACTACGAGAAATAGATTTATCGGTAAGTAAAATCTTATTTTCTCTAACGTCCTAAGTGGAAGCTGGGGACTCCGTCAGGACCATGGGGATTATACCAAAGCTCCCAAACGGGCGGGAGAGTGCGGATGACTCTGCAGCACCGAATGAGAGAACTCCAGGTCCTCTTTAGCCAGGGTATCAAATTTGTAGAATTTTACAAACGTGTTCTCCCCCGACCACGTAGCTGCTCGGCAGAGTTGTAATGCCGAGACCCCTCGGGCAGCCGCCCAGGATGAGCCCACCTTCCTTGTGGAATGGGCCTTGACAGATTTAGGTCTTGGCAGGCCTGCCACAGAATGTGCAAGTTGAATTGTGCTACAAATCCAACGAGCAATCGTCTGCTTAGAAGCAGGAGCACCCAGCTTGTTGGGTGCATACAGTATAAACAGCGAGTCAGATTTTCTGACTCCAGCCGTCCTTGAAATATATATTTTCAATGCCCTGACAACGTCCAGCAACTTGGAATCCTCCAAATCGCTAGTAGCCGCAGGCACCACAATAAGCTGGTTCAGGTGAAACGCTGACACCACCTTAGGCAGAAAATGAGGACGCGTCCGCAGTTCTGCCCTGTCCGAATGGAAAATCAGATATGGGCTTTTATACGATAAAGCCGCCAATTCTGACACTCTCCTGGCTGAAGCCAGGGCCAGTAGCATGGTTACTTTCCATGTAAGATATTTCAAATCCGCCGATTTGAGTGGCTCAAACCAATGGGATTTGAGAAAATCCAAAACTACATTAAGGTCCCACGGAGCCACTGGGGGCACAACCGGGGGCTGTATATGTAGTACTCCTTTTACAAAAGTCTGGACTTCAGGAACTGAAGCCAATTCTTTCTGGAAGAAAATCGACAGGGCCGAAATTTGAACCTTAATGGACCCCAACTTGAGGCCCATAGACAATCCTGTTTGCAGGAAATGTAGGAATCGACCCAATTGAAATTCCTCCGTGGGGGCCTTCCTGGCCTCACACCACGCAACATATTTTCTCCAAATGCGGTGATAATGTTGTGCAGTCACCTCCTTCCTGGCTTTAACCAGTGTAGGAATGACCTCTTCTGGAATGCCTTTTTCCCTTAGAATTCGGCGTTCAACCGCCACGCCGTCAAACGCAGCCGCGGTAAGTCTTGGAATAGACACGGTCCCTGCTGAATCAGGTCCCGTCTTAGAGGTAGAGGCCACGGATTTTCCGTGAGCATCTCCTGAAGTTCCGGGTACCAAGTTCTTCTTGGCCAATCCGGAGCCACGAGTATCGTTCTTACTCCCCTTTGCCGTATAATTCTCAGTACTTTGGGTATGAGAGGCAGAGGAGGAAACACATACACTGACTGGAACACCCACGGTGTTACCAGAGCGTCCACAGCTATTGCCTGAGGGTCTCTTGACCTGGCGCAATACCTGTCCAGTTTTTTGTTGAGGCGAGACGCCATCATATCCACCTTTGGTTTTTCCCAACGGTTCACAATCATGTGGAAGACTTCTGGATGAAGTCCCCACTCTCCCGGGTGTAGATCGTGTCTGCTGAGGAAGTCTGCTTCCCAGTTGTCCACTCCCGGAATGAACACTGCTGACAGTGCTATCACATGATCTTCCGCCCAGCGAAGAATCCTTGCAGCTTCTGCCATTGCTCTCCTGCTTCTTGTGCCGCCCTGTCTGTTTACGTGGGCGACTGCCGTGATGTTGTCCGACTGGATCAACACCGGCTGACCCTGAAGCAGGGGTTTTGCCAGGCTTAGAGCATTGTAAATCGCTCTTAGCTCCAGTATATTTATGTGAAGAGACATCTCCAGGCTTGACCATACTCCCTGGAAGTTTCTTCCCTGTGTGACCGCTCCCCAGCCTCTCAGACTGGCATCCGTGGTCACCAGGACCCAGTCCTGTATGCCGAATCTGCGGCCTTCTAACAGATGAGCACTCTGCAACCACCACAGAAGAGACACCCTTGTCCGTGGCGATAAGGTTATCCGCTGATGCATCTGCAGATGCGATCCGGACCATTTGTCCAGCAGATCCCACTGAAAAGTTCGTGCGTGGAATCTGCCGAATGGGATTGCTTCGTAAGAAGCCACCATCTTTCCCAGGACTCTTGTGCATTGATGCACAGACACTTTTCCTGGTTTTAGGAGGTTCCTGACAAGTTCGGATAACTCCTTGGCTTTCTCCTCCGGAAGAAACACCTTTTTCTGAACCGTGTCCAGAATCATTCCCAGGAACAGCAGACGTGTTGTCGGGGTCAACTGAGATTTTGGAAAATTCAGAATCCACCCGTGTTGTTGCAGCACTACTTGGGTTAGTGCTACTCCGTCCTCCAGCTGTTCTCTGGACCTTGCCCTTATCAGGAGATCGTCCAAGTAAGGGATAATTAATACGCCTCTTCTTCGCAGAAGAATCATCATTTCGGCCATTACCTTGGTAAAGACCCGAGGTGCCGTGGACAATCCAAACGGCAGCGTCTGAAACTGATAATGACAGTTTTGCACCACGAACCTGAGGTACCCTTGATGTGAAGGGCAAATTGGGACATGCAGGTAAGCATCTTTTATGTCCAGGGACACCATAAAGTCCCCTTCTTCCAGATTCGCTATCACTGCTCTGAGTGATTCCATCTTGAACTTGAATTTTTGTATGTACAGGTTCAAAGATTTCAGATTTAGAATAGGTCTTACCGAGCCGTCCGGCTTCGGTACCACAAATAGCGTGGAGTAATACCCCTTTCCCTGTTGTAGGAGGGGTACCTTGACTATCACCTGCTGAGAAAACAGCTTGTGAATGGCTTCCAATACCGTCGCCCTGTCTGAGGGAGACATTGGCAAAGCAGACTTTAGGAACCGGCGAGGGGGAGACTTCTCGAATTCCAACCTGTAACCCTGAGATACTACCTGCAGGATCCAGGGGTCCACCTGTGAGCAAGCCCACTGCGCGCTGAAATTCTTGAGTCGACCCCCCAACGTTCCTGAGTCCGCTTGTAAAGCCCCAGCGTCATGCTGAGGGCTTTGCAGAACCCGCGGAGGGCTTCTGTTCCTGGGAAGGAGCTGCTTGCTGCCCTCTCTTACCCTTTCCTCTGCCTCGGGGCAGATATGACTGTCCTTTTGCCCGCTTGTTCTTATAGGACCGAAAGGACTGCGGCTGAAAAGACGGTGTCTTTTTCTGTTGGGAGGGGGTCTGAGGTAAAAAGGTGGATTTCCCGGCAGTTGCCGTGGCCACCAAATCCGATAGACCGACGCCAAATAATTCCTCCCCTTTATACGGCAATACTTCCATATGCCGTTTGGAATCCGCATCACCTGACCACTGTCGTGTCCATAAACTTCTTCTGGCAGATATGGACATCGCACTTACTCTCGATGCCAGAGTGCAAATATCCCTCTGAGCATCTCGCATATAAAGAAAAGCATCCTTTAATTGCTCTAAAGTCTGTAAAATACTGTCCCTATCCAGGGTATCAATATTTTCAGTCAGGGAATCCGACCAGACCACCCCAGCACTGCACATCCAGGCTGAGGCGATGGCTGGTCGCAGTATAACACCAGTATGTGTGTATATACTTTTTAGGGTAGTTTCCAGCCTCCTATCAGCTGGATCCTTGAGGGCGGCCGTATCAGGAGACGGTAACGCCACTTGTTTTGATAAGCGTGTGAGCGCCTTATCCACCTTAGGGGGTGTTTCCCAGCGCGCCCTAACCTCTGGCGGGAAAGGGTATAATGCCAATAACTTTTTTGAAATTAGCACTTTTCTATCTGGGTTAACCCACGCTTCATCACATACATCATTCAATTCCTCTGATTCAGGAAAAACTACAGGTAGTTTTTTTCACCCCCCACATAATACCCCTTTTTGTGGTACTTGTAGTATCAGAGATATGCAAAGCCTCCTTCATTGCCGTGATCATATAACGTGTGGCCCTACTGGAAAATACGTTTGTTTCTTCACCGTCGACACTAGATTCAGTGTCCGTGTCTGGGTCGACCGACTGAGGTAAAGGGCGTTTTACAGCCCCTGACGGTGTCTGAGACGCCTGGGCAGGTACTAACTGGTTTGCCGGCCGTCTCATGTCGTCAACTGATTTTTGTAATGTGCTGACA
The DNA here is from genome assembly GCF_028390025.1 of Pseudophryne corroboree. Classification (NCBI taxonomy): domain Eukaryota; kingdom Metazoa; phylum Chordata; class Amphibia; order Anura; family Myobatrachidae; genus Pseudophryne; species Pseudophryne corroboree. The sequence goes on from NC_086444.1 coordinate 1,160,117,421, forward strand.
TTATCACGTAATTCCATAAACAAAGCCATCCATTCCGGTGTCGACTCCCTGGGGGGTGACATCACCATTACCGGCAATTGCTCTGCCTCCACACCAACATCGTCCTCATACATGTCGACACACACGTACCGACACACAGCAGACACACAGGGAATGCTCTATTGAAGACAGGACCCCACTAGCCCTTTGGGGAGACAGAGGGAGAGTTTGCCAGCACACACCCAAGCGCTATAATATATATGGGAACAACCCTATATAAGTGTTGTATCCTTATAGCAGCTTAAATATAGTAATATCGCCAAAAAAAGTGCCCCCCCTCTCTGTTTTACCCTGTTTCTGTAGTGCAGTGCAGGGGAGAGTCCTGGGAGCCTTCCTCACAGCGGAGCTGAGCAGGAAAATGGCGCTGTGTGCTGAGGAGAATAAGCCCCGCCCCCTATTTCGGCGGGCTCTTCTCCGGAGTTTGTGAGATCTGGCAGGGGTTAAATACATCCATATAGCCTCAAGGGCTATATGTGATGTATTTTTAGCCATAAAAAGGTATTATACATTGCTGCCCAGGGCGCCCCCCCAGCGCCCTGCACCCTCCGTGACCGCTGTGTGAAGTGTGCTGACAACAATGGCGCACAGCTGCAGTGCTGTGCGCTACCTCAGGAAGACTGAAAAGTCTTCTGCCGCCTGCTTCTGGACCTCTTCCATCTTCGGCATCTGCAAGGGGGGTCGGCGGCGCGGCTCCGGGACCGGACTCCATGGCTGGGCCTGTGTTCGATCCCTCTGGAGCTAATGGTGTCCAGTAGCCTAAGAAGCCAATCCATCCTGCACGCAGGTGAGTTGACTTCTCTCCCCTAAGTCCCTCGATGCAGTGAGCCTGTTGCCAGCAGGACTCACTGAAAATAAAAAACCTAAAAACTTTTTCTAAGCAGCTCTTTAGGAGAGCCACCTAGATTGCACCCTGCTCGGACGGGCACAAAAACCTAACTAAGGCTTGGAGGAGGGTCATAGGGGGAGGAGCCAGTGCACACCACCTGATCCTAAAGCTTTATTTTTGTGCCCTGTCTCCTGCGGAGCCGCTAATCCCCATGGTCCTGACGGAGTCCCCAGCATCCACTAGGACGTTAGAGAAAAGAGTATATATGTATAGTAAAAACCCTTTGACTTGAGAACGGATATGTTCTGAGAAATTTATGCCTCAGTATTGACTCCGATGATTACACCACAGAAGCTACCACATCATTCCTAAGAAATCCACAAATGTCTACAACATACTTTTTTGTTATTTTATACCTCGTAGTATCACGGCTTCCTACGCATGCCTCTAATTCAAACCAGACAAACACTGTGGACTTGAGGCCTAATTCAGACTGGATTGCTGCAGCGGCAGCTCTCGCAGTCTGAATCCCTATGTGGAGTGCGCCCGCACAGCGGGCGTTCACCCCGGGAGCCCAGTGAGAGGCTGGGCTGCGATCACCTCTGCCTGGTTGCCAGGCAGAGGAGGTCGCGGGGCAGGAGGGGGTGTGCCATTGGCGAGGCGCGGTCCGGTCACATGCAGCCGCTGCGACCCGGGTGCACAAACTGAAATTAAAAACTTGGCAAATCTCCAAACAGAGATTACTTTTTTTTTTTTGTCTCCTATACATTACTTGCACACATTTAAAAAAAGAAATAAAAAAAAAAAATGTAAAAACAAACAATATTCCATTAACGGGTTTCAAATTTACAATGTTTTTATTAGCTAATTAACACCGACATGCAAAAATAAGCACTAAATACAAATTTCTACAGCACTGTTTTCTAAAGATTGTAAAGGACTAAAATGTTCGTTGTTGCTCGTGTGTTTATGAAGATGAATCTTTGCGCTACTAAAATAGAACCGTGGCTTTTCCTCATGGCTCATGGTTAGCTTTTAAAACATATTAAATAGTCAGATAGCTCCCTGGAGAACTGTAGAGATCCAACACAGGAGGGGCTGTAATATCTGTTACCGTGTGAGTACATTCTGGAAGCTAGGTATAAGGCAGCAATACTGATATGATGATCCCTAACACAGAACTAATGAGACCCTTGTATTCGGACTACTCGCTGCATGTTCGTGTAGTAATAAAGGCCTAGAAAGTAAAATAATTCTTAGACATGTGAAGTCTTTAGAAGCATCAATCTCGACTAACGTTACAAAAAAAAAAATGCTTACAATCAAAATGATTTATTTTCATCAAGTACAAATTGTTGGTTGTTGTTTTGTTTTTGCACTTTAAAGATGTAACTTTGTCAGTACTGTTGTTGCTTGTTTATAATCTTTGGTCGCAAAAAGACAATAAATGCAACCACTGAACCGGGCGGAAGCCCCTATCTGCCAGTTGTGCGAGTGATGCTGCTGAACAGCCATTCCTCAGTATTGGCGTCAGAAGCGTTTGGAGGCACGTGGGGGATATTGTCTACATGATGTAGACCTTCTCGGCTTGGGAGAAGTTGAAGACTTCTTTGGTTCTTGGACAGATTACTTTGTCCTCTTGGCGTATGGAGAGAAGAGACTGGATTAAAAGAAGAAAAAAAAAAAAAAGTATGTATTTTTTTTTTTTTAATACACTGCAGAAAGAACGTTGCCCGATAATCAGGATTATTCTAGAAAAATGGGGTGAAAAAAAAGAGGAGCTAAAAAGGTAATTAAACATCAATGACATTTAAATTAAAATGTAAAAAAAAAAAAAAAAAACTTTCAACAACCATTTAATTAATCAGTAAAAAGTTTACTAAAATTATTATTATTTTTTATTTTGTCGCTCAACGTAGCAAATGAAAGATGAGCGACAGGTGCTATACAATTATTTTTGGGCCTTTTTTTTTTTGGAACAGCTTTTAAAGCTACCTGCAATTCAATAGAGATCCATTTTGGTGTCAACCTTTTTTTTCTTTTCTTTTTTTTAATAAATACTTTTACTTTGGAGGAAATCGGGCTTTCAAAATGTAAATTACTAACTTATTCCACTAATGTGCGCCTTATTACACAGTTCCATCCTACAAGACTGAACAGATAAACACAATACAACAAGATGTACTCACATTGTACCCATACACATATCCATTAGGAAGCATCATGGGAGGGTTGTTTTCATTCATAACGTCTCCTGAAATCTTGCAGACCAGCCTGGAGTTGGCACAGTGTGCCATTGGAAGCGGCTGAGCTAGTTTATTCAGGGACTTGCTGCACACTGGACAGTCAGGGTTTTTGGAAGTCCCATCTTCTTTGTAGCACTGTCTGTATCAGATTGTTCAAAGATAATATATAGGACAAGGAAGAGAGAGGGAAAGAGATAGCAAATGGAAGAGAGAAAGTGAAAAGGAAAAGAGAGCGAATGAGAAAGCGAAAGAAAAAGAAAAAAGGAAAAGGAAAAAAGAAAGCGAAAAGGCAGATAGAGAAAGCAAAATGAAAAAAGAGGAAGCGAAAAGCAGAAAGCGAGAGAGAAAGCAAAAGGAAAAAAAAAGAAAGCAAACGGCAAAGAAAGCGAAAGGCAGAGAGAGAGAGAGAGAAAGCGAAAGGCAGCGACAGGCAGAGAGAGAGAGAGAGAGAGAGAAAGCGAAAGGCAGAGAGAGAGAGAGAGAGAAAGCGAAAGGCAGAGAGAGAGAGAAAGCGAAAGGCAGAGAGAGAGAGAAAGCGAAAGGCAGAGAGGGAGAGAAAGCGAAAGGCAGAGAGAGAAGAAAGCGAAAGGCAGAGAGAGAGAGAGAAAGCGAAAGGCAGAGAGAGAGAGAGAGAGAGAGAAAGCGAAAGGCAGAGAGAGAGAGAGAGAGAGAGAAAGGCAGAGAGAGAGAGAGAGAGAAAGCGAAAGGCAGAGAGAGAGAGAGAGAGAAAGCGAAAGGCAGAGAGAGAGAGAGAAAGCGAAAGGCAGAGAGAGAGAGAGAAAGCGAAAGGCAGAGAGAGAGAGAAAGCGAAAGGCAGAGAGAGAGAGAAAGCGAAAGGCAGAGAGAGAGAGAAAGCGAAAGGCAGAGAGAGAGAAAGCGAAAGGCAGAGAGAGAGAGAGAGAGAGAGAGAGAGAGAAAGCGAAAGAAAAAGAAAAAAGGAAAAAAGAAAGCGAAAAGGCAGATAGAGAAAGAAAAATGAAAAAAGAGGAAGCGAAAAGCAGAGAGAGCGAGAGAGAGAGAGCGAGAGAGAAAGCGAAAGGCAGAGAGAGAGAGAAAGCGAAAGGCAGAGAGAGAGAGAAAGCGAAAGGCAGAGAGAGAAAGCGAAAGGCAGAGAGAGAAAGCGAAAGGCAGAGAGAGAGAGAGAAAGCGAAAGGCAGAGAGAGAGAGAGAAAGCGAAAGAAAAAGAAAAAAGGAAAAAAGAAAGCGAAAAGGCAGATAGAGAAAGAAAAATGAAAAAAGAGGAAGCGAAAAGCAGAGAGAGAGAGCGAGAGAGAAAGCGAAAGGCAGAGAGAGAGAGAGAGAGAGAAAGCGAAAGGCAGAGAGAGAGAGAAAGCGAAAGGCAGAGAGAGAGAGAAAGCAAAATGCAGAGAGAGAAAGCGAAAGGCAGAGAGAGAGAGAGAGAGAGAAGAGAGAGAGAGAGAGAGAAGCGAAAGGCAGAGAGAGAAAGCGAAAGGCAGAGAGAGAGAGAGAGAGAGAGAGAAAGCGAAAGGCAGAGAGAGAGAAGAGAAAGCGAAAGGCTGAGAGAAAGCGAAAGGCTGAGAGAAAGCGAAGTCAGAGAGAGAAAGCGAAGGTCAGAGAGAGAGAGAGAAAGCGAAGGTCAGAGAGAGAGAGAGAAAGCGAAGGTCAGAGAGAGAGAGAGAAAGCGAAGGTCAGAGAGAGAGAGAGAAAGCGAAGGTCAGAGAGAGAGAGAGAAAGCGAAGGTCAGAGAGAGAGAGAAAGCGAAGGTCAGAGAGAGAGAAAGCAAAGGTCAGAGAGAGAGAAAGCGAAGGTCAGAGAGAGAGAGAGAGAGAAAGCGAAGGTGAGAGAGAGAGAGAGAGAGAGTGAAGGTCGGCGAGAGAGAAAGCGAAAGGCAGAGAGAGAAAGCAAAAGGAATAGAGCACTCTGTATACATACTGCATATATACACAGACACACCACTTCTACCAGCCCTGTATACACACATTAATACAAGCCCTGCTTAACATATACGAGTGGGTACCCAAAAGAAACATGAATTAATTATTTATTTGTATATTTTGAAACTTCAGTCACCCACAAAGGACTCTCCACTTGAATCAATACATCTGTCCAAACGTTTTTACCATTGCTCAAAACATTTTTTAAACTCATCTTCGTTCATGTCTTAGTACGTTTGCCGTTTTTTGTTTCAACTCTTCAATATCAGCAAGAAATTTTCCTTTACGGTCTCATTTCATCCGAGGAAATAAAAAAAGTTTCACGAGGCAAGATAAGATGAATATGGTGGGTGAGGCAAAGGTGTCATGTTTTTGGTAAAAAAATAAATAAGATTTTACTTACCGATAAATCTATTTCTCGTAGTCCGTAGTGGATGCTGGGACTCCGTAAGGACCATGGGGAATAGCGGCTCCGCAGGAGACAGGGCACAAAATAAAAGCTTAAGGATCAGGTGGTGTGCACTGGCTCCTCCCCCTATGACCCTCCTCCAAGCCTCAGTTAGGATACTGTGCCCGGACGAGCGTACATAATAAGGAAGGATATTGAATCCCGGGTAAGACTCATACCAGCCACACCAATCACACCGTACAACTCGTGATCTGAACCCAGTTAACAGTATGATAAACGCAAAGGAGCCTCTGAAAAGATGGCTCACAACAATAATAACCCGAATTTTTGTAACAATAACTATATACAAGTATTGCAGACAATCCGCACTAGGGATGGGCGCCCAGCATCCACTACGGACTACGAGAAATAGATTTATCGGTAAGTAAAATCTTATTTTCTCTGACGTCCTAGTGGATGCTGGGACTCCGTAAGGACCATGGGGATTATACCAAAGCTCCCAAACGGGCGGGAGAGTGCGGATGACTCTGCAGCACCGAATGAGAGAACTCCAGGTCCTCCTCAGCCAGGGTATCAAATTTGTAGAATTTAGCAAACGTGTTTGCCCCTGACCAAGTAGCTGCTCGGCAAAGTTGTAAAGCCGAGACCCCTCGGGCAGCCGCCCAAGATGAGCCCACTTTCCTTGTGGAATGGGCTTTTACTGATTTTGGCTGTGGCAATCCTGCCACAGAATGTGCAAGCTGAATTGTACTACAAATCCAACGAGCAATCGTCTGCTTTGAAGCAGGAGCACCCAGCTTGTTGGGTGCATACAGGATAAACAGCGAGTCAGATTTTCTGACTCCAGCCGTCCTGGAAACATATATTTTCAAGGCCCTGACAACGTCAAGCAACTTAGAGTCCTCTAAGTCCCTGGTAGCCGCAGGTACCACAATAGGTTGGTTCATGTGAAATGCAGAAACCACCTTAGGTAGAAATTGAGGACGAGTCCTCAATTCCGCCCTGTCAGAATGAAAAATTAAGTAAGGGCTTTTATATGATAAAGCCGCCAATTCTGACACACGCCTGGCTGAAGCCAAGGCTAACAGCATCGACACCTTCCATGTGAGATATTTTAAGTCCACAGTGGAAAGTGGTTCAAACCAATGTGACTTTAGAAAACTCAACACAACATTGAGATCCCAAGGTGCCACTGGAGGCACAAAAGGAGGCTGTATGTGCAGCACCCCTTTTACAAATGTCTGAACTTCAGGTACTGAAGCCAGTTCTTTCTGGAAGAAAATCGACAGGGCCGAAATTTGAACCTTAATGGACCCTAATTTTAGGCCCATAGACAGTCCTGTTTGCAGGAAATGAAGGAAACGACCCAGTTGAAATTCCTCTGTAGGGGCCTTCTTGGCCTCACACCACGCAACATATTTACGCCAAATGCGGTGATAATGTCTTGCGGTTACGTCCTTCCTGGCTTTGACCAGAGTAGGGATGACTTCTTCTGGAATGCCTTTTTCCCTCAGGATCCGGCGTTCAACCGCCATGCCGTCAAACGCAGCCGCGGTAAGTCTTGGAACAGACAAGGCCCCTGCAGTAGCAGGTCCTTTCTTAGAGGTAGAGGCCACGGTTCGTCCGTGAGCATCTCTTGAAGTTCCGGGTACCAAGTCCTTCTTGGCCAATCCGGAACCACGAGTATAGTTCTTACTCCTCTCCTTCTTATGATTCTCAGTACTTTTGGTATGAGAGGCAGAGGAGGGAACACATACACTGACTGGTACACCCACGGCGTTACCAGAGCGTCCACTGCTATTGCCTGAGGGTCCCTTGACCTGGCGCAATATCTGTCCAGTTTTTTGTTTAGAGGTGACGCCATCATGTCCACCTTTGGTTTTTCCCAACGGTTTACAATCAGGTGGAAGACTTCTGGGTGAAGTCCCCACTCTCCCGGGTGAAGGTCGTGTCTGCTGAGGAAGTCTGCTTCCCAGTTGTCCACTCCCGGAATGAACACTGCTGACAGTGCTATCACATGATTTTCCGCCCAGCGAAGAATCCTTGCAGCTTCTGCCATTGCCCTCCTGCTTCTCGTGCCGCCCTGTCTGTTTACGTGGGCGACTGACGTGATGTTGTCCGATTGGATCAACACCGCCTGACCCTGAAGCAGAGGTTTTGCTTGACTTAGGGCATTGTAAATGGCCCTTAGTTCCAGAATGTTTATATGAAGAGATGTTTCCATGCTTGACCACAAGCCCTGGAAATTCCTTCCCTGTGTGACTGCTCCCCAGCCTCTCAGGCTGGCATCCGTGGTTACCAGGATCCAATCCTGAATGCCAAATCTGCGGCCCTCTAGTAGATGAGCACTCTGCAGCCACCACAGGAGAGACACCCTTGTCCTTGGCGACAGGGTTATCCGCTGATGCATCTGCAGATGCGATCCGGACCATTTGTCCAGTAGATCCCACTGAAACGTTCTTGCATGGAATCTTCCGAATGGAATCGCTTCGTAAGAAGCCACCATTTTTCCCAGGACCCTCGTGCACTGATGCACTGAGACCTGGCCTGGTTTTAGGAGGTTCCTGACTAGCTCGGATAACTCCCTGGCCTTCTCCTCCGGGAGAAACACCTTCTTCTGGACTGTGTCCAGAATCATTCCTAGGAACAGTAGACGTGTCGTTGGAATCAGCTGCGATTTTGGAATATTTAGAATCCACCCGTGCTGACGTAACACTACCTGAGATAGTGCTACTCCGACTTCTAACTGTTCCCTGGATCTTGCCCTTATCAGGAGATCGTCCAAGTAAGGGATAATTAAAATGCCTTTTCTTCGTAGAAGAATCATCATTTCGGCCATTACCTTGGTAAAGACCCGAGGTGCCGTGGACAATCCAAACGGCAGCGTCTGAAACTGATAATGACAGTTTTGTACTACAAACCTGAGGTACCCTTGGTGAGAAGGGTATATTGGGACGTGGAGATAAGCATCTTTGATGTCCAGAGACACCATATAGTCCCCTTCTTCCAGGTTCGCTATCACTGCTCTGAGTGACTCCATCTTGAATTTGAACCTTTTTATGTAAGTGTTCAAGGATTTCAGATTTAAAATTGGTCTCACCGAGCCGTCCGGCTTCGGTACCACAAACAGCGTGGAATAATACCCCTTTCCCTGTTGCAGGAGGGGTACCTTGATTATCACCTGCTGGGAATACAGCTTGTGAATGGCTTCCAAAACTGCCTCCCTGTCGGAGGGAGACTTTGGTAAAGCAGACTTCAGGAACCGACGAGGGGGAAACGCCTCGAATTCCAGTTTGTACCCCTGCGATACTACCTGTAGAATCCAGGGATCCACTTGCGAGTGAGCCCACTGCGCGTTGAAATTCTTGAGACGGGCCCCCACCATATCTGAGTCTGCTTGTAAAGCCCCAGCGTCATGCTGAAGACTTGGCAGAAGCAGGGGAGGGCTTCTGCTCCTGGGAAGCGGCTGCATGGTGCAGTCTTTTTCCTCTTCCTCTGCCCCGGGGCAGAAAGGAGTGGCCTTTTGCTCGCTTGTACTTATGGGAACGAAAGGACTGAGTTTGAAAAGACGGTGTCTTTTTCTGCTGATGTGAAGTGACCTGGGGTAAAAAGGTGGATTTCCCAGCCGTTGCCGTGGCCACCAGGTCCGATAGACCAGCCCCAAATAACTCCTCCCCTTTATACGGCAATACTTCCATGTGCCGTTTGGAATCCGCATCCCCTGACCACTGTCGCGTCCATAACGCTCTTCTGGCAGAGATGGACATAGCACTTACTCTTGATGCCAGGGTGCAAATATCCCTCTGTGCATCACGCATATATAGCAATGCATCCTTTAAATGTTCTATAGTTAACAAAATATTGTCCCTATCCAGGGTATCAATATTCTCAGTCAGGGAATCCGACCATGCGACTCCAGCACTGCACATCCAGGCTGAGGCGATTGCTGGTCGCAGTATAACACCAGTATGTGTGTATATACTTTTTAGGATATTTTCCAGCCTTCTATCAGCTGGTTCTTTGAGGGTGGCCGTATCAGGAGACGGTAACGCTACTTGTTTAGATAAACGTGTGAGCGCCTTATCTACCCTAGGGGGTGTTTCCCAACGCGCCCTAACCTCTGGCGGGAAGGGATATAATGCTAATAATTTATTAGAAATTAGCTGTTTTTTATCGGGGGAAACCCACGCTTTATCACACACCTCATTTATTTCCTCTGACTCAGGAAAAACTATTGGTAGTTTTTTCACACCCCACATAATACCCTTCTTTGTGGTACTTGTAGTGTCAGAAAGGTTCAATGCCTCTTTCATTGCCGTGATCATGTAACGTGTGGCCCTACTGGACATTACGTTTGTCTCGTCACCGTCGACACTAGACTCAGTATCTGTGTCAGGGTCTGTGTCGACCCACTGAGGTAACGGGCGTTTTAGCGCCCCTGACGGTGTCTGAGACGCCTGGACAGGCACTAATTGATTTGCCGGCTGTCTCATGTCGTCAACAGTTTTTTGCAAATTGCTGACATTATCACTTAATTGTTTAAATACAATCATCCAGTCAGGTGTCGACTCCCTAGGGGGTGACATCACCAACACAGGCAACTGCTCCGCCTCCACATCATTTTCCTCCTCATACATGTCGACACACGCGTACCGACACACAGCACACACACCGGGAATGCTCTGATAGAGGACAGGACCCCACTTAGCCCTTTGGAGAGACAGAGGGAGAGTCTGCCAGCACACACCCAGCGCTATATATATACAGGGATAACCTTATATAAGTGTTATTCCCTTATAGCTGCTGTTATTATCGTTATTTGCTGCCAAAAATGCCCCCCCTTCTCTTTTTTACCCTGATTCTGAAGCAGGACTGCAGGGGAGAGTCAGGGAGCCGTCCTTCCAGCGGAGCTGTGAGGGAAAATGGCGCTTGTGTGCTGAGGAGATAGGCTCCGCCCCTTCACGACGTCCTTATCTCCCGCTTTTTTGTGTAAAAATGGCAGGGGTTAAAATACATCCATATAGCCCAGGAGCTATATGTGATGTATTCTTTTTGCCACCTAAGGTATATACTGTTATATTGCGTCTCAGGGCGCTCCCCCCCAGCGCCCTGCACCCTCAGTGACCGGAGTGTGAAGTGTGCTGAGAGCAATGGCGCACAGCTGCGGTGCTGTGCGCTACCTTAGTCTGAAGACAGGATGTCTTCTGCCGCCGATTTCACCGGACCTCTTCGTCTCTTCTGGCTCTGTAAGGGGGACGGCGGCGCGGCTCCGGTGACCCATCCAGGCTGTACCTGTGATCGTCCCTCTGGAGCTAATGTCCAGTAGCCTAAGAAGCCCAATCCACTCTGCACGCAGGTGAGTTCGCTTCTTCTCCCCTTAGTCCCTCGATGCAGTGAGCCTGTTGCCAGCAGGACTCACTGAAAATAAAAAAACCTAAACTAAACTTTTATTCTAAGCAGCTCAGGAGAGCCACCTAGATTGCACCCTTCTCGGCCGGGCACAAAAATCTAACTGAGGCTTGGAGGAGGGTCATAGGGGGAGGAGCCAGTGCACACCACCTGATCCTTAAGCTTTTATTTTGTGCCCCGTCTCCTGCGGAGCCGCTATTCCCCATGGTCCTTACGGAGTCCCAGCATCCACTAGGACGTCAGAGAAAAATGCTTAACACTCAGCGCTGCGTGGCCAGGTGCGCTGTCATGATGAACCAGCCACCTGTTCGCCACAAATTGGGATGCAACCATTTCAAAACTTCCAAATAACAACTTTGGTTGAGAGTTTAACCCCGGGGTACAAATACCACAGCACAAACTTCATAGCAGCACGTTGGTCATGTCCATCACAAAAATAGGCAAGAGAGTGAAAAACTCGTTGGGGGGAGGGGGGGAATATCACTGCACTGAAACGCTACTTTCCTCCTCAATGTCAGCGGGCATACTGGCTCAGAAGAGTTCCGTAAACATTCACCTAGCGGCGGAAACCCGTAGTACAAGCGCCCACTAACCCTTTATATACACATACTGTGTCCACCAGCTCTTCACAAACACGCATACACCCACCTCTACCAGGCCTATATATATATATATATATATATATATATATATATATATATATATATATATATATACACACACACACACATACATACATACATACATACATACACTTCTACCAGGCTTCCACAGACCCACTTCCACCAGGCCTACATACATAAACTCAACCACTTCTACTAGGCATCCCTATACGGGTGTGGTATGGAAGGTAGATAGTAACTAGTTTAACAGGGTCTCTAGGTCGACATGTTCTACGTCGAAAGGTCGGAATGAGTTTAAAAAGAAAAAATGGTGTCGTTTTCTTCATACAGTGACCGGGAACCCCAATTAGTGCACCGTGTCCCCTCGCTTCGCTCGCCATGCTTCGGGCAAGGTTACCGTTCCCAGTTGTAGTCCACGTGGATCGTTAAGTATGAAAAGGTTAAAAAAATAGGATTTTAATACCTACCGGTAAATCCTTTTCTCTTAGTCCGTAGAGGATGCTGGGGACTCCAAAAGGACCATGGGGTATAGATGGGATCTGCAGGAGACATGGGCACTTTCAGACTTTAAATGGGTGTGAACTGGCTCCTCCCTCTATGCCCCTCCTCCAGACCTCAGTTATAGGAACTGTGCCCAGGGAGACGGACATTTCGAGGAAAAGGATTTTTGTTAAACTAAGGGTGAGATACATACCAGCCCACACCACAACAGACCGTACAACATGACATTTAATTAAACCCAGTGAACAGTGTGAACTAAAACAGATCAGCAACAGCCTGACCCTTACCAAACACAACCTTTGTGTAACTTAAGCACCAACTATATACAAGTACTGCAGATAGAGTCCGCACTGGGACGGGCGCCCAGCATCCTCTACGGACTAAGAGAAAAGGATTTACCGGTAGGTATTAAAATCCTATTTTCTCATACGTCCTAGAGGATGCTGGGGACTCCAAAAGGACCATGGGGTTTATACCAAAGCTCCAGACCGGGCGGGAGAGTGCGGACGACTCTGCAGCACCGATTAAGCAAACATGAGGTCCTCATCAGCCAGGGTATCAAACTTGTAGAACTTAGCAAAAGTGTTTGAACCCGACCAAGTAGCTGCTCGGCAAAGTTGAACCGCCGAAACTCCTCGGGCAGCCCCCAAGATAAGGTCACCTTCCTGGTAGAATGGGCCTTCACCGACTTCGGTAACGGCAATCCAGCCGTAGAATGAGCATGCCGAATCGTATTACAGATCCAGCGTGCAATAGTCTGCTTAGAAGCAGGAGCCCCAATTTTGTTGGGAGCATACAGGATAAACAGAGCCTCTGTTTTCCTAATCTGAGCCATTCTGGCAACATAAATTTTCAAAGCTCTGACTACATCGAGAGACTTCGAATCAGCCAAGGCTTCAGTAGCCACAGGCACCACAATAGGTTGGTTCATGTGAAACGAAGAAACCACCTTTGGCAGAAATTGCTGACGAGTTCTCAATTCCGCTCTATCCACATGGAAGATCAAATAGGGGCTCTTGTGAGACAAAGCCGCTAATTCCGACACCCGCCTTGCGGACGCCAAGGCCAAAAGCATGACCACTTTCCAAGTGAGAAATTTTAACTCAACCTTTCGTAAAAGGTTCAAACCAGTGTGACATAAGAAACTGCAACACCACGTTAAGGTCCCATGGTGCCACAGGGGGCACAAATGGAGGTTGGATGTGCAGCACTCCTTTCACGAAAGTCTGAACCTCTGGAAGGGCGGGCAATTCTTTTTGAAAGAAAATAGATAAGGCCGAAATCTGCACTTTAATGGAGCCTAACTTTAGGCCTGCATCCACCCCTGCTTGCAAAAATGGAGAAAACGACTAGTGATGAGCGGGTTCGGTTTCTCGGAAACCGAACCCCCCCGAACTTCACCCATTTTACACGGGTCCGAGGCAGGTTCGAACCTTCACGCCTTGCTCGGCTAACCCGAGTGCGCCCGAACGTCATCATCCCGCTGTCGGATTCTCGCGAGATTCGGATTCTATATAAGCAGCCGCGCGTCGCCGCCATTTTCACTCGTGCATTGGAGATGATAGGGAGAGGACGTGGCTGGCGTCCTCTCCGTTTATTGTAGAAGTTGATTGGTTTATTGCTTAATTGTGGGGAGGATTGGGGAGCAGCTGTTAAGAGGAGTACAGTGCAGAGTTTTGCTGATAAGTGACCACCAGTTTTATCCGTTCTCTGCCTGAAAAAAACGCTCCATACCATATCTGTGCTCAGTGTGCTGCATATATCTGTGCTCACACTGCTTAATTGTGGGGACAGGGGAGCAGCTGTATTATATAGCAGGAGTACAGTGCAGAGTTTTGCTGACAGTGACCACCAGTATACGTTGTCTGCCTGAAAAACACTCCATATCTGTGCTCAGTGTGCTGCTTTATTGTGGGGACTGGGGACCACCAGTATAATTAATATTATATAGGAGGAGTACAGTGCAGAGTTTTGCTGACACAGTGACCACCAGTATACTATATATAGCAGTACGGTAGGCCACTGCTGTACCTACCTCTGTGTCGTCATTCATTAAGTATACTATCCATCTACATTCTATACCTGTGGTGCATTTTAGTTTTGCAGTTTGCTGACACAGTGACCACCAGTATACTATATATAGCAGTACGGTAGGCCACTGCTGTACCTACCTCTGTGTCGTCATTCATTAAGTATACTATCCATCTACATTCTATACCTGTGGTGCATTTTAGTTTTGCAGTTTGCTGACACAGTGACCACCAGTATACTATATAGAGCAGTACGGTAGGCCACTGCTGTACCTACCTCTGTGTCGTCATTCATTAAGTATACCATCCATCTACATTCTATACCTGTGGTGCGCCTCTTTTTTTCTTTGCATCATGTGCTGTTTGGGGACAATTTTTTTGAAGTGCCATCCTGTCTTGACACTGCAGTGCCACTCCTAGATGGGCCAGGTGTTTGTGTCGGCCACTTGTGTCGCTTAGCTTAGTCACACAGCGACCTTGGTGCGCCTCTTTTTTTCTTTGCATCATGTGCTGTTTGGGGACAATTTTTTTGAAGTGCCATCCTGTCTTGACACTGCCACTCCTAGATGGGCCAGGTGTTTGTGTCGGCCACTTGTGTCGCTTAGCTTAGCCATCCAGCGACCTCGGTGCAAATTGTAGGACTAAAATAATATTGTGAGGTGTTCAGAATAGACTGGAAATTAGTGGAAATTATGGTAATTGAGGTTAATAATACTATGGGATCAAAATGACCCCCAAATTCTATGATTTAAGCTGTTTTTTAGGGTTTTTTGAAAAAAAACACCCGAATCCAAAACACACCCGAATCCGACAAAAAAATTTCGGTGAGGTTTTGCCAAAACGCGTCCGAATCCAAACCACGGCCGCGGAACCGAATCCAAAACCAAAACACAAAACCCGAAAAATGTCCGGTGCACATCACTAAAAACGACCCAGCTGAAATTCTTCTGTAGGAGCCTTCTTGGATTCACACCAACACATATATTTTCTCCAACTACGGTGATAATGCTTTGCAGTTACTTCCTTTCTAGCTTTAAGTAGAGTGGGGATGCCTTCACCGGGAATACCCTTTCGAGCTAGGATTTGGCGTTCAACCGCCACGCCGTCAAACGCAACCACGGTAAGTCTTGGAACACGCACGGCCCTTGCTGTAACAGGCCCTCTCTTAGAGGAAGAGGCCAGGGATCTCCTATGAGTAATTCCTGAAGATCCGGATACCAGGCCCTCCGTGGCCAATCTAGAACAATGAGCATCGCCTGAACCCTTGTTCTTCTTATGATCCTTATCACCTTTGGAATGAGTGGAAGTGGAGGGAACACGTATACCGACTGAAACACCCACGGTGTCACCAGGGCGTCCACTGCACTGGCTTGAGGGTCCCTCTACCTGGAACAATATCTCTGAAGCTTCTTGTTGAGGCAAGATGCCATCATGTCTATTTGAGGAATTCCCCAATGATTTGTCACTTCTGCAAAGACTTCTTGATGAAGACCCCACTCTCCTGGATGGAGATCGTGTCTGCTGAGGAAGTCAGCTTCCCAGTTGTCCACGCCCGGAATGAAGACCGCTGACAGAGCGCTTGCATGTTTTTCCGCCCAGCGGAGAACTTTTGTGGCCTCCGCCATCGCCGCTCTGCTCTTTGTTCCACCCTGGCGGTTTATGTACGCCACTGCTGTTATGTTGTCTTACTGAATCAGTGCGGGCAGACCGCGAAGAAGATGTTCCGCTTGTAGAAGGCCGTTGTAGATGGCTCTTAATTCCAGCATGTTTATGTGTAGACAAGCTTCCTGGCTTGACCATTTTCCCTGGAAATTTTCCCCCTGTGTGACTGCTCACCAGCCTCGGAGACTTGCATCCGTGGTCACCAGGACCCAATCCTGGATCCCGAACCTGCGTCCCTCTAGGAGGTGAGAACTTTAAAGTCACCACAGGAGAGATACTCTGGTCCTGGAAGATAGGCTTATTTTCCGGTGCATGTGCAGGTGAGACCCGGACCACTTGTCCAACAGGTTCACTGAAACACCCTGGCATGTAACCTGCCAAACGGAATGGTTTCGTAGGCTGCCACCATCTTCCCTAGCACCCGAGTGCATTGATGAATCAACACTCTTGCTGGTTTCAGAATCTCCTTGACCATGTTCTGGATTTCCAGAGCTTTTTCCCCTGGGAGAAACACTCTGCAGTTCCGTGTCCAGGATCATGCTCAAGAATGACAGCCGTGTTGTCGGGACCAACTGTGACTTTGGCAAATTTAGGATCCAACCATGTTATTGCAGGACTGTCAGGGAGAGCGCAACGTTTCTTAGTAACTGCTCCTTTGATCTCGCCTTTATCAGGAGATGGTCCAAGTACGGGATAATTGTGACACCCTGCTTGCGTAGGAGCACCATCATTTCCGCCATTACTTTGGTGAAAATCCTCTGAGCTGTGGAAAGACCAAACGGCAACGTCTGAAATTGGTAATGACAATCCTGAACAGCAAACCTCAGGTAAGCTTGATGTGGAGGATATATCGGGACATGTAAGTAGGCATCTTTGATGTCGACTGACGCCATAAAATCCCCCCCTTCCAGACTGGAGATCACTGCTCGGAGAGATTCCATCTTAAATTTGAATCTTTTCAGATATAAATTGAGGGATTTTAAGTTCAGAATTGGTCTGACCGAGCCATCCGGCTTCGGGACCACGAACAGGCTTGAATAAAAGCCTTCCCCCCGTTGTGACGGGGAAACCGTGACAATAACTTGCTGCAGACACAGCTTTTGTATCGCAGCGCATACTATTTCCCTTTCCGGAAGAGAAGCTGGTAAGGCCGATTTGAAAAATCGGTGAGGGGGCACGTCTTGAAGTTTGTATCCTTGGACCACTATTTCTAGCACCCAAGGATCTAGGGCCGAATGAGCCCAGACCTGACTAAAGAGTTGAAGACGTGCCCCCACCGTCATGCGGTGGATTTGTTAGGGGCCGGGGAGGACTTCTGCTCTTGGGAGCTTGCCACAGCCGGCGACTTTTTTTCCCCTTCCCCTACCTCTAGCAGCAAGGAAGGATGACCCTCGTCCTTTTTTGAATTTATTAGACCGAAAGGACTGCATCTGATAAAGAGGCGCTTTCTTTTGTTGTGCAGGGACATACGGTAGAAAAGATGACTTACCCGAGGTAGCTGTAGATACCAGGTCCGCGAGGCCCTCACCAAACAAAACACCACCTTTATACGGCAGAGACTCCATAGCCTTCTTAGAGTCAGCATCACCATTCCATTGATGAGTCCATAATGCTCTCCTAGCCGAGATTGCCATGGCATTGGCCCTTGATCCCAAGAGGCCAATATCTCTCGCAGCCTCCTTTAGATAGACTGCAGCGTCCCTGATATGACCCAGTGTCAAGAGAACGCTATCCCTATCCAGGGTGTCCCATTCAGATGATAAGTTATCTGCCCACTTTTCAATTGCACTACTCACCCATGCCGATGCCACGGCAGGTCTGAACAGCGTACCCCTAGTGACATAAATAGATTTCAAAGTAGTTTCCTGCTTACGATACGCAGGATCCTTTAGGGCCGCCATGTCAGGGGACGGAAGCGCCACCTTCTTGGACAGCCGTGCTAGAGCCTTGTCCACATTGGGGGTTGACTCCCATTTTTCCCTATCCTCAGAGGGGAACGGGTATGCCATAATAATTCTCCTGGGAATCAGCAACCTTTTGTCAGGAATTTCTCAAGCCTTTTCAAAAAGAGCGTTCAGTTCATGAGAGTGAGGAAACGTTACCACAGGTTTCTTTCCTTTAAACATACAGACCCTTGTCTCAGGAACAGCAGGGTCTTCTGTGATATGTAACACATCTTTTATTGCCACAATCATGTACTGAATGCTCTTAGCCAGTTTAGGATTCAACCTGGCATCACTATAGTCGACACTGGAATCCGAGTCGGTATCTGTGTCTGCTATTTGGGTAAACGACCGTTTCTGTGACCCTGAGGGAGTCTGCGTTTGGGAAAAAGCATCTTCTATGGATTGTCTCCATTTTTGGTTCTGAGCCTCAG
This sequence comes from Pseudophryne corroboree, assembly GCF_028390025.1. Classification (NCBI taxonomy): domain Eukaryota; kingdom Metazoa; phylum Chordata; class Amphibia; order Anura; family Myobatrachidae; genus Pseudophryne; species Pseudophryne corroboree. The sequence goes on from NC_086444.1 coordinate 1,160,135,438, forward strand.
ATTTATCCAATCTCTTATTTAGTAAAGCCACATTTGCATTCAAGACACTCCACATATTTACCCAATCAGCAGTCGGCGGTGCCAACAGATTCACTCCCCCACTCTGTTCTGTCCCCACTCCAGCCTCCTCCTGGGAAGAGCATTCAGCCTCAGACATGTCGACACACTCGTTCCGACACCCACTAGCACACTGGGCTATAGGGGACAGACCCACAATAAGGCCTATTAGAGAAACACAGAGGGAGTTTGCCAGCTCACACCCAGCGCCTATCCCGGTCTGAAAGTATATATAATGCCCCAGACCTGTCAGCGCTTTTTTATAATTAATAATTCAACACCAAATCTGCTGTCCCCCCCACCCCCCTGCCCGTTTAGCACCCTGTTACTTGTGACAGAAGTGTAGGAGGCCAGAACCAGCGTCTCTGCAGCTCACTGTGAAGAGAAAATGGCGCTGATTAGAGCTGGGAGGACCAAGCCCCGCCCCCTTAATGGCACGCTTATGTCCCGCTATTTTTTTTTATACTGGCGGGGGTCCGTATACAGTGCCTATGCACTGTATATCACTTTTGCCAGGCTTAAATTGAGGTTTTATTGCTGCCCAGGGCACCCCCCCTGCGCCCTGCACCCATGTAGTGCCGCTTGTGTGTGGGAGCTGTGGCGCGCAGCGCGACCGCTGCGCGGTACCTCTGAGACTGAAGTCTTCTGTACTTCGGTTACTCACCCGGCTTCTTTCTTCTGGCTCTGTGAAGGGCAGCTAGGCTATACCAAGTGATCAGACCCTCTGGAGCTAATGGTGTCCAGTAGCCTAAGAAGCAGAGCCTTTAACTCACAGAAGTAGGTCTGCTTCTCTCCCCTCAGTCCCACGAAGCAGGGAGCCCGTTGCCAGCAGTGCTCCCTGAAAATAATAAACCTAACAGTCTTTTCCAGAGAAAACTCAGGAGAGCTACCCTGTTGTGTGTCCAGTCTCTCTGGGCACAGAATCTAACTGAGGTCTGGAGTAGGGGCATAGAGGGAGGAGCCAGTTCACACCCATTTAAAGTCTTAGTGTGCCCATGTCTCCTGCGGATCCCGTCTATACCCCATGGTCCTTTTGGAGTCCCCAGCATCCTCTAGGACGTATGAGGGAAAAAAAGATAAAAATCGTGAAAACTCATGTCGACACAACATGTTGACCTAGTTACTGCCGACCTAGAGACCGGATCCCCCCTATACACATGGCACTAGATGTGGAAGAAGGAACCAGTTATGGGGAAAGAAGACTAGTTATTTACATGACACAGCAGACATCTAGGTAAGAGGATGCCTGTGCAGAGTATGAAGGATACGGTGTTTTGATGGCAGAAAGGCCAGCTTGAAGAGTTATAGTAAACACAGAGTTATTCCCCAGTTGATGTAGTCTATAGTTGTCATATCGGAACTGCTGTATGAGCATACGCCATCGAGCTGGGTCCAAAAGGTCCTGTATAGAAGAGGAGGAGGGCGGATACAAAAGGTGTTCATTAACCACAGCACTATTACTGCTCATCATGTGCAGAGAGTTACATTTGGGTGGGGTGAGTTCAAACTGAAATCTAAATTGCAGTGTAAAAATAAAGCAGCCAGTATTTACCCTGCACAGAAACAATATAACCCACCCAAATCTAACTCTCTGCACATGTTATATCTGGCCCACCTGCAGTGCACATGGGGGGGTCATTCCGATCATCTTCCCTGACATGCGGGGGGACGCCCAGCACAGGGCTAGTCCACCCCGCATGTCAGTCCGGCGATACTTCTGTATTTGTGGAGTAACTCCCGGTCAGCGCAGCTCCTGTGGCTGGCCAGGAGTTGATCGTCGCTGCCACTGGTCGCAGCGGCTGTGTGAGATGTCACGCATCCGCCGCGGCCCGCCCCCCCCAATGGTCCAGGCACGCCTGGGTTGGACGGACCGTGCCCCCTAAACGGCAGCTTAACGCCGCCGTCCAGCCCTGCGACCGCCTCTGCCTATCAATCAAGCAGAGGCGATCGCTACTGAACTACCGCCGTAGGCCATCCGGTATGCGCCGGCGCATGCGCAATTCCGACCCGATCGCTGCGATAAACTTCAGCGAGCGATCGGGTCGGAATGACCCCCATGGTTTTGCCCATCTGCTAACAAATTTGCTGCTACGTTCAGATCTGAATTAGGCCCAAAGGGGCAGATTTATTAAGCTCGGTGAAGTGATAAAGTGGAAGGTGATAAAGAACCAGCCAGTTAGCTCCTAACTGTCATTTTTCAAACCCAGCCTGTGACATGGAAGTTAGGATCTGATTGGCTGGTGCTTTATCACCTTCCACTTTATCACTTCACCGAGCTTCATAAATTTGCCCCTAAGTCACTAACCGCACCGCCTCCAAAACATCCCCTGATCATCATAGACCAGGTTGCTTTTGCCATGTAAATGATTGCCACTTTACCAAAATCTCTCACTTTCTGATTCTCACACCCTATTACATTTCTCCATACATCCCAACGTCTTTACCCAAGGAAGAGGAACCTTTGTGCACGGTGCAGCCGCACACCTGTAATTAGGGGGGAGTGGTCTCACTGTTAGGGGCGTGCCACACCCACGAGTCACAGCAGGTGACCTCATTTCACGTACCAAGGTCATCCATTACAGAGAAATTGACGAATCTGGGGGTATACTGAAATGAATGAGCTGTAGTGTAATTATTTAGGACAATTCAAAAAGCAATAGAAGGCAGGTGGTTCCAAGGCACTATTCTAAGGTTATCCATCCATGTATGTATTAGTAGATGAAGATCAATCACAATACAGTTCCCGGGATATTATAATCCCTGCATTAGATGTGACGGCGCTGTCATGTTCCCAGAAACGCAGCGATAATCTGTAGCTGGTTAATAAAATGATCCGTCCTGTAATGACGCTGGGAAGACTCCTGCTTTCTATTGTTCTGACTTGCTGTAGGGCAGAATATAATGGGCCTCATTCTATGTGGCAAGCAACTACTATACGCCAACTGATCGGAATTCAAGTGCCAGTATCTGCCCCACACACGGATCTCTGCAACTGCACTGACCCCAGCGCATCACTATCATTGTCACTGACACCTAACCCCATGCTAGGCGGTAGAGATTCATCTGGAAAAGGCGTTCCCTTGGCATAACACAGTGTAACCATGGCAATGCGCCCACTATATGGAAAGATACTACAGACAGCCATCAGAATGGTGGCGAGATATACTGTACTAGATGCATAGGTTCACTATGGCCATTCTCACTCAGAAACTTTGCAGTTTTGCGGAATCTACATTTCCCAACCAGCATGAATTTAGCTTGGTGGTACTTCAGGTTTCAGCCATTCGGTAGTGAGTGAAGGGAGGTGGTATATAGATCAATATATCCTGCTAGATCGTCACTCCCGGCGCAGTCACACTGCCCATCACGCACAGCGCTCCTCAGACCTGAACGAACCAGTTTATTCCATGTATGCTACTCTACAATCCACTACAGACTGAACAAGGCCAACAGCCACAAGAGTATACAGACCTCCCAAATAGTGTTACAGGTTGGGTGAGAAGTCTCAGTCACAAGACACAAGTATATCCCGGATAAGGGCCAGGACGCACATACCTTATACGGAGAGATGTGAGTGTCTGAGGGAAAGGCCAACATCCCCATCACTTGTCGTACTTCGTCCAACTGGCTTCCTTCAGCCTGACTGAAGTGTTTCCTCGCATGTCTAGGAGGGCAATCGTTATTAGACAGGTCAGTGCAGGAAAACATTTCTCGCAGTTTCTCAGAACATAGATTGTTAGACTTTCATCATCAGGGAAGAAGGTAATCGTTTATCATTGCTGCCTGGTCTGCGGCTAAATTAATAAGTTGAACTGAGTAATTATTCTGCCCTCCATCACAAACACTTTCAGCCACCGCACAGCTCTCAGACACTGGGGATAAGTGGTGAAGGCATAAGACAAAAATCTCAAATTACAATGCACTGCATGCCAGTATCATAGCAAAGCCTATATTATGAACGGTATCCTGATGATAGATAGACAGTGTCTAGTTAGACAGTCAATAGATAGACACCACATGTTAGTCCAGATATTAGGTCGACAGGGTCAAAAGGTCGACATGACAAAAGTAGACAGTACAAAGGGTCGAAGGGGTCAAAAGGTCGACATGAAAATGGTCGACATAAAAAAGGTACAGTTTTTTATTTTATTTTATTTTACATGTTTTTGGACTATTTCATACCTTCTCTATCCATGTCGGCATAGAGTTGGTTATAAACCTTGTGACGAGTGCAGCAAGCCACCGAGCCCCGCGAGGGGATGCCTTTCTACAATTGAGGGTCCCAGATCACAAAACTATCCACACAAACCACAAAAATGCAAAAAAATGGTGTCTACTTTTTTGTGTCGACATTTTGACCCTGTAGACCTATTGTCTGTATAACAATGTGGCGTCCCTCTATTGACTATCTAACTCGACACTGTCTGTCCATCATCCCACACCCATTATGAACAGCCAAGTGGCATTACTGTATATATTGTATACTGGAAATGACACAAGCTCTGTATTTCATGGTCAGCATTTCTTCTGGGAAGGCCAGCTTGTGCACACCTGAAACTAAAAAAGGTACCACAGACTGCATGCAGAATTGTTGCATTTTACATGTAATTAGTTTCAAGGGGCTGCAGCTGGGATACCGCGATTATAGAGATCATCGCGCTGTACCAGGAGCAATTCAAGCTTGGCCCTCAGGATACACTAACAGTCCAGGTTTTAAGGATATCTATGCTTGAACACAGGTGACAAATAGTACCCAAGTAATTTTGATTTTGCCATCTGTGCTCAAACATGGATATTCTTAAAGCCTGGATTGCGAGTGTATCTTGACGACAGAGTTCGAGAAGCTCTGATCTATACAGCAGACGTGTGTCCTGTGCTTATTTAAAGGAACCATACTATAATCGGATGCTTGCTGCTTTTAAGCATGGACTGAATAAATAGAATGCATTCAGCTCAGTACTGCCGCTAGTGCTAGGGTTACCACCTCATCCCTGTCATTCTGGGCACATATTAATTACACAGGTTCTGTGGCTGGATGACTTCAAGACTCCATTTCACCTGGTTTTAATCAGCTACAGAACCTGTGCAATTTATATGCATCCAGAGTTAAAGGGATGAGGAGGTAACCCTACGCTAGTCTGTGTAGGTGATGGGTACATATATTTTATATACATAAAAAATAAAAGCTAAGTCTGCCTATCAATCCCTGAAACCTCTGCACAGCCTGTAATGGGAGGATAAGGCTTTTTATTTTGACCTTTATGTAAAGTAAAGAACTGGCTGTCCAACGCACAATTATAAGCACAGCTCACAGCAGGATCCACAGCTCAGGATTTCTTTACCCTGTTGGTGAACCACAGTCGTCCTTCAAGGCGGATTTTCGTATTACTGCCGTTAATAATTTGTGTTTAGATTGGAAAACAAAACTCCTGCACAGAGCAGTAATCACACTGTTTATTAATTATCGCCAACAACCCTTTAATGGCATCTCTATTTGCAGCAGACTGGAAAGAAAATAATGGAAGTAATAGAAACACACTGGGTAGCAATTTGACACAGCCAGAGGATAAGATGTACGGGCCACGTTACTGATGGAGTGGGGGCCGACAAGCAGCGGTCTCTAATACTCTGTGTGAAAAGGAGGCGTAACGTCGCTACGTAAAGATAAAAGGAATAGTTGTCGTTTGCAGAAACAAAATTGCTAAAGAGCTCAACATTAATTAGGACTAAAATGCATTTATTTTGTGCCTGGTGTCAAGGACTTGGGATTGAAAACGGTAAAGGCTGCTTCTTTAGCTGTACAGTACAGCCTCAACTCAGAGCACATTCAACATTGATACATAAAACATCCATAGGGGCAATCCTATTAGCTGCGAAGGGTGCGATGTGCCATTGCCGTGGCGTTTCAACACTGTCAAAGCCACCCGATATCGCACCCAATTTGCACAAAATTGCTCGGAGCCATATGGGGCAGAGAGCAGTTCTGCACGAATTTGCCCACTGTAAAGTGCTGCTGCTGCCGCGATGACTCACACCCACGAGATAATTGCGGCTAATAGGCCTGACCCCAAAGAGTCTGTTTTGCAAATAAAATAGCCCAGTTATTATAAATTGTTGGTAAAAGAGTCTATGGGAAGGTAACTGTACGTTTCAGAAGCAGACTTGATCGTCTTCTATATCTTACAGAGGGGGGGGGGGGGGGGGGTTAAAAAAGGGGACACACCCTAGAACTTTTTAGCTATACCCAGATACACCATATTCCAGCACTGGCCCAGCACTGTACAGGCAACACACACTGCACCACAGCTGCCTGCTCAGAGTCTGAAAAGAAATGGTTAGATGGATGAAAAACCATAATGTGCTATATGTGATATCATGTTATAGTGGAGCCTTGCAGTCAGTCAGATATAGCAGATGCGTCCTCGTATACCTAGTGTCTTGGTACCATACAATGTAAGATGTCTGGTAAGACTTAGATGCTCCGACACTGGTTCAGCAGGTACTTTTGGTACTTACTGATAAATCCTTTTCTCTGATTCCACATGGGAAACACAAGTAGATGAGTGGAGCTGGCACTTTAAATTTATCCCCCAGCAGCCCCAGTTAGAGAAAATGACTGGAATCAAAACCTCGGAATCCAGTAGCGATTTGATTGCCTGCTGAAGCACCTCCCATCTCGGTTTGGTGACGGGTAGACCTGTGGTGAAGAACTGAACAGGAGGAGAAGCTACAAAATTGATCTTGTATCTGTCCGTGAGATTCAAGATTGCCAAACAGATCTGAAGACAAGCATCCCTGAACCACAAGAGGCGCACACCCTCCGTGGAAACCCCCAGGGTGGGATGGGAGTCAGTCATGCCACAGGTTTGTCGGCAGGCTTGGGATCCTGTTGACGGAAAGCAGAAGGCTGACGACCTCTGGCTCTGCCTCCACGACCGACTGACGAGGTTCCTCTAGGCCGCCCCACGAAAGGAAGGACTGACATAGGTATGCCGTGGAACAGGTGCAGTAGAGGGCAGGTAGGTAGACTTACTGTCTGTTGCATGGGAAATCCATTTGTCCAAACCGAATAACCCCTGTGAACAGCAGTGCCTTTACAGCCCTCTTAGATTCAGCATCCGCTTGCCAGAATCTAAGCCTAAGGGCTCGCCAAGCAGCTACCGCTGAAGCGGAGATCCTGGAGCCTACATGGCCAGTGTCGCTGGAAGCCTCTTCTAGGTAGATGGCCGACTCCCTAAGATGCTCTGGAAGGGCAATCAGGTTGGCCCTGACTCCAGGCATTTGACTTACTCCTCCGCCCATGTCTCTACAGCCTTGATGACCCAAGAGCCAACCAAGGCCGGTCTGAGTAACGCACCTGCAGTTGTGTACATGGACTTTAGAGTGTTATCTAACTTACATTCCAAGCTATTTCATAGGGTAAGAGCACCAGTAACCGGCAGCATAGTCTTCTCACAGAGCAGAGAGACCGACAGATCCACCGGCGGAGGAGACGCCCACTTTTCTCTAATAGCTGCAGAAAAGGGGTAGATGGTAAGAAAACACTTGGGCATCTGAATTGTCTTGTCAGGGTGCTTCCAAGTAGCAGATAATTGGAGGTCATCTAATTGCTGAGAAAAGGGAAACGTAACCGCTAAGCACTGTTTCTTACCAAACAAGGACGTATCTCGATATCCCGGGGTCTCTGTGCACTGAATGTTTAACACCTGACGGACAGCCAGGATGAGGGCCTCTACTCCTTCTACTCCCGCCTCAGCATCTGGATCCGTGTATTGCAGAGGAAAATCATCACACTCTGGTACATCCCCCAATAACATAAAAATGCAATGTTATGTTAGAGACGATTGAACTTGATAGTATTAGCCAGTTTCATCTTCCTGAGAAAAAGGCTCCTCGTCAGAGTCATCCGACTGCAGGACCACCGGGAATAGTTGCTTTTGTGACGGGCGCTGTGTAGAGCTGCTTGCTATCCCATGAGCTGCACTAGGTCCTCAATAGCGTGGGCTAAACCTGTCGCCCAGTCTGGTTCCGTGGCTAGAGATAGTAATGTGCCCGAGAGGTCTTAGATGGCGCACTATTGACTGTCATGGTGTACTGAATACATACATACATACATACATACACACACACATACACACATACATACATACACAGTAGTTACATTACTCCCAAATCTGAATCAGACCAAAAAGGTTTAAATCCCGCCATTTATTCATTACGAAACACTAAGAAGATTCTTATGAAGCACATTTTGCGGAGAGAGAGTAAGAACCGGGTAATACTATCAAGTTCAATCGTCTCTAACATACATTGCATTTTTATGTTATTTAACACAATCAAGGCTCAAGGCTGTGTGCTTACTAATGTGCTTTTTACAGTCATTCCTCAAAGCGTACCAAGTAGAAGCACATCATATATAAAGTGTCTTCGGCTGGAATATAGCTATTAATAAAGACACATTTACATTTTTAAGGCTCCTATCAATTGTCCGTCACTTGTGAAGTAACTTTGCAGGAAATATAACTAAAGCTTTCAAACTTATTTAAACTCCAGCTGTGTCTTAACAAATGTCAGCCTGGCTTGCAGGAAATGGACTGGTAATTGGACTCTATTCTGTGCTGTCCTAATAGACGAGTGACCTAGTTACTGCTCTGTGAAAACAATGCGAGAAAAGCTTCTGCGTCTCTCTGCTGAGGAATGCTAAAACGCCAAGACTGTGCTATGAGCAGTTATTATATTCTAAGGCAAAATAAAGAGAGAGCTGAGCGCCAAGTACTCTGCCACCTGCTGGTACACATGCTAAGTGACAAAATGGATTGCACTTAGGCCTACTCCAAGAAATGGTGGAAAAATATGCAGATTATCACATAGTTTGCTTTCTTTTGTACTGATCTTTGTGGTTAATAGATTGCCATTTGCTAAAGTAATAGATGAAAATGTATTATGGCTTGTGTCTGTTTTGGACCACATGGTGTAATACCAATACTTTTATCAGACATCAAGGTCTCTGCTTATCTCCATTGAAAGCTGCATCCACGGAGCTTGAGCCCACCACAGGGATAATCCAAGTGTGTACACCCCATAAGGTTAATTGACCTAAACAAAAACGACTAATTAATTTGGTACTGTAATGGGTGCAAGTGGAGCGCCTTAGCAAGAATTGCTCCTACATCCCTGCCTCTCGCCATTGTACATCTCTGCCCTCTTTTCACCAAGCTGTATTCTTTCATTAGAAGAGTTGGATGGCTAGCTTTAGTTATATACATACTAACTAGCAGCTAAGGCTGAATGGCAATAAATGGACGCAAATTTGTCCGCCAACCACACTCAGCTGAAAAAATAGGATTTGAATTACCTACTGGTAAATCCTTTTCTTGTAGGCCATAGAGGATATTTGGGTCCACCTTAGTACCATGGGGTACTGACGCCCCCTTGTGCACTGGCCCCTCCCTCTATGGCCCTCCTACCAGACTCAGTCTAGAAACTGTGCCCGAGGAGACTGACATATCCCGAGGAAGGATGTAATAGAACAGTGGTGAGATTCGAACCAGCAAACACAAACAAGAGGAAAGCCATACTAACCAACTTGAAATGGAACAGCAACAGCTGAACCAACAACATTATTTAACAAAGTAATAGTGCAGGAAAAACGAAATACTGGGTGGGTGCCCAGTATCCTCTACGGACTACGAGAAAAGGTTTTACCGGTAGGTAATTAAAATCCTATTTTCTCTCTTACGTCCTAGAGGATACTAAGGTCCACATTAGTACCATGGGGATGTACCAAAGCTCCCAAACCAGATGGGAGAGTGCTGAGGTTCCTGCAGAACTGACTGACCAAACTGAAGGTCCTCAGAGGCCAAAGTATCGAATTTGTAGAACTTAGCAAACGTGTTCAAACCCGACCAAGTAGCTGCTCGGGAGAGTTGTAAAGCAGACACACCGCCCAGGAAGAAGCCACCGACCTAGAAGACTGGGCTTGTACTTTAGGAACCGGCAATCATGCCGATGAATTAGCATGCATGATAGTAAGCCTGATCCAGCGAGCAATAGACTGCTTTGAAGCAGGACACCCAATTTTCTTGGGATCATAGAGAACAAACAGCGAGTCAGATTTCCTGTGACGAGCTGTCCGCTTCACGTAGATCTTCAAAGCCCTCACAACATCCAAGGACTTTGAAGTAGCAGAGGTGTCAGTAAGCACCGGAACCACAATAGGTTGGTTGATATGAAACGCAGATACCACCTTAGGAAGAAATTGCTGACAAGTTCAGCTCTATCTTCATAAAAATCAAAAATAGGGGCTATTGTGAGACAACGCCCCCAGTTCGGACACATGCCTGGCTAAGGCCAATAGTGTAACGGCCTTCCACGTAAGAAACTTAACGTCAACCTCCTGTAAAGGCTCAAACCATTCTGATTGTAGGAACTGCAACACCACGTTCAGATCCAAAGGTGCCGTGGGAGGCACAAAGGGCGGCTGGATGTGCAGAACCCCCTTCAAGAACGTCTGAACCTCAGGGAGGGAAGCCAATTGTTTCTGGAAGAAAATGGATAAGGCCGAAATCTGGACTTTCAAGTAGCCCAAATGTAGGCCCACACCCACACCAGACTGTAAAAAAAGGAGAAAACGTCCCAGTTGAAATTCCACTTTTAGGAGATTTCCTGTTTTAACACCACGATTCATATTTTTTCCAAATACGGTGGTAATGTTTAGATGTTACCCCTTTCCTGGCTTGGATCAGGGTTGCAATAACCTTGTTCGGAATGCCTTTCTGGGCTAAAGTTTGATGCTCAACTTCCATGCCGTCAAACATAGCCGTGGTAAGTCTTGATGAAAGGCCCCTGTTGTAGAAGATCCTCTTGAAGAGATAGAGGCCACGGGTCCTCTAGGAACAACTCCAGTAGATCCATGTACCAAGCCCTTCTTGGCCAATCCGAAGCAATGAAAATTGCTTGAACCTTTTCCTTTTTTATTCTTTTGAGAATTCTTGGGATCAGTGGAAGAGGTGGAAACACGTAAACCATTTGGTAGACCCATGGACTCACCAGATCATCCATCGCCACTGCTTGCTGGTCCCTCGACCTGGAACAATACCGCTTTTGCTTCTTGTTGAGACGAGAGGCCATCATGTCTATTTGTGGAATTCCCCACCGACAGGTTAAGGACTCGAACACCTGCGGGTGAAGGCCCCAGTCTCCCGGGTGGAGCTTGTGTCTGCTGAGGAAGTCCGCATCCCAGTTGCCTACTCCCGGAATGAAGATTGCCAACAGCGCCACCGCGTGTCTGTCTGCCCAGAGGAGAATTTTTGTTACCTCTGACAGTGCTGCTGTGCTCTTCATTCCGCCCTGTCGGTTTATGTACGTTACTGCTGTCATATTGGCCCTCATTCCGAGTTGATCGCTAGCTGCCGTTGTTCGCTGCGTAGCGATCAGTTAAAATAACGGCAAAACTACGCATGCATATGCACCGCAATGCGCACGCGCAGCGAACGGGTACAAAGAGCAACGTGGCTTTGCAAAAGGTTCTAGCGACGCTTTCAGTCACACAGCCGATCGCAAGGAGATTGACAGAAAGTGGTAGTTTCTGGGTGTCAACTGACCATTTTTTGGGAGTATTTGGAAAAAACGCAGGCGTGGCCGGGCGTTTGCTGGGCGGGTATCTGATGTCATTATCGTGTCATTCGTCGCAGCAATCATCGCACAGAATAAGTAACTACAGGGCTGGTCTTGTTCTGCACAAAATGTGTTTGCAGCCGCTCTGCTGCACAGGCATTCGCACTCCTGCAAAGCGAAAATACACTCCCCCGTGGGCAGCGACTACGCGTTTGCACGGCTGCTAAAAGTAGCTAGCGAGCGATCAACTCGGAATGAGGGCCATTGTCCAACTGAACCTCAATGGCGTGATTTTGAAGAAGATGCGATGCTAGTAGCAGAGCGTTGTATATAGCCCTTAGTTCCAGAATGTTGATTGGAAGAATGGTTTCCTGACTTGACCATTTTCCTTGGAGCTGTTCCCCCTGGGTGACTGCTCCCCAACCTCTGAGGCTTGCGTCTGTGGTTAGCAGAACCCAATTTTGAATCCCGAACCTTCAACCCTTGGTCAGGTGAGCAGTCTGAAGCCACCACAGAAGAGAAATCTTGGCTTTTGGTGACAGACGTATCCTCTGGTGCATGTGAAGATGCGATCTGGACCATTTGTCCAGCAGATCCTGTTAGGACCCAGCATGAAACCTTCCGTACTGCAGAGCCTCGTAAGAGGTGACCATATTCCCCAGAAGGCGAATGCATAGATGCACCGATGTCCGGGCTGGTTTCAGGACATACCGTGCCATCGACTGGATTACCAATGCCTTTTCCAACGGACAGAATACTTTCTGTTCCTCCGTATCCAGTATCATTCCCAGAAATGGAAGTCTCCGTGTTGGTTCCAGGTGGGATTTTGGTAGGTTCAGAATGCATCCATGATCTTGAAGTAGTTAGGTTGAGAGGGTAATGCTGTCCAACAACCCCTCCATGGAAGGCGCTTTTATCAGCAGGTCGTCCAGGTACGGTATTATGTTCACTCCCTGCTTGCGAAGGAGAAACATCATCTCTGCCATTACCTTGGTGAATACCCTCGGTGCCGTGGAGATGCCAAATGGCAGGGCTTGAAACTGGTAGTGACAGTCCAGTAGTGCAAACCTTAGATAAGCCTGAAGAGGCGGCCAAATCGGAATATGAAGGTACGCATCCTTGATGTCCAGAGACACCAGGAATTCCCCCTCCTCCAGACTTTAGATCACCGCTCTCAGAGACTCCATCTTGAACACCCTTAAATACAGGTTCAGTGATTTGAGGTTTAAAATGGGCCTTACCGAACCGTCCGGTTTCGGTACCACAAAGAGGTTGGAGTAATAACTCTTGTTTTGTAGTTGAAATGGAACTGGGACAATGACCCGAGTCTGTACCAGTTTTTCAATAGCTGCCTGTAAAATCAAACTTGGTTCCAGAGAAGCTGGTAAGCCTGATTTGAAGAATCTGTGAGGTGGGAGTTCCTGAAACTCCAGTCTGTATCCCTGGGTGATAAGGTCTGTGACCCAGGGATCCTGGCAAGGTGTTGCCCAAACATGACCGAAATAATGTAATCGAGTTCCCACCTGCTTGTCTTCCAGGCAGTGTGGACCACAGTCATGCTGAAGGCTTTGAGGAAGCAGACCCGGAGGTCTGTTCCTGAGAACCTGCAGCTGCTGGTTTTCTGGGTTTACCTCTATTACCTTTGAAGGCTGTAGAAGAACATTTGGATCTGCCTTTGAATTTCGCTGTCCGAAAGGACTGCAGAGTTGGAGCAATATGTTTTCCCAGCTGGTGGTGATGCGGAAGAAAGGTACGTAGACTTATCCGCCGTAGCCTTGGATATCCACTTATCCAGTTCATCTCCAAAAAGGGCCTCACCTGTGAATGGTAGGTTTTCCACGACTTTCCTGGAATCCGCATCTGCAGTCCACTGGCGTAGCCACAAGCCTGTGCGCGCTGACACTGCCATGGCAGTGGTGCGTGCATTGAGCAAACCAATTTCCTTTATGGCCTCCACCATAAAGTTAGCAGAGTCTTGAATATGCTGCAGGAGTAAAACCATCTCCCCCCTGGGTAAGGTATCCAATCCGTCAATTAGGTTACCTGACCACTTTGCAATGGCTTTAGTGATCCATGCGCAAGCAATAGTGGGTCTCTGGGCCACCCCAGCAGCAGTGTATGATGATTTGAGAGTGTTATCAATCTTGCGGTCAGCTGTTTCCTTTAAGGATTCTGCCCCAGGAACAGGTAAGACTATCTTATGTGACAACCTAGACACTGATGCGTCCACAATCGGCGGGTTTTCCCATTTCTTTCCATCTTCCAGAGACAAAGGGAAAATAAGAATTTACATACCGATAATTCTATTTCTCATAGTCCGTAGTGGATGCTGGGGACTCCGAAAGGACCATGGGGAATAGCGGCTCCGCAGGAGACTGGGCACAAAGTAAAAGCTTTAGGACTAGCTGGTGTGCACTGGCTCCTCCCCCTATGACCCTCCTCCAAGCCTCAGTTAGGATACTGTGCCCGGACGAGCGTACACAATAAGGAAGGATTTTGAATCCCGGGTAAGACTCATACCAGCCACACCAATCACACCGTACAACTTGTGATCTGAACCCAGTTAACAGCATGATAACAGAAGGAGCCTCTGAAAAGATGGCTCACAACAACAATAACCCGATTTTTGTAACAATAACTATGTACAAGTAATGCAGACAATCCGCACTTGGGATGGGCGCCCAGCATCCACTACGGACTATGAGAAATAGAATTATCGGTAAGTAAATTCTTATTTTCTCTAACGTCCTAGTGGATGCTGGGGACTCCGAAAGGACCATGGGGATTATACCAAAGCTCCCAAACGGGCGGGAGAGTGCGGATGACTCTGCAGCACCGAATGAGAGAACTCCAGGTCCTCCTCAGCCAGGGTATCAAATTTGTAGAATTTAGCAAACGTGTTTGCCCCTGACCAAGTAGCTGCTCGGCAAAGTTGTAAAGCCGAGACCCCTCGGGCAGCCGCCCAAGATGACCCCACTTTCCGTGTGGAATGGGCTTTTACAGATTTTGGCTGTGGCAGGCCTGCCACAGAATGTGCAAGCTGAATTGTACTACAAATCCAACGAGCAATCGTCTGCTTAGAAGCAGGAGCACCCAGCTTGTTGGGTGCATACAGGATAAACAGCGAATCAGATTTTCTGACTCCAGCCGTCCTGGAAACATATATTTTCAGGGCCCTGACTACGTCCAGCAACTTGGAATCCTCCAAGTCCCTAGTAGCCGCAGGCACCACAATAGGCTGGTTTAAGTGAAATGCTGAAACCACCTTAGGAAGAAATTGAGGACGAGTCCTCAATTCTGCCCTGTCCGTATGAAAAATTAGGTAAGGGCTTTTATAGGATAAAGCCGCCAATTCTGAGACACGCCTGGCTGAAGCCAGGGCTAACAGCATTACCACTTTCCATGTGAGATATTTTAAGTCCACAGTGGTGAGTGGTTCAAACCAATGTGATTTTAGGAATCCCAAAACTACATTGAGATCCCAAGGTGCCACTGGAGGCACAAAAGGAGGCTGTATATGCAGTACTCCCTTGACAAACGTCTGAACTTCAGGAACAGAAGCCAGTTCTTTTTGGAAGAATATTGACAGGGCCGAAATTTGAACCTTAATGGACCCTAATTTGAGGCCTATAGACAGTCCTGTTTGCAGGAAATGCAGGAAAAGACCCAGTTGAAATTCCTCTGTAGGGGCCTTCCTGGCCTCGCACCACGCAACATATTTACGCCAAATACGGTGATAATGTTGTATGGTTACATCCTTCCTGGCTTTGATCAGGGTAGGGATGACTTCATCCGGAATGCCTTTTTCCTTCAGGATCCGGCGTTCAACCGCCATGCCGTCAAACGCAGCCGCGGTAAGTCTTGGAACAGACATGGTCCCTGCTGGAGCAGGTCCTTTCTTAGAGGTAGAGGCCACGGGTCTTCCGTGAGCATCTCTTGAATTTCCGGGTACCAAGTCCTTCTTGGCCAATCCGGAGACACGAGTATAGTCTTTACTCCTCTCCTTCTTATGATTCTCAGTACTTTTGGTATGAGAGGAAGAGGAGGGAACACATACACTGACTGGTACACCCACGGTGTTACCAGAGCATCCACAGCTATTGCCTGAGGGTCCCTTGACCTGGCGCAATATCTGTCCAGTTTTTTGTTGAGGCGGGACGCCATCATGTCCACCTTTGGTTTTTCCCAACGGTTCACAATCATGTGGAAGACTTCTGGGTGAAGTCCCCACTCCCCCGGGTGAAGATCGTGTCTGCTGAGGAAGTCTGCTTCCCAGTTGTCCACTCCCGGAATGAACACTGCTGACAGTGTTATCACATGATTCTCCGCCCAGCGAAGAATCCTTGCCACTTCCATCATTGCCCTCCTGCTTCTTGTGCCGCCCTGTCTGTTTACGTGGGCGACTGCCGTGATGTTGTCCGACTGGATCAACACCGGCTGACCCTGAAGCAGAGGTCTTGCCTGACTTAGGGCATTGTAAATGGCCCTTAGTTCCAGGATATTTATGTGAAGTGACGTTTCCATGCTTGACCACAAGCCCTGGAAATTTCTTCCCTGTGTGACTGCTCCCCAGCCTCTCAGGCTGGCATCCGTGGTCACCAGGACCCAATCCTGAATGCCGAATCTGCGGCCCTCTAGGAGATGAGCACTCTGTAACCACCACAGGAGAGACACCCTTGTCCTTGGAGACAGGGTTATCCGCTGATGCATTTGAAGATGCGATCCGGACCATTTGTCCAGCAGATCCCACTGAAAAGTTCTTGCGTGGAATCTGCCGAATGGAATCGCTTCGTAAGAAGCCACCATCTATCCCAGGACCCTTGTGCATTGATGTACTGACACTTGGCCTGGTCTTAGGAGGTTCCTGACTAGGTCGGATAACTCCTTGGCTTTCTCCTCCGGGAGAAACACCTTTTTCTGTACTGTGTCCAGAATCATCCCTAGGAACAGCAGACGTGTCGTCGGAATCAGCTGCGATTTTGGAATATTTAGAATCCATCCGTGCTGTCGTAGTACTACTTGAGATAGTGCTACTCCGACCTCTAACTGTTCTCTGGACCTTGCCCTTATCAGGAGATCGTCCAAGTAAGGGATAATTAAGACGCCTTTTCTTCGAAGAAGAATCATCATTTCGGCCATTACCTTGGTAAAGACCCGGGGTGCCGTGGACAATCCAAACGGCAGCGTCTGAAACTGATAGTGACAGTTCTGTACCACAAACCTGAGGTACCCTTGGTGAGAAGGGCAAATTGGGACATGGAGGTAAGCATCCTTGATGTCCAGAGACACCATATAGTCCCCTTCTTCCAGGTTCGCTATCACTGCTCTGAGTGACTCCATCTTGAACTTGAACCTTTTTATGTAAGTGTTCAAGGATTTCAGATTTAAAATGGGTCTCACCGAGCCGTCCGGCTTCGGTACCACAAACAGCGTGGAATAATACCCCTTTCCCTGTTGTAGGAGGGGTACCTTGATTATCACCTGCTGGGAATACAGCTTGTGAATGGCTTCCAATACCGCCTCCCTGTCGGGGGGAGACGTTGGTAAAGCAGACTTCAGGAACCGGCGAGGGGGAGACGTCTCGAATTCCAATTTGTACCCCTGAGATACTACCTGCAGGATCCAGGGGTCCACTTGCGAGTGAGCCCACTGCGCGCTGAAATTCTTGAGACGGGCCCCCACCGTGCCTGAGTCCGCTTGTAAGGCCCCAGCGTCATGCTGAGGACTTGGCAGAAGCGGGGGAGGGCTTCTGTTCGTGGGAAGAGGCTGTTTGCTGCAGTCTTTTTCCCCTTCCTCTGCCCCGGGGCAGATATGAGTGGCCTTTTGCCCGCTTGCCCTTATGGGGATGAAAGGACTGAGCCTGAAAAGACGGTATCTTTTTCTGCTGCGAGGTGACTTGGGGTAAAAAGGTGGATTTTCCAGCCGTTGCCGTGGCCACCAGGTCCGATAGACCGACCCCAAATAACTCCTCCCCTTTATACGGCAATACTTCCATATGCCGTTTGGAATCCGCATCCCCTGACCACTGTCGCGTCCATAATCCTCTTCTGGCAGAAATGGACATCGCACTTACTCTTGATGCCAGAGTGCAAATATCCCTCTGTGCATCTCGCATATATAGAAATGCATCCTTTAAATGCTCTATAGTCAATAATATATTGTCCCTGTCCAGGGTATCAATATTTTCAGTCAGGGAATCCGACCAAGCCACCCCAGCACTGCACATCCAGGCTGAGGCGATAGCTGGTCGCAGTATAATACCAGTATGTGTGTATATACTTTTAAGGATATTTTCCAGCTTCCTATCAGCTGGTTCCTTGAGGGCGGCCGTATCAGGAGACGGTAACGCCACTTGTTTTGATAAGCGTGTGAGCGCCTTATCTACGCTAGGGGGTGTTTCCCAACGCGCCCTAACCTCTGGCGGGAAAGGGTATAATGCCAATAATTTTTTAGAAATTAGCAGTTTTTTATCGGGGGAAACCCACGCTTCATCACACACCTCATTTAATTAATCTGATTCAGGAAAAACTACGGGTAGTTTTTTCACACCCCACATAATACCCTTTTTTGTGGTACTTGTAGTATCAGAAATGTTCAAAACCTCCTTCATTGCCGTGATCATGTAACGTGTGGCCCTACTGGAAAATACGTTTGTTTCCTCACCGTCGACACTGGAGTCAGTGTCCGTGTCAGTGTCTGTATCGACCTGAGGTAACGGGCTTTTTATAGCCCCTGACGGTGTTTGAGACGCCTGTACAGGTATTAACTGATTTGCCGGCTGTCTCATGTCGTCAACAGTCTTTTGTAAAGTGCCGACACGATCACGTAATTCTTTCCATAAGACCATCCAGTCAGGTGTCGACTCCCTAGGGGGTGACATCACTAACACAGGCAATTGCGCCGCCTCCACACCATTTTCCTCCTCATACATGTCGACACAGCGTACCGACACACAGCACACACACAGGGAATGCTCTGATAGAGGACAGGACCCCACTAGCCCTTTGGAAAGACAGAGGGAGAGTTTGCCAGCACACACCAGAGCGCTATATATATACAGGGATAACCTTATATAAGTGTTTTTCCCTAATATAGCTGCTGTATATATTAATATGCCAATTTAGTGCCCCCCCCTCTCTTGTTTTACCCTGTTTCTGTAGTGCAGGACTGCAGGGGAGAGTCAGGGAGCCTTCCTCCAACGGAGCTGTGAGGAAAAAATGGCGCTTGTGTGCTGAGGAGATAGGCTCCGCCCCCTTATCGGCGGCCTTTCTCCCGCTTTTTTGTGGAAAACTGGCAGGTGTTAAATACATCCATATAGCCCAGGAGCTATATGTGATGTATTTTTAGCCATTTAAGGTATTTTCATTGCGTCCCAGGGCGCCCCCCCCCAGCGCCCTGCACCCTCAGTGACCGTAGTGTGAAGTGTGCTGAGAGCAATGGCGCACAGCTGCGGTGCTGTGCGCTACCTTATTGAAGACAGGACGTCTTCTGCCGCCGATTTTCCGGACCTCTTCACTCTTCTGGCTCTGTAAGGGGGCCGGCGGCGCGGCTCCGGGACCCATCCATGGCTGGGCCTGTGATCGTCCCTCTGGAGCTAATGTCCAGTAGCCTAAGAAGCCCAATCCACTCTGCACGCAGGTGAGTTCGCTTCTTCTCCCCTTAGTCCCTCGATGCAGTGAGCCTGTTGCCAGCAGGTCTCACTGAAAATAAAAAAACCTATTTAAACTTTTACTCTAAGCAGCTCAGGAGAGCCACCTAGATTGCACCCTTCTCGTTCGGGCACAAAATCTTAACTGAGGCTTGGAGGAGGGTCATAGGGGGAGGAGCCAGTGAACACCAGCTAGTCCTAAAGCTTTTACTTTGTGCCCAGTCTCCTGCGGAGCCGCTATTCCCCATGGTCCTTTCGGAGTCCCCAGCATCCACTAGGACGTTAGAGAAAGGATGTAATTAATCTTTAGGGATGTGAAAATTTTTGGGAAAAGCAGCTGAGGATTTCTTTTTTACATTAAAATAAGATTCCTCCTCTACTTCTGCCATCTTGTCAGGAATGTGCAGGACATTTCTGATAGCCTCTATCAGGGCCTGTATTCCTTGTGACAGGACCGCATCCCCCCCACTCGCATCCACTTCACCCTCCTCTGAATCTGATGTATCATCATCAGTATCATCCTGCATGAGCTGGGCCAGAGTACGCCTTTGTGGGCAAATGGCGGGGGTTTGAGACGCTGGTATGGGAACTGAATCTCTATTCATCAGGTCATCCATAGACTGTCTTAAGAATTGCGCCTCTTTCTCATTATGGGATAAATTAGTAGAAATATTAGATATCATCCCTTTAATGGAAGCTAACCATGGGGGTTCTGCCCCACTAGCCTGAGAATGTGCACTATCCTGGGTACAGGGTAGTGAGTCTCCGGGTGAGGAAAGACACTCAGCCATGCAGGAAACACAGTCCCTGAACATGGTAACGTGAAGGGACACACACACACACACACACACACACACACACACACACACACACACACACACACGGTGAAAACACAGTTTAACCCACACAGAGCCCTCAGGGAGACACAGAAATTGGAGCCAGCCACACAGCGGCCTTGTAGCCAAATAAAACTTAGCTGGGTCACCACACTAAGTCCCTTGACGAGACATGGAGTCTTTGTGGAAGAGCCACGCTTCCCTGTGATTCCTGTCAGCGTAAGCTGCAGAGGGAAAATGGCGCTGGTGAGCTGCTGGATCCGCTCATAGTGAAGCTCCGCCCCTTTAATGGCACTCGGCCTCCCACTTTTTTATACTGGCCTGAGGTAATTTTTATGCCTAACAGAGGGCTAAAACCCTTGTTAGGTATGATAGCCAGCGCAGATGTGCATTGGTGGCTCAGCGCGCACCTCACAACGGGACACACGTCTGTGTATGCCCTCTGAGCCCCCTGGAGCGCAGCCTGAACTCAGAGCTGCGCTCCTACCCTTGTGCAGCCATTCCCGCCGTCAATCCGCTAACCGGGACGCCAGCGCTGTACTCACCACTCTTCTATCTTCTGGCTCTGTTAAGGGTGGCGGCGTGCTGTGGGAGGGTACACGCGCTGTGGTGAGGCTTGCGAATGACTCACTCAGGAGCTCAGTGTCCCGTCAGCGGAGAAATGGGACCAATAATTCTTTAGGAAGTTGAGCCGTTCTCCACCCTAAGTCCCACGAAGCAGGCAGGCTGGTGCCAATCAGGCCTGCCTGAAAACAACAAACAGAAAATAAATGCAGAAAACTCTTCAGAAGCTTCCCAAGCGTGACCGGCTCCTTCGGGCACATTTTCTAAACTGAGTCTGGTAGGAGGGGCATAGAGGGAGGAGCCAGTGCATACTATTGATTTCTTAAAGTGCCCAAGGCTCCTAGTGGACCTGTCTATACCCCATGGTACTAATGTGGCCCCCTGTATCCTCTAGGACAGGGATTCTCAAACTCGGTCCTCAGGACCCCACACAGTGCATGTTTTGCAGGTAACCCAGCAGGTGCACAGGTGTATTAATTACTCACTGACATTTTAAAAGGTCCACAGGTGGAGCTAATTATTTCACTTGTGATTCTGTGAGGAGACCTGCAAAACATGCACTGTGTGGGGTCCTGAGGACCGAGTTTGAGAACCTGTGCTCTAGGATGTAAGAGAAAAGAGCATTTGGGCAAGAGCCTGGCAAACTGGAAAGATGAGGTGCATGAAGCATTAGGTAAAAACGCAAAGCAGGTATGGAAAACTAATGGCAAGTAGTGAGTAACATGGACAAATCAGCCTGAGTAATGAAATACTATACATTATTGCCAGTTATTTATATAGCGCGCACATATTCCGCAGCACTTTACAGAGACTATTTGGCCATTCACATCAGTCCCTGCCTCAGTGGAGCTTACAATCTATATTCCCTGCCACATGTACACACACATTCACGTTAGGGTTAATTTTGTTTGGAGCCAATTACCATACCTGTTTATTTTTGGATTGTGGGAGGAAACCGGAGTACCCGGAGGAAACCCATGCAAGTACGGGGAGAATATACAAACTCCACACAGTTAGGGCCATGGCGGGAATTGGACCCATGACCTCAGTGCTGTGAGACAGTAATGCTAACCATTACACCATACATAGAATGGCAGTGCCACAGATCCATTCCAAGAGACCAGAAGACCATTCTCCGGTGTGGACCACTGTGTCACGCTACTAGAGAACATTGTCTTATTGTTGCTTTTCAGACAGACCACTAACTAATAAAGAAGGCTACACTGTGCGAGTCTGATTATCACTGAAGAATACAGGTGAGATTTCAGGAAAACTAAAAACACATAAAGAGAGAAAAGTTAATCTTCTTACCGAACAGCGTCCAACCTTTTGTTCTGTCGAATGAGTTCAATAAACTCCTGGATCCTCAGGCTGAATTCCAGGCAGCTCTGGAAGAAGAAAGTAAAGTGAGAAATGACTTCTGAAGACACAACGCTCCTTCCGGGTGCAGAGTAATCTCATGACGCTATATCACTGGCAATTTATCTCTCTTTCAGACATACATGTTAGAAGGGATGAAGAAGTTACAAACAGCCGTAGGTGACTTAACAGAAAGTAGATCCATGAAGATCCCTTATGGGCAACACTAGGAATCAGGACTGATCATCCACTACTTGATAAAAGGTAACTAGTAGCGGAGATGTTGCAAGCTGCCACACTCCTAACGACCTAATCCTTCATCTTTACTATGCAAAATGTTCTAAAATGACCAAGATCTGAGCAATTTAAGGCAAACTGATCACTTGAGATATGCTAAATCTTTCATGCAGTAAATGTGACAAGCTAGTTCTTCTAGAAGCTGGACAATGACGGGATTTAATGCAAGTACAGAATGTAAATTCATTAAAAGTGAAAGTGAATGAATGGGTGGCAAATGCACCACTAATAAAAGTTTATTCCCTTCCTCTCAATAGCACACCTCAGAGGATTCTCTAGATAGGGTGAGACACAATGGGGGTTATTCAATTGTTTGAAAAGTCAGTTGGGTGTCTGTTTTTTCCTATCTAATAGACAGGGAAAAAACAGACAACCAACCGACTTTTCAAACAATTGCATTCCCCACAATGACTCTAACGAGGTAATTAGGGAGGACACACACTGTCCTATATAGGAAAGTCGGGTATACAGACAACATGCCAATATTCTTCGCAGGTAACTGTAAAAGTGAAGCAAGTTCTTAAATTATATTCTTATTAATGTTTATTTCTCTAACGGTCCTAGGGGATGCTGGGGACTCCGTAAGGACCATGGGGAATAGACGGGCTCCGCAGGAGACATGGGCACTTTAAGAAAGAATTTAGATTCTGGTGTGCTCTGGCTCCTCCCTCTATGTCCCTCCTCCAGACCTCAGTTTGAGACTGTGCCCGGACGAGCTGGGTGCTGTTCAGTGAGCTCTCCTGAGCTTGCTGTGAGAAAGTATTTTGTTAGGTTTTTTATTTTCAGGGAGCTCTGCTGGCAACAGACTCCCTGCATCGTGGGACAGAGGGGAGAGAAGCAGCCCTACTCTCTGAAGCTAGGTCCTGCTTCTTAGGCTACTGGACACCATTAGCTCCAGAGGGATCGTACACAGGATCTCACCCTCGTCGTCCGATCCCAGAGCAGCGCCGCCGTCCCCCTCGCAGAGCCTGAAGACAGGAGCCGGATGAGTATGAGAAGCAAGAAGACTTCGAAATCGGCGGCAGAAGACTCCGTTCTTCACTGAGGTAACGCACAGCACTGCAGCTGTGCGCCATTGCTCCCACACACCTCACATACTCCGGTCACTGTAAGGGTGCAGGGCGCAGGGGGGGGGGGGGCGCCCTGGGCAGCATATGGACCTCTTTTGGCAAAAGTACACATATATACAGTTGGGCACTGTATATATGTATGAGCCCCCGCCAAGAAAATGTATATTTAAGCGGGACAGAAGCCCACCGTCGAGGGGGCGGGGCTTCTTCCTCAGCACTCACCTGCGCCATTTTTTCTCCACAGCTCTGCTGAGAGGAAGCTCCCCGGTCTCTCCCCTGCAGATACACGGTAGAAAAGGGTAAAAAGAGAGGGGGGGGGCACATAATTTGGCGCAAAAATCGATATAAACAGCAGCTACTGGGTTAACATTAAGTTACTGTGTTATTCCTGGGTTTATAGCGCTGGGGTGTGTGCTGGCATACTCTCTCTCTGTCTCTCCAAATGGCCTTGTGGGGGAATTGTCTTCAGCTGAGCATTCCCTGAGTGTGTGGTGTGTCGGTACGTGTGTGTCGACATGTCTGAGGTAAAAGGCTCCCCTAGGAGGAGATGGAGCAAATGTGTGTGAGTGGTGTTTCCGTCGTCAACGCCGACACCTGTTTGGATATGTGAAATTAAGTGCTAAGGTAAATTTATTGCACAAAAGATTAGAGAACAGACAGGGAATCTACCCATGTCTGTCCCTATGTCGCAGAGACCTTCAGAGTCTCTCAATGCTCACTATCCAAAATAATAGACACTGATATCGACACGGAGTCTGACTCCAGTGTCGACTACGATAATACAAAGTTACAGCCAAAATGGCAGGAAAGTATTCAATATATGATTATTGTAATAAAAGATGATTTGCATATCACCGATGACTCATCTGTCCCTGACACGAGGGTACACATGTTTAAGGGGAAGAAAGCTGAGGTAAATTTCCCTCCTCTCATGAAGAAAAAGAGCGGGAATCTCCAGACAAGAGACTGCAGTTTCCCACTAAGACTTCTCAGGGAGTATCCTTTCCCTACTAGGGCCAGGATACGATGGGAATCTTCCCCTAGGGTGTCACGTTTGCCCAAAAGGTAGCGCTGACTTAACAGCTATCCTCAGGGATCCTGCAGATAGCATGCAGTAAAAGTACAGTAAAAGTACTTTGAAGTCCATTTACACACATTCTGGTACTCTACTCAGACCGGCGATTGTGTCGGCATGGGTTTATAGCGCTGTAGCAGCGTCGACAGATACCTTGTTAGCAGAGATTGAGACCCTAGTATGTGTGTGTGTGTATGTATGTATGTATGTATATATATATATATATATATATATATATATATATATATATATATATATAAAAAGATGCTGTCTTAGATATATATATATATATAAAACATGCCCAAAGAGACATTAGTCAACGCTATGTCGATTTCTGCTTGACGTGTCCTGTGGAACATGCAATGGACAGGTGATGCCGACTTAAGAGGCATATGGAAGGTTTACCTTACAAGGCTGAGGATTGTGTGGAGAAGGGATCTCGGACCTGGTCTCCACAGCTATAGCTGTATGGAAATTACACCCCACACAGGAACTGATAAAAGTATCTTCATTCAGTAGCTCTCCTTCACCTTGAAAAAGACTTTTCAGTCGAAACATGTTGGTCCAGGAGTGCTACTGATCATCATTATACATTTGGGCACAGACGGTTCAGTTATTCCTGTTTGGTTTTCACGGCCGAGATTGCCTCTCAGGTACACTGTTTATTTCATCTGCCACCCCATGTTTTTAGTTATTGTTTATTAATAAATTTTATGGATTTTATGGATTTCATAAGTGCCATTTTGGTTTCTTTTGGGTCATAACTCCCCCATTTGGGAGTATATGGTACACAGTCCCCGAAGAAAACCAAAGAAACCGCTACATGATTACAGTCGTTAAGTGCTATGTAAGTACGGTACGTCCCGCACCTGCCGAATTATTTGGAGGGGTGTTCTTGGGGAGTTCACACACTCGACTGAATATTGGTGGCTAAAGATACCTTTATGAGAGCATATTTGCTGTACACTGTGTGAGTACGGTACGTTATTCCACGTGGTTTTATATAAGAAGGTGTCTGCACGGTTGTCTCATTCACGACATTGGAGATTGGTGGCTAAAGAAACCTTTATAGGAGTCATTTACTTCTTATGAGTGTGAGTTCCGGTACGCTGAGTATTCCACCTTTTTTCACATCCTCACATGGGTGCTGTCATTTCTAAATAGACGTACTACACCATATTATCTGTATCTGGTTTGTCCTGAGGTTCATGTTACATCGGAGGTAATCACAAGAATTGTTGAATAAGAATACATCATTTAGAAGAAGTCAAGTGACACGTAGAAGATACCCTGAGATACCGGTGACCAAAGATACCTTTATGGGAGTGTACTCACTATTGATCATGTGAGTACGGTACGTCACAATATTTGAGATTATTGGTGGAAAGAGTCTTGTGGGACTGATTCACGCATGTTGTGTTAGATTGGGGGCCTAACAGACCTTTTGGGAGCTACTTCCTTTAAATCAGTTTTGGTACACAGAATTACATCATTACCCTTGTCTGCATATAGGTGTCATTGGTTGTATATAGACATACTATACCATATTATTTCCATTTGGTTTGTTTTGAGGCACATCCATCACTGGAAGAAATCTCATGGACTGATGATTAAAGACTGATACATCTCCCACAAGGGTTCCAGTGATCTGTGGAGGACAGTTCATCCGAAAAAGCATTTTTGCATGGGACATTTATGTTGACACAGGACTGAGCGCTTTGATACATTCTTTTCTTTGCAGCTATAGCTGGTAATTCTGATCTTTTGCCTTATATTCCAGCACAGCCTAGGAAAGCACGACATTATCAAATGCAGTCCTTTCGATCGCAAAGAAACAAGAAAGTCCGAGGTGCGTCCTTCCTTGCCAGAGGCAGGGGCAGAGGAAAGAAGCTGCACAACACAGCTTGTTCCCAGGAACAGAAGTCCTCCCCAGCCTCTACAAAATCCACCGCATGTCGCTGGGGCTCCACAGGCGGAGCTAGGCCCGGTGGGGGCACATCTTTCGAAATTTCAGCCACAAGTGGGTTCACTCCCTGTTGGATCCCTGGGCAATAGATATTGTGTCTCAGGGATACAAGCTGGACTTCGAGGAGATGCCCCCTCACCGACGGCCCTGCCGGCTTCCCCCCACGAGAGGGAAATAGTGTTAACTGCAATTCACAAATTGTATCTTCAACAGGTGGTGGTCAAGGTACCCCTCCTTCAACAAGGAGGGGGTTATTATTCGACCATGTTGTAGTCCCGAAACCGGACGGTTCGGTCACACCCATATTGAATTTAAAATCCCTGAACATATACCTGAAAAGGTTCAAGTTCAAGATGGAATCGCTAAGAGCGGTCGTCGCAAGCCTGGAAGAGGGGGATTTTATGGTGTCTCTCGACATAAAGGATGCATACCTTCATGTCCCCATTTATCCACCTCATCAGGCGTACCTCAGATTTGTGGTGCAGGATTGTCATTACCAATTTCAGACATTGCCGTCTGGTCTCTCCACGGCACCGAGAATATTTACCAAGGTAATGGCGGAAATGATGGTACTCCTGCGGAAGCAAGGGGTCGCAATTATCCCATACTTGGACGATCTCCTCATAAAAGCGGGATCAAGAGAGCAGTTGCTGATCAGCGTAGCACTTTCTCTGGAAGTGTAACGGCAACACGGCTGGATTCTAAATATTCCAAAGTCGCAGTTGGTTCCTACGGCTCGTCTGCCTTTCCTAGGCATGATTCTAGACACAGACCAGAAAAGGGTTTATCTCCCGATAGAGAGAGCTCAGGAGCTCATGACACTGGTCAGGAACCTATTAAAACCAAAACAGGTGTCAGTGCATCACTGCACTCGAGTCCTGGGAAGGATGGTGGCATCATACGAGGCCATTCCCTTCGGCAGGTTCCATGCGAGGACCTCTCAATGGGACTTACTGGACAAGTGGTCCGGATCACATCTTCAGATGCATCGGTTAATCACCCTATCCCCCAGGGGCAGGGTGTCTCTCCTGTGGTGGCTGCAGAGTGCTCACCTTCTCGAGGGCCGCAGATTCGGCATTCAGGACTGGGTCCTGGTGACCACGGATGCAAGCCTCCGAGGGTGGGGAGCAGTCACACAGGGAAGAAATTTCAAAGGTCTGTGGTCAAGTCAGGAGACTTGCCTTCACATCAACATCCTGGAACAAAGGGCCGTATACAACGCCCTACGTCAAGCGGAGACCCTGCTTCGCGACCAACCGGTTCTGATTCAGTCAGACACCATCACCGCAATGGCTCATGTAAACCGACAAGGCGGCACAAGGAGCAGGATAGCGATGGCGGAAGCCACCAGAATTCTTCGCTGGGCGGAAAATCACGTAAGCGCACTGTCAGCAGTGTTCATCCCGGGAGTGGACAACTGGGAAGCAGACTTCCTCAACAGACACGACCTCCACCCGGGAGAGTGGGGACTTCATCAGGAAGTCTTCGCACAGACTGCAAGTCGGTGGTTACTGCCACAGGTGGACATGATGGGATCCCGCCTCAACAAAAAACTACAGAGGTATTGCGCCAGGTCAAGAGACCCTCAGGCGATAGCTGTAGACGCCCTGGTGACACCGTGGGTGTTCCAGTCGGTCTATGTATGTCCTCCTCTTCCTCTCATACCCAAGGTGCTGAGAATAAGAAGAAAAAGAGGAGTGAGAACGATACTCATTGTTCCAGATTGGCCACGAAGGACTTGGTATCCAGATCTGCAAGAAATGCTCACAGAAGACACATGGCCTCTTCCTCTAAGACAGGACTTGTTGTAACAGGAGCCCTGTCTGTTCCAAGACTTACCGCGGCTGCGTTTGACGGCATGGCGGTTGAACGCCGGATCCTACCGGAGAAAGGCATTCCGGATGAGGTCATTCCTACGCTGATAAAGGCTAGGAAGGACGTGACAGCTCAACATTATCACCGTATATGGCGAAAATATGTTGCTTGGTGTGAGGCCAGGAATGCCCCTACGGAGGAATTCCAGCTGGGCCGTTTCCTTCACTTCCTACGGTCAGGAGTGAATTTGGTTCCATTAAGGTCCAGATTTCGTCCCTATCCATTTTCTTTCAAAAGGAGTTGACTTCTCTACCTGAAGTTCAGACGTTTGTAAAGGGAGTGCTGCATATTCAGCCCCCTTTTGTGCCTCCAGTGGCACCTTGGGATCTTAACGTGGTGTTGAGTTTCCTGAAATCCCACTGGTTTGAACCACTCAAAACGGTGGAGTTGAAATATCTGACGTGGAAGGTGGTCATGCTATTAGCCTTGGCTTCGGCTAGGCGGGTGTCAGAGTTGGCGGCTTTGTCAGATAAAAGCCCCTATCTGGTTTTCCATGCGGATGGAGCAGAATTGCGGACCCGTCCACAATTTCTGCCGAAAGTGGTTTCATCCTTTCATATAAACCAACCTATTGTGGTGCCTGTGGCTACTACTGACTTGGAGGATTCCGAGTTGCTTGATGTAGTCAGGGCTTTGAAGGTTTATGTAGCCAGAACGGCTAGGGTCAGGAAAACAGAGTCTTTGTTTATCCTGTATGCTTCCAACAAGCTTGGTGCTCCTGCTTCAAAGCAGACTATTGCTCGCTGGATCTGTAACACGATTCAGCAGGCTCATTCTGCGGCTGGATTGCCGCTGCCAAAATCAGTTAAGGCCCATTCCACTAGGAAGGTGGGCTCTTCTTGGGCGGCTGCCCGAGGGGTCTCGGCATTACAGTTTTGCCGAGCGGCTACTTGGTCAGGTTCAAACACTTTTACAAAGTTCTACAAGTTTGATACCCTGGCCGAGGAGGACCTTGTGTTTGCTCAATCGGTGCTGCAGAGTCATCCGCACTCTCCCGCCCGTTTGAGAGCTTTGGTATAATCCCCATGGTCCTTACGGAGTCCCCAGCATCCACTAGGACGTTAGAGAAAATAAGAATTTACTCACCGGTAAATCTATTTCTCGTAGTCCGTAGTGGATGCTGGGCGCCCGTCCCAAGTGCGGACTTCTTCTGCAATGCTTGTATATAGTTATTGCTTAAATAAGGGTTATGTTATGGTTGCATCAGGGTTGACCTGTTGCTCTTATTGTTCATACTGTTGACTGGGTATGTTTATCTCAAGTTATACGGTGTGATTGGTGTGGCTGGTATGAATCTTGCCCTGGATTACCAAAATCCTTTCCTTGTACTGTCAGCTCTTCCGGGCACAGTTTCTCTAACTGAGGTCTGGAGGAGGGACATAGAGGGAGGAGCCAGAGCACACCAGAATCTAAATTCTTTCTTAAAGTGCCCATGTCTCCTGCGGAGCCCGTCTATTCCCCATGGTCCTTACGGAGTCCCCAGCATCCACTACGGACTACGAGAAATAGATTTACCGGTAAGTAAGATCTTATTTTCTAAGGCCCCACTATATTAAGCAGCACCTTACAGAGGGTATCATTTACATCATTACATTTTGCTAGAGTGGAGAAGTAGCCCATAGCAACTAATAAGCTACTAGATATCATTTTATAGAAGGTACATGAGAATGATAGGTAGTATCCGATTGGTGGCTATTTGCCAACTTCTCCACTTTAGAATGTGATCTCTGTCAAGTGTCTGCTCGTCTTAAGACTTATTCTGTGGTTGTGCTTTAACAGTGAATGTCCCTGAAAAGGACCACACTTTTGAAGGCTGAGATGTGAAAAGAAGTAAACTATGGGGTCAATCCAATTAGCCACGATGATCTCGCAGGTGAGAGTCATCACAGCAGAGGCCGCACTTTTTACGGCGGCCCGAATTCACACAAAAGTGCTCTACGCCCCATAGCGGCCTGAGCAATTGTGTGTGAATTAGGGCCGATTTCAGCCTGCGAAGGGTGCGAGATCGGGTGCCATTGTTTTGACGTTTTTTTTTTTAAGTCTTCACTTGCGTAGCAACATCAAATGCGTAATGATCTAGTGTGTGGAAATGTTTTCTGCACTACAGATGTATCCTAACACATCTTTCTTGAAAATCGCTCTATGGCGTTGAATGCCGCGCATAGCGGTACAGAAGCTCGCCTTTGTGTTGCTAATAATTGCGAGAGCGTGCGTATAAATGCTCCTGCAAATGCCACAGACAATATGGTGATTAAACATACAGGCTGTGGGAACATAGCACCTTGGTGCCCATACCCAACATGTGCCGTCAGCTCCCCCTCTCATATCGGGTAGCAGGGGCGTCTACCTCCCGATGCCTGCGGCTGCCAAGCAGACTCTCTCTTAGTGATTAGAGGCACCCGGTCGCCATGCCTCTGATCACCAGTGCTCCGAGTGATCAGAGGCAGGCGCTTCCCCGACCACCAGCTCCCATACTACTGTATGCATAGCGGAAGCGTGTGTACGCATGCTCTCGCTATGCCGCACTTTGTATGCCGCGATGCGAATGCTTCAGAGCAACAAATCAAAAGGACACATCTGTATGTGAGACAAGATGTGGCGCACAGCGGGACCTGCGGGTTCTGCAATACATGTATTGTGGGATTGCCTATCTGGACCAAATTTCAAACCTTTGCGGCAATTATGGGAGCTGAAGATATTAACCGAGGGGGCCGAACCTTCGGCAATGAATTACTACCATGGTGTAGAACATTTTCCATACCCAAGCATTTTTTATTTTTAAAATCGCCCATTTTCACTACACCCTAGTGTATATGTCCTGTTGATAGGCTGCCCCTAGTTACGGATTGGGTATGGTATGCCGGCTGCCGGCACTCAGCATACCGACAACGGGATCCCGGCAGTGAGAATGCCGATGCGGGGGGAGGAGGGGGCGAGCATAACAAAGCCCCTTGCGGTTTGCCACAGGTTCTAGTCCCACTATATGGTTGTCGTGGATATCCACGAGTGGGAATAAGAGCCAGTGGGTCGGCATTCCGACTGTATTTTTAGCGTTCAGGATTCCGGCGTTGGCTTGCTGACCGCCAGGATATGAACTACATACTCCTAGTTACCGATACAGTCACTGTAAAGACTGCATTTGCTATGATGCTTGTTGCCCCCGTTTCTATCTGGAGTTTTGTTTGTTCCACATGAAGCTTCCGAGCAGTCCCAGTAGTAGCGATAACACAGTCACTTCAGAAACCATGTATAAACGATATAATTAGATGTACCAAAAACCTGGGTGCTGATTTAGAACTACAGCATAAACACAATATATACAAAGTCACCACAACCTTGTAGAAACAAATGTTAAAATACGATTTTACTAACCGGTATATCTACAGTATTTCTCGTAGTCCGTAGTGGATGCTGGGGACTCCGTAAGGACCATGGAGAATAGACGGGCTCCGCAAGAGACATGGACACTTTAAGAAAGAATTCAGATTCTGGTGTGCTCTGGTTCCTCCCTCTATGTCCCTCCTCCAGACCTCAGTTAGAGAAACTGTGCCCGGAAGAGCTGACAGTACAAGGAAAGGATTTTGGTAATCCAGGGCAAGATTCATACCAGCCACACCAATCACACCGTATAACTTGAGATAAACATACCCAGTCAACAGTATGAACAACAACAGAGCAACAGGTCAACCCTGATGCAACCATAACATAACCCTTATTTAAGCAATAACTATATACAAGCATTGCAGAAGAAGTCCGCACTTGGGACGGGCGCCCAGCATCCACTACGGACTACGAGAAATAGATTTACCGGTAAGTAAAATCTTATTTTCTCTAACGTCCTAGTGGATGCTGGGGACTCCGTAAGGACCATGGGGATTATACCAAAGCTCCCAAACGGGCGGGAGAGTGCGGATGACTTTGCAGCACCGATTGAGCAAACACAAGGTCCTCCTCGGCCAGGGTATCAGACTTGTAGAACTTTGCAAAAAAGTGTTTGAACCTGACCAAGTAGCCGCTCGGCAAAGTTGTAATGCCGAGACCCCTCGGGCAGCCGCCCAGGAAGAGCCCACCTTCCTAGTGGAATGGGCCTTAACTGATCTTGCAGCGGCAATCCAGCCGTCGAATGAGCCTGCTGAATCGTGTTACAGATCCAGCGAGCAATAGTCTGCTTTGAAGCAGGAGCACCAAGCTTGTTGGAAGCATACAGGATAAACAAAGACTTTGTTTTCCTGACTCTAGCCGTTCTGGCTACATAAACCTTCAAAGCCCTGACTACATCAAGCAACTCGGAATCCTCCAAGTCCGTAGTAGCCACAGGCACCACAATAGGTTGGTTTATATGAAAGGATGAAACCACTTTCGGCAGAAATTGTGGACGGGTCCGCAATTCTGCTCTATCCGCATGGAAAACCAGATAGGGGCTTTTATGTGACAAAGCCGCCAACTCTGACACACGCCTAGCCGAAGCCAAGGCTAATAGCATGACCACCTTCCACGTGAGATATTTCAACTCCACCGTTTTGAGTGGTTCAAACCAGTGGGATTTCAGGAAACTAAACACCACGTTAAGATCCCAAGGTGCCACTGGAGGCACAAAAGGGGGCTGAATATGCAGCACTCCCTTTACAAACGTCTGAACTTCAGGTAGAGAAGTCCACTCCTTTTGAAAGAAAATGGATAGGGCCGAAATCTGGACCTTAATGGACCCCAATTTTAGGCCCAAATTCACTCCTGACCGTAGGAAGTGAAGGAAACGGCCCAGCTGGAATTCCTCCGTAGGGGCATTCCTGGCCTCACACCAAGCAACATATTTTCGCAATATACGGTGATAATGTTGAGCTGTCCCGTCCTTCCTAGCCTTTATCAGCGTAGGAATGACCTCATCCGGAATGCCTTTCTCTGCTAGGATCCGGCGTTCAACCGCCATGCCGTCAAACGCAGCCGCGGTAAGTCTTGGAACAGACAGGGCCCCTGTTGCAACAAGTCCTGTCTTAGAGTAAGAGGCCACGGCCCTTCGTGACCAATCTGGAACAATGAGTATCGTTCTCACTCCTCTTTTTCTTATTATTCTCAGCACCTTGGGTATGAGAGGAAGAGGAAGAAATACATAGACCGACTGGAACACCCACGGTGTCACCAGGGAGTCTACAGCTATCGCCTGAGGGTCTCTTGACCTGGCACAATACCTCTGTAGTTTTTTGTTGAGGAGTGATGCCCTCATCTGTGCGAAGACTTCCTGATGAAGTCCCCACTCTCCCGGATGGAGGTCGTGTCTGCTGAGGAAGTCTGCTTCCCAGTTGTCCACTCCCGGGATGAACACTGCTGACAGTGCGCTTACGTGATTTTCCGCCCAGCTAAGAATTCTGGTGGCTTCCGCCATCGCTACCCTGCTCCTTGTGCCGCCTTGTCGGTTTACATGAGCCACTGCGGTGATGGTGTCTGACTGAATCAGAACCGGTTGGTCGCGAAGCAGGGTCTCCGCTTGACGTAGGGCGTTGTATACGGCCCTTAGTTCCAGGATGTTGATGTGAAGGCAAGTCTCCTGACTTGACCACAGACCTTGGAAATTTCTTCCCCGTGTGACTGCTCCCCATCCAGCGCTATAAACCCATGCCGACACAATCGCCGGTCTGAGTAGTGTACCAGAAAGTGTGTAAATGGACTTCAAAGTACTTTTACTGCATGCTATCTGCAGGATCCCTGAGGATAGCGGTTAAGTCAGCGCTACCTTTTGGGCAAACGTGACACCCTAGGGGAAGATTCCCATCGTATCCTGGCCCTAATAGGGAAAGGATACTCCCTGAGAATTCTTTGTGGGAAACTGCAGTCTCTTGTCTGGAGATTCACGCTCTTTTTCTTCATGAGAGGAGGGAAATTTACCTCAGCTTTCTCCCCTTAAACATGTGTACCCTTGTGTCAGGGACAAATGAGTCATCAGTGATATGCAAAACATTTTTTTATTACAATAATCATATATTGAATACTTTCCTGCCATTTTGGCTGTAACTTTGCATTATCGTAGTCGACACTGGAGTCAAACTCCGTGTCGATATCAGTGTCTATTATTTTGGATAGTGGCATTGAGAGACTCTGAAGGTCTCTGCGACATAGGGACAGACATGGGTAGATTCCCTGTCTGTTCTCTAATCTTTTGTGCAATAAATTTTCCTTAGCACTTCATTTCACATATACAAACAGGTGTCGGCGTTGTCGACGGAGACACCACTCACACACACATTTGCGCCATCACCTCCTTAGGGGAGCCTTTTACCTCAGACATGTCGACACACACGTACCGACACACCACACACTCAGGGAATGCTCATCTGAAGACCATTCCCCAACAAGGCCCTTTGGAGAGACAGAGAGAGAGTATGCCAGCACACACCCCAGCGCTATAAACCCAGGAATAACACAGTAACTTAATGTTAACCCAGTAGCTGCTGTTCATATTGATTTTTGCGCCTAATTATGTGCCCCCCCCCCCCCCCCCCCTCTCTTTTTACCCTTTTCTACCGTGTATCTGCAGGGGAGAGTCCGGGGAGCTTCCTCTCAGCGGAGCTGTGGAGAAAAAATGGCGCAGGTGAGTGCTGAGGAAGAAGCTCCGCCCCCCTCGACGGCGGGCTTCTGTCCCGCTTAAATATACATTTTCTTGGCGGGGGCTCATACATATATACAGTGCCCAACTGTATATAAGTGTACTTTTGCCAAAAGAGGTCCATATGCTGCCCAGGGCGCCCCCCCCCCCCCCTGCGCCCTGCACCCTTACAGTGACCGGAGTATGTGAGGTGTGTGGGAGCAATGGCGCACAGCTGCAGTGCTGTGCGTTACCTCAGTGAAGAACGGAGTCTTCTGCCGCCGATTTCGAAGTCTTCTTGCTTCTCATACTCACCCGGCTTCTGTCTTCCGGCTCTGCGAGGGGGACGGCGGCGCGGCTCTGGGATCGGACGACGAGGGTGAGATCCTGTGTACGATCCCTCTGGAGCTAATGGTGTCCAGTAACCTAAGAAGCAGGACCTAGCTTCAGAGAGTAGGGCTGCTTCTCTCCCCTCTGTCCCACGATGCAGGGAGTCTGTTGCCAGCAGAGCTCCCTGAAAATAAAAAACCTAACAAAATACTTTCTCACAGCAAGCTCAGGAGAGCACACTGAACAGCACCCAGCTCGTCCGGGCACAGATTCAAACCGAGGTCTGGAGGAGGGACATAGAGGGAGGAGCCAGAGCACACCAGAATCTAAATTCTTTCTTAAAGTGCCCATGTCTCCTGCGGAGCCCGTCTATTCCCCATGGTCCTTACGGAGTCCCCAGCATCCACTAGGACGTTAGCGAAAACAATAATAAGGTCCTTGCGCCAAACTTGTTCCAGATGTATGGTCCTTCAACCAACAGTCATTTGGATTCTCCTCATTCAGTATGTCTCACAGGTGTGGAGGTATGAAAAATGAAGAAAAGAGGGGTATAAATAGAAAAAAAAATATTTCATGTGCAATGGAATGAAAGAAACCTTTATGAGCCTTGAATAACAAGATCAACACGTAAGCAGTGTGAGCATCTGTTATGAATCCACCTATGGTTTTGTGTTCATAAGAGTTAAAGAAACCTTTGAGTATTCTGCATATCTATTGAAAGTAAGAACAAAGGGGGTGATGTATGAAAAAACGTCCTAACGGACGTTATGTGTCCAGGGGCATATCACCACATTATCGTGGTGATACGCCCGCAGCCGCCGCCACAATGTATGATTAAGGCCCCCGCCGATGTGGGAGTGCGTTATCCTACCTGTCCCGCGGTAGCGCACCTTCCACATCGGCTCGGCGCCGCAATGTGTGCACTGCCGGAGGCCCCCGGCGCATGCGCAGTAGAGCTGTGTGGACCAGCAGAAGAATGTCCACGTTAAATAAAGTTTATTCAAAACCCCCCCAAAAAAAACCTAAGCCACTGCACATTTTGAACACATTGCCTGCCCGGGGGAGGCGTTCTGGACCGGCGGCTTCAGGAGACGAAAAGGGACAGCAGAGGCAATCATACATTGCCTCTGCTCTTCGTCTCCCATTCAGTACTGGGGGGAAGAAGTGGGGGGGGGGGGCGCGCGGCGGCCAGGGCATACGGCGTTAACACGCCGTTCATACATATGGGTGCAGCGCAAAATGCTGTCTTAAGGTGCGATGTGGTCAGCGGGAACAACAGCGCACTTTCACACATCTGGCCCAAAGTAAGCACTATTCTGTTTGTTATCACGGTGGTGCCCCATACTGTAGAGGATTTCTGCACCCCACTCTTTTAGGGAGAGGATAATAAGAATTTACTTACCGATAATTCTATTTCTCATAGTCCGTAGTGGATGCTGGAGACTCCGAAAGGACCATGGGGAATAGCGGCTCCGCAGGAGACTGGGCACAAAAGTAAAAAGCTTTAGGACTACCTGGTGTGCACTGGCTCCTCCCCCTATGACCCTCCTCCAAGCCTCAGTTAGGATACTGTAACCGGACGAGCGTACACAATAAGGAAGGATTTTGAATCCCGGGTAAGACTCTTACCAGCCACACCAATCACACCGTACAACTTGTGATCTGAACCCAGTTAACAGCATGATAACAGAAGGAGCCTCTGAAAAGATGGCTCACAACAACAATAACCCGATTTTTGCAACAATAACTATGTACAAGTAATGCAGACAATCCGCACTTGGGATGGGCGCCCAGCATCCACTACGGACTATGAGAAATAGAATTATCGGTAAGTAAATTCTTATTTTCTCTAACGTCCTAGTGGATGCTGGGGACTCCGAAAGGACCATGGGGATTACACCAAAGCTCCCAAACGGGCGGGAGAGTGCGGATGACTCTGCAGCACCGAATGAGAGAACTCCAGGTCCTCCTCAGCCAGGGTATCAAATTTGTAGAATTTAGCAAACGTGTTTGCCCCTGACCAAGTAGCTGCTCGGCAAAGTTGTAAAGCCGAGACCCCTCGGGCAGCCGCCCAAGATGAGCCCACCTTCCTTGTGGAATGGGCTTTTACAGATTTTGGCTGTGGCAGGCCTGCCACAGAATGTGCAAGCTGAATTGTACTACAAATCCAACGAGCAATAGTCTGCTTAGAAGCAGGAGCACCCAGCTTGTTGGGTGCATACAGGATAAACAGCGAGTCAGATTTTCTGACTCCAGCCGTCCTGGAAACATATATTTTCAGGGCCCTGACTACGTCCAGTAACTTGGAATCCTCCAAGTCCCTAGTAGCCGCAGGCACCACAATAGGCTGGTTTAAGTGAAATGCTGAAACCACCTTAGGGAGAAATTGAGGACGAGTCCTCAATTCTGCCCTGTCCGTATGAAAAATTAGGTAAGGGCTTTTATAGGATAAAGCCGCCAATTCTGAAACACGCCTGGCTGAAGCCAGGGCTAACAGCATTACCACTTTCCATGTGAGATATTTTAAGTCCACAGTGGTGAGTGGTTCAAACCAATGTGATTTTAGGAACCCCAAAACTACATTGAGATCCCAAGGTGCCACTGGAGGCACAAAAGGAGGCTGTATATGCAGTACTCCCTTGACAAACGTCTGAACTTCAGGAACAGAAGCTAGTTCTTTTTGGAAGAATATTGACAGGGCCGAAATTTGAACCTTAATGGACCCTAATTTTAGGCCCATAGACAGTCCTGTTTGCAGGAAATGCAGGAATCGACCCAGTTGAAATTCCTCTGTAGGGGCCTTCCTGGCCTCGCACCACGCAACATATTTTCGCCAAATACGGTGATAATGTTGTACGGTTACATCCTTCCTGGCTTTGATCAGGGTAGGGATGACTTCATCCGGAATGCCTTTTTCCTTCAGGATCCGGCGTTCAACCGCCATGCCGTCAAACGCAGCCGCGGTAAGTCTTGGAACAGACATGGTCCCTGCTGGAGCAGGTCCTTTCTTAGAGGTAGAGGCCACGGGTCTTCCGTGAGCATCTCTTGAATTTCCGGGTACCAAGTCCTTCTTGGCCAATCCGGAGCCACGAGTATAGTCTTTACTCCTCTCCTTCTTATGATTCTCAGTACTTTTGGTATGAGAGGAAGTGGAGGGAAC
Organism: Pseudophryne corroboree; assembly: GCF_028390025.1. Classification (NCBI taxonomy): domain Eukaryota; kingdom Metazoa; phylum Chordata; class Amphibia; order Anura; family Myobatrachidae; genus Pseudophryne; species Pseudophryne corroboree. The sequence continues at coordinate 1,160,173,868 of NC_086444.1, forward strand.
ACATACACTGACTGGTACACCCACGGTGTTACCAGAGCGTCCACAGCTATTGCCTGAGGGTCCCTTGACCTGGCGCAATATCTGTCCAGTTTTTTGTTGAGGCGGGACGCCATCATGTCCACCTTTGGTTTTTCCCAACGGTTCACAATCATGTGGAAGACTTCTGGGTGAAGTCCCCACTCCCCCGGGTGAAGATCGTGTCTGCTGAGGAAGTCTGCTTCCCAGTTGTCCACTCCCGGAATGAACACTGCTGACAGTGCTATCACATGATTCTCCGCCCAGCGAAGAATCCTTGCCACTTCCATCATTGCCCTCCTGCTTCTTGTGCCGCCCTGTCTGTTTACGTGGGCGACTGCCGTGATGTTGTCCGACTGGATCAACACCGGCTGACCCTGAAGCAGAGGTCTTGCCTGACTTAGGGCATTGTAAATGGCCCTTAGTTCCAGGATATTTATGTGAAGTGACGTTTCCATGCTTGACCACAAGCCCTGGAAATTTTTTCCCTGTGTGACTGCTCCCCAGCCTCTCAGGCTGGCATCCGTGGTCACCAGGACCCAATCCTGAATGCCGAATCTGCGGCCCTCTAGGAGATGAGCACTCTGTAACCACCACAGGAGAGACACCCTTGTCCTTGGAGACAGGGTTATCCGCTGATGCATTTGAAGATGCGATCCGGACCATTTGTCCAGCAGATCCCACTGAAAAGTTCTTGCGTGGAATCTGCCGAATGGAATCGCTTCGTAAGAAGCCACCATCTTTCCCAGGACCCTTGTGCATTGATGTACTGACACTTGGCCTGGTCTTAGGAGGTTCCTGACTAGGTCGGATAACTCCTTGGCCTTCTCCTCCGGGAGAAACACCTTTTTCTGTACTGTGTCCAGAATCATCCCTAGGAACAGCAGACGTGTCGTCGGAATCAGCTGCGATTTTGGAATATTTAGAATCCATCCGTGCTGTCGTAGTACTACTTGAGATAGTGCTACTCCGACCTCTAACTGTTCTCTGGACCTTGCCCTTATCAGGAGATCGTCCAAGTAAGGGATAATTAAGACGCCTTTTCTTCGAAGAAGAATCATCATTTCGGCCATTACCTTGGTAAAGACCCGGGGTGCCGTGGACAATCCAAACGGCAGCGTCTGAAACTGATAGTGACAGTTCTGTACCACAAACCTGAGGTACCCTTGGTGAGAAGGGCAAATTGGGACATGGAGGTAAGCATCCTTGATGTCCAGAGACACCATATAGTCCCCTTCTTCCAGGTTCGCTATCACTGCTCTGAGTGACTCCATCTTGAACTTGAACCTTTTTATGTAAGTGTTCAAGGATTTCAGATTTAAAATGGGTCTCACCGAGCCGTCCGGCTTCGGTACCACAAACAGCGTGGAATAATACCCCTTTCCCTGTTGTAGGAGGGGTACCTTGATTATCACCTGCTGGGAATACAGCTTGTGAATGGCTTCCAATACCGCCTCCCTGTCGGGGGGAGACGTTGGTAAAGCAGACTTCAGGAACCGGCGAGGGGGAGACGTCTCGAATTCCAATTTGTACCCCTGAGATACTACCTGCAGGATCCAGGGGTCCACTTGCGAGTGAGCCCACTGTGCGCTGAAATTCTTGAGACGGGCCCTCACCGTGCCTGAGTCCGCTTGTAAGGCCCCAGCGTCATGCTGAGGACTTGGCCGAAGCGGGGGAGGGCTTCTGTTCATGGGAAGAGGCTGTCTGCTGCAGTCTTCTTCCCCTTCCTCTGCCCCGGGGCAGATATGAGTGGCCTTTTGCCCGCTTGCCCTTATGGGGACGAAAGGACTGAGCCTGAAAAGACGGTATCTTTTTCTGCTGCGAGGTGACTTGGGGTAAAAAGGTGGATTTTCCAGCCGTTGCCGTGGCCACCAGGTCCGATAGACCGACCCCAAATAACTCCTCCCCTTTATACGGCAATACTTCCATATGCCGTTTGGAATCCGCATCCCCTGACCACTGTCGCGTCCATAATCCTCTTCTGGCAGAAATGGACATCGCACTTACTCTTGATGCCAGAGTGCAAATATCCCTCTGTGCATCTCGCATATATAGAAATGCATCCTTTAAATGCTCTATAGTCAATAATATATTGTCCCTGTCCAGGGTATCAATATTTTCAGTCAGGGAATCCGACCAAGCCACCCCAGCACTGCACATCCAGGCTGAGGCGATTGCTGGTCGCAGTATAATACCAGTATGTGTGTATATACTTTTAAGGATATTTTCCAGCTTCCTATCAGCTGGTTCCTTGAGGGCGGCCGTATCAGGGGACGGTAACGCCACTTGTTTTGATAAGCGTGTGAGCGCCTTATCTACGCTAGGGGGTGTTTCCCAACGCGCCCTAACCTCTGGCGGGAAAGGGTATAATGCCAATAACTTTTTAGAAATTAGCAGTTTTTTATCGGGGGAAACCCACGCTTCATCACACACCTCATTTAATTCATCTGATTCGGGAAAAACTACGGGTAGTTTTTTCACACCCCACATAATACCCTTTTTTGTGGTACTTGTAGTATCAGAAATGTTCAAAACCTCCTTCATTGCCGTGATCATGTAACGTGTGGCCCTACTAGAAAATACGTTTGTTTCCTCACCGTCGACACTGGAGTCAGTGTCCGTGTCTGTATCGACCTGAGGTAACGGGCGCTTTAGAGCCCCTGACGGTGCTTGAGACGCCTGTACAGGTATTAACTGATTTGCCGGCTGTCTCATGTCGTCAACAGTCTTTTGTAAAGTGCTGACACTATCACGTAATTCTTTCCATAAGACCATCCAGTCAGGTGTCGACTCCCTAGGGGGTGACATCACTAACACAGGCAATTGCTCCGCCTCCACACAATTTTCCTCCTCATACATGTCGACACAACGTACCGACACACAGCACACACACAGGGAATGCTCTGATAGAGGACAGGACCCCACTAGCCCTTTGGGGAGACAGAGGGAGAGTTTGCCAGCACACAACAGAGCGCTATATATATACAGGGATAACCTTATATAAGTGTTTTTCCCTAATATAGCTGCTGTATATATTTATATGCCAATTTAGTGCCCCCCCTCTCTTGTTTTACCCTGTTTCTGTAGTGCAGGACTGCAGGGGAGAGTCAGGGAGCCTTCCTCCAACGGAGCTGTGAGGAAAAAATGGCGCCAGTGTGCTGAGGAGATAGGCTCCGCCCCTTTTTCGGCTGCCTTTCTCCCGCTTTTTTATGTAAAAATAGGCAGGGGTTAAATACATCCATATAGCCCAGGAGCTATATGTGATGTATTTTTTGCCAAAAAAGGTGTTTTTATTGCGTCTCAGGGCGCCCCCCCCAGCGCCCTGCACCCTCAGTGACCGGAGTGTGAAGTGTGCTGAGAGCAATGGCGCACAGCTGCGGTGCTGTGCGCTACCTTAGTGAAGACAGGACGTCTTCTGCCGCCGATTTTCCGGACCTCTTCAGTCTTCTGGCTCTGTAAGGGGGACGGCGGCGCGGCTCCGGGACCCATCCATGGCTGGGCCTGTGATCGTCCCTCTGGAGCTAATGTCCAGTAGCCTAAGAAGCCCAATCCACTCTGCACGCAGGTGAGTTCGCTTCTTCTCCCCTTAGTCCCTCGATGCAGTGAGCCTGTTGCCAGCAGGTCTCACTGAAAATATAAAAACCTATTTAAACTTTTACTCTAACCAGCTCAGGAGAGCCACCTAGATTGCACCCTTCTCGTTCGGGCACAAAATCTTAACTGAGGCTTGGAGGAGGGTCATAGGGGGAGGAGCCAGTGCACACCAGGTAGTCCTAGAGCTTTTTACTTTTGTGCCCAGTCTCCTGCGGAGCCGCTATTCCCCATGGTCCTTTCGGAGTCCCCAGCATCCACTAGGACGTTAGAGAAAAGGGTATGATAATACCAACCATCCCTGATCTTCACATAAAAATAAGAATTTACTTACCGATAATTCTATTTCTCGGAGTCCGTAGTGGATGCTGGGGTTCCTGAAAGGACCATGGGGAATAGCGGCTCCGCAGGAGACAGGGCACAAAAAGTAAAGCTTTTCCAGATCAGGTGGTGTGCACTGGCTCCTCCCCCTATGACCCTCCTCCAGACTCCAGTTAGGTACTGTGCCCGGACGAGCGTACACAATAAGGGAGGATTTTGAATCCCGGGTAAGACTCATACCAGCCACACCAATCACACCGTACAACTTGTGATCTAAACCCAGTTAACAGTATGATAACAGAGGAGCCTCTGAAAGATGGCTCCCTAAACAATAACCCGAATTAGTTAACAATAACTATGTACAAGTATTGCAGATAATCCGCACTTGGGATGGGCGCCCAGCATCCACTACGGACTCCGAGAAATAGAATTATCGGTAAGTAAATTCTTATTTTCTCTATCGTCCTAGTGGATGCTGGGGTTCCTGAAAGGACCATGGGGATTATACCAAAGCTCCCAAACGGGCGGGAGAGTGCGGATGACTCTGCAGCACCGAATGAGAGAACTCCAGGTCCTCCTTTGCCAGGGTATCAAATTTGTAGAATTTTACAAACGTGTTCTCCCCTGACCACGTAGCTGCTCGGCAGAGTTGTAATGCCGAGACCCCTCGAGCAGCCGCCCAAGATGAGCCCACCTTCCTTGTGGAATGGGCCTTAACAGATTTAGGCTGTGGCAGGCCTGCCACAGAATGTGCAAGTTGAATTGTGTTACAAATCCAACGAGCAATCGACTGCTTAGAAGCAGGCGCACCCAACTTGTTGGGTGCATACAGTATAAACAGCGAGTCAGATTTTCTGACTCCAGCCGTCCTTGAAATGTATATTTTTAAAGCTCTGACAACGTCCAACAACTTGGAGTCCTCCAAGTCGCTTGTAGCCGCAGGCACTACAATAGGCTGGTTCAGGTGAAACGCTGATACCACCTTAGGGAGAAAATGCGGACGCGTCCGCAGCTCTGCCCTATCCGAATGGAAAATTAAATAAGGGCTTTTATAAGATAAAGCCGCCAGTTCAGATACTCTCCTGGCGGACGCCAGGGCCAGTAACATAGTCACTTTCCATGTGAGATATTTCAAATCCACATTTTTTAGTGGTTCAAACCAATGGGATTTGAGGAAATCTAAAACTACATTTAGATCCCACGGTGCCACCGGAGGCACCACAGGAGGCTGTATATGCAGTACTCCTTTGACAAAAGTCTGGACCTCAGGAACTGAGGCCAATTCTTTTTGGAAGAATATTGACAGGGCCGAAATTTGAACCTTAATAGATCCCAATTTGAGACCCATAGACAATCCTGATTGCAGGAAATGTAGGAAACGACCCAGTTGAAATTCCTCCGTCGGAGCACTCCGATCCTCGCACCACGCAACATATTTCCGCCAAATGCGGTGATAATGCTTCGCGGTGACTTCCTTTCTTGCCTTAATCAAGGTAGGAATGACTTCTTCTGGAATGCCTTTTCCTTTTAGGATCTGGCGTTCAACCGCCATGCCGTCAAACGCAGCCGCGGTAAGTCTTGGAATAGACACGGTCCCTGCTGAAGCAGGTCCTGTCTTAGAGGTAGAGGCCACGGATCGTCCGTGACCATCTCTTGAAGTTCCGGGTACCAAGACTTTCTTGGCCAATCCGGAGCCACTAGTATCGTTCCTACTCCGCTTTGCCGTATGATTCTCAATACCTTTGGTATGAGAGGCAGAGGAGGAAACACATACACCGACTGGTACACCCAAGGTGTTACCAGCGCGTCCACAGCTATTGCCTGCGGATCTCTTGACCTGGCGCAATACCTGTCCAGTTTTTTGTTGAGGCGAGACGCCATCATGTCCACCATTGGTCTTTCCCAACGGTTTATTAGCATGTGGAAAACTTCTGGATGAAGTCCCCACTCTCCCGGGTGAAGATCGTGTCTGCTGAGGAAGTCTGCTTCCCAGTTGTCCACTCCCGGGATGAACACTGCTGACAGTGCTATCACGTGATTCTCCGCCCAGCGAAGGATCCTGGCAGCTTCTGCCATTGCACTCCTGCTTCTTGTGCCGCCCTGTCTGTTTACATGGGCGACTGCCGTGATGTTGTCCGACTGGATCAACACCGGTCTTCCTTGAAGCAGAGGTTCCGCCTGGCTTAGAGCATTGTAGATTGCTCTTAGTTCCAGAATGTTTATGTGAAGAGACTTTTCCAGGCTCGACCACACTCCCTGGAAGTTTCTTCCTTGTGTGACTGCTCCCCAGCCTCTCAGGCTGGCGTCCGTGGTCACCAGGATCCAATCCTGTATGCCGAATCTGCGGCCCTCCAATAGATGAGCCCTCTGCAACCACCACAGAAGAGATACCCTTGTCCTTGGAGACAGGGTTATCCGCAGGTGCATCTGAAGATGCGTGCATTGATGTACAGACACCTTTCCTGGTTTTAGGAGATTCCTGACCAGGTCGGATAACTCCTTGGCTTTTTCCTCGGGAAGAAAAACCTTTTTCTGAACCGTGTCCAGAATCATCCCTAGGAACAGCAGACGAGTTTTCGGCATTAATTGGGATTTTGGAATATTCAGAATCCATCCGTGCTGCTTTAGCACCTCTTGAGATATTGCTAATCCCATCTCTAGCTGTTCTCTGGACCTTGCCCTTATTAGGAGATCGTCCAAGTATGGGATAATTAATACGCCTTTTCTTCGAAGAAGCATCATCATCTCGGCCATTACCTTTGTAAAGACCCGAGGTGCCGTGGACAAACCAAACGGCAGCGTCTGAAACTGATAGTGACAGTTTTGTACAACGAACCTGAGGTACCCCTGGTGTGAGGGGTAAATTGGAACGTGGAGATACGCATCCTTGATGTCCAAGGATACCATAAAGTCCCCTTCTTCCAGGTTCGCTATCACTGCTCTGAGTGACTCCATCTTGAACTTGAACTTCTTTATGTACAGGTTCAAGGACTTCAGATTTAGAATAGGCCTTACCGAGCCATCCGGCTTCGGTACCACAAATAGAGTGGAATAATACCCCTTCCCTTGTTGTAGAAGAGGTACCTTGACTATCACCTGCTGAGAGTACAGCTTGTGAATGGCTTCCAAAACCGTCTCCCTTTCGGAAGGGGACGTTGGTAAAGCAGACTTCAGGAAACGGCGAGGTGGATCTGTCTCTAATTCCAACCTGTACCCCTGAGATATTATCTGCAGGATCCAGGGATCTACCTGCGAGTGAGCCCACTGCGCGCTGTAATTTTTGAGACGACCTCCCACCGTCCCTGAGTCCGCTTGAGAAGCCCCAGCGTCATGCTGAGGCTTTTGTAGAAGCCGGGGAGGGCTTCTGTTCCTGGGAAGGAGCTGCCTGTTGCTGTTTCTTCCCTCGACCTCTGCCTCGTGGCAGATATGAATAGCCCTTTGCTCTCTTATTTTTAAAGGAACGAAAGGGCTGCGGTTGAAAAGTCGGTGCCTTTTTCTGTTGGGGAGTGACTTGAGGTAGAAAGGTGGATTTCCCGGCTGTAGCCGTGGCCACCAAATCTGATAGACCGACTCCAAATAACTCCTCCCCTTTATACGGCAAAACTTCCATATGCCGTTTTGAATCCGCATCGCCTGTCCACTGTCGCGTCCATAAAGCTCTTCTGGCCGAAATGGACATAGCACTTACCCGTGATGCCAGTGTGCAGATATCCCTCTGTGCATCACGCATATAAAGAAATGCATCCTTTATTTGTTCTAACGACAGTAAAATATTGTCCCTGTCCAGGGTATCAATATTTTCAATCAGGGACTCTGACCAAACTACCCCAGCACTGCACATCCAGGCAGTCGCTATAGCTGGTCGTAGTATAACACCTGCATGTGTGTATATACTTTTTTGGATATTTTCCATCCTCCTATCTGATGGATCTTTAAGTGCGGCCGTCTCAGGAGAAGGTAACGCCACTTGTTTTGATAAGCGTGTTAGCGCCTTGTCCACCCTAGGAGGTGTTTCCCAGCGCTCCCTAACCTCTGGCGGGAAAGGGTATAATGCCAATAATTTCTTTGAAATTATCAGCTTTTTATCAGGGGCAACCCACGCTTCATCACACACGTCATTTAATTCTTCTGATTCAGGAAAAACTATAGGTAGTTTTTTCACACCCCACATAATACCCTGTTTAGTGGTACCTGTAGTATCAGCTAAATGTAACGCCTCCTTCATTGCCAAAATCATATAACGTGTGGCCCTACTGGAAAATACGGTTGATTCGTCACCGTCACCACTGGAATCAGTGCCTGTGTCTGGGTCTGTGTCGACCGACTGAGGCAAAGGGCGTTTTACAGCCCCTGACGGTGTTTGAGGCGCCTGGACAGGCACTAATTGATTGTCCGGCCGCCTCATGTCGTCAAACGACTGCTTTAGCGTGTTGACACTATCCCGTAATTCCATAAATAAAGGCATCCATTCTGGTGTCGACCCCCTAGGAGGTGACATCCCCATATTTGGCAATTGCTCCGCCTCCACACCAATATCGTCCTCATACATGTCGACACACACGTACCGACACACAGCAGACACACAGGGAATGCTCTAAACGAAGACAGGACCCACTAGCCCTTTGGGGAGACAGAGGGAGAGTCTGCCAGCACACACCAAAAAGCGCTATATATGACAGGGATAGCCTTATAATAAGTGCTCCCTTATAGCTGCTTTATATATATATCAAGATATTGCCATTAAATTTGCCCCCCCTCTCTGTTTTACCCTGTTTCTGTAGTGCAGTGCAGGGGAGAGACCTGGGAGCCGTCCTGACCAGCGGAGCTGTGAGAGGAAATGGCGCCGTGTGCTGAGGAGATAGGCCCCGCCCCTTTTTCGGCGGGCTCGTCTCCCGCTATTTTGTGAATACAGGCAGGGGTTAAATATCTCCATATAGCCTCTGGGGGCTATATGTGAGGTATTTTTAGCCTTTATATAGGTTTACATTTGCCTCCCAGGGCGCCCCCCCCCAGCGCCCTGCACCCTCAGTGACTGCGTGTGAAGTGTGCTGAGAGGAAAATGGCGCACAGCTGCAGTGCTGTGCGCTACCTTTAGAAGACTGCAGGAGTCTTCAGCCGCCGATTCTGGACCTCTTCTTACTTCAGCATCTGCAAGGGGGCCGGCGGCGCGGCTCCGGTGACCATCCAGGCTGTACCTGTGATCGTCCCTCTGGAGCTGATGTCCAGTAGCCAAAAAGCCAATCCATCCTGCACGCAGGTGAGTTCACTTCTTCTCCCCTCTGTCCCTCGTTGCAGTGATCCTGTTGCCAGCAGGAATCACTGTAAAATAAAAAACCTAAGCTAAACTTTCTCTAAGCAGCTCTTTATGAGAGCCACCTAGAATTGCACCCTTCTCGGCCGGGCACAAAAATCTAACTGGAGTCTGGAGGAGGGTCATAGGGGGAGGAGCCAGTGCACACCACCTGATCTGGAAAAGCTTTACTTTTTGTGCCCTGTCTCCTGCGGAGCCGCTATTCCCCATGGTCCTTTCAGGAACCCCAGCATCCACTAGGACGATAGAGAAATAGAGTTGTTATTTATACCCCTCATTTTTCATTACCGCCACACCTAACTGAATGAGGAGAATCCAAATGACTGTTGGTTGAAGGACCATACATCTGGAACAAGTTTGACGCAAAGACCGTTTTACTGTTTTACCACTTCAGAAACCATGACTAGCCCAATATTTTGAACGATGTATCAGTGAGTTTACATAATTTTTATGGTCTAATTTAATTACTGTTGCTCTTTTGATGCCGCCACCCTATACTATCTGTAGGCTAATAGATAGGAATTTGTTCATACATGAATAATCACATGTATAGTTTTGCAGCTGTCTGTAGAAGCGGCTTAGATGGATAGTGAATAGGATAAAGCAGGCCAGGCCTGGCAGGCAGGCGAGAGTGATATTGACTCTTTGTTGATGCAGTTATCAATAGGAAAAAGCTGAGGGTGATAAATAGCGCAGTACAAGGAGGAAAGATTAGAGAGTGAGAGAGAATGTAATTCTCCCATTTATAAAGCGGTCACATATGATTTATCTAATGGGAGTTTTAAAGAAAATAAGAATTTACTTACCGATAATTCTATTTCTCGTAGTCCGTAGTGGATGCTGGGGACTCCGTCAGGACCATGGGGAATAGCGGGCTCCGCAGGAGACAGGGCACATCTAAAAAGCTTTTTAGGTCACATGGTGTGTACTGGCTCCTCCCCCTATGACCCTCCTCCAAGCCTCAGTTAGGTACTGTGCCCGGACGAGCGTACACAATAAGGAAGGATCTTGAATCCCGGGTAAGACTCATACCAGCCACACCAATCACACCGTACAACTTGTGATCTGAACCCAGTTAACAGTATGATAACAAAACGAAGTAGCCTCCGAAAAGATGGCTCACAACAATAGTAATAACCCGATTTTTGTAACAATAACTATGTACAAGCATTGCAGACAATCCGCACTTGGGATGGGCGCCCAGCATCCACTACGGACTACGAGAAATAGAATTATCGGTAAGTAAATTCTTATTTTCTCTAACGTCCTAGTGGATGCTGGGGACTCCGTCAGGACCATGGGGATTATACCAAAGCTCCCAAACGGGCGGGAGAGTGCGGATGACTCTGCAGCACCGAATGAGAGAACTCCAGGTCCTCCTTAGCCAGAGTATCAAAATTTGTAAAATTTTACAAACGTGTTCTCCCCTGACCACGTAGCTGCTCGGCAAAGTTGTAATGCCGAGACTCCTCGGGCAGCCGCCCAGGATGAGCCCACCTTCCTTGTGGAATGGGCATCTACATATTTCGTCTGTGGCAGGCCTGCCACAGAATGTGCAAGCTGAATTGTACTACAAATCCAGCGTGCAATAGACTGCTTAGAAGCATGAGCACCCAGCTTGTTGGGTGTATACAGTATAAACAGCAAGTCAGACTTTCTGATTCCAGCCGTCCTAACTATATATATATATATATATATATATATATATATATATATATATATATATATATATTTTTAGGGCCCTGACCACGTCTAGTAACTTGGAGTCCTCCAGGTCCCTAGTAGCCGCAGGCACCACAAGAGGTTGTTTCAGGTGAAAACGCTGACACCCCTTTATGAAGAAACTGGAGACGAGTCCCAGTTCTGCCCTGTTCAAATGGAAAATTCTAATATGGGCTTTTGTAAGACAAAGCCGCCCATTCTGACAATCGCCTGGCCGAGGCCAGGGCTAACAACATGGTCACTTCCCATGTGAGATATTTGTCAACAGCATGGTCACTTTCCATGTGAGATATTTCAAATCCACAGATTTGAGCGGTTCAAACCAATATGATTGTAAGAAATCCCAACACTATGTTGAGATCTCACGGTGCCCCTAGGGGCACAAAAAAGCTGTATATGCAATACATCCTTTACAATCTGGACTTCAGGAACTGAAGTCAATTCTTTCTGGAAGAAAATCTACAGGGCCGAAATTTAAATGTTAATGAACCCCAATTTGAGGTCCAAAACACTCCTGTTTTCAGGAAGTGTAGAAATCGACCTAGTTGAATTTCCGTCGTGGAGCCTTCCTGGCCTCACCCACGCAACATATTTTCACCACATGTGGTGATGACGTTGTGCGGTCACCTCCTTCCTGGCTTTGACCAGGGTAGGTATGACCTCTTATGGAATGCCTTTTCCCCTCAGGATCCGGCATTCAACCGCCATGCCGTCAAACGCAGCCGCGGTAAGTCTTGGAATAGACATGGTACTTGCTGAATCAAGTCCCTTCTTAGCTCCCCAGGCCCTTAGTCCTCTGTGAGCATTTCTTGAAGTTCCGGGTACCAAGTCCCTCTTGGCCAATCCGGAGCCACTAGTATAGTTCATACTCCTCTATGTCTTATAATTCTCAATACCCTGGTTATGAGAAACAGAGGAGGGAACACATACACAGACTGGTACACCCACGGTGTTACCAGAACATCCACAGCTATCGCCTGAAGGTCTCATGACCTGGCGGAATACCTGTCCCGTTTTTTGTTCGGGCGGGACGCCATCATGTCCACCTTTGGTCTTTGCCAACGGTCCACAATCATGTTGAAAAACTTCCCTATGAAGTTTCCACTCTCCCGGGTGGAGGTCATGCCTGCTGAGGAAGTCTGCTTCCCAGTCGTCCACTCCCGGAAAGAACACTGCTGACAGTGCTATCACATGATTTTCCGCCTAGCGAAAAATCCTTGCAGTTTTCACTGCCCTCCTGCTTCTTGTGCCGCCCTTCTGTTTACGTGGGCGACTGCCGTGATGTTATCCCACTGGATCAATACCGGCTGACCTTGAAGCAGAGGTCTAGCTAAGTTTAGAGCATTATAAATTTGCTCTAAGCTTATTTATGCGGAGAGAATTCTCCAGACTTAATCACACTTCCCTGGAAATTTTTTCCCTGTGTGACTGTTCCCCAGCCTCTCAGGCTGGCCTCCGTGGTCACCGGCATCCAATCCTGAATGCCGAATCTGCGGCCCTCTAGAAGATGAGCCCTCTGTAATCACCACAGGAGAGACACCCTTTTCCTTGGATATAGGGTTATCCGCTGATGCATCTGAGGATGCGATCCGGACCATTTGTCCAGCAGATCCCACTGAAGAGTTCTTGCGGGAAATCTGCCGAATGGAATTGCTTCGTAATAAGCCACCATTTTTACCAGGACTCTTGTGCAATGATGCACTGACACTTTTCCTGGTTTTAGGAGGATCCCGATTAGCTCGGATAACTCCCTGGTTTTCTCCACTGGGAGAAACACGTTTTTCTGGACTGTGTCCAGAATCTTCCCTAGGAACAGTAGACGTGTCGTCGGAAAAAGCTGCGATTTTGGAATATTTAGAATCCACTCGTGCTGTCGTAGAACTACTTAAGATAGTGCTACTCCGACCTCCAACTGTTCTCTGGACCTTGCCCTTATCAGGAAAGCGTCCATGTTTCTTTTAAGAAAAATCATCATTCCGGCCATTACCTTGGTAAAGACCCGGGGCGCCGTGGACAATCCAAACGGCAGCGTCTGAACTGATAGTGACAGTTCTGTACCAGGAACCTGAAGTACCCTTGGTGAGAAGGGCAAATTTGGACCTGTAGGTAAACGTCCCTGATATCCAGTGACATCATATCGTCCCCTTCTTCCTGGTTCGCTATCACTGCTCCGAGTGACTCCATCTTGATTTGAACGCTTGTATGTAAGTGTTCAAATATTTCAGATCTCACCGAGCCGGTTGGCTTCAGTACCACAATATAGTGTGGAATACTACCCCCTTCCTTGTTGTAAGAAGGGTACTTTGATTATCACCTGCTGGGAATACAGCCTGTGAATTGTGTGAGGGGGAGACGTCTCGAATTTCCAATGTACACCTGGGATATTACATGTAGGATCCCGGAGTTCCCTTGCGAGTGTTGCTGAAACTCTTGAGATGACCCCCTACCGCACCTGAGTCCGCTTGTACGGCCCCAGCGTTATGCTGCGGACTTGGCAGAAGCCGTGAGGAGCTTCTGTTCCTGGGAATGAGCTGCTTGCTGCAGTCTTCTTCCCTTTCCTCTCCCCCTGGGCAGATATGACTGGCCTTCGCCCGCCTGCCCGTATGGGGACGAAAGGACTGAGACTGAAAAGACTGTGTCCTTTTCTGCCAATATGTGACTCGGGGTAACAAAAGGTGGATTTTTCAGCTGTTGCCATGGCCACCAGGTCCAATGGACCGCCCCTTTATACGGCAATACTTCCATATGCCGTCTGGAATCTGCCTCACCTGACCACTGTCGTGTCTTCGTCTGGCAGATATGTACATCACATTTACTCTTGATGCCAGAATGCAAATATGCCTCTGCGCATCACACATATATAGAAATGCATCCTTAAAATGCTCTATAGACAATAAAATCCTGTCCCTGTCAAGGGTATCAAAATTTTCAGTCAGGAAATCCGACCAAGCCCCCTCAGCGCTGCACATCCAGGCTGAGGCGATTGCTGGTCGTAGTATAACACCAGTATGTGTGTATATACGGTTATGATATTTTTCAGCTTCCTATCAGCTGGCTCCTTGAGGGCGGCCGTATCTGGAAACGGTAACGCCATGTTTTTTTATAAGCGTGTGAGCGCCTTGTCCACCCTAAGGTGTGTTTTCCAACTCGCCCTTACTACTGGCGGGAAAAAGGGTATACCGCCCATAACTTTCTGTCGGAGGAACCCCACGTATCATCACACACTTCATTTAATTTATCTGATTCAGGCAAAACTACAAGTAGTTTATTCCCACCCTACCAAATACCCTTATTTGTGGTACTTGTGGTATCAGAAATACGTAACACCTCCTTCATTGCCCTTAACATGTAACTTGTGGCCCTAAAGGAAAAATACGTTTGTTTCTTCACCGTCGACACTGGGGTCAGTGTCCGTGTCAGTGTCTGTCGACCGACTGAGGTAAATGGGCGTTTTTACAAGCCCCTGACGGTGTCTGAGACGCCTGGACCGATACTAATTTGTCCGCCGGCTGTCTCATGTCGTCAACCGGCTTGCAGCGTGTTGACATTATCACGTAATTCCATAAGTAAGCCATCCATTCTGGTGTCGACTCCCTAGAGAGTGACATCACCATTACAGGCAATTTTCTCCGTCTCCTCACCAACATTTTCCTCATACATGTCGACACACACGTACCGACCTACAGCACACACATACAGGGAATGCTCTGATAGAGGACAGGACCCACTAGCCCTTTGGGGAGACAGAGGGAGAGTTTGCCAGCACACACCAAAAGCGCCATAATGTATATAACAACCCTAGAAGGTGTTGTTTCTATATATGGGCTCTTAATATATAATTATATCGCCAATTTATGCCCCCCTTCTCTTTAACCCTGTTTCTGTAGTGCAGGGGAGAGTGGGAGCCTTCCTCACCAGCGGAGCTGGTCAGGAAAATGGCGCTGAGTGCTGAGGAGAATAAGCTCCGCCCCTTTCACGGCGGGCTTTTCTCCCGGTTATTAGGAAAACTGGCCTGGGTTAAATACATACATATAGCCTTAATGACTATATGTGATGTATTTATTTGCCAAATAGGTATTTATATTGCTGCCCAGGGCGCCCCCAGCAGCGCCCTGCACCCTCCGTGACCGTGTCAGTGAGCCGTGTAGCAACAATGGCGCACAGCTGCAGTGCTGTGCGCTACCTCTCTGAAGACTGTGAAGTCTTCTGCCGCCTGTTTCCGGACCTCCGTTCCGCCGTCTTTCTTCAGCGTCTGTAAGGGGGATCGGCGGCGCGGCTCCGGGACGAACCCCAGGCTGACCTGTGTTCCGACTCCCTCTGGAGCTCAGTGTCCAGTAGCCTAAAACTTCAATCCTCCTGCACGCAGGTGAGTTGCAAGTCTCTCCCCTAAGTCCCTCGTTGCAGTGATCCTGTCGCCAGCAGGAATCACTGATTAGAAACCTAAAAAAAAAACTTTACTAAACAGCTCCTTAAGAGAGCCATCCAGTTTGCACCCTTCTCGGACGGGCACAAAAACCTAACTGAGGCTTGGAGGAGGGTCATAGGGGGAGGAGCCAGTACACACCATGTGACCTAAAAAGCTTTTTAGATGTGCCCTGTCTCCTGCGGAGCCCGCTATTCCCCATGATCCTGACGGAGTCCCCAGCATCCACTAGGACGTTAGAGAAATAATGTCTATAACAATTTACACGGGAAGGGACAGTGACTGCTACAGTCTTCAATTACACAGGCAATGTAATCCAGTGCCACCGTCTCTCCAGCCGTATCCCACACGTGTGTCCCTTCTGCAGCTCTATCTAGTTCTCTCCTGTTCTACCTATAGCTGGGAGGACAAGTGTGAGGCTAAATGCACGATATTGCTGTAGCATTTATATAGAGCACTGGGGTGCTATATATGGACTACAGGAAAGCAGAGGCATGTGTTTTCCACTGGAACAGTAATAAATGGTATGGACATACAGGAGCTGTGGAATAAACATGGTGCATTGTTTGTGCATTGGGCTGCAGCAATACAATGCACTGTGGCTAGGTCTAGTCTGCTGATGTACCTACCTACAGTAAGCGTAGTCTAAAACACCTGACTGCTACCAATGCTAAGTGCCACAATGGCTTATAATCCGTTTTATGCATTTCACTTGTTACCAATGTGTATAAAAACACTGCACTGATACAACGTGCCATTACAGCAATGTGCTGTATACAGCTTGTGTTTCTCGCAGCAAACACAACTTCATACCTTCCAACTTTAGCTTCCACGGAAGCAGGGCGACCCGAAAATGGGGCGTGGACTCGGCCATGAGGCGTGGCCTCATCTGAGTGGGCGTGGCTTTGCAAAACGGAGCATTTTCCAGGCTTTTGGAGGCGTGCCCAGCGCTCCCCGAGCAGCTGGGCAGCTCCCTGCTCCCCTCCTAGCACTGAATACATGCTGTGCGTACTGAATACCGGCTGCTTTGCAGAGCTCCCACAACTGTCCCCCTACCCATGGGACACTGCTGCCTGCAGGGGGGACAGTGTCCGAATAGTGGGACTGTCCCGCTGGAATCGGGACAGTTGGGAGGTATGCAACTTCCTGTGCTGACTAAGCACCTGTATGACAGTTATCAGCAATGACATACACAGAGGGCGCTTACTTGCAATCCAGTAGAAAGGGGCACCTAGCATGCCTCCCATTTGTACTGATTTTCAGGGGAACTGTCTCACCGTCCTGCGTCTGGGATGTTCCTCCCAATTTGAGTGGTAGCTGGGGGGAATTCCCCTGCCATAGCACTGCCTCCTGTCCCACTTCCAAGCTCCCAAATGTCACGAGATATGTACATAGCGACAGATGCATGTGAAAATATTACACAAGGGCACACATAATAATGCCACTGTATAGGTCATTGGTACGGCCTCAGCTAGAATACTGTGTTCAATTCTGGAGGCCATCTCTTCAGAAGGATATAAATACATTAGAGACTGTACAAAGAAGGGCAACTAAAATGGTGCATGGCCAGATGGACAACGCAGGCGTGTCCGGACCGTTTGTGGAAGAGGCCACGGCAGCTGCGTGACATCACACGCAGCCGCAACAACCCTGCCATAACAGAGAGGAGGAAGCTGGACCCGGCAGGCGGGGCGGACTTGCCCTGTGCTGGGCGTTCCTCCACATGTCTAAGAATCTGATCGTAGATATGCATTTTTCGCACATCTACGATCAGGTCTGAATTACCCCCATATCCCCAACGCCCATAGGACTAGGCTGTTTAAAGGGGGGGAAAAAGCAAAATAAAAAACTGGGGCCAATATTTAAATAAGATACCAGGTAACTATAATAATTCAAGTACTGAATATTTTCTATCACATATTTGCTCCCCATTATAGCGACTGCTGTCTCCACATAACAGTAATATGCCCCTGAAGGGAGATATACTATGAAGCCTTATCCAACTGCCTATCATCATCGTGTATCAACACAGACATTTAATAACTTTGTACACCACAATCATGTTATGTATAATTATGTGTGGATTTGGGCTAATGAGCTATAAAAGAAGTTTAATTCAGCTTTAAACGAATTTTGCAGAGAGAGTGCTTAATCCATTCCAGATCATAAAGTGTTCTGCCAAGCACAACGAGGGACACGTAGACAGGACGGGGAGTGGGACAGTAACGTATAGAGCTCAGCTAAAGTACTCTTTGGGGAAACACAAGGACTGCATCGTAATTTGGCACCAGCCAGGCAGTGGATGATCTGTGCAGCACATATCCAGATAAACCCATTTCTACCATACATCAAAGACAACAACCATGAGTTATTCTGGGGCAAGCAACTATTCCTCCATTTTCTCAGTAAAACTGACCACTAGGGGCGCTGTACTACTGAATTGTACAGAAGTATAAAAGGAACTAGTTGATGTGCCCGGTTTCAACCTGTGCGGAACATTTGACCCCTTTTCACCCTCTTAGGAGTCAAATTTGGAAAAATCTCTGCTTAGTCGGTGGCTACAAATAATTGTCACAGTTGCCAGACCACCAGGCAGGTCACATGTTCCAGGTCACCCAGCAGGTGCACAGGGAGAGTTGACCAACTGTCACATTTTCTAGAGCACAATGGTGATGCATTGTAAATGGCAGGCGGACGTAGCAACTAATCACAATGTCCTGCTCAGTTAAACCAGACTAAACTAATGGGCCCAATCGCAAAAAGTGCCATTTGAACGCCCAAACGAGTCACTTTTCACACATTTCAGCTCGCCAGCATGGGGTGCTGCGAGATGAAAGGTTTCTCCATGTCGTTTACAGCGCCGAAAGAAGCAACAATTGAATTGCTGGACACCATCTACTGGCGGCCGCATGGAGAAACAATTGAATCCCCCCCATAAAATTCGTCTTTCTGTTATTACTATATAGCTAAGGGCATGCAGTCGTAATATCGACATTCTGCACAGATTGGAGGGTTAGAGTTTGTCTGCGGCAGTGAAGGGTGAACATTAGGCACCAGGGGGAGGGTTAGGTGTAGGCACTAGGGGGAAGGTTAGGGTAAGGCTACAGGAGGGGAGGTTAGGGTAAGGCTACAGGAGGGGTAGGGTAAGGCTACAGGAGGGGAGGGTTAGGGTAAGGCTACAGGAGGGGAGGGTTAGGGTAAGGCTACAGGAGGGGAGGGTTAGGGTTAGGCTACAGGAGGGGAGTGTTAGGGTTAGGCTACAGGAGGGGAGGTTAGGGTAAGGCTACAGGAAGGGAGGGTTAGGGTAAGGCTACAGGAGGGGAGGGTTAGGGTAATGCTACAGGAGGGGAGGGTTAGGGTAAGGCTACAGGAGGGGAGGTTAGGGTAAGGCTACAGGAGGGGAGGTTAGGGTAAGGCTACAGGAGGGGAGGTTAGGGTAAGGCTACAGGAGGAGAATCCTGGTGCATACATACATTGAGCAATATTTATTATACGATATTATACAGGAATCCTGGGGCACACGTACATTAAGCAGCATTTATTGCAGCATACCATTTCACCCCTTTCCACTAACCTTAATCTTTGCAGTTCTGAATCAAGTAGCTGGCGATATGTACACCTGATCCCTACATTTATTCTCTATTTCACTCCCTATGTTCACATTTGCTCATTGATTTTCCAGTTCCTATACACAGTGCTGGTTACTTACAGGCAGCAAGTCTTTTTTAGTGGGCCCTTACATTTTAGCAAGCTGCACGCAGGATTTACCTCTTCCCATTGGATAAGTTTGCACTGTAATCCAGTGCTGAGGGATCAACGTGACGACACAAAGGACTGCACAATGACATACCTTCATTTTCCTGAGTCTTGATTTGTTATCATGACACCATGCTAAGCAGGTCATGGTTTCCTGTCTTTCCAGGGATTCCTCAACTTCCTTTGCGGTTAGGAACATTTCTATATTCACTAGATCCTTAAAAAAAAAAAAAATATATAAGAGTTTAATTAATATTTTTATCGTATTGCTTAACTAATTAAGTCACTTTGCAGCAGTACATATGTTAGAATGGTCCACTGCTGAACTATAATGAACAGTTTCAATTCCAGGTTACAGGATACCTAAATGTCACATCATGAAATGCAATATAATTTAACACTTAACCTAATTCCAATTACTCCAGCCGAAGCCAACTGCCCCAAAACAAATCCAGCAGTGCCAGATTTTCAGGATTTCCTCAGATAAGTGTTCAACGCTGAGAGAGCACCCACCATTTGTACTTGATATTACTTATACAGAGTATAACTGTCTAGATAGAGAGTTGATAGGTCGACGCCATATTGTCAACCTCTATTAGGGCAACAGTGTCAAAAGGTCGACATGGCTAGTACGTATAGACACTCAACGCACTTTGGGCAAGGTTACTATTCCCAATCATGGTCTTCATGGATAGTAAATCAAGCAAATGTGGCGACAGCATGTAAAAAAATAAGAATTTACTTACCGATAATTCTATTTCTCATAGTCCGTAGTGGATGCTGGGAACTCCGTAAGGACCATGGGGAATAGCGGCTCCGCAGGAGACTGGGCACAAAAAGTAAAAGCTTTAGACTAGCTGGTGTGCACTGGCTCCTCCCCCTATGACCCTCCTCCAAGCCTCAGTTAAGATACTGTGCCCGGACGAGCGTACATAATAAGGAAGGATCTTGAATCCCGGGTAAGACTCATACCAGCCACACCAATCACACCGTACAACTCGTGATCTGAACCCAGTTAACAGTATGATAACCGTAGGAGCCTCTGAAAAGATGGCTTCCAACAATAAACAACCCGACTTGTTTGTAACAATAACTATATACAAGTATTGCAGACAATCCGCACTTGGGATGGGCGCCCAGCATCCACTACGGACTATGAGAAATAGAATTATCGGTAAGTAAATTCTTATTTTCTCTGACGTCCTAGTGGATGCTTGGAACTCCGTAAGGACCATGGGGATGATACCAAAGCTCCCAAACGGGCGGGAGAGTGCGGATGACTCTGCAGCACCGAATGAGAGAACTCCAGGTCCTCCTCAGCCAGGGTATCAAATTTGTAGAATTTAGCAAACGTGTTTGCCCCTGACCAAGTAGCTGCTCGGCAAAGTTGTAAAGCCGAGACCCCTCGGGCAGCCGCCCAAGATGAGCCCACCTTCCTTGTGGAATGGGCTTTTACAGATTTTGGCTGTGGCAGGCCTGCCACAGAATGTGCAAGTTGAATTGTACTACAAATCCAACGAGCAATCGTCTGCTTAGAAGCAGGAGCACCCAGCTTGTTGGGTGCATACAGTATAAACAGCGAGTCAGATTTTCTGACTCCAGCCGTCCTGGAAACATATATTTTCAGGGCCCTGACTACGTCCAGCAACTTGGAGTCCTCCAAGTCCCTAGTAGCCACAGGTACCACAATAGGTTGATTCATGTGAAACGCTGAAACCACCTTAGGGAGAAATTGAGGACGAGTCCTCAATTCCGCCCTATCCGAATGAAATATCAGGTAAGGGCTTTTATAGGATAAAGCCGCCAATTCTGATACGCGCCTGGCTGAAGCCAGGGCCAACAGCATTACCACTTTCCATGTGAGATATTTTAAATCCACTGTGGCAAGTGGTTCAAACCAATGTGATTTTAGGAACCCTAAAACTACATTGAGATCCCAAGGTGCCACTGGAGGCACAAAAGGAGGCTGTATATGCAGTACCCCTTTGACAAACGTCTGAACTTCAGGCACTGAAGCCAGTTCTTTCTGGAAGAAGATCGACAGGGCCGAAATTTGAACCTTAATGGATCCTAATTTTAGGCCCATAGACAATCCTGCTTGCAGGAAATGTAGGAAACGACCCAGTTGAAATTCCTCCGTAGGGGCCTTCTTGGCCTCACACCACGCAACATATTTTCGCCAAATGCGATAATGTTTTGCAGTTACATCCTTCCTGGCCTTGATCAGGGTAGGGATGACTTCATCTGGAATGCCTTTTTCCTTCAGGATCCGGCGTTCAACCGCCATGCCGTCAAACGCAGCCGCGGTAAGTCTTGGAACAGACAAGGTCCCTGCTGGAGCAGGTCCTTCCTTAGAGGTAGAGGCCACGGGTCCTCCGTGAGCATCTCTTGCAGCTCCGGGTACCAAGTTCTTCTTGGCCAATCCGGAGCCACGAGTATCGTTCTTACTCCTCTCCTTCTTATGATTCTCAGTACTTTTGGTATGAGAGGAAGAGGAGGGAACACATATACCGACTGGAACACCCACGGAGTTACCAGAGCGTCCACCGCTATTGCCTGAGGGTCCCTTGACCTGGCGCAATATCTGTCCAGTTTCTTGTTGAGACGGGACGCCATCATGTCCACCTTTGGTTTTTCCCAACGGTTTACAATCACTTGGAAGACTTCTGGATGAAGTCCCCACTCCCCCGGGTGGAGGTCGTGTCTGCTGAGGAAGTCTGCTTCCCAGTTGTCCACTCCCGGAATGAACACTGCTGACAGTGCTATCACATGATTTTCCGCCCAGCGGAGAATCCTTGCAGCTTCTGCCATTGCCCTCCTGCTTCTTGTGCCGCCCTGTCTGTTTACGTGGGCGACAGCCGTGATGTTGTCCGACTGGATCAATACCGGTTGACCCTGAAGCAGAGGCCTTGCTTGACTTAGGGCATTGTAAATGGCCCTTAGCTCTAGGATATTTATGTGAAGAGACGTTTCCATGCTTGACCACAAGCCCTGGAAATTTCTTCCCTGTGTGACTGCTCCCCAGCCTCTCAGGCTGGCATCCGTGGTTACCAGCATCCAATCCTGAATGCCGAATCTGCGGCCCTCTAGAAGATGAGCCTTCTGTAACCACCACAGGAGAGATACCCTTGTCCTTGGAGATAGGGTTATCCGCTGATGCATCTGAAGATGCGATCCGGACCATTTGTCCAGCAGATCCCACTGAAAAGTTCTTGCATGCATGGAATCTTCCGAATGGAATCGCTTCGTAAGAAGCCACCATTTTTCCCAGGACTCTCGTGCACTGATGCACTGACACTTGTCCTGGTTTTAGGAGGTTCCTGACTAGCTCGGATAACTCCCTGGCCTTCTCCTCCGGGAGAAGCACCTTTTTCTGGACTGTGTCCAGAATCATCCCTAGGAACAGTAGACGTGTTGTTGGAATCAGCTGTGATTTTGGGATATTTAGAATCCACCCGTGCTGACGTAGCACTACCTGAGATAGGGCTACTCCGACCTCTAACTGTTCCCTGGACCTTGCCCTTATCAGGAGATCGTCCAAGTAAGGGATAATTAATACGCCTTTTCTTCGAAGAAGAATCATCATTTCGGCCATTACCTTGGTAAAGACCCGTGGTGCCGTGGACAATCCAAACGGCAGCGTCTGAAACTGATAATGACAGTTTTGTATCACAAACCTGAGGTACCCTTGGTGAGAAGGGTAGATTGGGACATGGAGATAAGCATCCTTGATGTCTAGAGATACCATATAGTCCCCTTCTTCCAGGTTCGCTATCACTGCTCTGAGTGACTCCATCTTGAATTTGAACCTTTTTATGTAAGTGTTCAAAGATTTTAGATTTAAAATTGGTCTCACCGAGCCGTCCGGCTTCGGTACCACAAACAGCGTGGAATAATACCCCTTTCCCTGTTGTAGGAGGGGTACCTTGATTATCACCTGCTGGGAATACAGCTTGTGAATGGCTTCCAATACCGCCTCCCTGTCGGAGGGAGACGTTGGTAGAGCAGACTTCAGGAACCGGCGAGGGGGAGACGTCTCGAATTCCAATTTGTACCCCTGAGATACTACCTGCAGGATCCAGGGGTCCACTTGCGAGTGAGCCCACTGCGCGCTGAAATTCTTGAGACGGCCCCCCACCGTGCCCGAGTCTGCTTGCAGAGCCCCAGCGTCATGCTGAGGACTTGGCAGAAGCGGGGGAGGGCTTCTGCTCCTGGGAAGAGGCTGCATGGTGCAGTCTTTTTCCCCTTCCTCTGCCCCGGGGCAGGAACGAGCGGCCTTTTTCCCTCTTGCCCTTATAGGGACGAAAGGACTGGGTTTGAAAAGACGGTGTCTTTTTCTGCTGAGAGGTGACCTGGGGTAAAAAGGTGGATTTTCCAGCCGTTGCTGTGGCCACCAGGTCCGATAGACCGACCCCAAATAACTCCTCCCCTTTATACGGCAATACTTCCATATGTCGTTTGGAATCCGCATCACCTGACCACTGTCGCGTCCATAACGTTCTTCTGGCAGAAATGGACATCGCACTTACTCTAGATGCCAGGGTGCAAATATCCCTCTGTGCATCTCGCATATATAGTAATGCATCCTTTAAATGCTCTATAGTTAATAATATACTGTCCCTATCCAGGGTATCAATATTTTCAGTCAGGGAATCCGACCAAGCCACTCCAGCGCTGCACATCCAGGCTGAGGCGATCGCTGGTCGCAGTATAACACCGGTATGTGTGTATATACCTTTTAAGATATTTTCCAGCCTTCTATCAGCTGGTTCCTTGAGAGCGGCCGTATCAGGAGACGGTAACTCCACTTGTTTTGATAAGCGTGTGAGCGCCTTATCTACCCTAGGGGGTGTTTCCCAACATGCCCTAACCTCTGGCGGGAAAGGGTATAGTGCCAATAATTTATTAGAAATCAGCAGTTTTTTATCGGGGGAAACCCACGCTTTATCACACACCTCATTTAATTCATCTGACTCAGGAAAAACCACTGGTAGTTTTTTCACACCCCACATAATACCCTTTTTTGTGGTACTTGTAGTGTCAGAAATGTTCAATGCCTCCTTCATTGCCGTGATCATGTAACGTGTGGCCCTACTGGACATTACGTTTGTCTCGTCACCGTCGACACTGGATTCAGTATCCGTGTCAGGGTCTGTGTCGACCATCTGAGGTAACGGGCGTTTTAGCGCTCCTGACGGTGTCTGAGACGCCTGAACAGGCACTAATTGATTTGTCGGCTGTCTCATGTCGTCAACAGTTTTTTGCAAAGTGCTGACATTGTCACGTAATTCTTTAATTACTACCATCCAGTCAGGTGTCGACTCCCTAGGGGGTGACATCACTAACACAGGCAATTGCTCTGCTTCCACATCATTTTCCTCCTCATACATGTCGACACAATCGTACCGACACCCAGCACACACACAGGGAATGCTCTGATAGAGGACAGGACCTCACTAGCCCTTTGGGGAGACAGAGGGAGAGTTTGCCAGCACACACCAGAGCGCTATATATATACAGGGATAACCTTATATAAGTGTTACTCCCTGTTATAGCTGCTGTATTTATATATTAGCTGCCAATAGTGCCCCCCTCTCTGTTTTACCCTGATTCTGTAGTGCAGGACTGCAGGGGAGAGTCAGGGAGCCGTCCTTCCAGCGGAGCTGTGAAAGAAAATGGCGCTTGTGTGCTGAGGAGAAAGGCTCCGCCCCCTTCACGGCGGCCTTTTCTCCCGCTTTTTTCAGGAAACTGGCAGGGGATAAATGCATCCATATAGCCCAGGAGCTATATGTGATGCATTTTTTTTAGCCATATAAGGTTTTTATATCGTTTTTATTGCGTCTCAGGGCGCTCCCCCCCAGCGCCCTGCACCCTCAGTGACCGGAGTGTGAAGTGTGCTGAGAGCAATGGCGCACAGCTGCAGTGCTGTGCGCTACCTTATTTGAAGACAGGAACGTCTTCTGCCGCCGCTTTCTCCGGACCTCTTCGCTCTTCTGGCTCTGTAAGGGGGCCGGCGGCGCGGCTCCGGGACCCATCCAGGCTGAACCTGTGATCGTCCCTCTGGAGCTAATGTCCAGTAGCCAAGAAGCCCAATCCACTCTGCAGTCAGGTGAGTTCGCTTCTTCTCCCCTTAGTCCCACGATGCAGTGAGCCTGTTGCCAGCAGGACTCACTGAAAATAAAAAAACTATTTAAACTTTTACTTCTAAGCAGCTCAGGAGAGCCACCTAGATTGCACCCTTCTCGTTCGGGCACAAAAATCTAACTGAGGCTTGGAGGAAGGTCATAGGGGGAGGAGCCAGTGCACACCAGCTAGTCTAAAGCTTTTACTTTTTGTGCCCAGTCTCCTGCGGAGCCGCTATTCCCCATGGTCCTTACGGAGTTCCCAGCATCCACTAGGACGTCAGAGAAAAAACAATAACATGTGTGGACTGTTGTCCTGTTGACCTTTTAAACCTGTTGGCCTCACGCACTGTCCACCTTTTATACAAGTCACCCTAATACATCTCAGCCATATGGTGTCCAACTGTTGACTATCGAACTAGACAGTGCAGATCTATCATCTGGACACCGTAAGACTCTGCCGGCATGTGGAGTTGAGATCCTTGCTATGCCCGATTTTGACTTGCGATTTCCCTTGAACTCCCCGGAGCCCAGCACCACCGATTTTGACTAACTTTTCTTGAGATATGGACTATGTGTGCTTACGATTTTAGCTTATGTGAGAGTTTGGCTTATGTGAGATGTCATTGACATGTGAGATGAACTAGATAGGGGTGGTCTTCAGTATGCCGAATGTCGGGATCCCGGCGCACAGTATGCCGGCGCCGGGATTCCGACACCCGGCATACCGACAGCTATTCTCCCTCGTGGGGGTCCACAACCCCCCTGGAGGGAGAATAAATAGCGTGGTGCGCGTAGCGCGCCACCATGCTCGCAGTGTGGCGAGCGCAGCGAGCCCGCAAGGGTCTCCTTTGCGCTCGCCACACTGTCGGTATGCCGGCGGTCGGGCTCCCGCCGCCGGTATGCTGGTCGCCGGCATACCATACTACACCCCTAGATAGTACACCGATCTAGCAAGGATTGACTTGCCTGCACAGTCTATCTTTTCTTACGATGCCAACCTGGCGGGACCGCGCATCGGGATTGCAAGGTGACTTTCACCTTGCGTTCTGCACCAACTTTTCTTGCGATTTTGACTATATAGTCAAAATCGAAAGAAAATATCTCACCGTGTGTACACACCCTAACACTTGGCTACAACATAATAATGGCTAAGATTTATTTACATTTTTTTATGGATTTAAAAAAATAAAATTAAAAAATAAAATAGCTGCTTAGAAACGCACAGCAAAAGGATGATACATAACCCTGGTTGTGACACCTGCATGCGTCTATTAAACTAAAAACGGGAGAAAAAGCTTTAGAATATTATATAGATATATTATATTTATTTTTTCTACTTTTCCATATGTAGGGAGACGATGGGGCTAATAATGTAGGGCAAAGGTTTCCAAACAGTGGGGCAGATGTATTAACCTGAAGATGGCATAAGGAAGTGATAAACCAGTGATAAATGCAAGGTGATACACGCACCAGCCAATCAGCTCCAATATGTAAATTAACAGTTAGGAGGTGATTGGCTGGTGCCTTTATCACCTTGCACATATCACTGGTTTATCACTTCCTTATGCCTTCTCCAGGTTAATACATCTGCCCCACTGTCCTTAAGGCACCCTAACAGATTAGGTTTAAGTATACCCATGGCTCAGCACAAATTGACTGATGTACTAATTAAGTCACCTGTGGCCAAGCATGGATATACTTAAAACCTGGACCATTGGGGTGCCTTGAGTAACGCGTTTGGGAACCTCTGACGTAGGGGAAATCCACACCCACACAGCACTGACCACACCTCCTTCACTTCTCACAATAGGCCCTCGGTGATTTTCAACCCCAGGCCCATGTGGCCCTTAACACGGCCATTGAACAAGTATTACTGCAGCAGGGGTGATTCCGGTCTGGCGCTCAGCAACAGTGGCAGAATCCCAGCAGTGGCAGCTCCCCCTTGTTGTCTTATCTTACCATCTATTATTTCCCACCTTTCACTGTTACATGCAGGAGGGGTTGGGGATGGAATCCCGGTGGCCGGGATCCTGGGGGTCAGATTATCAACATCGGGATCCTGGGCATCAGAATGCCGGCAGCAGGGCATTGCGGGATAGGTAGCTCGCTGCGCTTGACACAGGTTCTATTCTCACTCTATGGGTGTCGTGGATGCCCATAGATGGGAAATCACCTACCTCGCCGGTATACCGGCGGCGGTATGGTGCACCCGTCGGGATCCTGGTGGTCGCAATACAGACCCTGGGATCCAGACGATCGGTATGCTAACCGCATACCCTATGCAGGAATGTGTTTCCGGATGATAAATACATTGTTTTGCAAAGGGCAGTAAAGTTTTCACTTACAATGACCTTCTCCAGCGCATGTGCACATCATACCAGTCACAACAAAGAATATTGCTGCCAGCTGTATCTTTACACTTTTGTTTAAGATAAATCACCCTGTATGTCCCAGTGCCGATAAGCAGCGTAATACTCTGGTTACACTCTGGTTACCAGACAGCTGTAGCAATACAATGGCAGAAATGCCTGCACGAAAACCCCTGAAATGACACATTGAGAAATTTAAAAAAATATATATATGGTATATAAAATTGGGCGCATGAGGAAGGGGCCAGGTGAGTGCGAGGAGGCGACGGCAACAGAGGGCCAGGTGAGCACGAGGAGGTGGCAACACAGAGCCAGGCAAGCATGAGACGATGTTAGGAGGAGGCCAAGCAAGCACGAGACAGTAGCAGCAGGGAACAAGGAGAGGGTGAGACAGTGGCAGCAGGGGACAAGGAGAGGGAGAGACAGTGGCAGCAGGGGACAAGGAGAGGGTGAGACAGTGGCAGCAGGGGACAAGGAGAGGGTGAGACAGTGGCAGCAGGGGACAAGGAGAGGGTGAGACAGTGGCAGCAGGGGACAAGGAGAGGGTGAGACAGTGGCAGCAGGGGACAAGGAGAGGGTGAGACAGTGGCAGCAGGGGACAAGGAGAGGGTGAGACAGTGGCAGCAGGGGACAAGGAGATGATAAGACAGTGGCAGCAGTGGCATGGTGGCAGCAGGGGGCCAGGTGAGTGAGACAGCGGTAGCATAGGCACAGGTGAGTGCAGGGCTGCAAGAGAAGGCTGTAAAGAGAAAATGAACATATGATTATTTAATGAGCTGCAGATGGCACAACCACTCAAATCACATTTTTTTGCCACCTAGCAAGGTGATTGGCTGGGTGCGTACAGGTAATATCCACTGTGATTGGCTGGGTGCGTACAGGTAATATCCACTGTGATTGGTTGGGTGTGTACTGGTAACATCCACTGTGATTGGCTGGGTGTGTACTGGTAACATCCACTGTGATTGGCTGGGTGCGTAGAGAGAGGTACAGTACCACCCACTAGCCATTGACAACAGCGATCCAACAGAGTGTAAGCATGTGGGCAGCGCCCTCTACTTTGTTGGTCTATTAATACACAGTCTCATTTTATTACTGTTGTGATCTCAATTACAAAGCACAACGAAATATGTTGGCACCATATAAATAATGGTTACTAAATAACTGTAAATCTTTCTGATCACTTAGGAGATTTTCTAGGATTCGTGACCATTGCCCTGCCCTGCGCCCCCTCCCCTCCCCCCCTCCACAAAATGAAAGGCAGTAAACAAATAAAAAACAGCTGTTCTCCTGGATTATTAGCTGAAAGGACTCAAAACAAGTACAGCACTCACCCTGATTTGGCAAAACTCTCACATTCCAGAGGAAAGAAAAAGCTGCAATACCTCAGCAAAGACACACACAGGGGGGAGTCACTGCCTGCAGATGGCTCTCTGGTTCTAGCTACACACTTGTCAGACGTCCAAGTCTGTCATTAAGAAGAGGAGAGCTGGGTTCTCAGTGGAGAACTGCTCATGTTATCAAATCCCTGGTTTAAACGACTAGAAGTCGTCTCGGAGAAAAGATTAAATTAAATTTCCAAATATACATTTGACACAATTTGGGGTTAAAGTGAGTGCAGTATATTGTTCTACACTATTAACCAAACCCTGACAACGGATAGCTTTATTTTACTATGTCCAGTTCTGATAAGCTCACACATACAGTATATTAGTGGCCAATCTGCAGCTCCTTTATGCAAGGCAATTTGTAGAGTAATGGCTCACGGAACATTTACAGAGATCCAGAACTCAAAACAGTTCCTGGTGTTCGAACATCATTCAGTAAGGGTAGATCTTAAATCCTCTGCACAGTGCCAAACAGCTGTGACATCACACTTGGTCCCATAGTGGGCTTTTAAGCACTGTCAGTCCTGGAAACGTTGTCTGGTGTGTCCTTAACATTCCACCACACTCCAACATGCAATTATGTTGGAGGAAATCATCTCCTCTCTGTCAGACACTAAACAAAGGTTTATACATAACTGTAGACAGTGCAAAGCTATTGCAATAAATGTCCCCCCGTGACATACATTTAAGGGGGAATGTAATAAACCTTTTAAAGAGGACAAGCAAATGTGTTGCCCAGGTTTGATACATTACCCCCCCTAAGTATTCAGTAACTGAGAACTTTGTCATCTGGTCGAAAAACTCTGGAGAATCCCTAATGTACAATACATATATTATTAATGCATAGGGGCTTGTAATATGAGGAGGCGCGAGTACTTGCCAAACATCAATGGCCGCTTACTATTAAACTGTGTGTCTAGGTGGACATCTTGTGTTAGACCCCAGGACCCTTGCCTCTCTGATACTTGTGGGTAGGGGTGTTTAGAAGTAAAGCATGTGGACACTGGTCCTATAAATGGGATACACAATAACTTGTTGAGAAACAGGAGATCTCAATAGATTACAGAGGATGCCGCAAGTCCAAAACCCATGCAGCATTTTAAGCTATGAGTGCTTACCCAGAAGGCATCACTCTGCAGCTGTGGTTCCCAATCTATTTTAGCAGACAGTACTCTAAAAGAGCCCAATAGAGATTTCTGAAAAAGTCCCTCCTTGTATATAACCCATCCCTTCCCACTTCCCATGCCGGACCATTTCTCATCTCTGCCCAAGCTTGCAAATTTCTGGTACCTCAGCTAAAGAAGAGCAAGATTATTATGTAGGTTGGGAATCTTCTCCGTTTCCTTATGAAGATCTTATAAGCCTCTTATCCAAAAGAAACATTCATAAAACAAGCATGGAGGAACTCCCTTTCTGCTAAAGGACCGACAGCCGGGATGCATCCAGGCATAGAACTTTCTTCACTGGATTTGGTGAGGACTCAGCGGGGGTGGTACCAAAAAAAATAAGAATTTACTTACCGATAATTCTATTTCTCGTAGTCCGTAGTGGATGCTGGGGACTCCGTCAGGACCATGGGGAATAGCGGCTCCG
This sequence comes from Pseudophryne corroboree, assembly GCF_028390025.1. Classification (NCBI taxonomy): domain Eukaryota; kingdom Metazoa; phylum Chordata; class Amphibia; order Anura; family Myobatrachidae; genus Pseudophryne; species Pseudophryne corroboree. Next base: position 1,160,204,482 of record NC_086444.1, read on the forward strand.
CAGGAGACAGGGCACAAAAGTAAAAGCTTTAGGATCAGGTGGTGTGCACTGGCTCCTCCCCCTATGACCCTCCTCCAAGCCTCAGTTAGGATACTGTGCCCGGACGAGCGTACACAATAAGGAAGGATTTTGAATCCCGGGTAAGACTCATACCAGCCACACCAATCACACTGTACAACCTGTGATCTGAACCCAGTTAACAGCATGATAACAGCGGAGCCTCTGAAAAGATGGCTCACAACAATAATAACCCGATTTTTGTAACAATAACTATGTACAAGTATTGCAGACAATCCGCACTTGGGATGGGCGCCCAGCATCCACTACGGACTACGAGAAATAGAATTATCGGTAAGTAAATTCTTATTTTCTCTGACGTCCTAAGTGGATGCTGGGGACTCCGTCAGGACCATGGGGATTATACCAAAGCTCCCAAACGGGCGGGAGAGTGCGGATGACTCTGCAGCACCGAGTGAGAGAACTCCAGGTCCTCCTCAGCCAGGGTGTGCCCCTGACCAAGTAGCAGCTCGGCAAAGCTGTAAAGCCGAGACCCCTCGGGCAGCCGCCCAAGATGAGCCCACCTTCCTTGTGGAATGGGCATTTACATATTTTGGCTGTGGCAGGCCTGCCACAGAATGTGCAAGCTGAATTGTACTACACATCCAACTAGCAATCGTCTGCTTAGAAGCAAGAGCACCCAGTTTGTTGGGTGCATACAGGATAACAGCAAGTCAGTTTTCCTGACTCAAGCCGTCCTGGAAACCTATATTTTCAGGGCCCTGACAACATCTAGCAACTTGGAGTCCTCCAAGTCCCTAGTAGCCGCAGGTACCACAATAAGCTGGTTCAGGTGAAACGTTGACACCACCTTAGGGAGAAACTGGGGACGAGTCCGCAGCTCTGCCCTGTCCGAATGGACAATCAGATATGGGCTTTTGTGAGACAAAGCCGCCAATTCTGACACTCGCCTGGCCGAGGCCAGGGCCAACATCATGGTCACTTTCCATGTGAGATATTTCAAATCCACAGATTTGAGCGGTTTAAACCAATGTGATTTGAGGAATCCCAGAACTACGTTGAGATCCCACAGTGCCACTGGAGGCACAAAAGGGGGTTGTATATGCAGTACTCCCTTGACAAACTTCTGGACTTCAGGAACTGAAGCCAATTCTTTCTGGAAGAAAATCGACAGGGCCGAAATTTGAACCTTAATGGACCCCAATTTGAGGCCCATAGACACTCCTGTTTGCAGGAAATGCAGGAATCGACCGAGTTGAAATTTCTTCGTGGGGCCTTCCTGGCCTCACATCACGCAACATATTTTCGCCACATGTGGTGATAATGTTGTGCGGTCACCTCCCTCCTGGCTTTGACCAGGGTAGGAATGACCTCTTCCGGAATGCCTTTTTCCCTTAGGATCCGGCGTTCAACCGCCATGCCGTCAAATGCAGCCGCGGTAAGTCTTGGAACAGACATGGTACTTGCTGAAGCAAGTCCCTTCTTAGCGGCAGAGGCCATGAGTCCTCTGTGAGCATCTCTTGAAGTTCCGGGTACCAAGTCCTTCTTGGCCAATCCGGAGCCACGAGTATAGTTCTTACTCCTCTACGTCTTATAATTCTCAGTACCTTAGGTATGAGAAGCAGAGGAGGGAACACATACACCGACTGGTACACCCACGGTGTTACCAGAACGTCCACAGCTATTGCCTGAGGGTCTCTTGACCTGGCGCAATACCTGTCCAGTTTTTTGTTCAGGCGGGACGCCATCATGTCCACCTTTGGTCTTTCCCAACGGTTCACAATCATGTGGAAGACTTCCCGATGAAGTCCCCACTCTCCCGGGTGGAGGTCGTGCTGAGGAAGTCTGCTTCCCAGTTGTCCACTCCCGGAATGAACACTGCTGACAGTGCTATCACATGATTTTCCGCCCAGCGAAGAATCTTTGCAGTTTCTGCCATTGCCCTCCTGCTTCTTGTGCCGCCCTGTCTGTTTACGTGGCCGACTGCCGTGATGTTGTCCCACTGGATCAATACCGGCTGACCTTGAAGCAGAGGTCTTGTTAAGCTTAGAGCATTGTAAATTGCTCTTAGCTCCAGTATATTTATGTGGAGAGAAGTCTCCAGACTTGATCACACTTCCTGGAAATTTTTTCCTTGTGTGACTGCTCCCCAGCCTTTCAGGCTGGCATCCGTGGTCACCAGGACCCAGTCCTGAATGCCGAATCTGTGGCCCTTTAGTAGATGAGCACTCTGCAGCCACCACAGAAGAGACACCCTTGTCCTTGGAGACAGGGTTATCCGCTGATGCATCTGAAGATGCGATCCGGACCATTTTTTTTATTTTTATTATTTTTTTTCCAGCAGATCCCACTGAAAAGTTCTTGCGTGAAATCTGCTGAATGGAATCGCTTCGTAAGAAGCCACCATTTTTCCCAGGACCCTTGTGCAATGATGCACTGACACTTTTCCTGGTTTTAGGAGGTTCCTGACTAGCTCGGATAACTCCCTGGCTTTCTCCTCTGGGAGAAACACCTTTTTCTGGACTGTGTCCAGAATCATCCCTAGGAACAGCAGACGTGTCGTCGGAGACAGCTGCGATTTTGGAATATTTAGAATCCACCCGTGCTGTCGTAAACTACTTGAGATAGTGCTACTCCGACCTCCAACTGTTCTCTGGACCTTGCCCTTATCAGGAGATCGTCCAAGTAAGGGATAATTAAGACGCCTTTTCTTTGAAGAAGAATCATCATTTCGGCCATTACCTTGGTAAAGACCCGGGGTGCCGTGGACAATCCAAACGGCAGCGTCTGAAACTGATAGTGACAGTTTTGTACCACGAACCTGAGGTACCCTTGGTGAGAAGGGCAAATTTGGACATGGAGGTAAGCATCCTTGATGTCCAGGGACACCATATAGTCCCCTTCTTCCTGGTTCGCTATCACTGCTCTGAGTGACTCCATCTTTATTTGAACCTTTGTATGTAAGTGTTCAAATATTTCAGATTTAGAATAGGTCTCACCGAGCCGTCTGGCTTCAGTACCACAATATAGTGTGGAATAATACCCCTTTCCTTGTTGTAGGAGGGGTACTTTGATTATCACCTGCTGGGAATACAGCTTGTGAATTGTTTCCAATATTGCCTCCCTGTCGGAGGGAGACGTTGGTAAAGCAGACTTCAGGAACCTGCGAGGGGGAGACGTCTCGAATTTCCAATCTGTACCCCTGGGATACTACTTGTAGGATCCAGGGGTCCACTTGCGAGTGAGCCCACTGCGCGCTGAAACTCTTGAGACGACCCCCCACCGCACCTGAGTCCGCTTGTACGGCCCCAGCGTCATGCTGAGGACTTGGCAAAAGCGGTGGAGGGCTTCTGTTCATGGGAATGGGCTGCCTGCTGCAGTCTTCTTCCCTTTCCTCTATCCCTGGGCAGATATGACTGGCCTTTTGCCTGCTTGCCCTTATGGGGACGAAAGGACTGAGGCTGAAAAGACGGTGTCTTTTTCTGCTGAGATGTGACTTGGGGTAAAAAAGGTGGATTTTCCATCTGTTGCCGTGGCCACCAGGTCCGATGGACCGACCCCAAATAACTCCTCCCCTTTATACGGCAATACTTCCATGTGCCGTTTGGAATCTGCATCACCTGACCACTGTCGTGTCCATAAACATCTTCTGGCAGATATGGACATCGCACTTACTCTTGATGCCAGAGTGCAAATATCCCTCTGTGCATCTCGCATATATAGAAATGCATCCTTTAAATGCTCTATAGTCAATAAAATACTGTCCCTGTCAAGGGTATCAATATTTTCAGTCAGGGAATCCGACCAAGCCACCCCAGCGCTGCCCATCCAGGCTGAGGCGATCGCTGGTCGCAGTATAACACCAGTATGTGTGTATATACTTTTTAGGATATTTTCCAGCCTCCTATCAGCTGGCTCCTTGAGGGCGGCCGTATCTGGAGACGGTAACGCCACTTGTTTTGATAAGCGTGTGAGCGCCTTATCCACCCTAAGGGGTGTTTCCCAACGTGCCCTAACTTCTGCCGGGAAAGGGTAGAACGCCAATAATTTTCTATCGGGGGAAACCCACGCATCATCACACACTTCATTTAATTTATCTGATTCAGAAAAAACTACAGGTAGTTTTTTCACACCCCACATAATACCCTCTTTTGTGGTACTTGTAGTATCAGAAATATGTAACACCTCCTTCATTGCCCTTAACATGTAACGTGTGGCCCAAATGGAAAATACGTTTGTTTCTTCACCGTCGACACTGGAGTCAGTGTCCGTGTCTGTGTCGACCGACTGAGGTAAATGGGCGTTTTAAAGCCCCTGACGGTGTTTGAGACGCCTGGACAGGTACTAATTGGTTTGCCAGCCGTCTCATGTCGTCAACCGACCTTGCAGCGTGTTGACATTATCACGTAATTCCCTAAATAAGCCATCCATTTCGGTGTCGACTCCCTAGAGAGTGACATCACCATTACAGGCAATTGCTCCGCCTCCTCACCAACATCGTCCTCATACATGTCGACACACACGTACCGACACACAGCACACACACAGGGAATCCTCTGATAGAGGACAGGACCCCACTAGCCCTTTGGGGAGACAGAGGGAGAGTTTGCCAGCACACACCAAAACGCTATATTATACAGGGACAACCTTATATAAGTGTTTTCCCTTATAGCATCTTAATATATAATAATATCGCCAAATAAGTGCCCCCCCTCTCTGTTTTAACCCTGTTTCTGTAGTGCAGTGCAGGGGAGAGCCTGGGAGCCTTCCTAGCAGCGGAGCTGTGTAGGAAAATGGCGCTGTGTGCTGAGGAGAATAGGCCCCGCCCCCTTTTCGGCGGGCTTCTTCTCCCGTTTTTCTGACAACCTAGCAGGGGTTAAATACATCCATATAGCCCCAGGGGCTATATGTGATGTATTTTTAGCCAGTATAGGTACTTTCATTGCTGTCCAGGGCGCCCCCCCAAGCGCCCTGCACCCTCAGTGACCGTTGGTGTGAAGTGTGCTGAGAGCAATGGCGCACAGCTGCAGTGCTGTGCGCTACCTCATGAAGACTGAGAAGTCTTCAGCCGCCGATTTCTGGACCTCTTCTCTCTTCAGCATCTGCAAGGGGGTCGGCGGCGCGGCTCCGGTGACCCATCCAGGCTGTACCTGTGATCGTCCCTCTGGAGCTAGTGTCCAGTAGCCTAAGAAGCCAATCCATCCTGCACGCAGGTGAGTTCACTTCTTCTCCCCTAAGTCCCTCGTTGCAGTGAGCCTGTTGCCAGCAGGACTCACTGAAAATAAAAAACCTAACAAAACTTTTACTCTAAGCAGCTCTTTAGGAGAGCCACCTAGATTGCACCCTTCTCGGCCGGGCACAAAAACCTAACTGAGGCTTGGAGGAGGGTCATAGGGGGAGGAGCCAGTGCACACCACCTGATCCTAAAGCTTTTACTTTTGTGCCCTGTCTCCTGCGGAGCCGCTATTCCCCATGGTCCTGACGGAGTCCCCAGCATCCACTTAGGACGTCAGAGAAATTACAGCTTTTGTTCTTCACTGGATGAATGGATAGCGGTGAAGGTCTCCACACAGTTCTAATTCACACAAAACAAATCCAGAGCTGCCAATAAGTTTTTTCAACCTTTTGGTACATCTGCTACCGTATTTTCAACAGGGTGACCTCACAGAGTACTGTATGCCTCCTCCCCACCACCATCCTCTCATGTTGCTTGATGGCCGCCACTGGTGTAAAGGCTTCTTGACTTATGGCTGAGACTCACTTCATGGGTTACTATGCCATTTACGGTCTGCCTCCATGATGTCCGCTTCAAAAATTGTAGTGTGCTATCAACTAATACACTAATTACTATTCCAGCTGCTGCCTGCTAGCAACTAAAACACTAATTACTATTCATGTTGTAAAAGTCTTCAATTTCCCATTCATTCTCTTTTACAATCCATTACCATTAAAATGTAAAGTAACTAAAAGAAAACAGTATTATTAAAAAGAAAACTGCATGGGATCTGTCCTTGCCTAAATAATAATGTACTTACCTCAGACTCTCAAACTAAAAAATGGATAATAAACTAAAATAAAATCCAGAATCCGATTACAAATGAAACCAGCATTAGAGGGATCCTGCTGCATGCACATTCTGAGGTAAAACATAAACTGTACCTGACATCTACTGATGGGGGAGGCAGCCATCTTGGGTATATTGCCCTGTGCCTTGTGTCTCCATTATACGAGTCGTTCCTAGAGAACGGATTGTTTGCATTGTCATGAATGTTGCTTCAGACTACAACATGGCTGCCTGCATGTACAACAGGCAGCCATGTTGTAGGCTGAACCAGGTACACTTTTACTTGGAGCGTCTGTTCATCAGCCCAGTGTACTCTGTTTTCAGACGCAGTAAATGCTGCCAGTTAACTGGTACCGCATTTCTTAAAACTCCACTGAAGGGAAACGGGGCGCCTTCAAGTAAGCGATGAACCTGATTTATTTTGAATTGGCATCCACAGAGATTATTTGGAACTGCATACATATGTCATGCTGTGACAGTTCATTCTTCCACGGAAGAGGGAGAAAACCTCTGTGGGGAGCTGTACAATTCAATGTACTGCAAACACAATAATCCAGTCCTGAGAATGTTTGTATTAACATAAAAATGAACTTGTTCCAGCACATTTAAAGTAGATGCATTTCCGAAGGCACAGCACGGAGATCCTTGCAATTGAAATATTCAGAATATGACAGTTATCAAGACCAGCTCTGGGGTGAGCACAAAGCAGCATTATTAGCTGCTAATAGAAATATACAAATAAAAAATAAATACTGTATGTCTGTGTGTGTGTGTGTAAAATACACATACACACACGTACGTACGTACAGTTAAGGGGGGAATTCAATTGTTTGAAAAGTCAGTTGGGTGTCTGTTTTTTCGTAACAATTGAATACCTCCCAAGGTGTACACACGGTGCGATATGCACTTAACTTTTCTTCCTATTTTGACTATATAGTCAAAATCGTAAGGAAAGTTAGTGCATTTTGCAAAGTGTGTCCACAGCTTGAAATGCGCGGTCCCGCTGGATCGGCATTGCAAGAAAAAATAGACTGTGCAGGCAGCCCAACATTGACTATATCGGCGGGGCCGGAGAATAGTCAGAGTCAGGAAAACAGCGCATCGCGTCGTGTGTACACGGCTTTAGATATATATTTATATATTTGTCTCTGCCACACACACACACACACACACACACACACACATACATACATACATACATACATACATACATACACACAATAGTATCTCTGTGGAGCAAATTATAAAGTATTCTTGATTGAATAATATTAGAGAGAGGATTAGGTTATAATAAAGAGAGGATGACCTTGCACAATTAAGCACCCTTTTAAAAAAAAAAACATTTATTAATAAAACAACATGATTCAAATTCACATTTACATTAAAAGGAAATGATAATAAACATTTCTTTTACAGGATAATATTGTTCATTAAAAATACAATGATTTGTTTAAATTTTTCAGATATGATATAATTAAATGCTTTCACCCACCGCATTTAGTCTTATAGCGACTTCTTCAGGGGTGTTTTCTGAATAACCAGTCTTTGTTTATTTAGAAAAGCTGTATCTTTCCTAAAGAATATATTCCATAATTAAACCAAAAAAAGGTACTAAAAATAATTATAAAGTAGATTTGAAAATTCTGAAAAATTAATTTCCACAATTTGGCAACACTTGGTGGGGTTCCCTATTTGAGACCACCTAATAATTTATATTATTCTCCAAAGGGATTATTAATGAATAGCTTATCCAGCTTCTCTTAATTTTCCCGGAGCAATCCTATATGTCTGTAAGGATAGAAATCCAAAAGGTGGACTGAATGTTATCAGGCCTCTTAATTTCCCAGCAGTATGCCTATACGTCTTTGTGCATAAGGATCCAAAGTGTTGCCAAATTGTGGAAATTAATTTTTCAGAAATTTTCAAATCTACTTTATAATTATTTGGGTTGGGTGAAAGCATTTCATTATATCATATCTGAAAAATGTAAACAAATCATTGTATTTGTAATGAACAATATTATCCTGTAAAAGAAATGTTTATTATCATTTCTTTTTAATGTAAATGTGAATTTGAAATCATATTGTTTTATTAATAAATGTAAGTGTTTGTTTGTTTTTTAAAAAGGGTGCTTAATTGTGCAAGGTCATCCTCTCTTTATTATAACCTAATCCTCTCTATAATATTATTCAATCAAGAATACTTTATAATTTACTCCAAAGAAGTGCGCTCCACAGAGATACTATTGTATTTCTATTTTATGTTGGTCTCCATCGACAGGGGATCTTCTCTGTGTTGAAGCTTGCCTATCATAAAAGAGAACGCTGAATGAAGCGATATGAAATTTACTAACTGAATTAGATTTAATTAAACAGTATTTGTAAATTGAGAGCGCATTAAGGAACTTTTTATCTATCTATCTATCTATCTATATATATATATATCCAAAAAAGATACAGGCACTCACCACTTCCTTGATGATGAAAACTTTATTGGTGTGTCTCACATAGAGACAATTAACAGCATGTCAGCAAAAGGTGTCGACGTTTCGGCTCCATCTGAGCCTTTTTCAAGACTAATAAGATTATATCAGGTTCTCACCCAGCAGCCCATGAATGAGAAATATGTATGGTATCACATCACAGCAATGATGAACCAGGTTCAGGGGAAAGAAGAGTGAAGAAAGAAAATATGTGAGGATAAGTGTGGACTGTACTGCGGGGATATAATTGGATAGGAAATCTATGAAGGTAATGTGAGCGGTTCTGGAATTTGCTAAGCTTGTCTGAATAGGTGAGTTTTCGGGGAACGCTTGAAGGTTTGAAGACTAGAGGAGAGTCTTATTGTATGTGGTAGGGCATTCCACAGAGTGGGTGCAGCCCGAAGAGAGTCCTGTAATCGTGCATGGGAGCAAGTTATGAGTGTGGATGAGAGACGTAGATCTTGTGAAGAGCGAAGGGGCCGGATTGGGAGATATTCTGAGATAAGTGAAGAGATGTATGTTGGTGTAGTATGGTTAATAGCCTTGTGTGTAAGTAACAGTATTTTATATTGAATACGGTAGAATACAGGTAGCCAATGGAGGGACTGACAAAGTGGGTCTGCAGACTATGAACGTCTAGCGAGGAATATTAGCCTTGCAGCTGCATTCAGAATGGATTGTAATGGTGAGAGTCTCTTCTTAGTAAGACCAGTAAGAAGACTATTGCAATAATCAATCTGGGAGATAATGAGAGCATGGATTAGGGTTTTAGCAGTGTCTTGTGTAAGGTATGATCGTATTTTGGGTATGTTTCTTAGATGTATGTAACATGATTTTGAGACAGATTGAATGTGGGGAGCAAAGGACAGTTCTGAGTCAAGTATGACACCTAGGCAGCGAGCTTGTCGTGTAGGGTAAGAAACTGTTAATAAATAAATAAATAAATAAATAATAGGGTTGAGTGTAGAGTTCTGAGCAGTAATAGAAATATCAGGTTGGTAACTGCTATTGGCCGGTGGAAATATAATTAACTCTGTTTTGGAAATATTACGTTTAAGGTGCGATTTGACATCCAAGATGAAATGGCAGAGAAGCATTCAGTGACCTGGCCCAAAACAGATCAGGACAAAGAGACAAATTAGGGGAGGATAGGTAGATTTCAGTATCATCTGCGTACAAGATGATACTGAAATGCAAAAGAGCTGATTAGTTTCCCAAGAGATGAGGTATAGATTGAGAAAAGCAGAGGGCCTAAGACTGAGCACTGCAGTACTCCAACTGAATGAGGTAGCGAAGAGAAGGTGGATTCAGAGATACGGACACTGAAAGAGCGATTAGATAGGTAGGATAGGAACCAAGAGAGGGCTGTGTCCTGAAGACCTAGGGATTGCAGTGTTTGTATGAGGAGAGAGTGGTCAACAGTGTCAAAAGCAGCAGAGAGCTCTAGAAGAATAAGTAGTGAGTAATGGCCTTTAGACTTCGCAGTGACTGGATTGAATCTGGACCAAACTCTGTACACATATCCTTAATTATCCAATTTAAAACACCGGTAGGGTTCCAAGGCCATATATCATAATGTACTGGTCTGTTTATTTGTTTGCCCCTACACCTGTTGGGATGAAACCAATGCGAGGTTGTACAGTTAGATCCTGGACAGGTTTAAGGGGGGTTAAGGTCCAGATCGGACCTCACGGCGGAATGCGCCGGTCAGAACTTTGACCCAGGGAGACTGTTTTGGGCCTTCCACTGGATGGATTTGGAAGAAGAGACTTTACAAAATGGCAATACTAGATCGCAGAAGACATTACTAGGGAGTTGGGGTCCCAGTTGGACCACCTGTTGGTGTACGCTGACCAGAACTTTGACCCAGGTAGCCTGTTCTGGGTCTGCCACTGTATGGATTTGAAGAAAACGTCAGAGTGGGAACACTGCATCCCAGAAGACATACTAGGGGGTTGGGGTAGGTCGTACCGCACGGCGGAATGCGCCGGTTAGAACTGTGACCCAGGGAGCCAGTTCTGGGCCTTCCACTGAATGGAACTTTAATGAACTGTTATAACTGACACAAATGTCCATAATTGAATGACCCAAAATAATTGACAGAAACGGAGGTGGGAAGACAAAAAATATTGTGTACCCAAAAGCCTTGGAATAGCAACATTGATAACAGAAGGAAAACTTTAAACCCATCTCGCAATGGAAAAGGGATTATACAACAAAACAGAAAGAAAACCTGGGGTGTGCTGGGGGAGCTACTAATTATTTTTAATATGCGGACAGTTACATCCAACTCACTGATAACTTAACTGGAAAATGTAAACCTGGGCAACGATGGGTACTAGATTATATATAATTACATACATACAGGCACATAACTGAATGAAAACCAACTGAGATGCTCATTTAACACACACACATATAATATATATATATATATATATATATATATATATATATATATATATATATATATATATATATATATATATATATATATGTATATATATATATATATATATATACACACACACACACACGCATGCATACATACATAGCATCTGGAAAGTATTCACAGCGCTTCACTTTTTCCACATTTTGTTGTGTTACAGCCTTATTCCAAAATGTAATAAATGATTTTTTTCCCTCAGAATTCCACACACAATACCCCATAATGACAACGTTAAAAAAGGTTTTTTTGAGATTTCTGCTAATTTATGAAAAAAAAAAATAAATAAGAAATCACATGTACATAAGTATTCACAACCTTTGCTCAATACTTTGTTGATGCGCCTTTGGCAGCAATTACAGCCTCAAGTCTTTTTGAATATGATGCCACAAGCTTGGCACACCTATCTTTGGGCAGTTTCGCCCATTCCTCTTTGCAGCGCCTTTCAAGCTCCATCAGGTTGGATGGGAAGCGTCGGTGCACAGCCATTTTCAGATCTCTCCAGAGATGTTCAATCGGATTCAAGTCTCGGCTCTGGCTGGGCTACTCAAGGACATTCACAGAGTTGTCCTGAAGCCACTCCTTTGATATCTTGGCTGCGTGCTTAGGGTCATTGTCATGCTGAAAGATGAACCGTCGCCCCAGTCAGAGGTCAAGAGCGCTCTGGAACAGGTTTTCATCCAGGCTGTCTCTGTACATTGCTGCATTCATCTTTTCCTCTATCCTGACTAGTCTCCCAGTTACTGCCACTAAAAAACATCCCCACAGCATGATGCTGCCACTACCATGCTTCTCTGTAGGGATGGTATTGGCCTGGTGATGAGCGGTGCCTGGTTTGCTCCAAACATGACGCCTTGCATTCACGCCAAAGAGTTCAATCTTCGTCTCATCAAACCAGAGTATTTTGGTTTTCATGGTCTGAGAGTCCTTCAGGTGCATTTTGGCAAACTCCAGGTTGGCTGCCATGTGCTTTTTACTAAGGAGTGGCTTCCGTCTGCCCACTCTACCATACAGGCCTGATTGGTGGATTGCTGCAGAGATGGCTGTCCTTCTGGAAGGTTTTCCTCTCTCCACAGAGGAATGCTGTAGCTCTGACAGAGTGACCGTTGGGTTCTCGGTCACCTCCCTGACTAGGGCCCTTCTCCCCAGATCGCTCAGTTTAGACGGCCAGCCAGCTCTAGGAAGAGTCCTGTTGGTTCCAAACTTCTTCAATTTACGGATGATGGAGGCCACTGTGCTCATGGGACCTTCAAAGAAGCAGATGATATTTTTCTGTACCCTTCCCCAGATTTGTGCCTCGAGACAATCCTGTCTCAGAGGTCTACAGACAATTCCTTTGACCTCATGCTTGGTTTGTGCTCAGACATGGACTGTCAATCTGGGACCTTATATAGACAGGTGTGTGCCTTTCCAAATCATGTCCAATCAACTGAATTTACCACAGGTGGACTCCAATTAAGCTGTAGGAACATCTCAAGGATGATCAGTGGAAACAGGATGCACCTGAGCTCAGTTCTGAACTTCATGGCAAAGGCTGTGAATACTCATGTACATGTGATTTCTTAAGTCTTTTATTTTTAATAAAATGTGCAAAAATCAGGTAGTCATTATGGGGTATTGTATGTAGAATTTTGAGGGGAAAAATTAAATTTATTCCATTGTGGAATAAGGCTGTAACATAACAAAATGTGGAAAAAGTGAAGCGCAGTGAATACTTTCTGGATGCATCGTAATATATATATATATATATATATATATATATATATATATATATATATATATATATATAAAATTTATTTATTTATTTTTCCCCCCACTTTTGATATATTGATAACATTTTTAGTCGATTTTGGTAGGGAAAAGTTATACATTTTTCTAATCAACTTTTTTCACTATTTTTTTTTATTTCACTAATTTTGGTTGTTATTGGTTTGTGTGTTTTTGTGTGTATTTTTCATGTATATATTTCATACTGTGCTATTTATCATGGGAATATTGGCCCTCATTCCGAGTTGTTCGCTAGTTCTTTTTCATCGCATTGCAGCGATTTTCCGCAAACTGCGCATGCGCAATGTTCGCACTGCGACTGCGCCAAGTAAATTTGCTAAGAAGTTTGGTATTTTACTCACGGCATTTCTTCGTTCTGGTGATCGTAGTGTGATTGACAGGAAGTGGGTGTTTCTGGGCGGAAACTGGCCGTTTTATGGGCGTGTGAAAAAACGCTGCCGTTTCTGGGAAAAACGCGGGAGTGGCTGGAGAAACGGGGGAGTGTCTGGGCGAACGCTGGGTGCGTTTGTGACGTCAAACCAGGAACGAAACTGACTGAACTGATCGCAGTGGCAGAGTAGGTGTCGAGCTACTCAGAAACTGCTTAGAAATTTTTATTCGCAATTTTGAGAATCTTTCGTTCGCAATTTTGCTAAGCTAAGATTCACTCCCAGTAGGCGGCGGCTTAGCGTGTGCAATGCTGCTAAAAGCAGCTTGCGAGCGAACAACTCGGAATGAGGGCCATTAACCGCTTGTGATCATAATGGTTTTTTAATCTTTGAATGGACATCAAGATCTCTGCTACACTCTGCTACATCTGCAACGGGCAGGATGGCAGATCAGTCAGCAAATCATTCAATGAAGTTACAACCAAGGAAGGACTAAAGGTGGGTACACACTGGCCGATATATCGGTCGTTCTCTTGAACGGCCGATATATCGCGGGTCCTTCGGCCAGTGTGTACGGCCAATACGTATTGCGTCGTCCCCGCAGCGCAGCCAACGGCCAATATATATACAGATATATTGGCGCGTCGCTGTGTGTGTACACATGCTGCGGCAGCCGGCGGTGATTGACAGCTGAACTGGGCGGCTGTGTGTACACGCCCGGCCAGTTCATGACGTCAGTCCCCGACAGATCGGGCAGTGTGTATGCTCAACACACTGCCCGATCCGTTCATAGATATATCTGCTGATCAATTGATCGGCAGATATATCTACCAGTGTGTACCCACCTTTAGAAAACCAGCTCTTGATAAAGTGAATTCTTCGTGTTCCATTTGAAATCCCGTTGTGGCACTGGCCGGACTCTGTTCTGCGGCATCCGGCAAAACAGGATCCGTGTGAAAACAAAACCCTCCTTCCAGCCAAGCGGGTCCCGCTATACCGCAATGTGTGGCCCCAGCCTAAGAGTAACAAGCCGCAGCCCTGATTGTAGCTGGGATATATAACGTAATGAGTAAATTGATGATTAAACGAGACGGTGTCACACAAGCGGTTTTTTCTAAACAGGAAAACAGACAGGGATAAAACTCCTATATTTTGCAGCATATTCACAATGGCACCAGAAGCCTCCAAAGCTCTACAGTACATTGTTTCTGGCCAGTTTAATAATTTGTGTAACAGGTGCAGGCGAAGCAGCACAGATCTCTACAGCCTAAGCGATTAGTCAGAGCTCAAGGCGGCCCTAAACGCAAACCTTTAGGAGAAAGGGGCGAAAGCTGCTCGTGTAAAACACTTTCATTTAAGAGAAACAAAAAAAAACAAAAAAAGAATAGGCGAAGAACTGTCTAAGGGAACAGCAACATAGAAACATACAATGTGACGGCAGGTAAGAACCACTTGGTCCATCTAGTCTGTTTTTTAACCATATTGTTACCTCAAACCTTAGTGGATCCTTTTGTTTATCCTATGCATGTTTAAATTGCTCTACTGTCTTAGCCTCTACCACATAAGCTGGGAGGCTGATCCACTTGTCCACTACCCTTTCTGTGAAGTAATTTTCCCTTACATTTCCCCTGAACCTACCCCCCTCCAGTCTCAGTGCATGTCCTTGTGTTCAAACCTGATATACAATACAAAATGTTTGAGCTTTTTTGGAATTATTTGTTCGCTGTAACAAAAATCCATTAAGGTTTAGGGTCATTCTTTAAAAAAAAAAAAAATACCAAAACACTGGAAAACCCCCAGAATAACAACAGATAACTAGCATCACGGCCTGTCCGTCAAATGGTAAAAAATGCAGAAGAGGATTTACAAAGTCAGGGGACAGACTGCAACATCATGGCACTGAAGTCACAACATTCACTTTGTGTGCTCTGGGCCTGCTTCAGATGTTTTTCTGAGCATGTGCAGAATGAGTCCTGTGTGGCTGCATGCAGTGTCCCCTGAGCAGCAGTCTGATTGACAGGCAACGCGTGTTTGCTTGGGAGCTTGGCAGCATTCCCGAAAACAAGGACGTGTCATCCCCATTTTCTGGGAGTGGCAAGACCAGTGCTTGAGTCTGCACCAGTACAGTCCACCTTCCTCCAGTGAGATGCACCCCTACAGTCTGCCTTCCTCCAGTGAGATGCACCCCTACAGTCCGCCTTCCTCAGGTGAGATGCACCCTTACAGTCCGCCTTCCTCTAGTGAGATGCACCCGTACAGTCCACCTTCCTCAGGTGAGATGCACCCCTACAGTCCGCCTTCCTCCAGTGAGATGCACCCCTACAGTCCATCTTCCTCCAGTGAGATGCACCCCTACAGTCCACCTTCCTCCAGTGAGATGCACCCCTACAGTCCACCTTCCTCTAGTGAGATGCACCCCTACAGTCCGCCTTCCTCTAGTGAGATGCACCCCTATAGTCCGCCTTCCTCTAGTGAGATGTACCCCTACAACCCACCTTCCTCTAGTGAGATGCACCCCTACAATCCGCCTTCCTCTAGTGAGATGCACCCCTACAGCCCGTCTTCCTCCAGTGAGATGAACCCCTACAGTCCGCCTACTTCTAGCGAGATGCACCCCCACAGTCCGCCTACCTCTAGCGAGATGCACCCCTGCAGCCCAACTTCCTCTAGTGAGATGCACCCCTACAGTCTGCCTTCCTCTAGTGAGATGCACCCCCTATAGTCCGCCGTCCTCTAGTGAGAAGCACCCCTACAGGCCACATTCCTCCAGTGAGATGCACCCCTACAGTCCGCCTACCTCTAGCGAGATGTACCCCTACAGCCCAACTTCCTCCAGTGAGGTGCACCCCTACAGTCCGCCTTCCTCTAGTGAGGTGCACCCCCTATAGTCCGCCTTCACTCCAGTGAGATGCACCCCTACAGTCCGCCTTCCCTCAAGTGAGATGCACCCCTACAGTCCGCCTTCCCTCCAGTGAGATGCACCCCTACAGTCTGCCTTCCTCTAGTGAGATGCACCCCTACAGTCCGCCTTCCTCTAGTGAGATGCACCCCTACAGTCCACCTTCCTCTAGTGAGATGCACCCCTACAGTCCACCTTCCTCTAGTGAGATGCACCCCTATAGTCCGCCATCCTTCCAGTAAGATGCACACCTTTAGTCCGCCTTCCCTCCAGTGAGATGCACCCCCACACGCCGCCTTCATCTAGCGAGATGCACCCCAACAGTCCGCCATCCTCCGGTTGAGATGCACGGTCTGTCTTTTGAGATATCAGGACCAGCAGCATCACAAACAGCAGACATTTCTAAATATAGATGCAGGCTTTAATTTCAATTACCTTTCCCTCGCCTTATCATCCACATCACGTACATTATTTTGAAATCCTCCAGTGATTTTCCATTTCAGAAAGAAAATGAATGCAAACCATTATTTGTGCGTCTCCTTGATGATGGCTGTCAGGGCTGAGGTTCGGCCTGATCAGCCTGCAAGGAAGGGCCTCTGCTCCATTTACTTCATCCCACGGTGCCCCTAATGGCAGGCGTTTCATACATATGGGCATGTCAAAGGATTCAGTCAGTTAGATTTACTTGTGAAATGCCACAGTACAGGAAAGTAATTACTAGCTAGGAATATCTTATGGCAGTGAACGGGATGATAACAAGTAAGGATGTGAAGAACATTTAAAAACTAAAACGTTTAGTTAAATCTTCCTTCTGGTATAGGCTGTAGCTCACATCACTGGAAAGCATTCACACAAAAAGAAATGAATACTTAAGAAAAAAAAATAAAAAGAAAATGATAGATATAGGGGTAAATTCAATAAAAGTCGGATTCATTCCGACACGCAGTTGTCGAAATGGATCAGACAACCCCTGTTCAATGGACGGCCAAATCCGACTGTCTGATTTGGCCGTACACAGGGACCCGTCCTGCTCTCGCCCGCCGCCATCTGAGCCAGGTGCGCAGATGGTGGCAGGCGAGAGCAGGATGGCGGTGGGGGTAAGATATGGGTGGTGGTGGGGGGTGCAGAGATCGGCGGCGGCAGGAGGAGCTGGCTGCAGGAAGAGTTGTGCCTGCGGGAGCGGGGAGAGCACCGATCAGCGGGAGGAGCTGGCTGTGGGGGAATATGTCTGCGGCGGAGGGGAGAAGCGCTGCAGGGAGAGAGGTGCCTGGCCAGGGGGCAGCCAGGCACCTCTCTCCCTGCAGCACCTCCCCCCGCTGCAGACATGTCCCCCCGCAGCAAGCTTCCCCTCCAGCCATCTATCTCAGCTCCCCCCGCTGCCCGCAGCACCGATTGTCTTCTCGCCTCAAGCCGACTTGTTTTCAAGTCGGATTGAGTTTGTCGTAAAAGGGGCCAAAACCTGTCGGATTTAGCCCCATTTCCGACAGAAGCAAGTGGATCGGCGGCTATTCGACCTATCCACGTGTTTTCCGACAAGTCGGGAATTCCCGACTTGTTGGAAAAAATCAGCCCCTATTGAATAGGTCGAAACCCCTTCCGACCTATTTCAGTCGGAAGCTGCCGTCTTTCCAACAAGACGGAAGTTTCCGACAGTTACTGAATACACCTCATTGATAGATATATCTATTTTTTTTATTTTTTTGTGGCAATAAGAGCACTGGGGCTTATTCAGTTTCTTAAGCAACTACTACTGGATGCAAAAATAAGATTTTACTCACCGGTAAATCTATTTCTCGTAGTCCGTAGTGGATGCTGGGGACTCCGTAAGGACCATGGGGAATAGACGGGCTCCGCAGCAGACTGGGCACTCTAAGAAAGATTTAGTACTACTGGTGTGCACTGGCTCCTCCCTCTATGCCCCTCCTACAGACCTCAGTTAAGGAAACTGTGCCCGGAAGAGCTGACAGTACAAGGAAAGGATTTTGGAATCCAGGGTAAGACTCATACCAGCCACACCAATCACACCGTGTAACTTGTGATAAACTTACCCAGTCAACAGTATGAACAACAGAAGAGCATCAACAATGGATGCCAACATAACGTAACCCTTTATTAAGCAATAACTATATACACGTATTGCAGAAAGTCCGCACTTGGGACGGGCGCCCAGCATCCACTACGGACTACGAGAAATAGATTTACCGGTGAGTAAAATCTTATTTTCTCTAACGTCCTAGTGGATGCTGGGGACTCCGTAAGGACCATGGGGATTATACCAAAGCTGCCAAACGGGCGGGAGAGTGCGGATGACTCTGCAGCACCGAATGGGCAAACACAAGGTCCTCCTCAGCCAGGGTATCAAACTGGTAGAACTTAGCAAATGTGTTTGAACCCGACCAAGTAGCTGCTCGGCAAAGCTGTAATGCCGAGACCCCTCGGGCAGCCGCCCAAGAAGAGCCCACCTTCCTTGTGGAATGGGCCTTCACCGATTTTGGATGCGGCAATCCAGCCGCAGAATGAGCCTGCTGAATCGTGCTACAGATCCAGCGAGCAATAGTTTGCTTTGAAGCAGGAGCACCCAGCTTGTTGGATGCATACAGGATAAACAGCGAGTCAGTCTTCCTGACTCCAGCCGTCCTGGCTACATAGATCTTCAAAGCCCTGACTACATCAAGCAACTTGGAATCCTCCAAGTCACGAGTAGCCGCAGGCACCACAATAGGTTGGTTCAAATGAAAAGATGACACCACCTTCGGCAGAAATTGCGGACGAGTCCGTAATTCTGCCCTGTCCATATGGAAAACCAGATAGGGGCTTTTACATGACAAAGCCGCCAATTCTGACACACGCCTAGCCAAAGCTAAGGCCAATAGCATGACCACCTTCCACGTGAGATACTTTAGCTCCACGGTCTTAAGTGGCTCAAACCAGTGGGATTTCAGGAAACCCAACACCACGTTGAGATCCCAAGGTGCCACTGGTGGCACAAAAGGGGGCTGAATATGCAGCACTCCCTTAACAAACATCTGAACTTCAGGAAGAGAAGCCAGTTCCTTTTGAAAGAAAATGGATAGGGCCGAAATCTGGACCTTTATGGACCCCAACTTCAGGCCCATAGTCACTCCAGACTGTAGGAAGTGCAGGAACCGGCCCAGCTGGAATTCCTCTGTAGGGGTCTTCCTGGCCTCACACCAGGCAACATATTTTCGCCATATACGGTGATAGTGTTTTGCTGTCACGTCCTTCCTAGCCTTTATCAGCGTAGGAATAACTTCATCCGGAATGCCTTTTTCCGCTAGGATCCTGCGTTCAACCGCCATGCCGTCAAACGCAGCCGCGGTAAGTCTTGGAACAGACAGGGCCCCTGTTGCAACAGGTCTTGTCTGAGAGGCAGAGGCCATGGGTCCTCTGTGAGCATTTCTTGCAGTTCCGGGTACCAATTCGGAACAATGAGTATTGTTCTCACTCCTCTTTTTCTTACGATTCTCAGCACCTTGGGTATGAGAGGAAGAGGAGGAAACACATAAACCGACTGGAACACCCACGGTGTTACCAGGGCGTCCACAGCTATCGCCCGAGGGTCTCTTGACCTGGCGCAATACCTTTGTAGCTTTTTGTTGAGACCGGACGCCATCATGTCCACCTGTGGCAGTTCCCATCGATTTGCAATCTGAGTGAAGACTTCGTGATGAAGTCCCCACTCTCCCGGGTGGAGGTCGTGTCTGCTGAGGAAGTCTGCTTCCCAGTTGTCCACTCCCGGAATGAACACTGCTGACAGTGCTTGCACGCGATTCTCCGCCCAACGAAGAATCCTGGTGGCTTCTGCCATCACCACTCTGCTTCTTGTACCGGCCTGGCGGTTTACATGAGCCACTGCGGTGACGTTGTCTGACTGAATCAGCACC
Source organism: Pseudophryne corroboree (assembly GCF_028390025.1). Taxonomy (NCBI): domain Eukaryota; kingdom Metazoa; phylum Chordata; class Amphibia; order Anura; family Myobatrachidae; genus Pseudophryne; species Pseudophryne corroboree. Next base: position 1,160,224,452 of record NC_086444.1, read on the forward strand.
GGTTGGTTGCGAAGCAGAGGCTCCGCTTGACTCAGGGCGTTGTATATGGCCCTTAGTTCCAGGATATTTATGTGCAGACAAGCCTCCTGACTTGTCCACAACCCTTGGAAGTTTCTTCCCTGAGTGACTGCCCCCCCTCCTCGGAGGCTCGCATCCGTGGTCACCAGGACCCAGTCCTGTATGCCGAACCTGCGGCCCTCGAGAAGGTGAGCACTCTGCAGCCACCACAGAAGAGACACCCTGGCCCTCGGGGACAGGGTGATCAGCCGATGCATCTGAAGATGCGATCCGGACCACTTGTCCAACAGATCCCACTGAAAGATCCTCGCATGGAACCTGCCAAAGGGAATGGCTTCGTATGATGCCACCATCTTTCCCAGGACTCGCGTGCAGCGATGCACCGACACCTGTTTCGGTTTTAAGAGGTCTCTGACTAGAGTCACGAGCTCTTGAGCCTTCTCCGCCGGGAGAAACACCTTCTTCTGGTCCGTGTCCAGAATCATGCCCAGAAAAGGCAGACGCGTAGTAGGAATCAGCTGCGACTTTGGAATATTCAGAATCCAGCCGTGCTGTTGCAACACTTCCTGAGAGTGTGCTACGCTGATCAGCAACTGCTCTCTGGACCTCGCCTTTATGAGGAGATCGTCCAAGTATGGGATAATTGTGACTCCTTGCTTTCGAAGGAGCACCATCATTTCCGCCATTACCTTGGTAAATATTCTCGGTGCCGTGGAGAGCCCAAACGGCAACGTCTGGAATTGGTAATGACAGTCCTGTACCACAAATCTGAGGTACTCCTGATGAGGTGGATAAATGGGGACATGCAAGTAAGCATCCTTGATGTCCAGAGACACCATAAAATCCCCCTCTTCCAGGCTTGCAATGACCGCTCTGAGCGATTCCATTTTGAACTTGAATCTTTTCAGATAAATGTTCAGGGATTTTAAATTCAATATGGGTCTGACCGAACCGTCCGGTTTCGGTACCACAAACATTGCGGAATAGTATCCTCTTCCTTGTTGAAGGAGGGGAACCTTTACCACCACCTGCTGGAGATATAACTTGTGAATTGCCGCTAACACTACTTCCCTTTCTATGGGGGAAGCTGGCAGGGCCGATTTGAGGTAACGGTGAGGGGGCATCACTTCGAATTCCAGCTTGTATCCCTGAGACACAATCTGTATAGCCCAGGGATCCACCTGTGAGCGAACCCACTGGTGGCTGAAATTTCGGAGCCCCAGCGTCATGCGGTGGATTTAGTGGAAGCCGGGGAGGACTTCTGTTCCTGGGAACTAGCTGTATGGTGCAGCTTCTTTCCTCTACCCCTGCCTCTGGCAAGAAAGGACGCACCTCTGACCTTCTTGCTTCTCTGTGATCGAAAGGACTGCATTTGGTAATACGGTGCTTTCTTAGTCTGTGAGGGAATATATGGCAAAAAGTTTGACTTCCCAGCCGTAGCTGTGGAAACTAGGTCCGAGAGACCGTCCCCAAACAATTCCTCACCCTTGTAAGGTAACACCTCCATGTGCTTTTTGGAGTCGGCATCACCTGTCCATTGCCGAGTCCACAGGACCCTTCTGGCAGAAATTGACATTGCATTTATTCTAGAGCCCAGTAGGCAAATGTCCCTCTGGGCATCCCTCATATATAGGACAGCGTCTTTTATATGCCCCAGGGTCAGTAAAATGGTATCCTTGTCTAAGGTATCCATTTCCTCAGACAGATTATCTGTCCATGCTGCTACAGCACTACACATCCAGGCCGACGCAATTGCCGGCCTCAGTAGAGTACCTGAGTGTGTATAAACAGACTTCAGGATACTTTCCTGCTTCCTATCTGCAGGATCCTTTAGGGCGGCCGTATCCTGTGACGGCAGGGCCACCTTTTTAGATAAGCGTGTCAGAGCTTTATCTACCCTAGGGGAGGATTCCCAGCGCATCCTGTCCGTTGGCGGGAAAGGGTACGCCATAAGTAACCTTTTGGAAATCAACACTTTCTTATCGGGGGAATCCCACGCTTTTTCACATAATTCATTTAACTCATGTGAAGGGGGAAAAGTCACCTCTTGCTTTTTCTCCCCATACATATACACCCTTTTGTCAGGGACAGGGTTTACCTCTGATATGTGCAATACATCCTTCATTGCTATAATCATGTAGCGGATGGCTTTAGCCATTTTAGGCTGCAATTTTGCATCATCGTCATCGACACTGGAGTCAGAATCCGTGTCGATATCTGTGTCAACCATTTTGGATAGTGGGCGCTTCTGAGACCCTGACGGCCTCTGCACTGTAGGATTAGGTATGGGCTGAGACCCCGACTGTCCCAAGGCATCAGCTTTATCCAACCTTTTATGTAAGGAGTTTACATTATCATTTAACACCTTCCACATATCCATCCAATCAGGTGTCGTCGCCGTCGGCGGAGACACGTCATTCATCTGCACTTGCTCTGCCTCCACATAGCCCTCTTCGTCAAACATGTCGACACACGCGTACCGACACACCACACACACAGGGGATGCTCTATATGAGGACAGGACCCCCACAAGGCCTTTTGGAGAGACAGAGAGAGAGTATGCTAGCACATACCCCAGCGCTATATGACCCAGGAATCACACAGTAACTTAGTGTTTACCCAGTAGCTGCTGTATATATATTAAATGCGCTAAATTTATGTGCCCCCCCTCTCTTTTTACCCTTTCTACCGTGAGTCTGCAGGGGAGAGCCTGGGGAGCTTCCTCTCAGCGGAGCTGTGGAGAGAAAATGGCGCTGGTGAGTGCCGAGGAAGAAGGCCCCGCCCCCTCAGCGGCGGGCTTCTGTCCCGCGATTTTGTGCAAAATTAATGGCGGGGGCTCATGCATATAACAGTGTCCAACTGTATATATGCTGCTTTTGCCAGGAGGTATCTAATTGCTGCCCAGGGCGCCCCCCCCTGCGCCCTGCACCCTACAGTGACCGGAGTGTGTGGGTTAGTGTGGGCGCAATGGCGCACAGCTGCAGTGCTGTGCGCTACCTCATATGAAGACAGGAGTCTTCTGCCGCCGATTTTGACGTCTTCTTTCTTCAAACCGCCGGCTTCTGACTTCTGGCTCTGCGAGGGGGACGGCGGCGCGGCTCCGGGAACGGACGACAAGGTCAGGTCCTGTGTTCGATCCCTCTGGAGCTAATGGTGTCCAGTAGCCTAAGAAGCGCAACCTAGCCGCAGTTAGTAGGTTTGCTTCTCTCCCCTCAGTCCCACGTAGCAGAGAGTCTGTTGCCAGCAGAAGCTCTCTGAAAATAAAAAACCTAACTAAAATACTTTCTTATTAGCAAGCTCAGGAGAGCTCACTAAAAAGCAACCAGCTCTGTCCGGGCACAGATTCTAACTGAGGTCTGGAGGAGGGGCATAGAGGGAGGAGCCAGTGCACACCAGTAGTACAAAATCTTTCTTAGAGTGCCCAGTCTCCTGCGGAGCCCGTCTATTCCCCATGGTCCTTACGGAGTCCACAGCATCCACTAGGACGTTAGAGAAAAGTACTGATTATCGGTACTTTGCACATGCGCAGGACCCCCGGGTACACGTAATGTAGCATGCAGTGCGGCATCAGACTGTCAGTGACTGACCGTGTAATGCCGTTTACGGGCAGGGAGGTGGAAGCAACAGCCTCCGTTTCTCCAAATGGAGGTGTGTCGTCGCTGCTTAGGGGGTGAGGGAAGAGGTCAGTGATCTCTGTTGTTCGACAGAGATTTCCTTGTCTCTGTGACGGGCGGCTTGCATGTCAACATGAGTGCCGCAAGTCACCCAATGATGTGTGACCAATCCGATGATGCGTCTTAGGATGCAGGACGGATCACTACTGCAGCAGGAGGCATCTGCTTGTAATAGACGCCTCACGCTGCATCACCATACAGCGCTATCACTGCTGCTTCCAAGGAAGTGATATCAACTCCAACCACATCTGAATCAGGCCAAGTATGCTACAGAGCAGGGGTGAGGAACCTTTGGCCCTCCAGATGTTGTTGAACTAAACATACCAATATGCCCTGCTACAGTTTTGCTTTAACTGTTGCAGGGAATGCTGGGATGTGTAATTCAATAACAGCTGGAGGGCCGCAGGTTCTCCACCCCTGTTACAGAGGAACCAGGGCATTTAGCTGTTAAGCCCAGGGAAGCCATGCATTTGGAGGATAGAAAATGAGTGTCTTACCTGCCTGATTGACTTCAGTGTATTTCTTCCCTGCAGCCTGGTGCAGCTGAAGGCATGTTACTGATCATACAGAGCAGCTATGAGGAAGTCCCTTAAGAAGGAAAGGTGGGACTGTTTGTCTGTCAGTCTGGGCGGGAAAAGAAAAATATTATGTATAAACAGACTGTCTAGGGGCATTGATCTTGATGACAAAAGCTGGCAGGTAGCTAGATAGAAGGTCTCTGTTAGCTAGTGATAGGGCTGTTTGGGAAGTCTGTGTGAAGCCGAGAGCCTTTGTCAATCGCTCACATGAACATGAACTGTATGATGGTTACTGGTCTGTGGTCATCCTAACAAAACAAACCGTAGTGCATACCATTCATCCACTGCACTCGCCACTCATACTGTAGATCTGGGGTGCATGTGGTATGTGACCACATTGTCTATATAAATAAAAATCACAGGGGCTCTGCACTCCTCATTATAAAGCATGGGGGTATAGTTCTTAGTTTGTTCAAATTCAAGCTCAGAGCTGGATTGCCCAGGGGCAATGAACCTGTGGGGACCCCCACTACTACTAGTGTCAGCAATTCATGAGCGTGCGCGCACACACACACACACCGCACAGCTGTGTCTTACCTGGACACTGCAGCATGGACAGGGCCAGTGGGCTGCCGCCGCACCACCCACAGATGCGGCTGGCTCACATCCTTCGACTGCGAGACTGCATTTATGAAGAGCTGAGCCACCGGAGGGACTCCTTCAGAATGTGCTGTCTGATTGACTTCACACAGCACTGTGTGGGGGCCATGGGACGACCGCCCCTGTCGCCCCTCCCTTAATCCGGCCCTATTCAAGTTTGCAGTCACCATTTTTCTGCAAGTCCTACTCTTCTACTGAAAATGATAAACACAGCAATTGTTATACCATTAGGACTGTCTGGGTTTTTTTTCCCTTCTCTTTCCTGACCAGACCTTTCCTCCTCTCTCTTAATAGTGCTCCCTCCACTGTTTCTTCTCCTCTTTATCCTTCTCTTGCTTGCCTCTCGTCTGTCTTTTTCTTTTAATTTATTTTAGTGGGGGATAGCGATACCACATATCTCACTATGTAATGTATTGCATGATCAGGTACTTAACAGTCAATAGTTCTACAGTAGGGGTGGCCAACCAGTCAAAGTCAAAAAGCCAGAAAAGATATCTAGTCAAGTGAAAGCCAGTATCATTGCACGTGCAAATTGGGGGCGTGGCCTAGTTGTCACAAAGCCACAACCCATTTTTGTGCGCACACCTTTCGATGTGACCTTTGTAGGAGTATGACCTTGTGTCTCAACCCCGTTTTCAGTCACGTTGTACAGGCCACATACATATAATGCCCCAATACAGTGCCACATACATTAATGCTCAACACCACTGTTGCTGTGCTGGTCTAGGTGGCTGCTGAGGGCTGGCCTGGACGGCTGCTGCGGGCTGGCCTGGGCGGCTACAGCTGCCGCCCGCTTCTGAGCCTGAGGGGAGGAGAGCGTACGCCTCCCCTGCCCCTCAGCAAGTCACTTACGCATATTAATTATGGTGCCGGCTCGTGAGCCAATGACAGCTTGCGGTCCAACAGCCGAGCTCTGACTGGCTCCCGGGCCGGCGCCCTTAGAAATGCTTGTGCTGCAATCGGGAGCAGTGTGCCGGGCAGCGGGAACCATGCTGCATGCGGATGGAGAAAAAAGAGCCGCATGCGGCTTGAGAGCTGCAGGTTGGCCACCGATGTTCTACAGCAGTGGTTCTCAAACTCGGTCCTCAGGACCCCACACGGTTCATGTTTTCCAGGTCACCCAGCAGCTGCACTCTGTATCACCAACTGTCACATTTAAAAAATCTACAGGTAACCTGGAAAACATGGACCGTGTGGGGTCCTGAAGACAGAGTTTGAGAACCTGTGTTCTACAGTATACCACATAATGAATCCTCCAACTTAACTGTATATGATGCAGTGCCAACTATTGTATCTGTTGGAGATGCACTCAAAACGCGTGGTAGGACTACTGTATATTGGAAGCTTTGGGTGTATTATTTAAGGTCTAGAACCTGTAAATTCATGTTTCATTACCGCTTTAAGAGATGCTCACCAAAACGTGCTAGCTGGTTAACTTTCAAAAAAAGAGCGGCAACGTTTTTAAATGTCGCCTAAAAAAAGTGGAGAGCAAAGGGTAGAGGAACAGCATCAGTGGGAGAATTAGCTGCTATTTAATAGCATTTGATTTTCCAGGCAATATTTACTTTGATTTCCGCTAATTGCGGTGTTTCAGCTGCTCTCTGGGGCCTTTGAGAAATGTTTTCTTTTACATCTCGCAATAGAATGCTTCCAGCAAAACTAAATAATACACACACAGGAATTATTCATCACGTACCAGGATCTGTAATGAGGGACTGCATGAAAGGGAATAAATAACAGATATTTTGCAGAGATAAAACAATTTACACAGAGACACAAAGCACACAGACAAGGGTATCAATTAGCTGGTTAGCACTTTGTTCATTTTAGTTGAGCAATGTGAAAAGAAAAATTATTTGCATAGACTTTTTATATTCCCATTATAAAACAGGAAAAGAAAATATGTTCTTCGTGACTGTAAGTAGCGATGGAAGCTGTGAAGTAACGATGACAGGAGACCTTGGGGGGGTTCTACCAAGTTTTTGAGGAGCTTCATTAACAGACCAGTGATAAAAACCAGGACAATACAATCCCTGCATTAGATTGTGGACATTTAAAAGTTAAACATGCAATTATACTTGTATAGAGTGAGGGCTTTTATAAATGATGTTCTTCATGAGGGTATGTAGTCATTTTGTTAACATTCATTAAGACACTGAATGTCGACTGTCACAATTGCGACATTACAGGTTTACGGTTGGGCTGCCGTTAGGGTTAGAGCTCTAACACTCAAAAATTGTTATGCCGACTTGCACAATGTGGATATCATGACCACGTCACACGTCCATGATCTACCACACATGAAAATCAGGGTTCTTCTTACCATGAGTTGAGTGGAGAGCCTCACACCTCAGGAAGAGCTAGTCTAAAGGTGGGTACACACTGACAGATATATCTGCAGATCAATTGATCGGCAGATATATCTATGGACAGATTGGGCAGTGTGTTGAGCATACACACTGCCCGATCCGTCGGGGACTGGCGTCATGAACTCAGTTCAGCTGTCAATCACCGCCGGCCGCCGCAGCATGTGTACAGGCAGCCGGCTGGGGGCCGACACGATATGTCTCTGAACGACGGAGTTCACAGACATATCGCCCATTCACACTGGCCGACGGACCCGCGATATATCGGCCACTGTGTGCCCACCTTTAGTCCCTTACTTAAAATTGTAGTTGGTTTAAACTTTAAAGTCACATTTTAGTCTCTTTTTTTCTTCGATTTTAGTCAAGATTTAGTTAGTGGCCCTCAGTTTCCATTTAAGTCTAGTTTTAGTCATTTTTAGTCTTGAAATAAAAAACATGTCAACAATTACTTGTAGTCCAAATTTTTGTGGACAAAAATTAATACTGCTGGGACATAGACCCCAACTCACCTGACACCAGCATACGGCTCTCCCCCGCCCAATATATGGTGCAGCTATGTCTCTGGGATGTGGTAGGCATCCTGACAAGCAGGATCCCAGCGATCAGAAGACCGGCGCCAGAATCCATACACCTGTCAGAATACAGACACCGGAATGCCAAATGAAAGTATGTCGGGAAGGGTTAGGGATAAGCTGCGGGTAGGGAGTTTAGTTTGTCGCCCCCGTCGGATTGTAGCAGTCAGGATACCAGTGTCGGTATTCTGACCGCCGGCATCCCCTACCTAACCCATATCTCTCCAAGACAGTGACAGATATCAGCCTACACTTCCTCCTGTAGTCACCGACAATGTAGTAAGGATACCCTCCTCCCTGTACAATGTTTGCTTCTGCTATCAGTCACTGTGGTCCTAAAGCTGGGTACACACCGAGACTATGATCGGCCCGATACATCATTTCTAGCCGAATTGGAACAACATATCGGGCCAGTGGCAAACGCAGGATTTCTAGAGGGGGGTTTCCAAATGCAGAACAATGCGGAACATTGGAGCAAGTACGGGAGTCTGGGGGAGCAGTAGAAGAACCTAGTAACAACCCTGGACATTAATGTAAACAATGGTCCTTTTGTACACTGGAAACTGTATTGAATACAGTATTAATATTTAACACTATAGATTGTCTATAGTATAGGCTGTATCAAACATATAGTATAGGCTATTAAATCATATACAGTAAATAAGAGAAGTGGTCAGGAAAAGGTTAAACATACCATAATATATAAATAAATAAAAAAAATAAGAATTTACTTACCGATAATTCTATTTCTCGTAGTCCGTAGTGGATGCTGGGGACTCCGTCAGGACCATGGGGATTAGCGGCTCCGCAGGAGACAGGGCACAAAAGTAAAAGCTTTAGGATCAGGTGGTGTGCACTGGCTCCTCCCCCTATGACCCTCCTCCAAGCCTCAGTTAGGATACTGTGCCCGGACGAGCGTACACAATAAGGAAGGATTTTGAATCCTGGGTAAGACTCACACCAGCCACACCAATCACACTGTACAACCTGTGATCTGAACCCAGTTAACAGCATGATAACAGCGGAGCCTCTGAAAAGATGGCTCACAACAATAATAACCCGATTTTTGTAACAATAACTATGTACAAGTATTGCAGACAATCCGCACTTGGGATGGGCGCCCAGCATCCACTACGGACTACGAGAAATAGAATTATCGGTAAGTAAATTCTTATTTTCTCTGACGTCCTAAGTGGATGCTGGGGACTCCGTCAGGACCATGGGGATTATACCAAAGCTCCCAAACGGGCGGGAGAGTGCGGATGACTCTGCAGCACCGAATGAGAGAACTCCCGGTCCTCCTCAGTCAGGGTGTGCCCCTGACCAAGTAGCTGCTCGGCAAAGTTGTAAAGCCGAGACCCCTCGGGCAGCCGCCCAAGATGAGCCCACCTTCCTTGTGGAATGGGCATTTACATATTTTGGCTGTGGCAGGCCTGCCACAGCATGTGCAAGCTGAATTGTACTACACATCCAACTAGCAATCGTCTGCTTAGAATCAAGAGCACCCAGTTTATTGGGTGCATACAGGATAACAGCAAGTCAGTTTTCCCGACTCCAGCCGTCCTGGAAACCTATATTTTCAGGGCCCTGACAACATCTAGCAACTTGGAGTCCTCCAAGTCCCTAGTAGCCGCAGGTACCACAATAAGCTGGTTCAGGTGAAACACTGACACCACCTTAGGGAGAAACTGGGGACGAGTCCGCAGCTCTGCCCTGTCCGAATGGACAATCAGATATGGGCTTTTGTGAGACAAAGCCGCCAATTCTGACACTCGCCTGGCCGAGGCCAGGGCCAACAGCATGGTCACTTTCCATGTGAGATATTTCAAATCCACAGATTTGAGCGGTTTAAACCAATGTGATTTGAGGAATCCCAGAACTACGTTGAGATCCCACAGTGCCACTGGAGGCACAAAAGGGGGTTGTATATGCAGTACTCCCTTGACAAACTTCTGGACTTCAGGAACTGAAGCCAATTCTTTCTGGAAGAAAATCGACAGGGCCGAAATTTGAACCTTAATGGACCCCAATTTGAGGCCCATAGACACTCCTGTTTGCAGGAAACGCAGGAATCGACCGAGTTGAAATTTCTTCGTGGAGCCTTCCTGGCCTCACACCACGCAACATATTTTCGCCACATGTGGTGATAATGTTGTGCGGTCACCTCCTTCCTGGCTTTGACCAGGGTAGGAATGACCTCTTCCGGAATGCCTTCTTCCCTTAGGATCCGGCGTTCAACCGCCATGCCGTCAAACGCAGCCGCGGTAAGTCTTGGAACAGACATGGTACTTGCTGAAGCAAGTCCCTTCTTAGCGGCAGAGGCCATGAGTCCTCTGTGAGCATCTCTTGAAGTTCCAGGTACCAAGTCCTTCTTGGCCAATCCGGAGCCACGAGTATAGTTCTTACTCCTCTACGTCTTATAATTCTCAGTACCTTGGGTATGAGAAGCAGAGGAGGGAACACATACACTGACTGGTACACCCACGGTGTTACCAGAACGTCCACAGCTATTGCCTGAGGGTCTCTTGACCTGGCGCAATACCTGTCCAGTTTTTTGTTCAGGCGGGACGCCATCATGTCCACCTTTGGTCTTTCCCAATGGTTCACAATCATGTGGAAGACTTCCCGATGAAATCCCCACTCTCCCGGGCGTCGGAATGAACACTGCTGACAGTGCTATCACCTGATTTTCCGCCCAGCGAAGAATCCTTGCAGTTTCTGCTATTGCCCTTCTGCTTCTTGTGCCGCCCTGTCTGTTTACGTGGGCGACTGCCGTGATGTTGTCCCACTGGATCAATACCGGCTGACCTTGAAGCAGAGGTCTTGCTAAGCTTAGAGCATTGTAACTTGCCCTTAGTTCCAGTATATTTATGTGGAGAGAATTCTCCAGACTTGATCACACTCCCTGGAAATTTTTTTCCCCTGTGTGACTGCTCCCCAGCCTCTCAGGCTGGCATCCCTGGTCACCAGGACCCTTCCTGAATGCCGAACCTGCGGCCCATTAGTAGATGAGTACTTTGCAGCCACCGCAGAAGAAACACCCTTGTCCTTGGAGACAGGGTTATCCGCTGATGCATCTGAAGATGCGATCCGGACCATTTTTCCAGCAGATCCCACTGAAAAGTTCTTGCGTGAAAAACTGCCGAATGGAATCGCTTCGTAAGAAGCCACCATTTTTCCCAGGACCCTTGTGCAATGATGCACTGACACTTTTCCTGGTTTTAGGAGGTTCCTGACTAGCTCGGATAACTCCCTGGCTTTCTTCTCCGGGAGAAACACCCTTTTCTGAACTGTGTCCAGAATCATCCCTAGGAACAGCCGATGTGTCGTCGGAAACAACTGCGGTTTTGGAATATTTAGAATCCACCCGTGCTGTCGTAGAACTACTTGAGATAGTGCTACTCCGACCTCCAACTGTTCTCTGGACCTTGCTCTTATCAGGAGGTCGTCCATTTTCTTTGAAGAAGAATCATCATTTCGGCCATTACCTTGGTAAAGACCCGGGGTGCCGTGGACAATCCAAACGGCAGCGTCTGAAACTGATAGTGACAGTTCTGTACCACGAACCTGAGGTACCCTTGGTGAGAAGGGCAAATTGGGACATGGAGGTAAGTATCCCTGATGTCCCGGGACACCCTATAGTCCCCTTCTTCCTGGTTCGCTATCACTGCTCTGAGTGACTCCATCTTGATTTGAACCTTTGTAAGTGTTCAAATATTTCAGATTTAGAATAGGTCTCACCGAGCCTTCTGGCTTCAGTACCACAACATAGTGTGGAATAATACCCCTTTCCTTGTTGTAGGAGGGGTACTTTGATTATCACCTGCTGGGAATACAGCTTGTGAATTGTTTCCAATACTGCCTCCCTGTCGGAGGGAGACGTTGGTAAAGCAGACTTCAGGAACCTGCGAGGGGGAAACGTCTCGACTTTCCAATCTGTACCCCTGGGATCCTACTTGGAGGATCCAGGGGTCCTGTACGGCCCCAGCGTCATGCTGAGAAACTTGGCAGAAGCGGTGGAGGCTTCTGTTCCTGGGAATGGGCTGCCTGCTGCAGTCTTCTTCCCTTTCCTCTATCCCTGGGCAGATATGACTCTTATGGGGACGAAAGGACTGAGGCTGAAAAGACGGTGTCTTTTTCTGCAGAGATGTGACTTAGGGTAAAAACGGTGGATTTTCCAGCAGTTGCCGTGGCCACCAGGTCCGATGGACCGACCCCAAATAACTCCTCCCCTTTATACGGCAATACTTCTTTGTGCCGTTTGGAATCTGCATCACCTGACCACTGTCGTGTCCATAAACATCTTCTGGCAGATATGGACATCGCACTTACTCTTGATGCCAGAGTGCAAATATCCCTCTGTGCATCTCGTATATATAGAAATGCATCCTTTAAATGCTCTATAGTCAATAAAATACTGTCCCTGTCAAGGGTATCAATATTTTTAGTCAGGGAATCCGACCAAGCCACCCCAGCTCTGCACACCCAGGCTGAGGCGATCGCTGGTCGCAGTATAACACCAGTATGTGTGTATATACTTCTTAGGATATTTTCCAGCCTCCTATCAGTTGGCTCCCTGAGGACGGCCCTATCCGGAGACGGTACCGCCACTTGTTTTGATACGCGTGTGAGCGCCTTATCCACCCTAAGGGGTGTTTCCCAACGCGCCCTAACTTCTGGCGGGAAAGGGTATACCGCCAATAATTTTCTATCGGGGGAAACCCACGCATCATCACACACTTCATTTAATTTATCTGATTCAGGAAAAACTACCGGTAGTTTTTTCACACCCCACATAATACCCTTTTTTGTGGTACTTGTAGTATCAGAAATATGTAACACCTCCTTCATTGCCCTTAACAAGTAACGTGTGGCCCTAAAGGAAAATACGTTTGTTTCTTCACCGTCGACACTGAAATCAGTGTCCGTGTCTGTGTCGACCGACTGAGGTAAATGGGCGTTTTAAAGCCCCTGACGGTGTTTGAGACGCCTGGACAGGTACTATTTTTTTGCCGGCCGTCTCTGTTGACATTATCACGTAATTCCTTGAATAAGCCATCCATTCCGGTGTCGACTCCCTAGAGAGTGACATCACCATTACAGGCAATTGCTCCGCCTCCTCACCAACATCGTCCTCATACATGTCGACACACACGTACCGACACACAGCACACACACAGGGAATGCTCTGATAGAGGACAGGACCCCACTAGCCCTTTGGGGAGACAGAGGGAGAGTTTGCCAGCACACACCAAAAACGCTATAATTATACAGGGACAACCTTTATATAAGTGTTTTTCCCTAATAGCATTTTAATATATATAGTCATATCGCCAAATAAGTGCCCCCCCTCTCTGTTTTAACCCTGTTACTGTAGTGCAGTGCAGGGGAGAGCCAGGGAGCCTTCCCACCAACATTTCTGTGAGGGAAAATGGCGCTGTGTGCTGAGGAGAATAGGCCCCGCCCCCTTTTCGGCGGGCTTCTTCTCCCGTTTTTCTGAGACCTGGCAGGGGTTAAATACATCCATATAGCCCCCAGGGGCTATATGTGATGTATTTTTAGCCAGAATAAGGTACTATCATTGCTGCCCAGGGCGCCCCCCCCAGCGCCCTGCACCCTCAGTGACCGCTGCTATGAAGTGTGCTGACAACAATGGCGCACAGCTGCAGTGCTGTGCGCTACCTTATGAAGACTGAAAAGTCTTCTGCCGCCGGTTTCTGGACCTCTTCACTTTTCGGCATCTGCAAGGGGGTCGGCGGCGCGGCTCCGGGACGAACCCCAGGGTGAGACCTGTGTTCCGACTCCCTCTGGAGCTAATGGTGTCCAGTAGCCTAAGAAGCCAATCCATCCTGCACGCAGGTGAGTTCACTTCTCTCCCCTAAGTCCCTCGATGCAGTGAGCCTGTTGCCAGCAGGGCTCACTGAAAATAAAAAACCTAACAAAACTTTTACTCTAAGCAGCTCTTTAGGAGAGCCACCTAGATTGCACCCTTCTCGGCCGGGCACAAAAATCTAACTGAGGCTTGGAGGAGGGTCATAGGGGGAGGAGCCAGTGCACACCACCTGATCCTAAAGCTTTTACTTTTGTGCCCTGTCTCCTGCGGAGCCGCTAATCCCCATGGTCCTGACGGAGTCCCCAGCATCCACTTAGGACGTCAGAGAAAATAAAATAAATACACAAACATAATAGAACCAGTACTGTACTTTCTAACCACACATTCTCCCACCTCATGGTAAGGCTCCTCTCTCTTCTTCCTGGTAGCCTCTCTCGTCTTGATAGAAGAAGCTGCTACCACTGGGCATGTGCAGCAGCTCTGCTCTGTCCCTTACACTGCATGATATGGCAGCAGCTCTTGTAATCGTATTTTATACCATTGCTATTGTTGTTATAATCTGAGCCACTTGCCAAGAGGGGGGTTTCCGAGCAACCAGAACACCCCCCCCCCCCCCACCCCCTGCGTTTGCCTATGCGGGCATCTCATTTAGTGTGTATGACCGATATGCGGGTGCCGACGGTCGCTAACACCATCGCCCGCTCAGCCCTGGTGCACATACCAACACGCTAGTGACATCGTGTATGCCAATGAAGGACAGAACAGCGACATTTCCATCCTTCATTAGCTCATTCTGATGTGTACCAAGGATCAGATAAGTGTGTTCAGGACACATCGCTCAGTGGTTGCGGCAGCACATCTGATCTGGCTGTAGCTTGTTACTGCCACTAGGTCTGGAGCCCACAGGTAGAAGTGGAGAAATTGAATAGTTCCTTAAAGTACAAAAGTTTAACTTTTGCACCAGAGTTCCCTCCTCTCTTCTACATTATATTTTATTTAAAAGTCATCAAACCTAAAATACTAAGTTTGGGGGCATCCTCTATCACTACATTTCTAGATGTAGATTTAATATAATCAAGTCATCAGAAAACAGATGGCCGGTTCTAGCATATGGCCTCCATTCTCCAACCATTCTGCTTTCCAGGAGCACTTTTGCAATTTAAAGGCGGTAATTCAGAGTGGATCGCAGCAGCAAATTTGTTAGCAGTTGGGCAAAACCATGTGCACTGCAGGTGGGGCAGATATAACATGTGCAGAGAGAGTTATGTAGCCCATACACTTGTGCGATACGGCATAAAATCCTTCGATTTTGACCGCATCTGTGAGATAAATTGAAGGTTTGTATGCACATTTTTGGCACCATGCGACGCGATGCGCAGGCACGTCGGTCGAATGTCGCGTCGCATAGTCTTATGTGCTGCACTTAATAATTGTCGCATCGCAGTGCGATTGCATGTGTTTTTAAAAACACAAGCAATATATCGCACTGCGATGCGTGATGGGCACCCGCCGGGAGCGGGCAGAAGCCGCTCCCACTCGGTGGTGAAGTGCCCATCACGTGATTACCATGCGATCTTTGGCAGATTTCATCGCACCTGAACTGCCGATGCAATGCCCTCGCGTCGCAGGGCATCGCACAAGTGTATGGGCACCATTAGATTTGGGTGGGTTATTTTGTTTCTGTACAGGGTATACTGGCTGCCTTATTTTTAATCAGCCCCTCCGCAGTGCACAAGGTTTTGCCCAACTGCTGACAAATTTGTTGCTGCGATCAACTCAGAATTACCCCCATAGTTCCTGTCAGTAGGCTGGAGTTGCAGGGTACTGCACTGCCATCACTATTCTCTGTCCTTCAACCAACAGGTGAACACCTAGGGGTCCATGTCTGGTATATGCAGCCTGAGGCTTGCTGTGAGCCCTCACACAATGCCATGAAAAACACTAAGTTTAGTCTAGTGGAAGCCTTCGGGGATCATAAACGAAGTGAATCCCCAGTTTTTCCTCACTACGCCTGGCTGGGTGACTCGCTGATCATCAAGGTGCACGCTTACTCTCCACTTTCAGGACACACCCCTAATAAATTGTTTACATTTACCCACTAACACATGGCGCAGTTTAGCTCATCATTGGCTTAAATCATACATGTTTACTTGCTCTGCTCCACAAAACGAGGTGGACTGGCGCACTTACTCATGTAACGTCCTCACTTCTACCTGTGCAAGGCCCTGCACACACCCAAAAGCAGCAGCCCAGCTCCTTTTATCAGCCTTGGGCAAAATATGGGCACACTGGACCTTATTCAGGTATGTTAGCAAACCAAAAAAAGCACACTAATGGGCAAAACCATGTGCACTGCAGGTGGGGTAGATGTAACATGTGCAGAGAGATACATTTGGGTGGGGTGTGTTCAAACTGAAATCTAAATTGCAGTGTAAAACTAAAGCAGCCAGTATTTACCCTGCACAGAAACAATAGAACCCACCCAAATCTAACTCTCTCTGCACATGTTACATCCGCCCCACCTGCAGTGCACATGGTTTTGCCCATTAGTGTGCTTTTTTGGTTTGCTAACAAACCTGAATAACCCCCCCACTGTGCGCCCAAAACGTGGCATGCACTCTGCACACGCACATATATATATATATATATATATATATATATATATATAATAAATCAATCACCATTTTATGTAGCATGACCTCTTATCCCTTTTTCGCTTGTGGACATACTTCTCTCATTCACACACACTATACAAAATTTACACACGTGCACACACACGCACACACACACACACACACACACACATCCGTACTGCTAGAAGGTAACTCCCGCATGCCGCGGATTGCACAGTGTAACAGAACAGAATGCGATTATCTCATGCAATGTAGCAGAACACAAACAGATATAAATGAACACAAACACGAGCTTTGATCGGTGTCTGCGTATAAAATAAATAAATAAAAGCAAAATGTGTGATTTCTGAGTTGAAATCCAAGGTCATAAGAAAATGAAAATAACATCATTACTCAGTCTAACAAGCTTGCCCTGACGAGCCGTCTTTATAGCCCATTCTATCAAAATCATTTGTTATGGCCTCTTCTATTTCTCCAACTGAACAGTGTTTATCACCTCATTAGAGAGCTGGAAAGAATAAGCAAATTAGCTCAATAGTCAGATTTGATTAGCACAGATTTTGCTGTCCGCACCTGTAGAACCTCTGGTGTCATTATATTCTCAGTGACATGGGATAACTCCACATAAGGGCCACAGAGAGACGGGATGTGGAAGTGAGTACGGTTAGGAGCTTTGTATGCAGGGGCTGGTTCTGCAGTTATTCATACTTGGCGATACGAGTCGCCTTATTGATGTACGTATTGCAGCGCTGTGTCACTTTCATGTGCTGCCGTATTTCATGTTTTCCTCTAGCTCAACGCAAGACCGTACAAGTCACGCGCGCTCATCTCTCCCAATCTCGTCTCCTACAAGCTGCAGACTCAGCCAAATTGTGGAATAAACCAGTGGTCATGAAGATGAAGCCTATCAGCTCTCTACAAACTACTGGCGCATATTGTGCTTGTGCCTCATGCCTCTATGTACTGTAGATAGTGTGATAGATATATCGTATCAGCTGGCTTTGATGGTCAGACCCGGAGGTCTTCAAGACAGCCTCATATATGCAGCATGACGCAGATGGTAGCACTTACACGGGGCATCACTGGGAGTATTTTATACCTTTATAACTACTATATGGGGCAGGAATTTCATTCTAAACATAGGACCGAATTCAGTAAGGATAGCAAATTCTACTAATCAGCAGAATATGCTATCCTTTTCCTTGCATCCTGGGGGCCGCCCATCGCAGGGCAAGGCCGCCGAGCATGCTGACCAGCGCCTCCCCCCTTGATGAAGCACAAATTGCGATCGCCTCGCAATTTCTGCTTCATTGTAGAAATTAGTGATGGCTCCTGCCAGCGCAGCATAGCTGCGCCCGCAGCAGCCCCGCCGCCACGTTAGTGATTGCGACAGCTGCGTGTGACGTCACACAGCCGCCGCCATCAAGCCCCCGTTTGGCCGCAACGCTCTGTCTCCTCCCTGGAAACAGAGTGCTGCCCCCACCCCGCTTCTGCCTGATTGACAGGCAGGAGAAATATAGTTTTAAGAGGTAATCGGGTGCGCAATAAGATCCAGAAATCAGCTCAGTGATAATATAAATGAAGTTTCACCTACTTCACAGAATTATCAATCATTACACAGATAATATACTCCACTTTAGCGCTCTCCGGATTTAACACGCCACTTATATATAACAAAATTCTTCAAGAGGCCACAACCTGTATAATATGTGTCTCTAATGGCATATACCAATTAGAGTACACACAGAAGAAAACAAAAGGCACACAATAGTGTAAAGTCTTTTTATCGAGAGGTGGTGATTCTTATTTCAATACATCACACTCACAAGGTTCCATAAGGTTTTAGGCATATCGTGATTTCTTTATATCAGACGGTCTGTCCAATTCCACAAGATCAAAGAAAGAGGGAGGGAGACCACTTCTTCTAAGGATTCAATATCCTGCCACTCCAGGTACCATATAACAAAGAAAAAAGCAAATAGTGCAGCAAGCCCTTACACAAACTGGTATTTATTTAAAAAAAGATGCACTCACGTGTTACATAGGTAAAAAAGGCATATCACAAAGCATTATTCCCGATTTCCCAAAAGACACCTCACTGGCTCGCTGAGATATTTCTTACAGCATGTATAGTCAGAGTCCCGGAAACTCACGGCTTTCCTTCCAGGTGGTGAATATGGAATCTCAGGAATCGTCAGGATACCCAGCACAATCCCGCTTAACGCGTTTCGGTTGTAACCTTTCTCAAAAGCGGATTGTGCTACACTAAAATCTTCCCCTATATATACCCCCTAAAGTCCTCAAACAAGTTTCAGGTGTCATAATTAAAAATTACAATGTTTAAAAACCGCCGCGCCTCCGCGGCCGTCACTTCCGGTCACATGGTATCGCATCTCCCATCGACTTCCGGCCGGCGGCACACTCATTTCCGTGCGGTTCAAAATGCGTTCCAACTCAGATGATGTAATTTCCGGCCGCTACGTATTCATTTTCATGCGGTTTAACAAGCATTTCGACACCTCTGACATCATTTCCAGATATACAATACATCTCATAGAGCCGCTTTCTCTTCATATAGTAATGTTTGCGGGTCAGATGCGTTCCGGGAGTTGTTCGTGAATATAGTTATATTATAGCAATATGGCATCATAAAGTGCATATAGGAGAGATAAAAAACAAAGAACAAGAAACATATCAATAGCAGCAACTATAAGATTTGTAAGATCCCTATTCTAATACATAATTATAAAGTGCATTTATCAATTTAAAAACCATTTTAACTCAAATTCCCCGTTAAGGCCATGAGGTACTAATGTCTTTAAATTAAAAATCCATTTCATTTCGGTTTTTGCTAACCTAGTCTCAATATTTTTATTTTTCCATGTACCCTTAACTTGTTCAATACCCCAAAAGTTTTTTATTGCACATTCCTTTGAATTGTGTTGTTGTTTAAAGTGCATCGAAAGGGTATGTGTTTCTAATCCCTTTCTATTATAATAGATGTGTTCGCACAGCCTAGTTTTTAACATTCTTGTAGTCTTCCCCACGTAAATGAGACCACATTTACATTCGATGGCATAAACAACGTTCTTCGATGTACAAGTGATAAAGTGATTTATTTTATAACAATTCCCATTTATTTTAATTTCTCTATATTTAGATGTATTAGTCTTCACGGTTTTACAAACTAAACATGACCCACAACGATGGAAGCCCCGCACTCGTTCACTACTTCGTTTTTGTTCGTTGAGAGAACTTCTGACAAGTTTATCTTTTAATGACTTTGATTTTTTATATATAAAAGATGGCCTAGTGGGGATTTTCCCTGTTAGAATGGGATCCTGTTCTAACAGTTTCCAGTTGTTTTTTTATAATTGTCTCTATATCTTTATGTAAACAGCTGTATTCAGAGACAAAGGCCCATTCAAAATTTTCTTTTGATTCTTTTTTAGGTTTTTCAATTAAAAGTTCATTTCTCACTAATTGGGCTGTTTTATCCTTTGCTGCTATTAATTTATGTCTTTGATAACCCTTATCTTCAAAACATTTTGACATTTCAGCTATTTCCATATTGCAAGTATGTGGATCAGAGCAATTTCGTTTTACTCTAACGAACTGGCTAAAGGGTATACCCTCCAACCAATTAGTATGGTGTTGACTATTTCTTTCTATAAAGGAATTGGAGTCAGTGGGCTTTTTGTAAATTTTAGTCTCCAATTGGAGATCTCTTACATAAATACTGAGGTCAAGAAAATGGACCTCATTTTTACTTGTATTAAATGTTAGATTAATATTCTTATCATTTAAATTTAATTGACTACAAAAAATGTTTACATTCTCCTCACTTCCTCTCCATACAAATAAAATGTCATCGATAAAGCGGTGCCAGGACACCAGGCCTGCCCCTGCCAACTCACCATGCCACACCGCCGTCTCTTCCCAGTGTGACATAAATAAGTTGGCATAACTAGGGGCAAACCTGGTGCCCATGGCAGTGCCCACCTGTTGAAGATAATAGTCTCCATTAAAATAAAAATAATTATTTTGTAAAATGAACAAGATACTCTCCAAAATAAATTCTTTCATAGGGTCCTCCATGTTACTTTTATCCAAAAAATATGATACAGCCTGTATTCCTAAAGCCGGTTGAATGATAGTGTACAGGGTACTCACATCTGCTGTACACAGAATACATTCTGAATCCCATTTTACTGTCTGTAACTTTCTGAGGGTATCCCCTGTGTCCTTTAGATAGGATTTACTTTTAGTTACTAAAGGCTGCAGGAAGGAATCTACTAAGGCTGAAAGATTTGATGTTATTCCGTTGCAGCCAGAAATAATTGGTCTACCAGGGGGGTGGAGTGGATCCTTATGAACCTTAGGTAATATATATATAGTGGGTACACTGGGTTCTTTAATATTGATGAAGTCATGCTCATCTTTTGAAATAAGACCTTTTTCTAATGCTCTAGATGTTATATCTTTAAGAGCATCAACAATTTTACATGTAGGGTCATTTTTTAAACGTTTGTATGTATCACCTTCTTTCAGTTGTTTTTCGATTTCATTTATATATTTCTGTCTGCAACGGAATAACATCAAATCTTTCAGCCTTAGTAGATTCCTTCCTGCAGCCTTTAGTAACTAAAAGTAAATCCTATCTAAAGGACACAGGGGATACCCTCAGAAAGTTACAGACAGTAAAATGGGATTCAGAATGTATTCTGTGTACAGCAGATGTGAGTACCCTGTACACTATCATTCAACCGGCTTTAGGAATACAGGCTGTATCATATTTTTTGGATAAAAGTAACATGGAGGACCCTATGAAAGAATTTATTTTGGAGAGTATCTTGTTCATTTTACAAAATAATTATTTTTATTTTAATGGAGACTATTATCTTCAACAGGTGGGCACTGCCATGGGCACCAGGTTTGCCCCTAGTTATGCCAACTTATTTATGTCACACTGGGAAGAGACGGCGGTGTGGCATGGTGAGTTGGCAGGGGCAGGCCTGGTGTCCTGGCATTACTTTATCGATGATATTTTATTTGTATGGAGTGGAAGTGAGGAGAATTTAAAAAAAAATTGTAGTCAATTAAATTTAAATGATAAGAATATTAATCTAACATTTAATACAAGTAAAAATGAGGTCCATTTTCTTGACCTCAGTATTTATGTAAGAGATCTCCAATTGGAGACTAAAATTTACAAAAAGCCCACTGACTCCAATTCCTTTATAGAAAGAAATAGTCAACACCATACTAACTGGTTGGAGGGTATACCCTTTAGCCAGTTCGTTAGAGTAAAACGAAATTGCTCTTATCCACATACTTGCAATATGGAAATAGCTGAAATGTCAAAATGTTTTGAAGATAAGGGTTATCAAAGACATAAATTAATAGCAGCAAAGGATAAAACAGCCCAATTAGTGAGAAATGAACTTTTAATTGAAAAACCTAAAAAAGAATCAAAAGAAAATTTTGAATGGGCCTTTGTCTCTGAATACAGCTGTTTACATAAAGATATAGAGACAATTATAAAAAAACAACTGGAAACTGTTAGAACAGGATCCCATTCTAAAAGGGAAAATCCCCACCAGGCCATCTTTTATATATAAAAAATCAAAGTCATTAAAAGATAAACTTGTCAGAAGTTCTCTCAACGAACAAAAACGAAGTAGTGAACGAGTGCGGGGCTTCCATCGTTGTGGGTCATGTTTAGTTTGTAAAACCGTGAAGACTAATACATCTAAATATAGAGAAATTAAAATAAATGGGAATTGTTATAAAATAAATCACTTTATCACTTGTACATCGAAGAACGTGGTTTATGCCATCGAATGTAAATGTGGTCTCATTTACGTGGGGAAGACTACAAGAATGTTAAAAACTAGGCTGTGCGAACACATCTATAATATTAGAAAGGGATTAGAAACACATACCCTTTCGATGCACTTTAAACAACAACACAATTCAAAGGAATGTGCAATAAAAAACTTTTGGGGTATTGAACAAGTTAAGGGTACATGGAAAAATAAAAATATTGAGACTAGGTTAGCAAAAACCGAAATGAAATGGATTTTTAATTTAAAGACATTAGTACCTCATGGCCTTAACGGGGAATTTGAGTTAAAATGGTTTTTAAATTGATAAATGCACTTTCTAATTATGTATTAGAATAGGGATCTTACAAATCTTATAGTTGCTATTATTGATATGTTTCTTGTTCTTTGTTTTTTATCTCTCCTATATGCACTTTATGATGCCATATTGCTATAATATAACTATATTCACGAACAACTCCCGGAGCTCATCTGACCCGCAAACATTACTATATGAAGAGAAAGCGGCTCTATGAGATGTATTGTATATCTGGAAATGATGTCAGAGGTGTCAAAATGCTTGTTAAACCGCATGAAAATGAATACGTAGCGGCCGGAAATTACATCATCTGAGTTGGAACGCATTTTGAACCGCACGGAAATGAGTGTGCCGCCGGCCGGAAGTCGATGGGAGATGCGATACCATGTGACCGGAAGTGACGGCCGCGGAGGCGCGGCGGTTTTTAAACATTGTAATTTTTAATTATGACACCTGAAACTTGTTTGAGGACTTTAGGGGGTATATATAGGGGAAGATTTTAGTGTAGCACAATCCGCTTTTGAGAAAGGTTACAACCGAAACGCGTTAAGCGGGATTGTGCTGGGTATCCTGACGATTCCTGAGATTCCATATTCACCACCTGGAAGGAAAGCCGTGAGTTTCCGGGACTCTGACTATACATGCTGTAAGAAATATCTCAGCGAGCCAGTGAGGTGTCTTTTGGGAAATCGGGAATAATGCTTTGTGATATGCCTTTTTTACCTATGTAACACGTGAGTGCATCTTTTTTTAAATAAATACCAGTTTGTGTAAGGGCTTGCTGCACTATTTGCTTTTTTCTTTGTTATATGGTACCTGGAGTGGCAGGATATTGAATCCTTAGAAGAAGTGGTCTCCCTCCCTCTTTCTTTGATCTTGTGGAATTGGACAGACCGTCTGATATAAAGAAATCACGATATGCCTAAAACCTTATGGAACCTTGTGAGTGTGATGTATTGAAATAAGAATCACCACCTCTCGATAAAAAGACTTTACACTATTGTGTGCCTTTTGTTTTCTTCTGTGTGTACTCTAATTGGTATATGCCATTAGAGACACATATTATACAGGTTGTGGCCTCTTGAAGAATTTTGTTATATATAAGTGGCGTGTTAAATCCGGAGAGCGCTAAAGTGGAGTATATTATCTGTGTAATGATTGACAGGCAGAGTCGATCGCATTTTCTTCAGCCCCCCTGCAGCAAATGTGAGCACATGCACAACACGGGGGCTGCGCATGCACCCGCGGGGCGATCTTAAAAATGCCAGTTGGATCGCGATTTGCGATCCAGCCGGAATTAGCCCCATAATGAGATGCTACCATGCTGAGACTTGTACTTCCCCATAGAAAAAAAAAAAGAGAAAATGCAGGTGCACACTCCAAGTACTAAACACTGCTAATTAGAATAATTCTAACCTCTGCAATATAACAGAGTAAAATTGTTCTGCTTAGCATAATTTTGGCCAAAATATGGGCCCATCAACATTGACCAGATGACCCTATCCAGTGGGTCATAACGTTTTTAAAGGTTCAAGTCCAGAGCATGGGCCCCAGGCCAGCACAAACCAGCCACCCCAAGTAATCACACTAGTGAGAGGTTTAAGTGTTATTAAGTGTTACAAAAACTTTAGGTGCTAAAACCAAAAAAGGAGATTTATGGTAGACCAACAGGCTAAAGCTTTGACTCTTCCCAGGATGCATTGCATGGTCTCCTCTATAACCCCGCCTCCGGACACTGGAGCTCAGTTTCGGTAACCAGTCCAATGCAGTAGCAGGTAAGAGAGACCAGCGGCCAATGCCATACAAACCGAAAGAAGCCAAGTGCGTCAGGGTGGACGCCCTGTGGAACCCAGTGTACCTTGAAGAAAAATGTAACCATGGTAAGTCTACCATAAATCTCCTTTTCTGCAGCGGGGTACACCGTGTTCCACAGGGAAACATTGGGAATGTCCTAAAGTAGTTCCTCATGCGAGGATACGCACTGTAGCGGGTACAAGAACCCGGCGTCCAAAGGAAGCATCCTGGGAGGCAGAAGTATCAAAGGCATAGAACCTAATGAACGTGTTCACTGAGGGCCACGTAGCCACCTTGCACAATTGTTCAGTGGATGCGCCACGGCGGGCCGCCCAAGAAGGTCCAACAGACCGAGTAGAATGAGCTTTAATAGCAGCAGGAGCAGAAAGACCAGCCTGTGCGTACACTTGTGCAATCACCATTCTAATCCATCTGGCCAAGGTTTACTTATTCGCAGGCCAGCCACGTTTGTGAAAACCAAAAAGTACAAAAAGGGTATCTAACCACCGGAGAGTGGCAGACCTCTCCAAGTAAATACGGAGAGCCCGTACCACATCCAAAGACCGCTCTTTGGAGGACAAACCAGAAGAGATAAAGGTCGAAACCACAATCTCTTGGTTAAGGTGGAAAGATGAAACCACCTTAGGTAGATGGGACGAGTTCTAAGAACTGCCCGGTCACGGTGAAAAATCAGAAAGGGTGGACGACAGGATAAAGCACCTGAATCCGACACTCTCCTAGCATATGCAATAGCCAGCAGAAACACGACCTTCAGCGTAAGCCATTTAAGGTCCACTGACTCAAGAGGTTCAAATGGAGACTCTTGCAGCGCAGCCAGGACAACAGACAGATCCCATGGAGCCACAGGAGGGATATAGGGAGGCTGAATCCGTAAAACACCCTGAGTGAAAGTATGCACATCAGGAACAGAGGCAATTTTCCTCTGAAACCACACCGACAAGGCAGATATATGAACCTTGAGGGAGGCCAGACGAAGACCTAAGTCCAGGCCTTGTTGCAGAAAAGCCAGAAGTCTGGGAGTTCTGAATTTGTATGCATCATAGTTCTTGGCAGCACACCAGGTGAATTAAGAATTCCAGACCCTATAATAAATCTGTGCAGAAGCCGGTTTGTGGACCTTCAGCATAGTTTGGATAACCACTCGGAGAATCCTTTGGCCCGCAGGAGTGATGCCTCAAGAGCTACGCAGTCAAAGCCAGCCTGGCCAGGTCCAGGTAGACACAAGGGCCCTGAAGGAGGAGGTCTGGGCGTTGAGGAAGTAGAAGAGGAGGCTCTATCAATATACCCTGCAGGTCTGAGAACCAATGCCATCTGGGTCACGCTGGAGCGACTAGAAGTAGTATTCCTCCTTCTTGCTAGAACTTCCGCAGTACCCCGGGCAGGAGAGACACTGGAGGGAAAACGTAGGGCAGCCAAAAGTTCCATGGAATTGCCAGTGCGTCCACGAACGCTGCTTGAGGATCCTTTTTGACACTTCCAACATTGCCATTCGGCTTCGAGTGCCGCCTTGATGATTTATGTATGCCACCGTGGTGGCGTTGTCTGATTGTACTTGACCAGGCCTGTTCTGAATCAGACACGGGGCAAAAGTCAAAGCATTGAACACTGCCCACAACTTTAGAATGTTTATCGGGAGGAGAGATTCCTCCTTGGTCCACTGACCCTGGACAGAGTGTTGCTCTAGCACCGCATCCAAACCCCGCAGACTGGCGTCCGAAGTCAGTCGGACCCAGTTGGTAATCCAGAAGGGATGGCCCCTGCTCAACTGTTGGTCCTGTAGCCACCAGCCCAGTGACAGACGAACCTCCGAAGTCAAGGATATCATCTGAGACCTGATCCGATGAGGCAGGCCATCCCACTTGGACAGAATCAACCTCTGCAGAGGGCGGAAATAAAATTGAGCATACTCCACCATGTCGAAAGCAGACACCATGAGGCCCAGTACTTGCATCGCCAAGTGTATCGACACCCTTGGGCGAGAGAGGAAGTATATAATCCTGTCCTGAAGTTTCAGGACTTTCTCTTGAGACAGAAACAGTCTTTGACTGTGTGTGTCCAGCCGTGCCCCCAGGTGCACCATGTCCCGAGCAGGAACCGGCGAGGACTTTTTCCACTTGATGAGCCACCCGTAGGCTTGTAGGAATTTGACCGTGATGTCCAAATGACTGAGGAGAACTTCTTTGGAGTTCACCAGGATCAGCAAGTCGTCCAGATACGGCAGGATCCTGATTCCCTGACGGCGGAGAAGGGCCGTCATCACTGCCATGACCTTGGTGAAGATCCGAGGGGCCGGGGCCAGTCCAAACGGCAGAGTCTGGAATTGATAGTGTAGGTTGCCAATAGCAAACCGTAGATACTGCTGATGCAATATGGCAATAGGTATATGCAGGTAAGCATCCTGTATATCCAGGGACACCATATAGTCTCCGGGTTCCATGGCCAGTACAATTGATCGCAGCGTTTCCATACGGAATTTGGACACTCACAAACTTGTTGAGTGATTTGAGGTTGAGTATAGGTAGGAAAGACCCATTAGGCTTCGGGACTAGAAACAGGGTCGAATAGTATCCACTGCCTCTCTGGGACAGCGGTACCGGCACTAACAACTCCTGTATCCAGGAGGGAACGCACAACCAGGTGTAGTGCTTGCGCTTTCAATGGATCCAAAGGTATAACCGTTGTGCAGAACTGACGAGGGGGATGTCTCCTGAAAGAGACTTTGTACCTGTGAGAGACAACTTCCCGCACCCAGGCGTCTGAAGTGGTCCTTAACCAGACCTGGGCGAATTGTAGAAGTCGGCCTCCCACCCTGGGATCCCCCAGGAGGAGGCCCGCCCTGTCATGCAACTGGCTTGTCTAGTTTGGAAGCAGGCTGACGTGCGGCCCAGGATTGTTTAGGTTTGGGCTAGGTGGTTTTGGAAGCACAAGCCTGTCTCGGGAACGCCTGACCCTTTGCCTTCCCTGGAGGATGAAAGAAACGAAAAGTGGTGCTCTTTATCTTCGGAGCGGAAGGATTAGTATTTGGGAGAAATGCAGTCTTAGCAGCCGTTAAGTCAGTCACAATCTTATTAGGATCTTCCCCATACAGTATGTCTCCCTTAAAAGGGAGTACCTCCAAAGTCTTCTTGGAGTCCAGATCCACCTTCCATGACCTCAACCACAGAATACGGCGAGCCAAGATGGATGTAGTCGACGCCTTATCCACCATTACACCTGCCTCGGAGGACGCCTCCTGAATATAATGGGAGGCTGTGGCAATATGAGACAGATATTGTCTGGCAGTATCAGAGATATCCTGAGGTAGCTCTTCCTCAATAGCATGAACCCATGCTTCTATACCTTTTGCAGCCCACGGGGCTGCTATAGTGTTAGGGTCTCCTGCCCTGTGCTGCCACGTCGTCATGGCAACCGGGAGACAAGTGCTAGCGGAGTAACCTGAGCGCATCTGATACTCCGGTTCGGGTCTTGTGCTGTGCAGTGGTTACAGGCTCTGTGCATGGCAGGGGATCCGGTGCTGGTTTTTGTGCTCACAGTCTGTGAGGTCTGAGTGGGGCGTGGACAGCACCTGCTTTATAAGGCCTCTTCTCAGGTTAAGCAGATGCTGCTGAATCTTTGTTGGTTAGTCAGTTCCTGAAAGTTAGCCAGTACTGTGTAGCTTTGTATTTGTTGTTGCTTACTGCAAATAGGCCTGGGGATTTGGTACTACACTCTGCCAATCCAGACCTAGCAGTAAGACTGGAGTCAGTCGTTTAGCTTGCTGGGGTTCTTTTACTACTCTGTGAACTTAGCAAGTTTGCGGCTGTATTCTAAGACTTGCCTGCCTAAATCCTGTCTCACTGTGCAAGGTGTCAGGTGTCAGTTTAGTGGCAGTAAGCTGAACCTGTGCACTGCAAGTGAGAATTAGGATTGTGGAGACTCTCCTTGTGTCTATCATTCCATCTCTGACCAAGGAGTTTACTGCCACACCCGTTGGTAACCCTTTAGGGTTTTGCTGTTGCCCTTAGCAACAGCATTTCGGGTTCTCTACGTATTAAAACACAACATCTTGCTTTTCCCATCTGAGCATTACTAATACTAGGGAGACACCCAGTTCCTTAGCCTCTGGACTTCTCTGTTCACTTTGTGTGTATTTTGTTACCCTATCACATTCTGTGTACGTAATGTCATATTCCCCAGTCTGTCTGTGAGTTCATTTGTTTTGCATACCTATCCGTTCAGACACCAGTACATTCCTGCAGGCACTGGTGTGCATAACAGTTCAAACACCAGTGCATTCCTGCAGGCACTGGAGTGCATAACAGTTCTGACACCAGTACATTCCTGCAGGCACTGGTGTGCATAACATATAGTGGGTCTATGTACCGCACCCGTAAGGGAGTAAATACACTTCAGGCATCCCTCCACACGCTTATCTGTCGGTTCCCTCAATGAAGTGACAGTGGTGACCGGCTGAGTAGATGACACCACAAGCCGGGTGACATGGGCATACACCGGAGGTGAATTTTCCCACTTGTTACACAACTCAGCAGGGAGAGGATAACAAGCTAGCATCTTTATAGACGGAGAATTTCTTTCCTGGAGAAGACCAGGGTTCCTGACGTATATCAACTAAGTGGTCAGAATGTGGCAATACTACCTTCTGACGTTTAAATGTATCAGGTTTCTTAGACGCAGTATTGGGCTCTACCTCATCATCAATTTGTAGAATCAGCTTAATAGCCTCCACTAGGTCAGGGACATCAACCTGAGCTGTAGATTCCTCATCAGAAGCAACTGTATCTGTGTCTGACAGATCAGTACACTTCCCATCCTCATCAGAAGTAACATCTGAAATATTAGTGGAATGCGAGGAGGAAGCAGCCCGCTTAGACGACCCCTTGGCCCCAGAGGGACGCAGGGTAGATTTTTGACTAACCAAAGACTGATTCAATTGTTGAATCTGCAGAGATAGAGTATCCGCCAAGGGCAGATTAACCAAAGGGACAACATGTGGCTGCAATGGCACAGGAGGTCTCAAAAATAGAATTAAAGCGGTATGAGGTGACTGAAATACACAGTAAAACACACTAAACAGTATATACTGTGTAGCACTATATATGAGACCCTGACGCACCTAGCCCCCCCACCCCCCCGCAGGGTACAGAATACAGTGATAGCAATAGGTGGGATACACTGAAAATGAAATCCACACAGTAGATGCAGGCACACCCAGTCACAGTGTCAATGCAGAAATTATTTCAGACAAACAATAAGAATGCACTGGACTAGTAAAAATATTATATATATATATATATATATATATATATAATATAATATAATATAATATAATATAATATATATATATATATATATATATATATATATATATATATATTTCTCTATCGTCCTAGTGGTGGCTGGGGTTCCTTAAAGGACCATGGGGAATAGCGGCTCCGCAGGAGACAGGGCACAAAAAGTAAAGCTTTAGGATCAGGTGGTGTGCACTGGCTCCTCCCCCTATGACCCTCCTCCAAGCCTCAGTTAGATTTTTGTGCCCGGCCGAGAAGGGTGCAATCTAGGTGGCTCTCCTAAAGAGCTGCTTAGAAAAGTTTAGCTTAGGTTTTTTATTTTACAGTGAGTCCTGCTGGCAACAGGATCACTGCAACGAGGGACTTAGGGGAGAAGAAGTGAACTCACCTGCGTGCAGGATGGATTGGCTTCTTGGCTACTGGACATTAGCTCCAGAGGGACGATCACAGGTACAGCCTGGATGGTCACCGGAGCCTCGCCGCCGGCCCCCTTGCAGATGCTGAAACGAGAAGAGGTCCAGAATCGGCGGCAGAAGACTCCTCAGTCTTCTTAAGGTAGCGCACAGCACTGCAGCTGTGCGCCATTTTCCTCTCAGCACACTTCACACGGCAGTCACTGAGGGTGCAGGGCGCTGGGAGGGGGGCGCCCTGGGAGGCAAATGAAAACCTTTTTTGGCTAAAAATACCTCACATATAGCCTCCGGGGGCTATATGGAGATATTTAACCCCTGCCAGAATCCGTTAAGAGCGGGAGACGAGGCCGCCGAAAAAGGGGCGGGGCCTATCTCCTCAGCACACAGCGCCATTTTCCCTCACAGAAAGGCTGGAGGGAAGGCTCCCAGGCTCTCCCCTGCACTGCACTACAGAAACAGGGTTAAAACAGAGAGGGGGGGCACTAATTTGGCGTTAGAAATATATAAAAAAGATGCTATAAGGGAAAACACTTATATAAGGTTGTCCCTATATAATTATAGCGTTTTTGGTGTGTGCTGGCAAACTCTCCCTCTGTCTCTCCAAAGGGCTAGTGGGTCCTGTCCTCTATCAGAGCATTCCCTGTGTGTGTGCTGTGTGTCGGTACGTGTGTGTCGACATGTATGAGGACGATGTTGGTGAGGAGGCGGAGCAATTGCCTGTAATGGTGATGTCACTCTCTAGGGAGTCGACACCGGAATGGATGGCTTATTTAGGGAATTACGTGATAATGTCAACACGCGCCAAGGTCGGTTGACGACATGAGACGGCCGACAAACAATTAGTACCGGTCCAGACGTCTCAAAAACACCGTCAGGGGTTTTAAAACGCCCGTTTACTTTAGTCGGTCGACACAGACACAGACAGGGACACTGAATCCAGTGTCGACGGTGAATAAACAAACGTATTCCTTATTAGGGCCACACGTTAAGGGCAATGAAGGAGGTGTTACATATTTCTGATACTACAAGTACCACAAAAGAGGGTATTATGTGGGATGTGAAAAAACTACCGTAGTTTTTCCTGAATCAGATAAATTAAATGAAGTGTGTGATGATGCGTGGGTTCCCCCCGATAGAAAATATGGGCGGTATACCCTTTCCCGCCAGAAGTTAGGGCGCGTTGGGAAACACCCCTTAGGGTGGATAAGGCGCTCACACGCTTATCAGAACAAGTGGCGGTACCGTCTATAGATAGGGCCGTCCTCAAGGAGCCAGCTGACAGGAGGCTGGAAAAATATCATAAAAAGTATATACACACATACTGGTGTTATACTGCGACCAGCGATCGCCTCAGCCTGGATGTGCAGAGCTGGGGTGGCTTGGTCGGATTCCCTGACTAAAAATATTGATACCCTTGACAGGGACAGTATTTTATTGACTATAGAGCATTTAAAGAATGTATTTCTATATATGCGAGATGCACAGAGGGATATTTGCACTCTGGCATCAAGAGTAAGTGCGATGTCCATATCTGCCAGAAGATGTTTATGGACACGACAGTGGTCAGGTGATGCAGATTCCAAACGGCACAAAGGTGTATTGCCGTATAAAGGAAGAGGAGTTATTTGGGGTCGGTCCATCGGACCTGGTGGCCACGGCAACTGCTGGAAAATCCACCGTTTTTACCCTAAGTCACATCTCTGCAGAAAAAGACACCGTCTTTTCAGCTTCAGTCCTTTCGTCCCTATAAGAGTCATATCTGCCCAGGGATAGAGGAAAGGGAAGAAGACTGCAGCAGGCAGCCCATTCCCAGGAACAGAAGCGTTCCACCGCTTCTGACAAGCTCTCAGCATGACGCTGAGACCGTACAGGACCCCTGGATCCTACAAGTAGTATCCCAGGGGTACAGTTTGGAATGTCGAGACGTTTCCCCTGCGCAGGCTCCTGAAGTCTGCTTTACCAAGGTCTCCCTCCGACAAGGAGGCAGTATGGGAAAAAATTCACGAGCTGTATTCCCAGCAGGTGATAATTAAATTACCCCTCCTACAACAAGAAAAGGGGTATTATTCCACACTATATTGTGGTACTGAAGCCAGAAGGCTAGGTGAGACCTATTCTAAATCTAAAAAAAAAATTTGAACACTTACAAAGGTTCAAATCAAGATGGAGTCACTCAGAGCAGTGATAACGAACCGGGAAGAAGGGGACTATCTGGTGTCCCGAGACATCGGGGATGCTTACCTCCATGTCCCAAATTTGCCCTTATCACTAAGGGTACCTCAGGTTCGTGGTACAGAACTGTCACTATCAGTTTCAGACGCTGCCGTTTGGATTGTCTACGGCACCCCGGGTCTTTACCAAGG
This sequence comes from Pseudophryne corroboree, assembly GCF_028390025.1. Lineage (NCBI taxonomy): Eukaryota > Metazoa > Chordata > Amphibia > Anura > Myobatrachidae > Pseudophryne > Pseudophryne corroboree. The sequence goes on from NC_086444.1 coordinate 1,160,256,749, forward strand.
TAATGGCCGAAATGATGGTTCTTCTTCGAAGAAAAGGCGTCTTAATTATCCCTTACTTGGACGATCTCCTGATAAGGGCAAAGTCCAGGGAACAGTTGGAGGTCGGAGTAGCACTATCTCGGATACTGTTACAACAGCAGGGGTGGATTCTAAATATTCCAAAATCGCAGCTGATCCCGACAACAAGTCTCCTGTGCTTAGGGATGATTCTGGACACAGTCCAGAAAAAGGTGTTTCTCCCGGAAGAGAAAGCCAGGGAGTTATCCGAGCTAGTCAGGAACCTCCTAAAATCAGTGCATCATTGCACAAGGGCCATGGTAAAAAAATGGTGACTTCCTTCGAAGCAATTCCAGTCGGCAGATTTCATGCAAGAACTTTTCAGTGGGATCTGCTGGACAAAATGGTCCGGATCGCATCTTCAGATGCATCAGCGGATAACCCTATATCCAAGGACAAGGGTGTCTCTCCTGTGGTGGTTACAGAGTGCTCATCTTCTAGAGGGCCGCAGATTCGGCATTCAGTTTTGGATGTTGGTGACCACGGAGGCCAGCCCGAGAGCCTGGGGAGCAGTCACACAAGGAAAAAATTTCCAGGGAGTGTGATCAAGTCTGGAGATTTTTCTCCACATAAATATAGCTAAGGGTAAATTTATAATGCTCTAAGCTTAGCAAGACCTCTGCTTCAAGGTCAGCCGGTATTGATCCGGTGGGATAAAACATCACGGCAGTCGCCCACGTAAATAGACAGGGCGGCACAAGAAGCAGGAGGGCAGTGGCAAAAACTGCAAGGACTTTTCGCTGGGCGGAAAATCATGTGATAGCACTGTCAGCAGTGTTTCATTCCGGGAATGGAAACTGGGAAGCAGACTTCCTCAGTAGGCACGACCTCCACCCGGCAGAGTGGGAACTTCATGGGGAAGTTTTCCACATAATTGTAAACCGTTGGGAATTACCAAAGGTGGACATGATGGCGTCCCGTCTGAACAAAAAACGGGACAGGTATTGCGCCAGGTTAAGAGACCCTCAGGCAATAGCTGTGGACGTTCTGGTAACACCGTGGGTGTACCAGTCGGTGTATGTGTTCCATCCTCTGCTTTTCATACCTAAGGTACTGAGAATTATAAGACATAGAGGAGTAAGAACTATACTCATGGCTCCGGATTGGCCAAGAAGGACTTGGTACCCGGAACTTCAAGAGATGCTCACAGAGGACTTATGGCCTCTGCCGCTAAGAAGGGACTTGTTTCAGCAAGTACCATGTCTGTTCCAAGACTTACCGCAGCTGCGTTTGACGGCATGGCGGTGGAACGCCGGATCCTAAGGGAAAAGGCATTCAGGAAAAGGTCATTCCTACCCTGGTCAAAGCCAGAAAGGAGGTGACCGCACAACATTATCACCACATGTGGCGAAAATATGTTGCGTGGTGTGAGGCCAGGAAGGCCCCACGAAGAAATTTCAACTCGGTCGATTCCTGCATTTCTTGCAAACAGGAGTGTCTATGGGCCTCAAATTGGGGTCCATTAAGGTTCAAATTTCGGCCCTGTCGATTTTTCTTCCAGAAAGAATTGGCTTCAGTTCCTGAAGTCCAGAAGTTTGTCAAGGGAGTATTGCATATACAACCCCCTTTTGTGCCTCCAGTGGCACTGTGGGATCTCAACGTAGTTCTGGGATTCCTCAAAACACATTGGTTTAAAACCAGTCAAATCTGTGGATTTGAAGCATCTCACATGAAAAGTGAACATGCTCTTGGACCTGGCCTGGACCAGGCGAGTGTCAAATTGGTGGTTTTTTTCTCAAAAAAGCCCATATCTGTTTGTCCATTCGGACAGGGCAGAGCTGCGGACTCGTCCCCAGTTCTCTCCCTAAGGTGGTGTCAGTGTTTCACCTGAACCAGCTTATTGTGGTGTCTTGCGCCTACTAGGGACTTGGAGGACTCCAAGTTGCTAGATGTGGTCAGGGCCCTGAAAATATAGGTTCCAGGACGGCTGGAGTCAGGAAAACTGACTTGCTGTTATCCTGTATGCACCCAACAAACTGGGTGCTCTTGCTTTTAAGCAGACTTTTGCTAGTTGGATGTGTAATACAATTCAGCTTGCACATTCTGTGGCAGGCCTGCCACAGCCAAAATATGTAAATGCCCATTCCACAAGGAAGGTGGGCTCATCTTGGACGGCTGCCCGAGGGGTCTCGGCTTTACAACTTTGCCGAGCGGCTATTTAGTCAGGGGCAAACACGTTTGTAAAATCCTACAAATTTGATACCCTGGCTAAGGAGGACCTGGAGTTCTCTCATTCGGTGCTGCAGAGTCATCCGCACTCTCCCGCCCGTTTGGGAGCTTTGGTATAATCCCCATGGTCCTTTCAGGAACCCCAGCATCCACTAGGACGATAGAGAAAATAAGAATTTACTTACCGATAATTCTATTTCTCGGAGTCCGTAGTGGATGCTGGGCGCCCATCCCAAGTGCGGATTATCTGCATTACTTGTACATAGTTACAAAAATCGGGTTATTATTGTTGTGAGCCATCCTTTCAGAGGCTCCGCTGTTATCATACTGTTAACTGGGTTCAGATCACAGGTTGTACAGTGTGATTGGTGTGGCTGGTATGAGTCTTACCCGGGATTCATAAATCCTTCCTTATTGTGTACGCTCGTCCGGGCACAGTACCTAACTGAGGATTGGAGGAGGGTCATAGGGGGAGGAGCCAGTGCACACCACCTGATCCTAAAGCTTTACTTTTTGTGCCCTGTCTCCTGCGGAGCCGCTATTCCCCATGGTCCTTTCAGGAACCCCAGCATCCACTACGGACTCCGAGAAATAGAATTATCGGTAAGTAAATTCTTATTATATATATAATATAAAACAATACACAGTCAGATACTGGATGTGTATATTGGAATACTTATACTAAAAATTCAGGTAGAAGTATACTTGTTCTTAACCAACACTGTCTAAAATGACATGTAGAATACTTAAGTGATTGTAAATGCACAGCGCTGAGCACACAGGCGGATTTATAGGACACATTGCCCTGCAGCCGCAGCTACTTGTGAAAAGATGGCATCCAAATCTCTGTCAGGGAGTGAGGGAGAGGGAGAAGCAGCTGGGGGAGGGGCTACAGGTCAAGCGCCTTATCCCCTATGCTGGTCCTCACCACCGGGTACTATGGAGCCTTATTAAATGGATTTTTGTGTAATCCGACCTGTGCTCCCTGCCCTGGTGGATATAGTGGGGTCCCTACTCTAACACAATGTCCACGCTAGCGTCGCGGTCCGTCTCCGAAGATCGCGACCGGAACGCGATTTCGTCGGGTCCCACCTGGGGGACCCTCTTACCTCCTCCCAAAGAAGCAGCCACGGGATCCTGGGGAGTGCCAGCGGCGTGTGCCTGGGAACCGGAGCGCCTCCGTCGCAAGTACCCGGTAACTCAGCCAGCGGGAGTATGCGGCGCTGCTGGGGAGGTGATGGAGCCGTAACACAGTATGTCACACTGACATATAAAGTGCTGCAGCCCTTGAAGATTCTTCTAACAAAAGCTCTTTTCAGGGCTGCCTAGCACAGCCCCCCCTGTTAAGTGACCTGCTCTGAAGGCACCAACTTACAAACTGAGCTCCAGTGTCCAGAGGCGGGTTTATAGAGGAGGCCATGCAATGCATCCTGGGAACAGTCAAAGCTTTAGCGGCGTGTTGGTGCCTCTGGATCAAGATCCAACTCTACACTCCGATGTTTCCCTGTGGAACACAGTGTACCCAGCTGCAGAACGTGCTAGATTACCTGTTACAAAACCTTTATACAGTAACTAGACTGCACCGTCACATTTGCTGTGTGCTACTTAAACAGAGCAGTACTGCAAAGAAACTAAGCTGTATAATCAAAAGCTTATTTATCTTTTACTGAAGCATGACATTGCAAGCATATAAAGAGAAACATGTCCTACAAATTATACATGACAATGACAAGGATAAGTGACCTTCAAGCGACAGTTCCCAAAGTACACTGAACCAAGTAAGGACAATATATTACTTATAGCTGATACTGTAGCAGAAGTAATGAGACAAATGAGAGAGAAAAAACAAAAAAATAGGACACTTGTTTACTTTATGTAAACAAACAGCTGTATCACTGACTTCATAAAACAATCGGAGGGTCCTCCGGCCTCTAGCACCCGAATCCCACACCATGCGGCTAAGCACAGACTACTCTGGTTCGTTCTGGGAAAGTAAACAGGCATGGTCTGGATTTTTTGCAGCCATGCCAAGGCTAATAAGAGTTGTTTACCCTTAGTGACCCGTTGGGTTTTGGGCAGGAATACAAGTATTGCCCATTACGGTGTGAAGGGAATAAAACAAAATCAACGATTTCTCTGCATCCTGTTTCAATTGCAACTAAAATATGAAAATTATTGGGTATTCCCATAAAGAGTGATATAAACTGGGATGACCCTTTCAAACAAAGCTAGGACCCGGGTTGGCACAGCAATATCCCAGGTCAAAGGCTCAGTGTGAAAGGGGTATTAGAGAGCTGGTGGTCTGCACTCCAAAGCATGGAGTTATAAACAAGACCAGACAGATACCTATTCACAAACGTAACATAGGCTTCCTGTCCAGAATAGTGTTGTATGTTCAAATAGTAATTTTCATTCCTCCGTGTACCCTTATAGCTAGGTATAAAAAGCGCAACTGGAGAATGTATAACAATCCTATTTTGCACAGGTAAACAGTTCTTGTTTCTAAAGTGGTTTTTAAGAGTAAAAAAAAAGTTGTTGCTCAAGAGGCAAACCTAAGAACAAGTAATGGTCACAGGCAATAGAGATCACTTCCGCTTACATTACTAGCTGAAAATCTCCAGCCGATCCTCCAGAGATCACATTGTACCATAATAATGACCTCTCTTAAACATGGACAGCTGTCAAAAAACAATCTGTATCAATGGAATCTTATAAATTGCTCATGCGAGTTCTCCACACGTTGACGTCTCACCTCTATACCACTTTGCCTGGCCAGCTTCACCGCAGTGTTATAGTAGCCACAGCGCAGGAGGTGTTCCACCATCATACGGTCCATCCGTTTCTTCTTCCACATGTTGGCAGACGCCACCTGGTCACTGCTGTGCTCCTTCAGGTGTTCAATCCGCCGCTTGCACAACTTGGCGCTCTCATCCTCCGCCTGGATGGACTCCACTGCCTGAAAAACACAGACACAGCCGGCTAAAGATGGATACTCTGATATGTGTGAGGGGGAGAGCAGGCACATTCTGATATGGGACCTCTTATAAACAGACACAGGTAATAATGCAGAACAGGGATAAGAGAGAGAGTCAGGGATGGACTCTGACGCCCCACACCTGAATAGCCTTGGTTAATGATATGCTGAGTAGGAACCCTTTAAGCATACTAGCAGAAACGGTATGATTAAATATGAGCAAGCGTGGTGTTTGTGGATAAACTGTAAGTGGGCTGTGCACACAGGCGTATTGTAATGTGAAAGGAAATCAACACAACGGGTATAAGATACGGTATCCGGACTACGGGTCGACACCAATTAGGTCGACAGTGTATAGGTCGACACTAGAAATCGGTAGACGCAGACATTAGGTCGACAGGCAAAAAGGTCGACATGAGTTTTTTTTACATTTTTGGGGGGTACTGTTTCATACTTTACGATCCACGTGGACAAATGAGTGGAAACGGTAACCTGTGCCGAGCGCAGCGGTAGTGGAGCAAGGTACCTTGCCCGCAGCATGGCGAGCAAAGCGACACGTGCAAGGGGAAGCAGTGCACTAATTGGGGTTCCCGATCACTTGATAGAGAAAACAACACCAAAATGTTTTTTTCAACTCATGAACCTTGTTCATGTCGACCTAATGGCCATGTCGACCTAGCCACCGTTGACCAAAGGGTGTCGACCCCGAGTCCCATACACTAATGGGCCCTACACACTTGGCGATAATACTGAAAGATATGAACGATCTCATTCATTAATGTACGAGATACCGTTCATATCTTACAGTGTGGAGGTACCAACGATGAACGATGAGTGGCCCCGCGCTTGTTCATCGCTGGTGCCCTGTCGCTTGTGCATGCAGGCCGATATGGACGATCTTATCCATATTAGCATGCACTGCTATGGAGCCGGATGACGAGGGGGAGTGAAGAAAGTTCACTCACCCGTCACTGCCCCCCTGCCACCCATCGGCCGTATCCGCCGTCGGGCAGCTCGGCGGGGGATCGCGCTGTGTGTAGGGCCCATTAGATACACAACTGAAAAGTCTACCAATCTTCTACCGAAGGATCATTTGTACGTGTACAACTAAACGCAATGAGGTCACAGTACTTAGGAATAGGGAGGAAGACGGTTTGTTTTTACTTTTGTAGTACCATGCAGAACCTTGGATAAAAATCTAGTTGTATTCAGGTGTTAAGCAAAGAGAAAGCCTGGCGTCTGCTACCCTGATGTTTAGCACAGAGATGCACAATTCAGTGGTGACTATCTGTATTTATATTGCCCTGGTCTGATTGGTTGGTACTTTATCTCTCTCCAAACGTTTACTGTTAATAATTTTGAAATGGACCTTAAAACTGGATGAGGTTTCTGGACGCCTAAGGCTGGCTACACACCCGTCCGTCACGTGATCAAGCAGCGGATCAAGGTAAGTGTACGATTCAAGGAATTTGCCCACCCAAATGTGACAACTGCCCCCCCTGCATGGGTGTATGGGTGGTCAGCAGACTTGCCTGTACACACAGCCAGATATATCTACAGATACATTGGCCGTCAGCTGTGCTGCACAGCCGACGCGATATGTCTGTGAATTGACGTATCGGGGTACACACCCACCGACGAGCTCAGGATATATCAGCCATTCACTTATACCAGCGGCCAGTGTGCACCCAGCATAAGTCTCATCTACCTTTGCATTTTCCCAGTAATCAGCAAAAAGAAGCAATGAGCATGTTCTGTGCAGTAATGCAGTCACCCTCTCACTCACTGGGCACACTATAGAATCAATAGAAGGATTTTCTTATACAGGGTAGAATTCAAAACATACACACATGTAAAAATGAGTTTCTATCACTATGGATGGGTTATGAGGAGATGTTGTGTACAGTAAGTGAAACCCAGTGAAAGTAGTGCTTAGATAATGCAGTATAAAGGGGTATATTCAATAAGAGTCAGGTCCATTCCGACATACAATTGTCGGAATGGACCTGACAATCCCTATTCAATGGACGGCCAAATCCGACAGTCGGATTTGGCTGTCCATTGAATAGGGGTTGTCGGGTCCTGTCCTGCCGCCGGGTGTGCTGACAGCAGCGGTGGGGGAAGCTGGAAGGCTGCGAGAGGAGCTGGGCGGCTGCCTGCAGCGGCGGGAGATTCCAGCAACGGCCGGCAGAGGGTGAGGTCTGTGGCGGCGGGGGGAGCTGGATGGCTGCGTGTGGCGGTGGGTGATGGCGCTGCAGGGAGAGAGGTGCCTGGCCGGGGACACCCGTCAAGTACCTCTCATCCCCGATACCCTTAGCCTGCCGCACCGCTCCCTGTCTCCTCACCTCAATCCGACTTGTTTTCAAGTCGGATTGAGTTTGTCGGAAACGGGGCTAAAACCTGTTGGGTTTTGCCCCACTTCCGACAGTGCACGCTGATCGCGGCTGAAGCTTGTCGGAATAAATGGTGCCCTAATGAATAGGTCGGAACCCCTTCTGACCTAAAACTGTCGGAAGCTGCCGTCTTTCCGACAAGACGGCAGATTCCGACAGTTATTGAATATACCCCTTAGTCTCAACCTCGCTGTCCACATATACATGTTTAAATTAAAATAATCTACCATTGAGCCTCTACATGGTACGAGACTTGTCTTTGTGCAGACGTCCCGCCATTGTGATACCGCCTTTATTGCCTAAGTGCATGGTCTGTGTACGACCTCTGACCCCGCAGAATTCTTTGGTATCATCGTTTTGTCACTAGTATGTTTAATCTTTGTCTTCATTGTGTGTGATAATTTCCTGGGTTTTTTTCTCTCCACTATTTGCTCCAGCATGTTGCATCATATGCCATCTCATCTTCCTTTTTGCAATGTTCTTATTTCACCCCATTGTATTTTGCTTTGCTCATTTACTGTTTGATGCATGTTTGACTTAGGAACAGATTACAATAAAAATATTTTTGGGGAAATAAAAAAAAAGGGGATCTACCACTTCAATCACAAAATAGTGAAAGACACTTTCACAACTGTACACCAAAAGTGTCTGGCGGATGCCGTGATGCAGTGTAAAACGGCCACAGTTATCCAACGCACTGCATGACCATCAGTCAGGGCTTTACTTCTGCACTACCCCGGGACTGATGAAAGAAAGACACCACTACGCCGCCCCCAAAGCAGCTGCTGCCGCCAAAGAAGAAAATCAGACACAAGGGGGGAATGTAATAAGGTGCGAGAATCAGAAAATGATTGATTTTGTGAGAGTTCTCATGTTTTTTTTAAAGTGCCAATTATTTACATGGCAAAATCAAAACTGGTTTTACCAGGTAAATGATTGCCACTTTAAAAAAAAAAAAGCAAGAGAACTCTCACAAACTCTCCAACCCTATTACATTCCCCCCAGTGTTTGACAGATTTAGCTCGAAAAACAAACTGCGCTGTTTCAGAAATACTGCCGCCCTATGATCGAAAACTGATAATCATCGACCGGGCATATCCGTAAAACACCAAATGCACCATAATGTTTACTTGCTCTTTAAATGCTCCGGCTCCGACGTCATAAGCGACTCAATCTTCAAGGGCTGAAACATGTCGCATCCTGAACACCAACGTCTATTACTACTAGCCAAGTGACAAATTCAGATGCAATGCGGCACAGCAGTGTACACTTAATAAGTGTTGTTAGCATATTATCTTTTGCCCAGGTCGATACATATAAAATATCTCAACATTAAGACCACTTAATAATCTATTTATCCGTACGAGATCACAGAGCTGCACGGACAAGCAGTCATTTTATAGGTGCGACCATCAGGCAGATAAGAAAGCATCAGGCAAGCCCAGGCCTACATTCCATTTCACATATCTACAGAAACCCATCAGAAAATCCATTATTAAAAACACCGGGGTCATCTGGATATTATTTGCTGCATATAAAAATTAAAAAAAAACTTGATAATTTGCAGAATGTAGAAAAAAAAAAAATTTTTTATTTTTAAAAACCCCAAAATAAACTCAGATAATTCAATAAAACGCTGTGAAGTGTATAGTCAGATACGCTGTTCTCCTGTAAATGTGCGGATGGAAGGAGATGCTCTCCCCCAGCCCCATTCATCAACGTCTCCCACTTGCTGGATTGAAAAGCAAACATGCTTGAACCAGAATACATGTAAATCAGAGTGATTGATTTGATGTCTCTTTCATTCACTGCACTTGGATGGCAGTCATACATTGTTAACTGGATGTTATTCCACTTCACATTCACATCGCGTAAAGCTACGCTGCCAAATAATGGCAGGATGAGAAAGGAAAAAAGGAGTGTGAATTTACCACACACACACACACACACACAAAAGGCGACACATAAATCACAGAGCAGGCTGTAGACGAGCTATAGAAGATCCAAGTTATAGGTTAGCAGAAATTAGACTAGTTATAGAAGCTCCGAGTCCTCCTGCGTTTATATATAAGGTGAAAGCGGCCAATCACACACTAATCACTGCGCGACTAACATCCATACAATTTTTAAAACAACCAATTCAATCTCATTCTTGACAATCATCCCAGACAGTCCTCCCACATCTAGGCTACATATGGCCCGCAAACGGGAGCAGGAATTTCATGCACAGGAGTAATTTGTATACAAATCTAACTCCTCTATATGGCCCATAACAACTGTGGGCACATTCTGTCCCAAAAGGGCTGATTTAGACCTAGGCTAAAAAAAAAAAAAAAAAAGAGAAGGATTACCCCCTTCAATGCTGATGCCTCAATGTTAACTGCTCCACAGACATCCCCTCATCTGCAGATCTGCCTAGAGGGTGACAGTGTCTTTGGCAGACACCTAAACAATACATATTTAGCTAAAGATATGTATTATTAGATAACCGATGCGAGCGCATCCTTCAATATGTTCCATAGTGCCATGCTTACAATCATCATTTATGCCACAAATAGGTCATCCCATTGCCTTAAGATATTCAATTCCCTTACAGTCTTCACTTGTGCTATTAAGAATGACTTGTTACATCAGTTTTATCAACAGCTGATAATGAAGACTGGAATAATTCATCTGGAGAACACACAGTGAGGAGAGGTATCAAACTTGGAGAGAGAAAGTATCAGCCTAACTGCCATTTTACAGGCTGTTTGAAAAATGACATAAGCTGATTGGTTGGTACATTATCTCTCTCCAAGGATTAGTACATAGATCCCTAGGTTTGATACATCTCCAAGAGTGAGGAGATGAACATTTCCTCACCCAGGAGAACATTTCCTCACCCAGGAAAGCCCTGCCTAATCCTACCCATCACATATACATTTCCCGTAATAGATCACCTCTGTAGGAACAGCGCTACAAGTGGGGACAGTTCTTATAAATCTATTACACACAATGAGCGAACTCCAAACCACACAACTTGTAGCCACGGTGCTGGGCCCCCAGCTCTCCTCACAAACTCCACGGGGGTAAATGTAACAGGGTCCGCTGGCCGATCTCTGACATTTTTTAAAGTGAAAATCGTACCTTGTAAATGATTGCTGCTTTAAAAAAACTCTGAGATGGGCCAGCATCCCGCACCTCCAGCAAACTTGGACCTTATTGCTGAGGTTGTACATGACAGTCAGGGGTGAACTTCTTACTATGTACACAAAAATGACTGGACCCCCCCCCCCCCCCCCCCCCCGCGCGCCCCCTTCCCAGGAGCAAGCAAATTGGTGTGCTCCTGCAGTAGACACATGTTCGTGAAGATATACAACGGGTAGGGGGGCACTAATTAGATCATTTGCTAATGAAATAGCTTGCCGAAACGAGACAACCGAGTTTGAAAAGGGAATCATTGGCTGCGAGGTCATGTTTACAGAGCGCCGCTGGACTAGTATACAGAAAATAAGAATTTACTTACCGATAATTCTATTTCTCGTAGTCCGTAGTGGATGCTGGGAACTCCGTAAGGACCATGGGGAATAGCGGCTCCGCAGGAGACTGGGCACAAAAGTAAAAGCTTTAGGACTACCTGGTGTGCACTGGCTCCTCCCCCTATGACCCTCCTCCAAGCCTCAGTTAGGATACTGTGCCCGGACGAGCGTACACAATAAGGAAGGATTTTGAATCCCGGGTAAGACTCATACCAGCCACACCAATCACACCGTATAACCTGTGATCTGAACCCAGTTAACAGCATGATAACAGAGGAGTCTCTGAAAAGATGGCTCACAACAATAATAACCCGATTTTTGTAACAATAACTATATACAAGTATTGCAGACAATCCGCACTTGGGATGGGCGCCCAGCATCCACTACGGACTACGAGAAATAGAATTATCGGTAAGTAAATTCTTATTTTCTCTGACGTCCTAGTGGATGCTGGGAACTCCGTAAGGACCATGGGGATTATACCAAAGCTCCCAAACGGGCGGGAGAGTGCGGATGACTCTGCAGCACCGAATGAGAGAACTCCAGGTCCTCCTCAGCCAGGGTATCAAATTTGTAGAATTTAGCAAACGTGTTTGCCCCTGACCAAGTAGCTGCTCGGCAAAGTTGTAAAGCCGAGACCCCTCGGGCAGCCGCCCAAGATGAGCCCACTTTCCTTGTGGAATGGGCTTTTACAGATTTTGGCTGTGGCAGGCCTGCCACAGAATGTGCAAGCTGAATTGTACTACAAATCCAACGAGCAATAGTCTGCTTAGAAGCAGGAGCACCCAGCTTGTTGGGTGCATACAGGATAAACAGCGAGTCAGATTTTCTGACTCCAGCCATCCTGGAAACATATATTTTCAGGGCCCTGACTACGTCCAGCAACTTGGAGTCCTCCAAGTCCCTAGTAGCCGCAGGTACCACAATAGGCTGGTTCAAGTGAAACGCTGAAACCACCTTAGGGAGAAATTGAGGACGAGTCCTCAATTCTGCCCTGTCCGTATGAAAAATTAGGTAAGGGCTTTTATAGGATAAAGCCGCCAATTCTGAGACACGCCTGGCTGAAGCCAGGGCTAACAGCATTACCACTTTCCATGTGAGATATTTTAAGTCCACAGTGGTGAGTGGTTCAAACCAATGTGATTTTAGGAACCCCAAAACTACATTGAGATCCCAAGGTGCCACTGGAGGCACAAAAGGAGGCTGTATATGCAGTACCCCCTTGACAAACGTCTGAACTTCAGGAACTGAAGCCAGTTCTTTCTGGAAGAAAATCGACAGGGCCGAAATTTGAACCTTAATGGACCCTAATTTTAGGCCCATAGACAGTCCTGTTTGCAGGAAATGCAGGAAACGACCCAGTTGAAATTCCTCTGTAGGGGCCTTCCTGGCCTCACACCACGCAACATATTTACGCCAAATACGGTGATAATGTTGCACGGTTACATCCTTCCTGGCTTTGATCAGGGTAGGGATGACTTCATCCGGAATGCCTTTTTCCTTCAGGATCCGGCGTTCAACCGCCATGCCGTCAAATGCAGCCGCGGTAAGTCTTGGAACAGACAGGGTCCCTGCTGGAGCAGGTCCTTTCTTAGAGGTAGAGGCCACGGGTCCTCCGTGAGCATCTCTTGAAGTTCCGGGTACCAAGTCCTTCTTGGCCAATCCGGAGCCACGAGTATAGTCCTTACTCCTCTCCTTCTTATGATTCTCAGTACCTTGGGTATGAGAGGCAGAGGAGGGAACACATACACCGACTGGTACACCCACGGTGTTACCAGAGCGTCCACAGCTATTGCCTGAGGGTCCCTTGACCTGGCGCAATATCTGTCTAGTTTTTTGTTGAGGCGGGACGCCATCATGTCCACCTTTGGTTTTTCCCAACGGTTCACAATCATGTGGAAGACTTCTGGGTGAAGTCCCCACTCCCCCGGGTGGAGGTCGTGTCTGCTGAGGAAGTCTGCTTCCCAGTTGTCCACTCCCGGAATGAACACTGCTGACAGTGCTATCACATGATTTTCCGCCCAGCGAAGAATCCTTGCAACTTCTGCCATTGCCCTCCTGCTTCTTGTGCCGCCCTGTCTGTTTACGTGGGCGACTGCCGTGATGTTGTCCGACTGGATCAACACCGGCTGACCCTGAAGCAGAGGCCTTGCTTGACTTAGGGCATTGTAAATGGCCCTTAGTTCCAGGATATTTATGTGAAATGACGTTTCCATGCTTGACCACAAGCCCTGGAAATTTTTTCCCTGTGTGACTGCTCCCCAGCCTCTCAGGCTGGCATCCGTGGTCACCAGGACCCAGTCCTGAATGCCGAATCTGCGGCCCTCTAGAAGATGAGCACTCTGCAACCACCACAGGAGAGACACCCTTGTCCTTGGAGACAGGGTTATCCGCTGATGCATCTGAAGATGCGATCCGGACCATTTGTCCAGCAGATCCCACTGAAAAGTTCTTGCGTGGAATCTGCCGAATGGAATCGCTTCGTAAGAAGCCACCATTTTTCCCAGGACCCTTGTGCATTGATGCACTGACACTTGGCCTGGTTTTAGGAGGTTCCTGACTAGCTCGGATAACTCCCTGGCTTTCTCCTCCGGGAGAAACACCTTTTTCTGGACTGTGTCCAGAATCATCCCTAGGAACAGCAGACGTGTCGTCGGAATCAGCTGCGATTTTGGAATATTTAGAATCCACCCGTGCTGTCGTAGTACTACTTGAGATAGTGCTACTCCGACCTCTAACTGTTCCCTGGACCTTGCCCTTATCAGGAGATCGTCCAAGTAAGGGATAATTAAGACGCCTTTTCTTCGAAGAAGAATCATCATTTCGGCCATTACCTTGGTAAAGACCCGGGGTGCCGTGGACAATCCAAACGGCAGCGTCTGAAACTGATAGTGACAGTTCTGTACCACAAACCTGAGGTACCCTTGGTGAGAAGGGCAAATTGGGACATGGAGGTAAGCATCCTTGATGTCCAGAGACACCATATAGTCCCTTTCTTCCAGGTTCGCTATCACTGCTCTGAGTGACTCCATCTTGAATTTGAACCTTTGTATGTAAGTGTTCAAGGATTTCAGATTTAAAATAGGTCTCACCGAGCCGTCCGGCTTCGGTACCACAAACAGCGTGGAATAATACCCCTTTCCCTGTTGTAGGAGGGGTACCTTGATTATCACCTGCTGGGAATACAGCTTGTGAATGGCTTCCAATACCGTCTCCCTGTCGGAGGGAGACGTTGGTAAAGCAGACTTCAGGAACCGGCGAGGGGGGAGACGTCTCGAATTCCAATTTGTACCCCTGAGATACTACCTGCAGGATCCAGGGGTCCACTTGCGAGTGAGCCCACTGCGCGCTGAAATTCTTGAGACGACCCCCCACCGTACCTGAGTCCGCTTGTAAGGCCCCAGCGTCATGCTGAGGACTTGGCAGAAGCGGGGGAGGGCTTCTGTTCCTGGGAAGAGGCTGCCTGCTGCAGTCTTTTTCCCCTTCCTCTGCCCCGGGGCAGATATGAGTGGCCTTTTGCCCGCTTGCCCTTATGGGGACGAAAGGACTGAGCCTGAAAAGACGGTGTCTTTTTCTGCTGAAAGGTGACCTGGGGTAAAAAGGTGGATTTCCCAGCCGTTGCCGTGGCCACCAGGTCCGATAGACCGACCCCAAATAACTCCTCCCCTTTATACGGCAATACTTCCATATGCCGTTTGGAATCCGCATCACCTGACCACTGTCGCGTCCATAATCCTCTTCTGGCAGAAATGGACAGCGCACTTACTCTTGATGCCAGAGTGCAAATATCCCTCTGTGCATCTCGCATATATAGAAATGCATCCTTTAAATGCTCTATAGTCAATAATATACTGTCCCTGTCCAGGGTATCAATATTTTCAGTCAGGGAATCCGACCAAGCTACCCCAGCACTGCACATCCAGGCTGAGGTGATTGCTGGTCGCAGTATAACACCAGTATGTGTGTATATACTTTTTAGGATATTTTCTAGCTTCCTATCAGCTGGCTCCTTGAGGGCGGCCGTATCAGGAGACGGTAACGCCACTTGTTTTGATAAGCGTGTGAGCGCCTTATCTACCCTAGGGGGTGTTTCCCAACGCGCCCTAACCTCTGGCGGGAAAGGGTATAATGCCAATAATTTTTTAGAAATTAGCAGTTTTTTATCGGGGGAAACCCACGCTTCATCACACACCTCATTTAATTCATCTGATTCAGGAAAAACTACGGGTAGTTTTTTCACACCCCACATAATACCCTTTTTTGTGGTACTTGTAGTATCAGAAATGTTCAAAACCTCCTTCATTGCCGTGATCATGTAACGTGTGGCCCTACTGGAAAACACGTTTGTTTCCTCACCGTCGACACTGGAGTCAGTGTCTGGGTCTGTGTCGACCATCTGAGGTAACGGGCGCTTTAGAGCCCCTGACGGTGTCTGAGACGCCTGGACAGGTACTAACTGATTTGCCGGCTGTCTCATGTCGTCAGTCTTTTGTAAAGTGCTGACGCTATCACGTACTTCCTTCCATAAGACCATCCAGTCAGGTGTCGACTCCCTAGGGGGTGACATCACTATTACAGGCAATTTCTCCGCCTCCATACCATTTTCCTCCTCATACATGTCGACACAACGTACCGACACACAGCACACACACAGGGAATGCTCTGATAGAGGACAGGACCCCACTAGCCCTTTGGGGAGACAGAGGGACAGCACACACCAGAGCGCTATATATATATACAGGGATAACCTTATATAAGTGTTTTTCCCTTATATAGCTGCTGTATTGATTAATCTGCCAAATTAGTGCCCCCCCTCTCTTGTTTTACCCTGTTTCTGTAGTGCAGGACTGCAGGGGAGAGTCAGGGAGACGTCCTTCCAGCGGAGCTGTGAGGGAAAATGGCGCTTGTGTGCTGAGGAGATAGGCTCCGCCCCCTTCTCGGCAGCCTTTCTCCCGCTTTTTTAAGGAAAAACTGGCAGGGGTTAAATGCATCCATATAGCCCAGGAGCTATATGTGATGTATTTTTCGCCATCTAAGGTGTTTTTATTGCGTCTCAGGGCGCCCCCCCCCCAGCGCCCTGCACCCTCAGTGACCGGAGTGTGAAGTGTGCTGAGAGCAATGGCGCACAGCTGCGGTGCTGTGCGCTACCTTATTGAAGACAGGACGTCTTCTGCCGCCGATTTCCCGGACCTCTTCTGTCTTCTGGCTCTGTAAGGGGGCCGGCGGCGCGGCTCTGGGACCCATCCATGGCTGGGCCTGTGATCGTCCCTCTGGAGCTAATGTCCAGTAGCCTAAGAAGCCCAATCCACTATGCACGCAGGTGAGTTCGCTTCTTCTCCCCTTAGTCCCTCGGTGCAGTGAGCCTGTTGCCAGCAGGACTCACTGAAAATAAAAAACCTATACTTAAACTTTTTCACTTAGCAGCTCAGGAGAGCCACCTAGTGTGCACCCTTCTCGTTCGGGCACAAAAATCTAACTGGGGCTTGGAGGAGGGTCATAGGGGGAGGAGCCAGTGCACACCAGGTATTCCTAAAGCTTTTACTTTTGTGCCCAGTCTCCTGCGGAGCCGCTATTCCCCACGGTCCTTACGGAGTTCCCAGCATCCACTAGGACGTCAGAGAAAACTGGGTATCCCGCGTGGACTGGCCAGCTCAGAGTCCAGATCTTAACCTCACTGAGAACCTCTGGGACGAACTGGAGCAACATGTGCGTTCTACACCGACTCAACCTTCTTCAGTGTCGCAGTTGGTCACTATACTTAAGGCGGAATGGCAACACCTGCTGCTATTCAGGAACTTGTGGACAGTTTGCCAAGAAGGGTCTTTGCAGTAATCACTGCACGTGGTGGACCTACAAAGTATAGATGTCAATAAAATCTTGCTGATCGAATTGTTTGAGTGTCCAATCACTTTTGTCTACATAGTGTATTAGCCGAGGCCAAAGACCAGCATTCATCACAGAAGATGTTGGAGGACTGGAGAAGAAGGGAAAACCATTACACTTAGGGACAGGAGGTATGACTAGAGATAAGCTATGTCCCATCCAGAACCCTTCCTAGCTATGAATGGACGGTTCACCATTTCCTAATGTACAGATATGCTGTATACAGACTGGAAGACTTATAGAATAAAGTCATAATGCCAATTTAAGAAGAGCCGGTTTTAATCCGAAATTTAAGATGCCAGGCTTGTGTTCTGCATTTAGCATTATTGCTTTACATTTTGGCAAAAAAGGCTGCTTCTTATTAAAACCAGCCCATGATCTCAGAGAAAAATGAAGCCTGTAAATTAAAAATTAAATAACCACACATGCTCCCTATTTTGTTAAATTTTGTTTGATGACAGTAGTGGCACATGATCCATTATTATATGATCATAAAAGGAATGTATATACAGTGCATCAGGAAAGTATTCACAGCGCTTCACTTTTTCCACATTTTGTTATGTTACAGCCTTATTCCAAAATGGAATAAATTCATTTATCCCCTCAAAATTCTACACACAATACCCCATAACGACAACGTGAAAAGTTTTTTTTTAGATTCCTGAAAATTTATTAAAAATAAAAAACTAAGAAATCACATGTACATAAGTATTCACAGCCTTTGCTCAATTCTTTGTTGATGCACCTTTGGCAGCAATTACAGCCTCAAGTCTTTTTGAATATGATGCCACAAGCTTGGCACACCTATCTTTGGGCAGTTTTGCCCATTCCTCTTTGAGGCACCTCTCAAGCTCCATCAGGTTGGATGGGAAGCGTCGGTGCACAGCCATTTTCAGATCTCTCCAGAGATGTTCAATCGGATTCAAGTCTGGGCCACTCAAGAACATTCACAGAGTTGTCCTGAAGCCACTCCTTTGATATCTTGGCTGTGTGCTTAAACCCTTTGTCCTGCTGAAAGATGAACCGTCGCCCCAGTCTGAGGTCAAGAGCGCTCTGGAGCAGGCTTTCATCCAGGATGTTTCTGTACATTGCTGCATTCATCTTTCCCTCTATCCTAACTAGTCTCCCAGTTCCTGCCGCTGAAAAACATCCCCATAGCATGATGCTGCCACCACCATGCTTCACTGTAGGGATGGTATTGGCCTGGTGATGAGCGGTGCCTGGTTTCCTCCAAACATGACACCTGGCATTCACACCAAAGACTTCAATATTTGTCTCATCAGACCAGAGAATTTTGTTTCTCATGGTCCGAGAGTCCTTCAGGTGCATTTTGGCAAACTCCAGGAGGGCTGCCATGTGCTTTTTAGTAAGGAGTCGCTTCCGTCTGGCCACTCTACAATACAGGCCTGATTGGTGGATTGCTACAAAGATGGTTGTCCTTCTGGAAGGTTCTCCTCTCTCCACAGAGGAATGTAGTAGCTCTGACAGAGTGACCATCGGTTTCTTGGTCACCTTCCTGACTAGGGTCCTTCTCCCCTGATCGCTCAGTTTAGACAGCCGGACAGTTTCAGGAAGAGTCCTGGTGGTTCCGAACTTCTTCCATTTACGGATGACGGAGGCCACTGTGCTCATTGAGACCTTCAAAGCAGCAGATATTTTTCTGTACCCTTCCCCAGATTTGTGCCTCGAGACAATCCTGTCTCAGAGGTCTACAGACAATTCCTTTGACTTCATGCTTGGTTTGTGCTCAGACATGCACTGTCAAGTGTGGGACCTTATATAGACAGGTGTGTGCCTTTCCAAACCATGTCCAATCAACTGAATTTACCACAGGTGGACTCCAATTAAGCCGTAGGAACATCTCAAGGATGATCAGTGAAAACAGGATGCACTTGAGCTCAATTTTAAGCTTCATGGCAAAGGCTGTGAATACTTATTGTACATGTGATTTTTTAGTTTTTTATTTTTAATAAATTTTAAAACATTTAAAAAAAACTTTTTCCACATTATGGGGTATGGTGTGCACAATTTTGAGGACAAAAATTAATTTATTCCATTATGGAATAAGGCTGTAACATAACAAAATGAGGAAAAAGTTAAGCGCTGTGAATACTTTCCGGATGGCATTGTATATATATTGCTATGCCCAGATACAATCATTAATGTCTGTTATTTGGGAATCACAGGAAGGCTGCAAGGCTTTAAGGAAATAAATAAACCACACCCGTTACTGATGAGAGGAATACTGGATTTTGGCTTATGTGAGCTCAGATTCCGGTGTCCAAACCACATTAATCACTACTACATATACACTGTTCTCCCTGACCCATACTTTCAACCTTTGCTTTGTTAAAAAGGCAATGGCCCTCATTCCGAGTTGATCGCTTGCTAGCTGCTTTTAGCAGCAGTGCAAACACTAAGCCGCCGCCCTCTGGGAGTGTATCTTAGCTTAGCAGAAGTGTGAACGAAAGGTTAGCAGAACTGCTCGTAAATCTTTTCATGCAGTTTGAGTAGCTCCAGACCTACTCCTACCTTGCGATCACTGCAGACAGTTTGGTTCCTGCTTTGACGTCACAAACACGCCCTGCGTTCGGCCAGCCACTCCCCCGTTTCCCCAGGCACGCCTGCGTTTTTACCTGACACGCCTGCGTTTTTTAGCACACTCCCGGAAAACGGCTAGTTGCCTCCCAGAAACGCCTCTTCCC
The DNA here is from genome assembly GCF_028390025.1 of Pseudophryne corroboree. NCBI lineage: Eukaryota > Metazoa > Chordata > Amphibia > Anura > Myobatrachidae > Pseudophryne > Pseudophryne corroboree. The sequence goes on from NC_086444.1 coordinate 1,160,276,448, forward strand.
TGTCAATCACTCCCCGATCAGCAGTGGATCTCGGGATGAGGGCCAGTGTCTCAGCATTAAAAAAGTGCAAGAGGCATGTACTACTAGTATCAGACAGTGGTTAATAATGCTAGATCTCAAACATAAAGCTAAAATGGCAAAGCAAAGCATGTCGGTTATCACGGTGTAAACCATACTGATTAAGCATGGTAACTCCCCCAGTGTGTGTTTCCAACAGACAGAATATGCAATGTCTAGCTGTCACTGAGCATGATGCCGTTACACTGCTGGTAGTGATGCAAGACAGAGATGGGTTACCCAGAAGAGCAGATTTTAATAGACGTCTGTAATGTATAAGACACGTTACAGAAAGATGAGGCTGCTATTTATAAGCAACAGCAGGTGCATTTAAGAGAACGTTACTTTGTGTGTGTGTGTGTGTGTGTGTGTGTGTGTGTGTGTGTGTGTGTGTGTGTGTGTGTGCGTGTGTGTGTGTGTGGGGGGGGGGGGGGTCTAGTTTCCCTGGTCTGGTGGTTACTTTCTACCACCTGCTTCACTTATGAATTGACTGGGCAACGTTCTGTTTGTGTATGACTTTTGTGTGCACTTGCCTAAGGCATCTTAGCTCCAGAGGGGCGTCCAGGCACTACCTGATTAGCCAATCGTCCGATTCTGGGGGTTGTGCTTGCGAGATCCTACGTACGATGGGGAGTGTACTAAATCTCACTATTCCTCAGCCTTCATTAGCTGTTTAAACCACAGTGTCTTGTTGGTTGCTTGTCCGCATATCAACGTCCTAAAACATTGCTCAGAGCACTGACTGACTCGCTGCAGCCTAGTGCTGCGCTCAGTCAAGCTCCTGATTGGCAAACCGGCAGCTTGCCAGAAATAGTTCCATGCTGATCTACCAAACCGCAGCTCTCCAGGGAGGTAGCCAGTGCACCAAGAGCAACCTTGGAGGGATGTCCACAGCTGGGAGAACAAGTGACCAGAGCAGCCGCTCCAGCAGAGTGTACCGGCAATAGTGGATGAGAAGAACTGCCTCAACGCTCTCCAGGAAGCGCCTACTGCAAGCGGCTGGCTCTGGGGGATTTGCTGGTTACAGACTGATGCTCTGACAGGGTGGCTGTAATAAGGAGCCTTATCATTACAGGATGATTGGAGCTGTGCTATGTTCTAAGAAGTGGGGTGATGTCATAATGAACTTTCAAAGGCTCATGTAGTGTTTGTTTTCAGGCTCCCCCTATATCTGTTCTGCTACCTCTGGCCACAATACATGGCATGGTAGACCTCCTGCAGCCCATGGGCTGTGGGCTGAGCACATCTGCGTCATATAGGTTCTCTTAAGGTTGCTTTCATAATAACCTCAAGTTAGGGAAAATGATGAATGTGCATTAGACACTTTGTAACTCTACTAGTGTCCATTATTTGTAGAGATGATGAAAATGTTATATTAATACATGGGATTGGCTGCGATTTAAGGGGTACCAGCTAAACATCCGTTAGTGTGATGCTGCTCTGGAGGTGGCCGCAGCAAGAATCTTGACTAGGGCGCCAAACTGCTCAGGGGCGTCCCTAACAGGGAATGATGGACCTTGTAGTGCCGTTTTGTAGGTTTTTGAGCTTCGCCCATGTGCGCAAGCACAAAGTCCGCACCGTGCGTGCGCGCACTTTCACTTTGCGATCACATCCCGGAAGAATGTGATTGCACTGTGAGTGACAGGTGGCAGGCATTGGGGGGTGGCGATGTGGCACTGGGAGGGAGGGCAGCAGGAAACGCAGGCGTGTCATGGCTGTTTTCAGGGGCGGCCCGATGACGTTGCCTGTGTTTCCTGGGATTGTAAACATGGAAGTGGTGTGCCAGCAAACGCAGCCTGGCTGCAATGCAGGGGGTTTCCACCAACAGCCGCTTTCTGCGATGTGATGACAACTGGACTGCGATTACATTGCTGGGCAGCACTTAACATGCTGGGCGGCCTCGCCCTGTGCTGGGCAGCACTTAACATGCTGGGCGGCCTCGCCCTGTGCTGGGCGGCCCCCAGCATGCGATTGTAAGCAGTAACAGTTTTCCTATTTTAATAAGGCCCTTAGAGTGGAATTCAATAGATATTCCGCTGGAGCTATTCAATTGTTGCTCCGTTCAGGCGCGATAGCTGCTGGCGTGGCGAGCAGAAATGCGTGAAAAGTGACCGTCTTAAGGCGCCCAAACTGCAGTTTTCGCAATCGCACCCAGCACTCCGGTCGGGTTTAGCTGCTTTACGTGGCTAAATCCGACCTCTATGAACGTGATCAGCATGAAAACTATATACTACTAAATATCGGCCCCGCAATCTCCCAGTCACTCTGGACAGGAGATTGGGCACGATAATAAGATTTTACTTACCGATAAATCTATTTCTCGGAGTCCGTAGTGGATGCTGGGGTTCCTGAAAGGACCATGGGGAATAGCGGCTCCGCAGGAGACAGGGCACAAAAAGTAAAGCTTTTCCAGATCAGGTGGTGTGCACTGGCTCCTCCCCCTATGACCCTCCTCCAGACTCCAGTTAGGTACTGTGCCCGGACGAGCGTACACAATAAGGGAGGATTTTGAATCCCGGGTAAGACTCATACCAGCCACACCAATCACACCGTACAACTTGTGATCTAAACCCAGTTAACAGTATGATAACAGCGGAGCCTCTGAAAGATGGCTTCCTTCAACAATAACCCGAATTAGTTAACAATAACTATGTACAATTATTGCAGATAATCCGCACTTGGGATGGGCGCCCAGCATCCACTACGGACTCCGAGAAATAGATTTATCGGTAAGTAAAATCTTATTTTCTCTATCGTCCTAGTGGATGCTGGGGTTCCTGAAAGGACCATGGGGATTATACCAAAGCTCCCAAACGGGCGGGAGAGTGCGGATGACTCTGCAGCACCGAATGAGAGAACTCCAGGTCCTCCTTAGCCAGAGTATCAAATTTGTAAAATTTTACAAACGTGTTCTCCCCTGACCACGTAGCTGCTCGGCAAAGTTGTAATGCCGAGACCCCTCGGGCAGCCGCCCAAGATGAGCCCACCTTCCTTGTGGAGTGGGCCTTTACAGATTTAGGCTGTGGCAGGCCTGCCACAGAATGTGCAAGTTGGATTGTGCTACAGATCCAACGAGCAATCGTCTGCTTAGACGCAGGAGCACCCATCTTGTTGGGTGCATACAATATAAACAACGAGTCAGATTTTCTGACTCCAGCTGTCCTTGCAATACATATTTTTAATGCTCTGACAACGTCCAGTAACTTGGAGTCCTCCAAGTCACTTGTAGCCGCAGGCACTACAATAGGCTGGTTCAGATGAAATGCTGACACCACCTTAGGGAGAAAATGCGGACGAGTCCGCAGTTCTGCCCTGTCCGAATGGAAAATCAGATATGGGCTTTTGTAAGATAAAGCTGCCAGTTCTGACACTCTCCTGGCCGAAGCCAGGGCTAGAAGCATGGTCACTTTCCATGTGAGATATTTCAAATCCACCTTCTTTAGTGGTTCAAACCAATGAGATTTTAGAAAGTCCAAAACCACATTGAGATCCCACGGTGCCACTGGAGGCACCACAGGAGGCTGTATATGAAGCACTCCCTTAACAAAGGTCTGGACTTCAGGGACTGAAGCCAATTCTTTTTGAAAGAAAATCGACAGGGCCGAAATTTGAACCTTAATAGATCCCAATTTGAGACCCATAGACAATCCTGATTGCAGGAAATGTAGGAATCGACCCAGTGGAAATTCCTCCGTCGGAGCACTCCGATCTTCGCACCACGCAACATATTTTCGCCAAATTCGGTGATAATGTTGCCCGGTTACTTCCTTTCTTGCTTTAATCAAATTAGGAATGACTTCTTCCGGCATGCCTTTTTCCTTTAGGATCCGGCGTTCAACCGCCATGCCGTCAAACGCAGCCGCGGTAAGTCTTGAAACAGACAGGGACCCTGCTGAAGCAAGTCCCTCCTTAGAGGTAGAGGCCACGGATCTTCCGTGATCATCTCTTGAAGTTCCGGGTACCAAGTCCTTCTTGGCCAATCCGGAACCACTAGTATCGTCCTTACGCCTCTTTGCCGTATAATTCTCAATACTTTTGGTATGAGAGGCAGAGGAGGAAACACATACACCGACTGGTACACCCAAGGCGTTACCAGCGCGTCCACAGCTATTGCCTGCGGATCTCTTGACCTGGCGCAATACCTGTCCAGTTTTTTGTTGAGGCGAGACGCCATCATGTCCACCATTGGTCTTTCCCAACGGGTTACCAGCAAGTGGAAGACTTCTGGATGAAGTCCCCACTCTCCCGGGTGAAGATCGTGTCTGCTGAGGAAGTCTGCTTCCCAGTTGTCCACTCCCGGGATGAACACTGCTGACAGTGCTATCACATGATTCTCTGCCCAGCGAAGAATCCTTGCAGCTTCTGCCATTGCACTCCTGCTTCTTGTGCCGCCCTGTCTGTTCACATGGGCGACTGCCGTGATGTTGTCCGACTGGATCAACACCGGTTTTCCCTGAAGCAGAGGTTCTGCCTGGCTTAGAGCATTGTATATTGCTCTTAGTTCCAGAAGGTTTATGTGAAGAGACGTTTCCAGGATCGTTCTTCCTTGTGTGACTGCTCCCCAGCCTCTCAGGTTGGCGTCCGTGGTCACCAGGATCCAATCCTGTATGCCGAATCTGCGGCCCTCCAATAGATGAGCACTCTGCAACCACCACAGAAGAGACACCCTTGTCCTTGGAGACAGGGTTATCCGCAGGTGCATCTGAAGATGCGACCCTGACCATTTGTCCAACAGATCCCTTTGGAAAATTCTTGCGTGGAATCTGCCGAATGGAATTGCTTCGTAAGAAGCCACCATTTTTCCCAGGACTCTTGTGCATTGATGTACAGACACCTTTCCCGGTTTTAGGAGGTTCCTGACAAGCTCGGATAACTCCTTGGCTTTTTCCTCCGGGAGAAAAACCTTTTTCTGAACCGTGTCCAGAATCATCCCTAGGAACAGCAGACGAGTTGTCGGCATTAACTGGGATCTTGGAATATTCAGAATCCACCCGTGCTGTTTTAGCACTTCTTGCGACAGTGCTAATCCCATCTCTAGCTGTTCTCTGGACCTTGCCCTTATTAGGAGATCGTCCAAGTATGGGATAATTAATATGCCTTTTCTTCGAAGAAGAATCATCATCTCGGCCATTACCTTTGTAAAGACCCGAGGTGCCGTGGACAATCCGAACGGCAGCGTCTGAAACTGATAGTGACAGTTTTGTACAACGAACCTGAGGTACCCCTGGTGTGAGGGGTAAATTGGAACGTGGAGATACGCATCCTTGATGTCCAAGGATACCATAAAGTCCCCCTCTTCCAGGTTCGCTATCACTGCTCTGAGTGACTCCATCTTGAACTTGAACTTCTTTATGTACAGGTTCAAGGACTTCAGATTTAGAATAGGCCTTACCGAGCCATCCGGCTTCGGTACCACAAAAAGAGTGGAATAATACCCCTTCCCTTGTTGTAGAAGAGGTACCTTGACTATCACCTGCTGAGAGTACAGCTTGTGAATGGCTTCCAAAACCGTCTCCCTTTCGGAGGGGGACGTTGGTAAAGCAGACTTCAGGAAACGGCGAGGTGGATCTGTCTCTAATTCCAACCTGTACCCCTGAGATATTATCTGCAGGATCCAGGGATCTACCTGCGAGTGAGCCCACTGCGCGCTGTAATTTTTGAGACGACCACCCACCGTCCCCGAGTCCGCTTGAGAAGCCCCAGCGTCATGCTGAGGCTTTTGTAGAAGCCGGGGAAGGCTTCTGTTCCTGGGAAGGAGCTGCCTGTTGCTGTCTCTTCCCTCGACCTCTGCCTCGTGGCAGATATGAATAGCCCTTTGCTCTCTTATTTTTAAAGGAACGAAAGGGCTGCGGTTGAAAAGTCGGTGCCTTTTTCTGTTGGGGAGTGACTTGAGGTAGAAAGGTGGATTTCCCGGCTGTAGCCGTGGCCACCAAATCTGATAGACCGACTCCAAATAACTCCTCCCCTTTATACGGCAAAACTTCCATATGTCGTTTTGAATCCGCATCGCCTGTCCACTGTCGCGTCCATAAAGCTCTTCTGGCCGAAATGGACATAGCACTTACCCGTGATGCCAGTGTGCAGATATCCCTCTGTGCATCACGCATATAAAGAAATGCATCCTTTATTTGTTCTAACGACAGTAAAATATTGTCCCTGTCCAGGGTATCAATATTTTCAATCAGGGACTCTGACCAAACTACCCCAGCACTGCACATCCAGGCAGTCGCTATAGCTGGTCGTAGTATAACACCTGCATGTGTGTATATACTTTTTTGGATATTTTCCATCCTCCTATCTGATGGATCTTTAAGTGCGGCCGTCTCAGGAGAGGGTAACGCCACTTGTTTAGATAAGTGTGTTAGCGCCTTGTCCACCCTAGGAGGTGTTTCCCAGCGCTCCCTAACCTCTGGCGGGAAAGGGTATAATGCCAATAATTTCTTTGAAATTATCAGCTTTTTATCAGGGGCAACCCACGCTTCATTACACACGTCATTTAATTCTTCTGATTCAGGAAAAACTATAGGTAGTTTTTTCACACCCCACATAATACCCTGTTTAGTGGTACCTGTAGTATCAGCTAAATGTAACGCCTCCTTCATTGCCAAAATCATATAACGTGTGGCCCTACTGGAAAATACGGTTGATTCGTCACCGTCACCACTGGAGTCAGTGCCTGTGTCTGGGTCTGTGTCGACCGACTGAGGCAAAGGGCGTTTCACAGCCCCTGACGGTGTTTGAGTCGCCTGGACAGGCACTAATTGATTGTCCGGCCGTCTCATGTCGTCAAACGACTGCTTTAGCGTGTTGACACTATCCCGTAGTTCCATAAATAAAGGCATCCATTCTGGTGTCGACTCCCTAGGGGGTGACATCCTCATATTTGGCAATTGCTCCGCCTCCACACCAATATCGTCCTCATACATGTCGACACACACGTACCGACACACAGCAGACACACAGGGAATGCTCCTAACGAAGACAGGACCCACTAGCCCTTTGGGGAGACAGAGGGAGAGTTTGCCAGCACACACCAAAAGCGCTATATATAACAGGGATAGCCTTATAATAAGTGCTCCCTTATAGCTGCTTTATATATATCAAAATATCGCCATAAATTTGCCCCCCCTCTCTGTTTTACCCTGTTTCTGTAGTGCAGTGCAGGGGAGAGACCTGGGAGCCGTCCTGACCAGCGGAGCTGTGAGAGGAAATGGCGCCGTGTGCTGAGGAGATAGGCCCCGCCCCTTTTCCGGCGGGCTCGTCTCCCGCTATTTAGTGAATCCAGGCAGGGGTTAAATATCTCCATATAGCCTCTGGGGGCTATATGTGAGGTATTTTTAGCCTTTATATAGGTTACATTTGCCTCCCAGGGCGCCCCCCCCCCAGCGCCCTGCACCCTCAGTGACTGCGTGTGAAGTGTGCTGAGAGGAAAATGGCGCACAGCTGCAGTGCTGTGCGCTACCTTTAGAAGACTGCAGGAGTCTTCAGCCGCCGATTCTGGACCTCTTCTGACTTCAGCATCTGCAAGGGGGCCGGCGGCGCGGCTCCGGTGACCATCCAGGCTGTACCTGTGATCGTCCCTCTGGAGCTGATGTCCAGTAGCCAAGAAGCCAATCCATCCTGCACGCAGGTGAGTTCACTTCTTCTCCCCTCAGTCCCTCGTTGCAGTGATCCTGTTGCCAGCAGGACTCACTGTAAAATAAAAAACCTAAGCTAAACTTTTTCTAAGCAGCTCTTTAGGAGAGCCACCTAGATTGCACCCTTCTCGGCCGGGCACAAAAATCTAACTGGAGTCTGGAGGAGGGTCATAGGGGGAGGAGCCAGTGCACACCACCTGATCTGGAAAAGCTTTACTTTTTGTGCCCTGTCTCCTGCGGAGCCGCTATTCCCCATGGTCCTTTCAGGAACCCCAGCATCCACTAGGACGATAGAGAAAATCAATTGAATACAGACCTAGGTTTTAAAACATGCCACAATATAAGGGAAACATTGGACCCAATATAAGTACTCGTCGTGTTAGGACTACTCATGAATAGAAGCACTGTGAGGTGGCGGATAGATTATACATTTGCAAGTGTATGTAACTGCATGTTATTTAGTAGTGGAAGGCTGTGTTATTTGGTCTGTTCTGGTGGATTTTTAGGTTTTTCTTTTCACACAACAGTAAAGATTCATTTATTTATAGCTCCCTTCTAAGATGCACGGGAGCTGAACTGCTTGCCCGACCAGCTCCGCGCCAGTTGTGACATTCGCAAACAGGATCAGCTGCGTTAAGCGGCTTCTCCCTTGCTAAGTGCCGGACATGGTGAAGTTAAGGTGAGATCAGCCCGAGCCCTACTTTACGCGGATTTCTCCTAGTACCTCAGGAGGGAGCGAGCAGAGATCCGCGATAAGTGCAGCCTCGGGGCTAGTCGCCCCAAACAGCTGAACAGCTCGGGCTAAACTCCCACAAACAAATGAATCAATCTGAGAGCGTGCTAGGTAAATGTAACAATGAATAAACAGATTGGCTATGACAGGTAAAGCAATAGCATATCAATGTGCGGTGGTGAGTCTATGTCAGTGATCTCCAACCCGTAGTTCGCCGTAGTATTTTCGGTAGCTCACAGAGCGCACGGGCTTGGGCAGTCACTGGCACTCCTCCTCCCTTCATTTTTAATATGGTGCCGGCCGTCAGCCAATCAGAGCTCGTGGACCGGCAGTGGCGCACCTGACTGGCTCACTTACCGGCACCATATTTTAAATGCCCGTCACCGCCGGAGATTCTGTCACCCTCACCGCGGCCGCTCTCCGGACTTCACAGGAGAGGCGCGCGCTGCACTGTCCTCCCCTTTCGTCCCTCATACAGAAGGAGTAGCACCGATGGCAGTAGAAGAAGCCAGCAAGGGTTAGCACTGTGTGGGGCACTGTATCGGACACTGCGGGGGGTAGGGGGCATTTTAAATGGCACTGCGGGGGAGAATTGTATCTGGCACTGGTGGGGGCATTGTATATGTATCTGGCGCTGCTGAGGGGCATTATTTGTGTATCTGGCACTGCTGAGGGGCATTATTTGTGTACGTAGCACTGCTGAGGGGCATTATTTATGTACCTGGCACTACGCGAAGGGGGGGGGGGGCATTATTTGTAGTTGTGAGGCCACACCCACTTTCACAGGAACGCACGCGCATTGGGGGGAGGGGGTAGCTCCTTCAGAGGTTTTATTTTCCGAAAGTAGCTCGCACCCCAATTAAGGTTGGAGACCACTGGTCTATGTTATGTAGGAGGGGGAACAGGACATGTGTAGCTCGCAAGGAACAATTACCTTTCTCTTAAGAACACTTAGTTTCTCCACCACCCCATCCAGAAGGCTGACCACAGAGTCTACAGCGTTACAGCTGCTCAGAGTCTTCTCCAGCTCAGCCACCACCATAGTGACATGGCTCGTCTCTCGATCGATGTTCTTCTGTGCCGCCCGGAAGCGTTTGTTCAGCGTCTCGTAAGGTACCTGAGAAAAAAAAAAAAAAAGACAGAAAACGGCATTTGGTGTTACACTTCACTTGGACATGGTGACAACACGCTCCAGAAAATGCAGCAATAAGCTCTATACTGTAGGTTACCTCCCTGGTCAATAGATCGCTCTCCTACCTCACAGATATGTGATCGGTATGACACATGGACAGCTGTGCTGAGTTTATCCCAATACAATCTGCTGGACCCGCAGCAAACGTTCCCACCAGAAAAAGCTCTCTCTGCTTCCTTACATTCTAAAAGTAACTCACAATTTGTGGAATGCAACGGGGCAAAGGAATCCTGACACCTTCCATAAATCGCCCATACATTGTGCACTTTAATCAGCGGCCCTATGTGGGTGTTTATCACAATTCCCAAATTCAGCCAAACTTCTGCACGGGATTTGAACGCACTGCGCATTTCCCGTACACTGCGTCCGGACTAGGTATTTATCATAGCTTCTAATTGAAGACCCCATTTTCTGATCAAGTCAATTATGTACATCAGTGTTTCCCAACTTTGGTCCTCAAGGCACACTAACAGTCCAGGTTTAGTGATATGCTTGAGCACAGAGGTTCTCATTAAGTCACCTGTTCTCAAGTATGGTTATCCTTAAAACCTGGATGTCGGTATGAACCCCTGATGTACATTGTTTACTATGAATGGCTGAATGTCAGGTACACATAAGGTGGGTACACAATTAGCGATAAATTAAACAAGGTCGCTCGTTTTGACCCTTCCTGAGCGACGTTGTTTACTTTAACGCTAAGTGTGTATGCTGAAGATCGATGCTCGGCCCCATGGGTCATTAACGACTCTCACTGTCGGCCGTGCATGCAGCTCAATTTGGACTGTCGTCCAAAAACTGCATGCACGGCCCGGCCGCGGCGTGATGTCGCTGAGCGATATCGTTTGCATATCACTCAGTGCGTACACACTGCCGACGACCACCCCGGCCCTGGAGGGGAAAGGCACTAGGCGACGTCGCTCATAGAGCACATTGCCTAGTGTGTAACCACCAATAGAAATAAATCAGACTTTGCTACACAATTACTATAATGCAAATATTATGTATTTATGGATATTTATTACTTTTTAAATGACGTTTTTGCTCCTGCAATGAAAATGACTTTGTACTGTATATATATATATATATATATATATATATATAAAGCAAGTTTGGATAGCCTGCAGTTCCCTAGGCATGCTGGTACTTGTTGTTCCACACCCATGGATAGACGCGAGTTGGCCCAAGCTTGCTGTGGAACACTATGCCCAGTTCCAGTCACAAACAAGGCAAGCTGGCAGGATAATTAAAGTGTCATCAGTTACAATGAAGTCAGGCAGAGAGTAATCAGGGTCTGGTTAGACCGGTTTTACTCTCCCATGTTCCGTATCAAGTATTCATTTACTAGTTGCTGGCATCTCTCAGGAGACCTGATATAAGAACTGGAAGATGCACCTCACTAATAGAACAATCATTTTCACTTCATTTTTAATTATATATATCAGGGACATGCAGCCTGTAGCACTCCAGCTGCAGTTTTGCTGTGTGGACATGCTAAACCCATGGCAGGGTATGCTGGGATGTGTAGTTCCACATGTTGCCTGCCGCTGATATAAATGGTGCACAGTACATGTGGGCAGGATATTTCACATAGAGGACAGTCAAATGCATTTATCGAGGCTGCAAGCAAAATGAAATATACACAGAACAGTGCCCCCTATTGATCACATTATCATAAAAAAATAAGTAAACAGCATACATTTGTAGAGGAGTTTGGTTTACTCTCCCGGAACAATGTAAAAGAAGCACGTCTACACGGCGATATGAAGACACAGCTAAAAAGCACAAAGGGAAGGTAAAATAATAATAATGTAGTGTTAAGGTGGTCATTCCGAGTTGTTCGCTAGCAGTTTTTAGCAGCCATGCAAACGCTATGCCGCCGCCCACTGGGAGTGTATTTTAGCTTAGCAGAAGTGCGAACGATAGGATCGCAGAGCGGCTACAAAGTATTTTTGTGCAGTTTCAGAGTAGCTCAAAACCTTCTCAGCGCCTGCGATGACTTCAGACCATTCAGTTCCTGTTTTGACGTCACAAACACGCCATACGTTCGCCCAGCCACGCCTGCGTTTTTTCTGGCACGCCTGTGTTTTTCCGAATACTCCCTGAAAACAGTCAGTTGACACCCAGAAACGCCCACTTCATGTCAATCACTCTGCGGCAGCCAGTGCGACTGAAAAGCATCACTAGACCCTGTGTGAAACTACAACGTTCGTTGTAATAGTACGTCGCACGTGCGCATAGCGCCACATGCGCAGAAGTGCCTTTGTTTGCCTCATCGCTGCACAGCGAACAAATGCAGCTAGCGATCAACTCGGAATGACCCCCTAAGTTAGGTTACAGGAGGCTTTGTGCAGCCAATAATGTAGTACAACACCCCAGGAAGTATTTAGGTCTGAATTATGTCCCGTTACAGACTCCAGAGAGACTGCAAGCCCCTGACTACAGTAACATCCTGATCTGCAATGGTTAATTCAGGTCACACAGTGCTAAAACTTCCCAGCACAGAAACTCACTGCTCCATCCAAATCCACGTAACAAATGCAGTCTCTGTGGGAGCGTGATCTGACTACCCCTCTCTCCATTTCTCCTAGGAACGTCATGCAGATCACTGGACCAGCAGCTAAAGGCAACACTTTACATGATAAAAAGCACCAGAAGCACCAGGCTAAATTCCCTGGAAGTGATCCGACCAGAGACAAAGTTTGCAGATTAACATCTGAATTGCTGCTACCCTGCAATGATGCAAAACCGTGCCCCCTCTTCTTATCCCAGGCAGTGGGCCCGTACAGCAATTCTGTTCTTTTTTAGAAGTATTTTTCAAGCCCCACAAATATCAGTCAGCGCATGCCTCAGTGACATCATTTCAAAACTATGGCCTGGACGTAATGCGTTTGGCATCCCGGCTGTCACATGGACAAATATACATTCAGGGCAGTTCTCCTTGGGAAGAGGGAATGCATTACTATGATAAATACAGTGCTTACAAATATGGTAACAGAGCGACCACTGAGAAGCAAGGAGCTGTAGCTCACACCATACCTGCACGCTCTTCAAAATCCTCAAAGTTTTGGGGAGACCCAAGGACACCCAGTAGAGCAGGGCACCCTGGTGCATCACGCCCAGGTCCTAGTGACGCGATTCTCAGGGCCAAATACATTTTTTTAAAGCATCCAGGAAGGGGAATTACAAATGTTGGTACTCACAGCCAGTGGCGTAACTATAGTGGGTGCAAAGGATGCAGCTGATATGGGGACCGGTGACTTGGAGGGCCCCAAAGGCAATCCCACTGCACCCTCTTAAAAGAAAAAAAAGAAAAAAGTCTTAATTTTTAAATTACTGTTGCCACGCTGGGTTTGGGGCCTGGCAGTGGTAGGGAGGAGGGAGGCGGAGCAGTTTGTTCTACAGAATCTGGAACAGTGGCTGAACCTGCAGTAGTGGACGCTCACTGTGCTTATACAGTGCCATATCTGTCAGCTGCGCACCGTCGGCGCTGCTTCTGCAGATGCAGCCACGCTTCTGGATTCTCTAGAACAAGTGGCTTCACCTCCCTACCATTAAGTACACTCCTGAGCCCCGAACCCGGTGCGGCAGCAGTAAGTAAAAATAAAAAAATTAAGAAAAAATAATATTCAAGTAATAACACATTTTAGAGGGTTCAGTGGGATTACCTATGGGGCCCCCGCCAGGCCCCATAACAGCTGCATCTCCTGCACCTTGTATAGTTAGAGGGTCCGTCCATGTCTGTCTGTGCCCCCATATGGTGCTCTGTCTGTTCGTCTGTCTGCCCATGCCCGTCCATTCATCTATGCCCCCTCCTGTCTGTCCGTCTATACCACCATATGGTGCTCTGTCTGTTCGTCTATCTGTCTATGTCCCCTCCCATCCGTCCATGCCCCCAAATTTGCTCTGTCTGCCATCTGTCCGTCAATGCCGCCAACGTCAGTATATACCCCCGATCTGTCCATCCATGCCTCCACCCCCGTACTTTGTTGTAGTCAAGTAGTGTCTCTCCTGCTCGCTCCTTCTCCCTCTCTATCGCTACTCTCACTCTGTCCCTGGCACTGTCTCTCTCTCTCTCTAATTTGCTCCTCTCTCTCGTTCTCTCCCTCTCCCCATGGCACCCTTTTTCTCTCTCACTACTCTCTCTCTCTCTCTCTCTCTCTCTTCTTCCCCGCATTGTGGTGACAAAAGCTGGTAGGTCAGTGGGGGGGCCCTTCCAAGATTTTGCTATGGGGCCCACAAACTTCCAGTTATGCCCCTGCTCACAGTAGCCAGTGATGATATATAGTGCATGCATCTCACAATCTTGTACTACATATTGCGATTTTGACTTTTCGATTCTCACTGTGCGATATGGACTATGGTATCGCAAGCCTAGATAGACTGTGCTTGCGATACTGGCTATGTGCGATTTTGACTATACTTTTATACTTGATAGTCAAAACTGACTTGCCTGCACAGTCTATCTAGGCTTGCGATAGTGACCCCGCGGGACCGCGCATCGGTAAAGCAAGGTGGCTTTCACCTTGCGATCTGCACTAACTTTCCTTGCGATTTTGACTATATAGTCAAAATCGCAAGTACATGTCTCACCGTATGTACACATCGGGTATGGGTCACAGGGTCGACAGTCATTAGGTCGACCACTATTGGTCGACAGTGACTAGGTCGACACCTGAAATAGGTCGACAGTAATTAGGTCAACATGGAAAAAAGTTTAACTTTTTTTGGTGTCGTTTTCATCATAAAGTGATGAGGAACCCCAATAAGTGCACTGTGTCCCCTCGCATGGCTCGCTTCGTTCGCCATGCTTCGGACAAGGTGCCTCCGCTGCGCTCGGCACAGGTTACTATTCCCACTCGTAGTCCACGTGGATCATAAACTATGAAAAAAAGTAAAAAAAAAATGACGAATTTCTTTTTTTTTAAAAAGTGTGTCGACCTTTTTACATGTTGACCTAATGACTGTCAACCTAAGTGTTGTCGACCTAATGACCATATCCCGTACACACCTTAAGAATGTTATTTGCACGCACAATAGCCGTGGGCTGCTTGCACCCAAATTGTTTTGTGCCACTGTCAGTACCAGATGGCGGCTTCCACTATGTAGGCTCATCACAATAACCCTTTCCTGTTTCCTGTTGTGGTTTCTAGGACACTTCTGACTTCATTAACTAAAACACACACACTGAAGAGATAAATGTGTGAATGGAAACACCTGGGTAAATCAGGGACAGCAAGCAGACAGAAAGCAAGGGCTTTCCCACAGGTGAGGCGTGTGTTACTTCACCACTTGACAGGCACTGTCGCATGGACTGCTGCCAGACAGGCTTACATGGACAGGGCACCTCATGGCCTTCTGCTGCGTGCCACGGCATCTTATTACATAGGAAATCAGGTCGGCACATTTCTGCTGCTGATCGACTAGTGATTTTTGAACAATTTTAGGGTTAGGCTTAGGGTGCGATTAAAGGTCGGGTTAGGTTTAAGCCTAGGGTTAGAACAGGCATACTCATGCTCAACAAGCCGTCCGTCAACATTCACAATATAGACTTTCTACCAATGTCAGCATTTGTGACATGTCAACATCCTTGTCCGTGCCAACATTCTGAACGTTGACAAATTATACCACACACTCACCTGACTACACTTAATAATGGTTGCAGTGTCGCAAGGAAGTCTTGTGGGACTTGGGATGATTGCTGGTGCACATACAGCAGAAGTCTTTCTGCTCAAGAATTCTGAACGCACCAACGTCCCAGGAGCAGCGATGCCAGCATGGGACCCTTAAAAACAATCAGCCAAGGGTGACAGTGGACGAAAGCGCATAGTCCAGGATACAGATATCCCAGCATAAATCTGAAGTGCAGAGCAAAGTTGCAGTATACAAATGGCTCGTCACAGCTGGTAATGCACGGAGGGGAGGTCGGTGGTGCACAGAAGAAGACCGGAATTAATTACTGCATGCTGAAGACAAAAGGATGTCAAATTGATCATCCTTAAGCTGGGTGCACACTGGAGTGTTGTGTACCCAGCCAGTATGTCGGTCTGACGGGTACACACTGGGGCCGATTCAAATTGTTCTGGACATCTAAAAATCCCCTTTAAATGGGACTTTTAAGACGCCCAAACAACTGTGTTTGGGTGCCCATGCACACTGCATGTTGCAGCCAAACAGACCGGGTTTAGCTGTCTAAAATGGCTAAACCCATCTAAAATCCCTGCTTTGGCCGTCCAAACTCCTGTTTGGACGCCCAAAGTGCCCAGTTTCAACACATTGTTTCTCACACCTCAGGAGACTGCGAGAAAAAATGTGTCCTCCACTGGGCGCCCAAATGCCAGAACAATTGAATTGCTGCCGTTAGGCGCCCTCTAGTAGCTGTCGTGCAAATAAAAACAAAAGAAAAAACATTTGAATCGGCCCTACTGAATGTTGTTAATGAAGGACGGAACAATTACTGTTCCATCCTTCATTAACATACATGGTAGCACTAGCAATATCATCAGGTTTGATGTGCAGCACATCAAACCTGACAAAGTCACTAGCGACTGCGGGCACACGCATATTGGGCATACACACTGCCCTATATGACCGATATCCCGGCCCCATCTGCAGGATCAGACGACATATCGCTCACTGTGTACCTAACTTCAGTCATGTTCTCCACAACCTCAAGAGTTCTACAGCCCTTAATGCCTGCTTCTAACACAGAGGAGTGCTGGTGGTCCTGTAATGTTGTGGGGCACATTTCTTGGCACTGACCTATCACGGGAATGGTTACCTCTGGACTGGGTGAATTAACTTAGAGGGTAAAGTCAACGTTCTTTAACGACAAGAAGTAATCCTCTGTAACCCATGTTGCTATATTTCTTTCTATACATAGTTTTCACTCTAGCACCCTGCACCTTTATCAGTGAGGAGGGTGTATCTTAATTTTGAAGGGCAAAATTTTATAAGTAATGTATCGCTACAGTAGTGCTAGAGTGAACACTATTTATGGAAGGCTTGTCTCCCAAGGGGGGTAGATGCACTAAGCCTTCAAGAGAGATAAAGTGGTGAGAGATAAAGTTCCAGCCAATCAGCTCTTGTCATTTTTCAAACACAGCCTGTATCTTGGCAGTTAGGAGCAGATTGGCTGGTACTTTATCATTCTCCAAGGCTTAGTAAATAGCCCCCATTATGACAATGTTCCATGCAAGGTGTGAAGTAATCTAATGATTTGATGGTCATGGCCCGGATATAAGCCATAGATCACTGCAGTTTCAGTCACCGCCTAAATACAATGCTTCCCACCACCAATGAAGCATCAGGTTGATGATGGTGGACTTCATGCCTCTGGGTATATAAAATTCATTACGATCATCAAATGATAAGCATAGTGGCCAGTGTTGTCCACAATAAAAAAAAAAAGCGCCAGTCATTAAAGATCTGCACACTTGGTGAAGAGACAGCCAACCAGATCGCAAGAAGCGCAAAGGACTCTTTTGTGCCCAATCAGACTCGGCTAATTCAAGTGATCGTTCATAAGAGCATGCAGTCACTGGCCATGACAGACGTACACCAGAGGGTTGCCGTTGCCTCTCTTCCGTTCAGCGTTTAGATAATTATTCCAATACACAACCCTCTTTGCCTGAAGGTTTAATTAAAATGAAAAACAAGGGCAAATCAAACCAACAAAGCACAAAACTCACCTACAATTAAATAGCCCAATACCAGAAGATATTAGGAATGGTTGAGATGTCATTAATTATCTCTGAAAGGCTGGGAACATGGAAGACTGAGCTCACATATACAGGAACGCAGGCAGACAGTGCAACGTTTATACAGCATACCCCCCCAGTGACACGGGCTACAAACCAGCACACAGCAAAATTACACTTCAGATCTGATGTTCTATACCTAGAGAAATTTCCAGTCCTTAGAACACTGCCCTGGTAAGGGTGCAGCATTTATCATCTGCAATATTATTACGTTTTACTGTTACTTTTAAGGAACATTACAATGACCTGAATGCAAGCAGGCAGCCACACACATTGCAATTTGTTCTTAGCATACACTTTTTATTTCAGCATGGCGGAATGTCTAGTACAAGTGTCTCCATTCGTATATTCTGTGGTGTGGCTTCCAATCGTATTTCAGTGGAACCAAGCATGGCGTCCATTCCACCTACATTTACAGAGCAATACAGCAACATGAGTCCTTATAAAGTAGATGCGCGTAGTTTACTTGGCAGGAACTAAAAATATTTCTATTTATGGACTGGTGCATAACTGTAATAAAAAATGGCGCATATGAGGGGGGCTTTCTGTGCTGTGCAGACAGTAAGCCGCACACTTCCACTACACAATATTAAGTAGAAGGATGTATTTTTGATGGGACATTTACACTTCTGGACAGGACCCAACTTCGTATTCCTCTGCCTTGCCATACATCTAGGCGCACTAGTAGTCTGCAGAGATATCCCCTAAGAGCAGGGGTGCAGCTTAATGAGTACACAAGGCATTAGTGCCACCAGCTCACCAGGCACAGCTCACTAGTGGAAGCAGGGGTCAGTCGACAACAGTGGCAAGAGAGGAGGAGGGCAATGGTTAGCTGTAGTTACAGGTCAGCAGCAGTTTAGCACAGCAGGGTAACTTTGTAGTGGTGGGGGAATACTCAATATTTTGCTGTAGGGTCTATAGCAGGGGTCAGGGAACTTTTTTACCTTTTACCCCAAAAATAAGATTTTAAACCTACCGGTAAATCTTTTTCTCCTAGTCCGTAGAGGATGCTGGGGACTCCGTAAGGACCATGGGGTATAGACGGGCTCCGCAGGAGACATGGGCACTATAAAGAACTTTTAGTATGGTTGTGCACTGGCTCCTCCCTCTATGCCCCTCCTCCAGACCTCAGTTAGAGAACTGTGCCCAGAGGAGATGGACAATACGAGGAAAGGATTTTGTTAATCTAAGGGCAAGATTCATACCAGCCCACACCAATCATACCATATAACCTGGAATATACGCAACCAGTTAACAGTATGAACAACAAACAGTATCAGTCAAAGACCGATTCCAACTGTAACATAACCCTTATGTAAGCAACAACTATATACAAGTCTTGCAGATTTATACCGCACTGGGACGGGCGCCCAGCATCCTCTACGGACTAGGAGAAAAAGATTTACCGGTAGGTTTAAAATCTTATTTTCTCCGACGTCCTAAAGGATGCTGGGGACTCCGTAAGGACCATGGGGTTTATACCAAAGCTCCCAATCGGGCGGGAGAGTGCGGATGACTCTGCAGCACCGACTGAGCAAATGCGAGGTCCTCATCAGCCAGGGTATCAAACTTGTAGAATTTTGCAAAAGCGTTTGAACCCAACCAAGTAGCTGCTCGGCAAAGCTGTAATGCCGAGACGCCTCGGGCAGCTGCCCAAGAAGAGCCCACCTTCCTAGTGGAATGGGCCTTTACTGAATTAGGTAACGGCAATCCTGCCGTAGAATGAGCCTGCTGAATCGTGTTACAGATCCAGCGAGCAATAGTCTGCTTAGAAGCAGGAGCGCCAACCTTGTTGGCTGCATACAGGATAAACCGAGCCTCTGTTTTCCTAACCCTAGCCAGCCTGGCTACATAAATCTTTAAGGCCCTGACCACATCCAGGGACTGGGAGTCCTCCCAGTCCCCCGTAGCCACAGGCACCTCAATAGGTTGGTTCATATGAAATGAAGAAACCACCTTAGGTAAAAATTGAGGACGAGTCCTCAACTCAGCTCTATCCACATGGAAAATCAAATAGGGGCTTTTGTGGGACAAGGCCGCCAATTCGGACACCCGCCTTGCAGATGCCAAGGCCAATAACATGACCACCTTCCACGTGAGAAATTTTTATTCAACCGTTTGAAGAGGCTCAAACCAGTGAGATTTCAGGAAACTTAACACCACGGTAAGGTGCCACTGGGGGCACAAAGGGGGGCTGGATGTGCAGCACTCCCTTCACAAAAGTCTGGACTTCTGGGAGAGAAGCCAATTCCCTCTGAAAGAATATAGATAGGGCCGAAATCTGTACCTTAATGGAGCCTAACTTCAGGCCCATATCCACTCCTGTCTGTAGAAAGCGGAGAAACTGGCCCAGATGGAAATCTTCCGTAGGAGCATTCTTGGCTTCACACCAAGATACATACTTCCTCCAGATATGGTGATAATGCTTCGCAGTCACCTCCTTTCTAGCCTTTATCAGAGTAGGGATAACTTCCTCCAGAATACCTTTCCCAGCTAGGATTCGGTGTTCAACCGCCATGCCGTCAAACCTAACCGCGGTAAGTCTTGGAACACGCAGGGCCCCTGCTGCAACAGGTCCTCCCTGAGAGGAAGAGGCCACGGATCTTCTGTGAGCATTTCCTGAAGATCCGAGTACCAGGCCCTTCGAGGCCAATCTGGAACATTCAGAGTTGTTCGCTCGCTAGCTGCTTTTAGCAGCATTGCTCACGCTAAGCCGCCGCCTACTGGGAGTGAATCTTAGCTTTGCAGAATTGCGAACGAAAGATTTGCATAATTGCGAATAGAAATTTCTTTGCAGTTTCTGAGTAGCTCGGGACTTACTCTGCCACTGCGATCAGTTCAGTCAGTTTCGTTCCTGGTTTGACGTCACAAAAACACCCAGCGTTCGCCCAGACACTCCCCCGTTTCTCCAGCCATTCCGCGTTTTTTCCGGAAACGGCAGCGTTTTTCCGCACACACCCATAAAACGGCCAGTTTCCGCCCAGAAACACCCACTTCCTGTCAATCACACTCCAATCACCAGAACGATGAAAAATCCTCGTTATGCCGTGAGTAAAATACCTAACTTTTGTGTAAAATAACTAAGCGCATGCGCTCTGCGAACCTTGCGCATGCGCAGTAAGCGAGTAATCGCAATATAGCGAAACTCAGCAACGAGCGAACAACTCGGAATGAGGGCCAATGAGTATTGTCTGTACTCTTTTTCGTCTTATGATCCTCAAAATTTTTGTGATGAGAGGAAGAGGAGGAAACACATAGACCGACTGAAACACCCATGGTGTCACCAGGGCGTCTACTGCTACTGCCTGAGGGTCCCGGGACCTGGCACAATACCTCCGAAGCTTCTTGTTGAGGCGTGACGCCATCATGTCTATTTGAGTTATTCCCAAGAGACTTGTTATCTCTGCAAAAACTTCTTGATGAAGTCCCCACTCTCCTGGATGGAGATCGTGTCTGCTGAGGAAGTCTGCTTCCCAGTTGTCCACTCCCGGAATGAAGACAGCTGACAGAGCGCTTACGTGATTTTCCGCCCAGCGAAGAATCCTGGTGGCTTCCGCCATTGCCACTCTGCTCCTTGTCCCGCCTTGGCGGTTTACATGAGCCACGGCTGTGACGTTGTCTGATTGAATCAGAACCGGTAAGTCGCAAAGAAGATTCTTCGCTTGTCGTAGGCCGTTGTATATGGCCCTCAATTCCAGTATGTTGATGTGTAGACAAGCCTCCTGGCTTGACCATAGTCCCTGAAAATTTCTTCCTTGTGTGACTGCTCCCCATCCTCGGAGGCTCGCGTCCGTGGTTACCAGAACCCAGTCTTGAATGCCGAACCTGCGACCCTCTAGAAGGTGAGGACTTTGCAGCCACCATAGGAGAGACACCCTGGCCCTGGGGGACAGTGTTATTTTCGGATGTATTTGTAGATGGGACCCGGACCACTTGTCCAGAAGGTCCCACTGAAAAGTCCTCGCATGAAACCTGCCGAAGGGGATGGCCTCGTAGGCTGCCACCATTTTTCCCAGAACTTGAGTGCATTGATGAACTGACACTCTTTTTGGTTTTAGCAGGTCTCTGACCATGTTCTGGAGGTCCTGGGCTTTTTCCGATGGGAGAAAAACCTTCTTTTGTTCCGTGTCCAGAATCATGCCTAGGAATGATAATCGAGTCGTTGGAACCAATTGTGACTTTGGCAGATTGAGAATCCAACCGTGCTGTTGGAGAACTCTCAGGGAGAGCGACACGCTCTTCAGCAATTGATCTATCGATCTCGCCTTTATCAGGAGATCGTCCAAGTATGGGATAATTGTGACTCCTTGTTTGCGCAGGAGCACCATCATTTCCGCCATCACCTTGGTGAAAATCCTCGGGGCCGTGGAAAGCCCAAACGGCAACGTCTGAAACTGGTAATGACAGTCCTGTACAGAGAA
The DNA here is from genome assembly GCF_028390025.1 of Pseudophryne corroboree. Lineage (NCBI taxonomy): Eukaryota > Metazoa > Chordata > Amphibia > Anura > Myobatrachidae > Pseudophryne > Pseudophryne corroboree. The sequence continues at coordinate 1,160,298,245 of NC_086444.1, forward strand.
TCTCAGGTACTCCTGATGAGAGGGATATATGGGGACATGAAGGTAAGTATCCTTTATGTCTAGTGACACCATAAAATCCCCCCCTTCCAGGCTGGATATTACAGTTCAGAGCGATTCCATCTTGAATTTGAACTTTTTCAAATACAGGTTTAGGGATTTAAGATTTAAAATGGGTCTGACCGAACCATCCGGCTTCGGGACCACAAACAGGGTTGAATAATACCCTTTTCCCTGTTGGACCAGGGGAACCTTGACAACAGCTTTTGAATTGCAGCTAACACTACTTCCCTCTCTGGGGGTGAAGCTGGTAAGGCCGACTTGAAAAATCGGCGAGGGGGCACCTCTTCGAATTCCAGCTTGTAGCCTTGGGAAACAATTTCCATCGCCCAAGGATCCACGTCTGAAAGACCCCAGATCTGGCTGAAAAGTCGAAGGCGTGCCCCCACTAGTGCGGAGTCCCTTAGGGGAGCCCCAGCGTCATGCGTTGGATTTTGTAGAAGCCAGGGAGGACTTCTGCTCCTGGGAACTAGCCGAAGCAGGTGTTCTTTTTCCTCTACCCTTACCTCTAGCAAGGAAGGAGGAACCCCGACCTCTTCTGGACTTATGCGACCGAAAGGACTGCATCTGATACTGTGGAGTTTTCTTTTGCTGTTGGGGAACAAAAGGTAAAAAGGTAGATTTACCCGCGGTAGCTGTAGAAACCAGGTCCGCGAGCCCCTCCCCAAACAACACTTCACCCTTGTAAGGTAAAACCTCCATATGCTTTTTTGAGTCCGCATCACCCGTCCATTGGCGGGTCCATAGAGCTCGTCTCGCAGAAATAGCCGTGGCATTGGCTCTGGAACCCAGCAGTCCAACGTCTCTTTGAGCATCCCTCATATATAAGACGGTGTCCTTAATATGGGCTAAAGTTAATAAAATGGTATCCCTGTCTAGGGTATCAAGGTCAGCTGACAAGGTATCTGTCCATGCTGCCACTGCGCTACATACCCATGCCGACGCTATTGCCGGTCTGAGTAAAGCACCTGTATGCGCATAAATAGACTTTAAAGTAGTCTCCTGCCTGCGGTCAGCAGGATCCTTGAGGGCTGCCGTGTCCGGAGACGGTAGCGCCACCTTCTTGGACAGGCGTGTTAAAGCCTTGTCCACCCTGGGAGAGGATTCCCAATGTACCCTGTCCTGTGTAGGGAAAGGATACGCCATAAGAACCCTTTTGGGAATCTGCAGTTTCTTATCTGGAGTTTCCCAAGCTTTTTCAAATAACTCGTTAAGCTCATGAGATGGGGGAAAGGTTACCTCAGGTTTCTTTTCCTTAAACATGTGTACCCTCGTGTCGGGGACAGAGGGGTCATCAGTGATATGCAAAATATCTTTTATTGCAATAATCATACACTGAATACTTTTTGCTACCCTTGGGTGTAATCTTGCATCATCGCAGTCGACATTGGAGTCAGACTCTGTGTCGGTACCCATATCTACTATTTGGGATAAAATAAGAATTTACTCACCGGTAATTCTATTTCTCGTAGTCCGTAGTGGATGCTGGGAACTCCGTAAGGACCATGGGGAATAGCGGGCTCCGAAGGAGGCTGGGCACTCTAGAAAGATCTTAGACTACCTGGTGTGCACTGGCTCCTCCCACTATGACCCTCCTCCAAGCCTCAGTTAGGATACTGTGCCCGGACGAGCGTACACAATAAGGAAGGATTTTGAATCCCGGGTAAGACTCTTACCAGCCACACCAATCACACCGTATAACTCGTGATATGAAACCCAGTTAACAGTATGAAACAACTGAGCCTCTCAACAGATGGCTCAACAATAACCCGATTTAGTTAACAATAACTATGTACAAGTATTGCAGATAAACCGCACTTGGGATGGGCGCCCAGCATCCACTACGGACTACGAGAAATAGAATTACCGGTGAGTAAATTCTTATTTTCTCTGACGTCCTAGTGGATGCTGGGAACTCCGTAAGGACCATGGGGATTATACCAAAGCTCCCAAACGGGCGGGAGAGTGCGGATGACTCTGCAACACCGAATGAGAGAACTCCAGGTCCTCCTTAGCCAGGGTATCAAATTTATAGAATTTTGCAAACGTGTTTGCCCCTGACCAAGTAGCAGCTCGGCAAGTTGTAAAGCCGAGACCCCTCGGGCAGCCGCCCAAGATGAGCCCACCTTCCTTGTGGAATGGGCATTGACAGATTTTGGCTGTGGCAGGCCTGCCACAGAATGTGCAAGCTGAATTGTACTACAAATCCAACGAGCAATAGTCTGCGTAGAAGCAGGAGCACCCAGCTTGTTGGGTGCATATATGATAAACAGCGAGTCAGATTTCCTGACTCCAGCCGTTCTGGAAACATATATTTTCAGGGCCCTGACCACGTCTAACAACTTGGAGTCCTCCAAGTCCCTAGTAGCCGCCGGCACCACAATAGGCTGGTTCAGGTGAAACGCTGACACCACCTTAGGGAGAAACTGGGGACGAGTCCTCAATGCTGCCCTATCCATATGGAAAATCAGATAAGGGCTTTTACATGATAAAGCCGCCAATTCTGATACTCGCCTGGCCGAAACCAAGGCCAATAACATGACCACTTTCCAAGTGAGATATTACAGATCCACGGTCTTTAGTGGTCCCAAGGTGCCACAGGAGGCACAAACGGGGGCTGAATATGCAGCACTCCTTTTATAAATGTCTGAACTTCATGTACTGAAGCTAGTTCTTTTTGAAAGAAAATCGACAGAGCCGAGAACTGTAACTTAATGGAACCTAATTTAAGGCCCATAGTCACTCCTGCTTGCAGGAAATGCAGAAATCGACCTAGTTGAAATTCCTCTGTTGGGGCCCTTTCGGCCTCATACCATGCAACATATTTCCGCCATATGCGGTGATAATGATTTGCTGTAACCTCTTTCCTGGCTTTAGTAAGCGTAGGAATGACTTCCTCCGGAATGCCCTTTTCCTTCAGGATCCGGCGTTCAACCGCTATGCCGTCAAACGCAGCCGCGGTAAGTCTTGGAACAAACAGGGCCCCTGCTGCCGCAGGTCCTGTCTGAGTGGCAGAGGCCATGGGTCCTCTGATATAAATTCTTGAAGTTCTGGGTACCAATCTCTTCTTGGTCAGCCCAGAACCACGAGTATCGTTCTTACTCCTCGCCTTCTTATTATTCTCAGTACCTTTGGTATGAGAGGCAGAGGGGAGAACACATATACCGACTGGTACACCCACGGTGTTACCAGAGCGTCCACAGCTATCGCCTGAGGGTCCCTTGACCTGGCGCAATATCTTTTATAGCTTTTGTTGAGGCGGGACGCCATCATGTCCACCTGTGGCCTTTCCCAATGGTGTACAATCCTTTGGAAGACTTCTGGAGGAAGTCCCCACTCTCCCGGGTGGAGGTCGTGTCTGTTGAGAAGATCTGCTTCCCAGTTGTCCACTCCGGGAATGAACACTGCTGACAGTGCTAACACATGATTTTCCGCTTATCGGAGAATCCTTGTGGCTTCTGCCATCGCCATCCTGCTTCTTGTGCCGCCCTGTTGGTTTACATGGGCGACTGCCGTGATGTTGTCTGATTGGATCAGTACCGGCTGGTTTTGAAGCAGAGGCCTTGCCGGCCTCCGGGCATTGTAAATGGCCCTCAGGTCCAGAATGTTTATGTGTAGGGAAATCACCTGACTTGACCAAAGTCCCTGGAAGTTTCTTCCCTGTGTGACTGCCCCCCCAGCCTCAAAGGCTGGCATTCATGGTCACTAGGACCTAGTCCTGGATGCCGAACCTGCGGCCCTCTTGAAGATGGGCACTCTGCAGCCACCACAGTAGAGATACCCTGGTCCTTGGAGACAGGGTTATCAGCCTATGCATCGGAAGATGCGATCCGGACCACCTGTCCAACAGGTCCCTCTGAAAAGTTCTTGTATGGAACCTGCCTAATGAGATTGCTTCGTAGGAAGCTACCATTTTTCCCAGGACTCGCGTGCAATGATGCACCGCTACCTGTTTTGGCTTCAGGAGGTCTCTGACTAGAGATGACAACTCCTTGGCTTTCTCCTCCCGGAGAAAACTATTTCTGGTTTATGTCCAGAACCATCCCCAGGAACAGTAGACGTGTCATAGGAACCAGCTGTGACTTTGGACTGTTTAGAATCCAACCGTGCTGTTGTAGCACTTTCCAAAATAGTGCTGCCCCCGACTACCAACTGCTCCTTGGACCTCGCCCTTATAAAGAGATTGTCCAAGTGCGGGATACTTAAAACTCCCTTTTTTCGAAGGAGTATCATCATTTCGGCCATTTCCTTGATAAAACACCCTCGGTGCCATGTACAGTCCAAACGGCAGTGTCTGGACTTGGTAATGGTAATCCTGTACCACAAATCTGAGGTACTCCTGGCGAGGATAGTAAATGGGGACATGCAGGTAAGCATCCTTGATGCCCCGGGATACCATGTAATCCCCCTCGTCCAGGCTTCCAATAACCGCCCTGAGCGATTCCATCTTGAACTTGAATTTTTTTATGTATGTGTTCAAGGATTTTAAATATAAGAAGGGTCACACCGAACTATGCGGTTTCGGTACCCCAAACCGTGTGGAATAGTAACCCCGTCCTTGTTGAAGTAGGGGCACCTTGAGTATTACCTGCTGGGAATACCGCCTATTAATTGCCTCTAGCACAGCCTCCCTGCCTGAGGGAGTTGTCAGCAAGGCATATTTAAGGAAACGGCTGGGGGGAGACATCTCTAATTCCAGCTTGTACCCCTGAAATACTACTTGACAGAAACAGGGATCCACCTGTGAGCGAGCCCACTAATTGCTGAAATTTTTTGAGACGGCCCTCCACCATACCTGGCTACACCTGTGGAGCACCCGCGTCATGCTGTGGACTCACAGGAAGCGGGCGAAGAATTTTGATTCTGGGAACAGGCTGCTGGTGCAGCTTTTTCCCTCTTCCCTTGTCTCTGTACAGAAAGGAAGCGCCATTTGACCCGCTTGCTTTTCTGAAGCCGACAGGACTGTACCTTTTTCTGTGAGGAAACCTGAGGTAAAAATATTTCTTCCCAGCACATTGCTGTGGATACGAGGTCCCAGAGACCACCCCCAAATAATTCCTCACCCTTATAAGGCAGAATCTCTATGCGCTTTTTAAGTCAGCATCACCTGTCCAGTGACAGATCTCTAATACCCTCCTGACAGAATGGACATTACATTCATTTTGGATGCCAGCCGGCAAAATATCCCTCTGTGCATCCCTCATATATAAGACGACGTCTTTAATATGTTCTCATATTAGCAAACTAGTATGCTTAACAGGGTCACCGACCACGCTGCAGCAGCACGATCTGCAGGTTTCAGTCTAGTACCTGAGTGTGTAAATACAGACTTCAGGATAGCCTCCTGCTTTTAATCAACAGGTACCTTCAAAGTGGCCGTTCCGAAAACGGCAGTGCCACCTTTTTTTGACAACCGTGTGAGCGCCTTATCCACCCTAGGGGATACCTCCCAACGTAACTCATCCTCCTGGCGGGAAAGGGTACGCCATCAGTAACCTTTTATAAATTACTAGTTTCTTAACGGGGGAACCCACGCTTTTCACACACTTCATTTATTCATCTGATGGGGGAACAAAACACTGCCTGTTTTTTCTCCCCAAACCTAAAAACCCATTTTCAGAGGTGCTTGGGTTAATGTCAGAAATGTATAACACATTTTTTATTGCCGGGACCAAGTCACGGCTGTTCCTAGTGGATTTTGTATATGTCTGAACCTTGTCGACACTGGAGTCAAACTCCATGTCGACATCTGTGTCTGCCATCTGAGAGAGCGGGCGTGTTTGAGCCCCTGATGGCCTTTGAGACGCCTGGGCAGGCGCGGGCTGCGAAGCCGGCTGTCCCACAGCTGTTACGTCATCCACCCTTTTATGTAAGGAGTTGACACTGTCGGTTAATACCTTTCACCTAACCATCCACTCAGGTGTCGGCCCCACAGGGGGCGACATCACATATATCGGCCTCTGTTCCGTCACCATATAAGCCTCCTCATTCAACATGTCGACACAGCCGTACCGACACACCGCAGACACACAGGGAATGCTCTAAACGAGGACAGGACCCACAAAAGCCCTTTGGGGGGACAGAGTGAGAGTATGCCAGCACACACCAGAGCGCTATATACTGCAGGGACTAACTGAGTTATGTCCCCTATAGCTGCTGTTTTTATATATAATGTATACTGCGCCTAAATTTAGTGCCCCCCCTCTCTTTTTTTAACCCTTTTCTGTAGTGTAGACTGCAGGGGAGAGCCAGGGAGCTTCCCTCCAACGGAGCTGTGAGGGAAAATGGCGCCAGTGTGCTGAGGAGATAGGCTCCGCCCCTTTTTCGCTGCCTATTCTCCCGCTTTTTATGGACTTCTGGCAGGGGTATTTACCTCATATATAGCCCCTGGGGCTATATATTGAGGTATTTTCGCCAGCCAAGGTGTTTTTATTGCTGCCTCAGGGCGCCCCCCCCCAGCGCCCTGCACCCTCAGTGACCGAAGTATGAAGTGTGTGAGAGGAGCAATGGCGCACAGCTGCAGTGCTGTGCGCTACCTTGGTGAAGATTGAGTCTTCATGCCGCCGATTTTCCGGACCATCTTCTTGCTTCTGGCTCTGTAAGGGGGACGGCGGCGCGGCTCCGGGACCGAACATCAAGGCTGGGCCTGCGGTCGATCCCTCTGGAGCTAATGGTGTCCAGTAGCCTAAGAAGCCCAATCCGGCTGCAAGCAGGCGAGTTCGCTTCTTCTCCCCTTAGTCCCTCGCTGCAGTGAGCCTGTTGCCAGCAGGTCTCACTGAAAATAAAAAAATCTAAGACTATTACTTTCTAAGAGCTCAGGAGAGCCCCTAGTGTGCATCCAACCTCGGCCGGGCACGAAATCTAACTGAGGCTTGGAGGAGGGTCATAGTGGGAGGAGCCAGTGCACACCAGGTAGTCTAAGATCTTTCTAGAGTGCCCAGCCTCCTTCGGAGCCCGCTATTCCCCATGCTCCTTACGGAGTTCCCAGCATCCACTAGGACGTCAGAGAAAGGACGTTTTTGAGACCCAGAAGGGCCCTGTGACTCAGTCCAATCCGTGGATTGACTCCCTGTTTTCTCCCTGGACTCTGTTTTGTCCAGTCTCTTATGTAATGAGGCCACACTTGCATTTATTTATTTATTTATTTATTTATTACCAGTTATTTATATAGCGCACACATATTCCGCAGCGCTTTACAGAGAATATTTGCTCATTCACATCAGTCCCTGCCCCAGTAGAGCTTACAATCTATACTCACTATCACATGTACACACATTCACGCTAGGGTTAATTTTATTGGGAGCCAGTTAACCTACCTGTATATTTTTGGATTGTGGGAGGAAACCGGAGTACCCGGAGGAAACCCACGCAAGTACGGGGAGAATATACAAACTCCACACAGTTAGGGCCACGGTGGGAATCGAACCCATGACCTCAGTGCTGTGAGGCAGTAATGCTAACCATTACACCATCCGTACTGCCCCATTTAACATATGCCACATGTCCATCCACTCATGAGTCGGCGTTGCCGACGGAGACACACCACTCATCTGCTCCACCTCTTCCTTGGACGAGCCTTCCGCTTTAGACATGCCGACACGCACGTACCGACACCCCCACAGGGATATAACTATAAGGGGACAATTCTCCAACAAGGCCCTTTGGAGAGAGAGAGAGAGAGAGAGAGAGAGAGAGAGAGAGAGAGAGAGAGAGAGAGAGAGAGAGAGAGAGAGAGAGAGAGAGAGAGAGAATGCCAGCACACACCCAGCACCACCTGGCACTGGAATAAAACTAGATAACACATATACATATATATATATATATATATATAATAAGAATTTACTTACCGATAATTCTATTTCTCGGAGTCCGTAGTGGATGCTGGGGTTCCTGAAAGGACCATGGGGGGGGAATAGCGGCTCCGCAGGAGACAGGGCACAAAAAAGTAAAGCTTTTACCAGATCAGGTGGTGTGCACTGGCTCCTCCCCCTATGACCCTCCTCCAGACTCCAGTTAGGTACTGTGCCCGGACGAGCGTACACAATAAGGGAGGCAATTTGAATCCCGGGTAAGACTCATACCAGCCACACCAATCACACCGTACAACTTGTGATCTAAACCCAGTTAACAGTATGATAACAGAAAGAGCCTCTTAAAGATGGCTCCTTAACAATATAACCCGAATTTGTTAACAATAACTATGTACAGTATTGCAGATAATCCGCACTTGGGATGGGCGCCCAGCATCCACTACGGACTCCGAGAAATAGAATTATCGGTAAGTAAATTCTTATTTTCTCTATCGTCCTAAGTGGATGCTGGGGTTCCTGAAAGGACCATGGGGATTATACCAAAGCTCCCAAACGGGCGGGAGAGTGCGGATGACTCTGCAGCACCGAATGAGAGAATTCCAAGTCCTCTTTTGCCAGGGTATCAAATTTGTAGAATTTTACAAACGTGTTTTCCCCCGACCACGTAGCTGCTCGGCAGAATTGTAATGCCGAGACCCCTCGGGCAGCCGCCCAAGATGAGCCCACCTTCCTTGTGGAATGGGCCTTAACAGATTTAGGCTGTGGCAGGCCTGCCACAGAATGAGCAAGTTGAATTGTGTTACAAATCCAACGAGCAATCGTCTGCTTAGAAGCAGGGGCACCCAACTTGTTGGGTGCATATAGTATCAACAGCGAGTCAGATTTTCTGACTTCAGCCGTCCTTGAAATGTATATTTTTAAGGCTCTGACAACGTCCAACAACTTGGAGTCCTCCAAGTCGCCAGTGGCCGCAGGCACCACAATAGGTTGGTTCAGGTGAAACGCTGATACCACCTTAGGGAGAAAATGCGGACGAGTCCTCAGTTCTGCCCTATCCGAATGGAAGATTAGATAAGGGCTTTTATAAGATAAAGCCGCCAATTCAGATACTCTCCTGGCGGAAACCAGGGCCAGTAGCATAGTCACTTTCCATGTGAGATATTTAAAATCCACCTTTTTCAATGGTTCAAACCAATGGGATTTGAGGAAATCTAAAACTACATTTAGATCCCACGGTGCCACCGGAGGCACCACAGGAGGCTGTATATGCAGTACTCCTTTAACAAAAGTCTGTACCTCAGGAACTGAGGCCAATTCTTTTTGGAAGAATATTGACAGGGCCGAAATTTGAACCTTAATAGATCTCAATTTGAGACCCATAGACAATCCTGATTGTAGGAAATGTAGGAAACGACCCAGTTGAAATTCCTCCGTCGGAACACTCCGATCCTCGCACCACGCGACATATTTTCGCCAAATGCGGTGATAATGTTTCGCGGTGACTTCCTTCCTTGCCTTAATCAAGGTAGGAATGACTTCTTCTGGAATGCCTTTCCCTTTTAGGATCTGGCGTTCAACCGCCATGCCGTCAAACGCAGCCGCGGTAAGTCTTGAAAGAGACAGGGACCCTGTTGTAGCAGGTCCCTTCTCAGAAGTAGAGGGCACGGGTCGTCCGTGACCAACTCTTGAAGTTCCGGGTACCAAGTCCTTCTTGGCCAATCCGGAGCCACTAGTATTGTTCTTACTCCTCCTCACCGTATAATCTTCAATACCTTTGGTATGAGAGGCAGAGGAGGAAACACATATACTGATTTGTACACCCAAGGTGTTACCAGTGCGTCCACAGCTATTGCCTGTGGATCTCTTGACCTGGCGCAATACTTGTCCAGTTTCTTGTTGAGGCGAGACGCCATCATGTCTACCATTGGTCTTTCCCAACAGTTTATTAGCATGTGGAAGACTTCTGGATGAAGACCCCCCTCTCCCGGGTGAATATCGTGTCTGCTGAGGAAGTCTGCTTCCCAGTTGTCCACGCCCGGGAAGAACACTGCTGACAGTGCTATTACGTGATTCTCCGCCCAGCGAAGAATCTTGGCAGCTTCTGCCATTGCACTCCTGCTTCTTGTGCCGCCCTGTCTGTTTACATGGGCGACCGCCGTGATGTTGTCCGACTGAATCAACACCGGTTTTCCTTGCAGGAGTGGTTCCGCCTGGCTTAGAGCATTTTAGATTGCTCTTAGTACCAGAATGTTTATGTGAAGAGACTTTTCCAGGTTCGTCCATACCCCCTGGAAGTTTCTTCCTTGTGTGACTGCTCCCCAACCTCTCAGGCTGGCGTCCGTGGTCACCAGGATCAAATCCTGTATGCCGAATCTGCGGCCCTCCAATAGATGAGCCTTTTGCAACCACCACAGAAGATATACCCTTGTCCTTGGCGACAGGGTTATTCGCAGGTGCATCTGAGGATGCGACCCTGACCATTTGTCCAACAGATCCCTTTGGAAAATTCTTGCATGGAATCTGCCGAATGGAATTGCTTCGTAAAAAGCCACCATTTTTCCCAGGACTCTTGTGCATTGATGTACAGACACCTTTCCTGGTTTTAGGAGGTTCCTGACAGGTCGGATAACTCCTTGGCTTTTTCCTCGGGAAGAAAAACCTTTTTCTGAACCGTGTCCAGAATCATCCCTAGGAACAGCAGACGTATCGTCGGAAAACAGCTGCGATTCTTGGAATATTTAGAATCCAGTCGTGCCGTCGAAGAACTACTTTAGATAGTGCTCTTCCGACCTCCAACTGTTCTCTGGAACTTGCCCTTTTTAGGTCGTGCAAGTAAGGGATAATTTAGATGCCTTTTTTCTTTGAAGAAACATCTTTTCGGCCATTACCTTGGTAAAAAGGCCCGGGGTGCCGTGGATAATTCAAACGGCATCGTCTGAAACTGATATTGACAGTTCTGTACCACGAACCAGAGGTACCCTTGATGAGAAGGACAAAATTTGGACATGGAGGTAATCCTTGATGTCCAGGGACACCATATAGTCCCCTTTTTTCCGGTTCGCTATCACTGCTCTGAGTGACTTTATCTCGATTTGAACCTTTTATGTAAGTGTTCAAAACATTTTAGATTTAGACTATGTGTCACCAAGCCGTCTGGCTTCAGTACCACAATATAGTGTGGAAAAATAATACCCTTTTCCTTGTCGTAGGAGGGGTACTTTGATTATCACCTGCTGGATATACAGCTTGTGAATTGTTTCCAATGCTGCCTCCCTGTCGGAGGGAGCCGTTGGTAAAGCAGACTTCAGGAACCTGCGAGGAGAAGATGTCTCGACTCTCCAATCTTTACCCCTGGGATAATACTCGTACGATCTAGGGGTCAACTTGCGAGTGATCCCACTGCGCCCTGAGACTCTTGAGACTACCCCCCCACCTTGAGTCCGCTTGCACGGCCCCAGCGTCATGCTGAGGACTTGGCAGACGCGGTGGAGGGCTTCTTTTCCTGGGAAAGGGCTGCCTGCTGCAGTCTACTTCCCTTACCTCTATGTCTGGGCAGATATGACTGGCCTTTTGCCTGCATGCCCTCATGGGAAAGGAAAGATTGAGGCTGAAAAGACGGTGTCTTTTTTAGCTGAGATGTAACTTGGGGTAAAAAAGGTTGGATTTCCCAGCTGTTGCTGTGGTCCCCAGGTCCGATGGACCGACCCCCAAATAACTCCTTCCCTTTATACAGCAATACTTCCATCTGCCGTATGGGATCTGTATCACCTGACCACTGTCGTGTCCCTGACATCTTCTGGGAGATATGGACAACGCACTTATCTTGATGCCAGAGAGCAAATATCCCTCTGTGCATCTCACATACATATATATAGAATGCATCCTATTAAATGCTCTACATGAATAAAATATTTTCAGTCAGGGAATCCGACCAAGCCAACCCAGCACTGCCTCTCCAGGCTGATGGCGATCGCTGGTCGCAGTATAACCACCGTATGTGTGTATATACTTTGTAGGATATTTTTCCAGCTTCCTATCAGCTGGCTCCTTGAGGGCGGCCGTATCTGGAGACGGTAACGCCACTTGATAAGCGTGTGAGCGCCTTATCACCCTAAGGGGTGTTTCCCAACGTACCCTAATTTCTGGCGGGAAAGGGTATAACGCCAATATTTGCTATCGGGATAACCCTACGCATCATCACACACTTCATTTTATTTTATCTGATTCAGGAAAAACTACAGGTAGTTTTTTCACTCCCACATAATACCCTTTCTTGTGGTACTTGTAGTATCAGAAACACGTAACACCTCCTTCATTGCCCTTAACGTGTGGCCCTAATGAGAAATACGTTTGTTTATTCACCGTCGACACTGTATTCGGTGTCCGTGTCTGTGTCTGTGTCGACCGACTGAGGTAAATGGGCGTTTTTAAAACCCCTGACGGTGTTTCTGAGACGCCTGGACCGGTCCTAATAGATTGTCGGCCGTCTCATGTCGTCAACCGACCTTGCAGCGTGTTGACATTCTCACGTAATTCTCTAAATAAGCCATCCATTCCGGTGTCGACTCCCTAGAGAGTGACATCACCATTACAGGCAATTTCTCCGCCTCCTCACCAACATCGTCCTCATACATGTCGACACACACGTACCGACACACAGCACACACACCGGGAATGCTCTGACAGAGGACAGGACCCACTAGCCCTTTGGGGAGACAGAGGGAGAGTCTGCCAGCACACACCAAAAACGCTATAATTATATAGGGACAACCTTATATAAGTGTTTCTCCCTTATAGCATCTTTTATATATATACAATATCGCCAAAATCAGTGCCCCCCCTCTCTGTTTTAACCCTGTTTCTGTAGTGCAGTGCAGGGGAGAGCCTGGGAGCCTTCTCTCCAGCTTTTCTGTGAGAGAAAATGGCGCTGTGTGCTGAGGAGATAGGCCCCGCCCCTTTTTCGGCGGGCTCGTCTCCCGCTATTTTTGAAGTTAGGCAGGGGTTAAATATCTCCATATAGCCTCTGTGGGCTATATGTGAGGTATTTTTTGCCTCTAATAAGGTTTTTATTTGCCTCTCAGAGCGCCCCCCCCAGCGCTCTGCACCCTCAGTGACTGTTGTGTGAAGTGTGCTGAGAGGAAAATGGCGCACAGCTGCAGTGCTGTGCGCTACCTTTATGAAGACTCAGGAGTCTTCAGCCGCCGATTTTGGACCTCTTCTCTCTTCAGCGTCTGCAAGGGGGCCGGCGGCGCGGCTCCGGTGACCATCCAGGCTGTACCTGTGATCGTCCCTCTGGAGCTAGTGTCCAGTAGCCAAGCAGCAAATCCACTCTGCACGCAGGTGAGTTCACTACTTCTCCCCTAAGTCCCTCGTTGCAGTGATCCTGTTGCCAGCAGGACTCACTGTAAAGTAAAAAACCTAAGCTAAACTTTCTCTAAGCAGCTCTTTAGGAGAGCCACCTAGATTGCACCCTTCTCGTTCGGGCACAAAATCTAACTGGAGTCTGGAGGAGGGTCATAGGGGGAGGAGCCAGTGCACACCACCTGATCTGGTAAAAGCTTTACTTTTTTGTGCCCTGTCTCCTGCGGAGCCGCTATTCCCCCCCCATGGTCCTTTCAGGAACCCCAGCATCCACTTAGGACGATAGAGATATATATATATATATATATATATATATATATATCTCAATGATATACACTCACTGCGCCAATAATTGTGCCCCCCCCCCCCCCCCCTCTTTTCCAGCCCTCTGTCACAGAGTTCAGCAGGGGAGAGTCCGGGGAGCCAGCTTCTCTGCAGCTTCTGTGGAGAAAATGGCGCTGTTAGTGCTGAGGGATCAAGCTCCGCCCCCACCAGCGGCGGGCTTCGGTCCCGCTTCAATATTAAAAAAATGGCGGGGGATCTCTGTATTTACTGCCTCCGCAGCCTAATATGCCCATTAATTGCCAGTCCAGAGGTTTATTGCTGCCCAGGGAGCCCCCCTGCGCCCTGCACCCATCAGTGCCTGTTCTGTGTGTGTAATGTGTGGGAGCAATGGCGCGCAGCGTTACCGCTGTTATCTTACCTCAGTGAAGATCTGAAGTCTTCTGCCGCCTTGAAGTCTTCTTCCTTCTTATACTCACCCGGCTTCTATCTTCCAGCTCTGCGAGGAGGACGGCGGTGCGGCGCCGGGACGAACGGCAGGGTGAGACCTGCGTTCCGACTCCCTCTGGAGCTAATGGTGTCCAGTAGCCTAAGAAGCAGAGCCTATCAGTTAAGTAGGTCTGATTCTCTCTCCTCAGTTCCACGATGCAGGGAGCCTGTTGCCAGCAGTGCTCCCTGAACATAAAAAACCTAACAAAATTCTTTAATCAGAGAAACTCAGGAGAGCTCCCTGTAATGCACCCTATCTCCTCTGGGCACAAAATCCAACTGAGGTCTGGAGGAGGGGCATAGAGGGAGGAGCCAGTGCACACCCATTCTAAAGTTCTTTATAGTGCCCATGTCTCCTGCGGAGTCCGTCTATACCCCATGGTCCTTACGGAGTCCCCAGCACCCTCTAGGACGTAAGAGAAATATATTTAGATACGCCGACGTTACACCCTTGATTAGAAAGGAAGGAAATCATATATTAATGTGCATATATTCTGATTTATTTTTATTTTTTTTTATTATTATCGCCAATTATTTTTTGGCAAAGAATGGGTTAATGAACACTTTCTCCCCAAAATACCAGAATGAATTTAAGAAAGATGGATGAGGGGGGAAGGGGAAACAACTTTTAGGAGACAGATGTCACATCCTCACCTCAGTAATGTCAGTGGGAATTTCCCACTGTTATCTGTTATGTGGGCCACTGTCTGATCCTGCAGAACTCCGTCAGCGATCAGCCACAGAACACTTCAAGTTCTGTGTGTGGGTTGGCGGGCCGCGGGCGGGAGGACAGGACAGAGGAAGACGGGCGGGCATGAGGGAGCGCGGTGTGACGTCAGCACGTCACACCGCGGCCAGGTACACAGCGCAGGGCAGGCAGGAGGGAGCGCGGTGTGACGTCAGCACGTCACATCGCGAGCCGGCCGGTACTGGACGGGTCTGTGTCTCGGCAGCGCGACCATCCATTACCCCCAGGGATTTCATTTTTACCCCACTTGGGGTAATTTACCCCTGTTCCCTGACCACTGGTCTATAGATATCTAGTTACAACCCAGGATTACATGTTTATTGGCAAGATATAAAAGGCAGATCCTCCTACATGTAATACTTGCTTACTGCCACCACTCTCACGAGCAGCGTCCCAGAGTATGTGGGAACCACTGTATACACTATGTCAGTGACGATGCCATGCCACAACTAGTCTTAAAGATTCTCTTATTTTGGATTACAATAGATTTATCTTTTCTATTTTTATAACATACTACAGTGGTTCTCAAACTCGGTCCTCAGGACCCCACACAGTGCATGTTTTGCAGGTAACCCAGCAGGTGCACAGGTGTATTAATTAATCACTGACACATTTTAAAAGGTCCACAGGTGGAGCTAATTATTTCACTTGTGATTCTGTGAGGAGACCTGCAAAACATGCACTGTGTGGGGTCCTGAGGACCGAGTTTGAGAACCTGTGACATACTAGTTACCAGCCCGTCAAAATGGCAGAACAACAAACAGGGCCGGTTCTGGGCCGTTTTGCGCCCCGGGCAGGGAATAGGGGTGTGGCTTCATACAGGGGGCGTGGTCAGTTATGCCCCCTGTACAGTAGTAGTGCCGCTGAAATTCTGTGCGGTGCGCGATGACGTCATCGCGCACTGCACAGCAAAGGTCCTCTCCACGAAGGGAAACTAGACACGTAGCGTCTAGTTCCCTTCGTGGAGAGGACCTTTGCTGTGCGGTGCGCGTCTAGTTCCCTTCACAGCGGGCAGCAGCAGTGGGACACAGCGGGAGGCACAGCAGTAGCGGATCTTGCCATGGGGCGGCGCCCTCCGGAAGGCGGCGCCCCGGGCAAAAGTCCTACTTGCCGTGGCAAGATCTACTGCGGACAACAAAACAGGAATGTCAGTGCTGGCAGCTGTGCGCATCTGAACGGAGCAACACTTTACTTGCTCTGTCAGGCGCCATCTGGTGGCCGCTGGAGCGTTACACACTTTAATTCCCCCCATAGAGGGGAGGAGAAACGTTAGCCTTTTATTATACAGGATAACCAACATACCCATCCTCATTTATTGGTTGATAAAACTGATTTAGGGGGCGACATGTCAGAGGTACCCCTTGCTGGTCACTAATACGGTACACGACCCTTTTTATTCACTTCATTGACTCCCCTGGTTCTCTCGGAGACGCGTTTCACAGCGGCAGCACTTAGATCAGATGCTGCTTTGGGAGAGGAGTTCCGCGGTTTTGAGCGGCTAAGGGCGGTCTGCTGCTGGGTGGCCACCCCACAGGTCTGTGGGATCTGAGAGACTTCACAAAAGTTGGAGCGTCCAATAATCATCTCAGCTTATACCCAGCTATATATAAAGACATGTCAAACATGACTAGTCTGGGACTTGTAGTTTCACAAACAGTGATCTCACTATCTAAGACGGTGTGCAAGTTATTTTTCACAACCAATACTGGGATCCTGGGTGATACCTGCAAGTAGGAACGTATCACATGCATTTTAAATGAATCACTATTTTATATAAGCTGTTTTTTTTATATATTACTATTAAATGAATATTATTTATACATTGCATGTGTCCTGATCTCTCACTACCCTCTGCATTCTAATCTGCCCAGAAGCCAAGAGCTGGCAATCAGTTATCTAGTGTTAGGAATAAAGTTATGTCTACCTAAACGCATTCACATTTATTGACTTAGGAGCTGTTGTAGAACTACAGGTCACATCATAACCTGCTAGCCACGACAGAACATGTGCTTCCAATAGAGCTATAGAATTGCTGTTTAGGATAGGATTTCCTGAACGTATACTCCTATCACAGTGTGTTACTGCAGGTGTGTAATTCCTCTCCCTGTACAGCTGGTTACAGGCCAGGGGAGCAGCAGAACACTGCACCATAAGCAGGCCTGTAGCATCACTCCCTATAGGCTTGCATTCATACCCCATCAGTATAGGAGTAGCAGCATTTTATATGGGAGACCTCTCACTATAGACATGATACCCCATCAGAATAGGAGTAGCAGCATTTTATATGGGAGACCTCCCACTATAGACATCATACCCCATCAGAATAGGAGTAGCAGCATTTTATAGCGGAGACCTCCCACTATAAACATGATACCCCATCAGAATAAGAGTAGCAGCATTTTATATAGGAGACCTCCCACTATAGACATGATACCCCATCAGAATAGGAGTAGCAGCATTTTATATGGGAGACCTCCCACTATAGACATGATACCCCATCAGAATAGGAGTAGCAGCATTTTATAGTTGAGACCTCCCACTATAGACATGATACCCCATCAGAATAGGAGTAGCAGCATTTTATATGGGAGACCTCTCACTATAGACATGATACCCCATCAGAATAGGAGTAGCAGCATTTTATATGGGAGACCTCCCACTAGAGACATGATACCCCATCAGAATAGGAGTAGCAGCATTTTATATGGGAGACCTCCCACTATAGACATCATACCCCATCAGAATAGGAGTAGCAGCATTTTATAGCGGAGACCTCCCACTATAAACATGATACCCCATCAGAATAAGAGTAGCAGCATTTTATATAGGAGACCTCCCACTATAGACATGATACCCCATCAGAATAGGAGTAGCAGCATTTTATATGGGAGACCTCCCACTATAGACATGATACCCCATCAGAATAGGAGTAGCAGCATTTTACAGTTGAGACCTCCCACTATAGACATGATACCCCATCAGAATAGGAGTAGCAGCATTTTATAGTTGAGACCTCCCGCTATAGACATCATACACCTGCAGAATAGGAGTAGCAGCATTTTTATATGGGAGACTTCCCACTATAGACATCATACCCCAGCAGAATAGGAGTAGCAGCATTGTATATGTGAGATCTCTTACTATAGCTATAATAAGGTGTAGCAGCACTGTATATGGGAAACCTCCCACTATAGACATTATACCCCAGCAGAATAGGAGTAGCAGCATTGTATATGTGAGACCTCCCACTATAGACATCATACCCCAGCAGAATAGGAGTAGCAGCATTGTATATGTGAGATCTCTCACTATAGCTATAATAAGGTGTAGCAGCACTGTATATGGGAAACCTCCCACTATAGACATTATACCCCAGCAGAAAAGGAGTAGCAGCATTTTATATGGGAGACCTCCCACTATAGACATCATATCCCATCAGAATAGGAGTAGCTGCATTTTATAGTTGAGACCTCCGCAATAGACATCATACCCCTGCAGAATAGGAGTAGCAGCATTTTATAGCGGAGACTTCTTACTATAGACATCATACACCTGCAGAATAGGAGTAGCAGCATTGTATATGTGAGATCTCCCACTATAGATATAATAAGGTGTAGCAGCACTGTATATGGGAAACCTCCCACTATAGACATTATACCCCAGCAGAAAAGGAGTAGCAGCATTTTACATGGCAGAACTCCCACTACAGACACAATGCCCCATCAGACAAGGAGTAGCAGCACATTATAAGGCAGACTTGCCCCTACATACACACTGCCAGCTAGTATGTGAGGTGTCCCTGTGCCCCCACCTTTGCCCAGGGATGGGTACACATCAGGGGCACTGGTATATTCCCTGAACCATGTGACACACCTTTAAAGTTGGGTACTCCTGAACCTTCAGAGCCATTGAGAGCTGAGCAGCTGATTCCTGGACCGCCATCTTGGATAGAGAGGGGGAGGGGTACACAACACTAGCTGGAAGCTACATGCCCACTGTCCTGGGCATCTTGGGTAATACTGCTCACCCAGGAACAGGGCAGACAATACTAATAACGAATAATAGTAATCGTGTAAAAGAAAAAACCAGGGCGGGCGCAGGAAGAAGAAGACCCAACTGACAGCTCAGCAGCAAAACAATTAATGCCCAGACTGCTCCCTGGCTCAGCTCGTCCCACTCTCAGACCCACCCATCAATTCCTGACCGACACGTCCGTTAGCCAATCGCTGCCTCCCAGATCTATACGCGGCCCAATCATGGCTGCAGTGTCTTGACACTCCGCTGTGAAACCACAGGTAACTTAGTGACGTAACAATGAAAGTGGGAGGTGAGACACAAAAAGGACGGCTGAACCAATGGCTGTCTCCAAATCTCTGTGGAGGAATTTCTCACAGCCAATAGCCAGCGCCGGTTAGCTTTGTGACACACCCACTGCCTGGCAGCTGGGCGGCTTTATCCGTGATGCTGACAGTTGGGACGACGAATGGGGTGGGTCGATCCGTGTGTGGCAGCTGGTCTGCACCACTAGCAAAGCTCTGTCTTGTGTATGCTATGCGTGACGGAGAAATGTCACAGTGAAAGACAAGAGGGCGGGTGAGAGTTAAAAATTAGACTCCTGACAGAGCCCATTATACGTTTTATTCTGTTATTCAAGACACATGCACAATATTGTGTGGCAATGTTTTATTTAATGTGAAGAGGAACAGAATGTGGCTTATGAATTCTGTAGACTTTGTTTTGGGAATAAAAAGTCAACAATTCAAAGTTATACTTCTGTGTAAATTATATTTACTGGTTTGTACATAGAAAATATATAATAATATATCAAAGGTATTATTATTATTTAAAAGTATATTTAGGGGCAGATTTAACAACTAATGATAATCCTGTTATCACTTGTTACATATGATAAATAGTGCACCAGCCAATCAGCTCCCAACTGTCTTTTTAATAGGGTCTTCCCAAACATAGGCTCTCACCACTATAATCCATTTTGAATGCAGCTGCGAGGCTAATCTTCCTCGCTAGACGTTCATCGTCTGCAGATCCGCTCTGTCAGTCCCTCCATTGGTTACCGGTATTCTACCGTGTTAAATATAAAATATTTTCTCATACGTCCTAGAGGATGCTGGGGTCCACTTCATGACCATGGGGTATAGATGGTTCCGCAGGAGCCATGGGCACTCTTAAGACTTTTCAATGGGTGTGAACAGGCTCCTCCCTCTATGCTCCTCTTCCAGACCTCAGTTTAGAAAATGCGCCCAGGTAGACTGGTCGCACTCTAGTGGAGCTCTGCTGAGTTTCACTAAAATACTTTATGTTAGGTTTTTTATTTTCAGGGAGACTGCTGGCAACAGTCTCCCTGCTTCGTGGGACTTAGGGGTAAGAAGTAGGAACCAACTTCCTAAAGAGTTTCATGGCTCTGCCTCTGCTGACAGGACACCATTAGCTCCTGAAGGGTACTGAACACTAGCTGCGGCTATGCGCTCACTCCCACAGCACGCCG
Organism: Pseudophryne corroboree; assembly: GCF_028390025.1. Classification (NCBI taxonomy): domain Eukaryota; kingdom Metazoa; phylum Chordata; class Amphibia; order Anura; family Myobatrachidae; genus Pseudophryne; species Pseudophryne corroboree. The sequence continues at coordinate 1,160,318,499 of NC_086444.1, forward strand.
TCACCCCCCTCACAGAGCCAGAAGTCAGAAGACTGGTGAGTAGTATTACTGGAGGTCTGCAAAGAGGGATCTCCGGTCATCGTGACGGCTTAAGGTACCGCGCAGCGAGCGGGAACGTTGCGCAAACATGCTCTCCATAACACAGTGCACAGCAGGGCGCGGGGGGGCACCCTGGGCAGCATGAAACCTACTCTCACTGGCAAAAGGTGGCAAATGATGCTGTGGCACAGTCCTACACCCCCGCCAGTATAAATATCTAGTTCAATAGCTGAGGAAAAACGCGCCATTGCAGGGGGCGGGGCTTCTTCCTAAGGCAGCCAGCACACTGCTCAGCGCCATTTTCTTCCAGCAGACAGCAGGGGAAGAAATGCTGATCCTCCTCTCCACTTCTGAATCAAGTATCAGGGTGCTAAAAGGGGTGGAAAGTGTATATTGTGGTACTATAACCTATTATTGACAATATATAGCGCGGAAAGTCTCTGTGTACAAAGTACGCGACACATGGATTTTTGTCTCTCGGCACAAGGTACACGACACAGGGATTTTTTCTTTAGGCGCTGAGTTGTGGACGGGCAATTACTTTCTGTGTCCCTCTGACAGATTTTACTGTGGGTCTGTCCCCTATAAGCCCCGGAGTGTCTGTGGTGTGATTGTGCACATGTGTGACATGTCTTAGGCCGGGAGCTCTTCCCCTGAGGGAGCCATTTTAGGGACACAGAGTTGTAATGTGGTGGCACTGTCGTCGCACCAAGAGCCTGAATGGGTGAAAGAATTACGTGATAGTGTGAATCATAACAGTAAGAGATTGGATAAGTCTGAGTCTCATGCAGAAAACTGGAGAAAATCTGTCGAAGATGTGATTTTTAATAGTTCTGCCTTTTCATCCACAGGGGATCCCTCTGGTTCACATAAAAGGTCATTTGCACAAATAGTACAAACTGATACCGACACGGACTCTGATTCCTGTGTCGACACTAGTGATTCCAGGGGAATAGATCCAAAGTTAGCAAAAAACATTCAATACATGATTGTTGCTATAAAGGAGGTGTTAGAAGTTTACGGAAACCTCTCCTTTACCACAGGAGAAGGCTTACTTTTGTAAGGAAAAGAAAATTAATGTAACTTTTCCTCCATCTCATGAGCTGAACAGTCTCTTCGAGGGAGTTTGAACAAATCCGGAAAAGAAATTTCAGGTTCCCAAAAGAATTCAGGTAGCTTATCCTTTCCCTGCAGAGGACAGGAAAAGGTGGGAATCACCCCCTGTTTTAGACAGTGCCCTGTCAAGGTTAACAAAAAAAGTGATTCTCCCTGCGCCTGGGACGGCTTCACTTAAGGAGCCGGCAGACCGCAAGTTAGAGACTACGTTAAAATCTATTTATGTGGCCAATGGGACGCTACTCAGGCCTACCATTGCCTGTGCGTGGGTGAGTAGTGCTATTGAAAAGTGGTCAGAAAACTTGTCATCAGACATTGACACAATAGATATAGACGAGATACTCCTAACGTTGGGTCATATCAAAGACGCTGCTGCGTACATGCTAGAAGCCATGAAAGATATTGGTCTCTTGGGATCAAGAGCCGCTACCATGGCAATCTCAGCACGGAGGGCATTGTGGATTTCACCAATGGAATGCTGATACAGATTCCAAAAGGAATATGGAGGCTCTCCCGTACAAAGGTGAGGCCTTGTTTGGAGATGTGCTAGATGCTTTAGTTTCTACGGCTACCGCGGGTAAGTCGACATTCTTGCCTAATGCTCCTGCACCGGCGAAAAAGACACATCACTCTCAGATGCAGTCCTTTCGGCCCAATAAATACAAAAAGGGTAAAGGTTACCCTTTCTTTGCGGGTAAAGGAAGGGAAAAGGAAAATAGTCCACAGTGTCTCCAGGATCACAGGAGCAGAAATCAACCTCTGTTTCTGCCAAATCTTCAGCATAACGCTGGGGCTCCCTTGCGGGAGTCCGCTCAGGTGGGGGCATGTCTGAAACTCCTCAGTCACTTCTGGGTTCAATCTGGCCTGGACCCGTGGGTCATACAAATAGTGTCCCAAGGGTACAAACTGGAGTTTCAAGACATTCCCCATGCCAATTTTTCAAATCGACCTTACCAGCTTCTATCCCAGACAGGGAAGTGGTAGCAGCAGCAATACAAAAATTGTGTCAGGATCAAGTCATTGTCCTGGTTCCCTTGTTACAACAGGGAGAAGGGTTTTATTCAAGCCTATTTTTAGTTCCGAAGCCGGATGGCTTGGTCAGACCGATTCTAAACCTGAAAACTCTGAATCTCTACCTGCAAAGGTACAAGTTCAAGATGGAATCTCTGAGGGCAGTGATTTCCAGTCTAGAGGAAGGGGACTTCATGGTGTCAGTGGACATAAAAGATGCCTACTTACATGTTCCCATGTATCCTCCACATCAAGCTTTTCTGAGATTCGCAGTACAGAATTGCCATTACCAATTTCAGACGTTGCCGTTCAGACTCTCCACGGCACCGAGGGTGTTCACCAAGGTGATGGCGGTGATGATGGTCCTCCTTCGACAGCAAGGAGTCAATATAATTCCTTACCTGGACGATCTCCTGATAAAAGCGAGGTCCAGGGAAAGGTTGGTGCAGAACATTGCACTCTCCCTGACAGTACTTCAACAACATGGTTGGATCATAAATTTTCCAAAGTCACAGTTGGAACCGACGACAAGATTGTCCTTTCTGGGGATGATACTGGACACAGAAGTACAGAGGGTATTTCTTCCAGTAGAAAAGGCTCTGGAAATCCAGAGAATGGTCAAACAAATTCTGAAACCAACAAGAGTATCGATTCATCAATGCATTCGGGTGTTGGGGAAGATGGTAGCAGCCTACGAGGCCATACAGTTTGGCCGATTCCATGCCAAAGTATTCCAGTGGGACCTGTTGGACAAGTAGTCCGGATCCCATCTACACATGCATCAGAGTAGATGGGATCCTGTCATCCAAATCCAGAATTTCACTCATGTGGTGGATACACAGTTCTCACCTCCTAGAGGGACGCAGGTTCGGGATTTAGGACAGGGTCTTAGTAACCACGGATGCAAGTCTCCGAGGCTGGGGAGCAGTCACACAGGGGGAAAGCTTTCAAGGAAGATGGTCAAGTCAAGAAACTTGTCTACACATAAACGTTCTAGAGTTGAGAGCCATTTACAATGGCCTTCTACAAGTGATGCATCTTCTTCAAGAACAACCCGTACAGATCCAGTCGGACAATGTAACAGCAGTGGCGTACATAAACCGTCAGGGCGGAACGAAAAGCTGAGTGGCAATGGCAGAGGTGTCAAAGATCCTCCTCTGGGCAGAAAGACATGCAAGAGCTCTGTCGGCAATTTTCATTCCGGGAGTGGACAACTGGGAAGCAGACTTCCTCAGCAGACACGATCTCCATCCAGGAGAATGGGGCCTCCACCAAGAAGTCTTCGCAAAGGTGACAGGTCTTTGGGGAGTTCCTCAAGTAGACATGATGGCATCTCGTCTCAACAAGAAGCTTCAGAGATATTGTTCCAGGTTGAGAGACCCTTAAGTAATAGCAGTGGATGCACTAGTGACCCAGTGAGTATTTCGGTCGGTATATGTCTTCCCTTCACTTCCACTCATTCCGAAAGTTCATAAGAAGAACAGGGGTTCGAGCAATCCTCATTGTCCCAGACTGGCCAAGGAGGGCTTGGTATCCAGATCTTCAGGAGTTGCTCATAGAAGATCCTCGGCCTCTTCCTCTTCGCAAGGACCTGCTGTAGCAGGGGCCGTGCGTGTATCAAGACTTACCGTGACTACGTTTGACGGCATGGCTGTTGAGCGCCGGATCCTAGCCCGAAAGGGTATTCCCAAAGAAGTCATTCCCACTCTTATTCAGGCCAGGAAAGGAGTAACGTCTAGACATTACCACCGTATTTGTAGAAAATATGTGTCTTGGTGTGAAACCAAGAAGGCTCCAACGGAAGAGTTTCAGTTAGGACGTTTTCTCCATTTTCTCCAGGCAGGTGTGGATGCGGGCCTACGACTGGGTTCAATCAAGGTCCAGATTTCGTCCTTGTCCATTTTCTTTCAGAAACAATTGGCCTCCCTTCCAGAAGTTCAGACATTCGTGAAAGGGGTTCTGCACATCCAACCTCCATTTGTGCCTCCTGTGGCACCATGGGATCTTAACGTGGTGTTGCAGTTCCTTCAATCGGATTGGTTTGAACCTCTCCAGGAGATAGAGTTGAAGTTTCTCACTTGGAAAGTGGTCATGCTGTTGGCCTTGGCATCCGCAAGGAGGGTGTCTGAGTTAGGGGCCTTGTCTCACAAGAGCCCTTCCTTGGTTTTCAATGAAGATAGGGCTGAGTTAAGAACTCGTCAGCAATTTCTTCCAAAGGTGGTTTCTTCTTTCCATATAAACCAACCTATTGTGGTGCCAGTGGCTACTGACACTTTTGCTGCTTCAAAGTCTCTGGATGTGGTCAGGGCTTTGAGAATTTATGTCGCAAGAACAGCACGGATACGGAAAACAGAGGCTCTGTTTGTCCTGTATGCTCCCAACAAGATTGGGTGTCCTGCTTCTAAGCAGACTATTGCGCGCTGGATCAGGATTGCCTATACCGAATTCGGTGACTGCCCATTCTACTAGAAAGGTGGGCTCATCCTGGGCTGCTGCCCGGGGGCTCTCGGCATTACAACTTTGCCGAGCAGCTACTTGGTCAGGGACAAACACGCTTTCTAAGTTTTACAAGTTTGACACCTTGTCCGATGAGGATCTACAGTTTGGTCAGTCAGTGCTGCAGGGTCATCCGCACTCTCCCGCCCGTACTGGAGCTTTGGTATAACCCCATGGTACTGAAGTGGACCCCAGCATCCTCTACGGACTAGGAGAAAAGGATTTACCGGTAGGTATTAAAATCCTGTTTTTACTTACATACAAGGCTATTAACCAAACTGCACCAACATACATCTCTCCACTCATCTCAAAATATCTCCCTACCCGACCTCTCCTCTCTGCACAAGATCTGCGTCTCTCATCCACACGTATTACTTGTTCCCACTCAAAATTACAGGACTTTGGGGGTAATTCAGGCTTGATCACTCTCTAGCGTTTTTTGCACCACTGCGATCAGGTCAGGCCTGCGCATCTGTATGCACCGCAATGCACAGGTGCGTCGCACGGGTACAAAGCGGATCGTTGCTGTGCGATGGGTTTTATGAAGAATCCATTCACACAGCTGATCGCAAAGAGATTGACAGCAAGAAGGCGTTTGTGGGTGGCAACTGACCCTTTTCTGGGAGTGGTTGGAAAAACGCAGGCGTGTCCAAGCGTTTGCAGGGTGGGTGTCTGACGTCAATTCCGGCACCGGACAGGCTGAAGTGATCGCAGCGGCTGAGTAAGTTCTGGGCAACTTAGAAACTGCAGAAAGTTTAGTTGTACCGCTCGGCTGCACATGCGTTTGCACACTTTCACATCTAAAATACACTGCCCTGTAGGTGGAGATTATTTGTTCGCAGCGCTGCAAAAAACTGCTAGTGAGCGATCATGTCTGAATGACCCCCTTTATGCGGGCTTCCCCCACTCTGTGGAAAGCCCTCCCACGCACAATAAGACTCACCTCTAGTCTCCAAACCTTTAAACGTTCCATGAAAACTCACCTCTTCAGACAAGCCTATAAAATCCAGACCCACCCACATGACCATCAGTGATTCCCTATCCAATTACATCCTCTCTGTACAGTCCCCATCTCCTCACATACTTCTCTAGCATACATAAGGGATATTGGGGAAAACTAGTATGATTGGTATAGACGGGGTCCAAAGGAGCCAGTGCACTTTAAATTTCTTCAACTGGGTGTGCTGGCTCCTGCCCTCGATGCCCCCTCCCACAGGCAGTTTAGAAAAAAGTGCCCTCAGGAGAGGATGCACATCTTTGCAGCACCAGAAAGTTTTCTTCAGTTTCTTTTAAATCTTTTATTTTTTTCAGTATGCTGTCTGGGCAACAGCATACTTGCACCGTGGGAGTTAGGAGGGGGACAGTCACCGGCCTGACGAGGTGCAGAGCCACTTCCCCGCTGCAGGACCACCGTCCTGAGTGGTTGTTGTTCAGCGGGGCACTAAGCCTTGAGTTTTTTAACTTTTTTTTCTTTTGGGGAACTTTTCCATACTTTACGACCCACGTGGACTACGATTGGAATGGTAATCTGTGCCGAGCGAAGCGGTAGCGGAGTGAAGGCACCATGCCCGAAGCATGGCGAGCGAAGCGAGCCATGCGAGGGGACGCAGTGCACTAGTTGGGGTTCCCAGTCACTTTACGCAAAAAACGACACCAAAAAAAGTAAAAAAAACTCATGTCGACCTTTTCATGTGTCGACCATTTTCATGTGTCGACCATGTGTCCATGTCGACCATGTCAATGTCGACCAATAATATATACATCAATGAGCTTTGGAACTCAGATAATGTGTGGGTGTATTGTTTTCTCTTATGGGATACAGTGTTTTGCGATGCATACCGCACTTTTATCGTATATGGTAATAAGATGTGCCTGGCATCTGCAATATATATTAGAGCGGGCATTTTAAATATTTGTGAGAAATCAATTTGGCATTCATAGATGGGGGCTCGTCCGGGATATTAGGGTCTTAGTGATGCACTGTACATTACAAACGCGGCTGTAATTGACCGGCTCCAATGGACGCATTGCAAAGCTGATGAAAATAAAATCCACGTTAATGTATTGTTGTGGTATCAGTAAGCCGCTGATATGAAATTCAAGGGACAATGCGTTTCTCATAATATTTAAGATGCTAAAATGTATTTTTATTGTTGCAAAACAAGGTTCAAATAAGTCATATTGTGTTTGATTCAGATTGGATTGTTTATCTGTTTAAGTAGGTTTAAAAGTATATTTAAAAGTTGCTGCATAGCTTTGATATAGTTTTTATTTTTAACTCAGGCCTTAAATAACTTCAGGTGCTTGCATGGTGTGTGATTTCTTTGTGACAAAGGAAGCCGCATGGTCTGTCCTCCATTTTGGACTAACCACATGGCCTGTCCACCATTTTGTGTAACCCTCATGGATGTGGAAGGGGGAGGAGCAGCGGCCATTTTGGGAAGGTCATTTTTCTAAATGGCTGATTTTCCGTCTGCTCAAGAATAATCAGCTTTCCTTGGTCACATGAAACACAATTTATGAGTTACCAATGCATTTATTTAACCCATGCCATAGTCAATTACAAATAGTTTCAATGGGGCTTAGTGAAAGTTAATAGTGAGATGAATACTTGATGTAAGAAGTACACACAGAAAAAACAAAGTTTTTTTTCTTTTACCTCTAGGATTTAGGTAACTCTGCTTACTATAAGATAGCCATTGAAATGCAAATTAACCTGTGTAACTGCTTTTTCTTAGCAGTGAAAACCACGTTTACAGGCAGCCAAAAGCACACAGCATTGATATGCAAATTAGAAGCACTAAATGGGTAAATGAGTTTCATAGGAGACCAGTGAATGATACATATATACAATATTATTATAATTATGTGGGTGTTTATATCAGTGTATGTTCTGCAAGATGGCTATCCAATCTGAATCATAGCATTTAAATTATTGATTATTGCTAGAGTCATTATAGATCTGTGTGAAACCGGAGATATTTTTGTTGCTATATAGTTAAAACTAAAATAAGTATTTAAGGAAGTAAGAGTAAAATCACAAAACGCATTTCTGGCCCAGTAGTAAGGGGGTTTATACAGAAAGAATGTGTGTTGTGTTAAGTGAGCAATTATAGTTGGTATTGCTCACATTTATAGAAATTGTATGATTTGTGCTATTGCGGACGTACGGTTTTGTACACGTGTCTCGGACAAAGTACGGATCTGTACACGCGGCGTAAGCACGGTCGTGTGTTTACGCAAATTGCGTAAGAATACGGTCGCTAAGTACAAATTACACAATAGTTCGTTTAGTTTAAAGGTGGGACACTAGCCACGCTACAATAGCACCAAACTACCCGATTTCTAAAGAAATTTAGTATAAAAACAAAGTTTAGTATAAAACTCTTATTTACTGTCTTGCCTCTGGGAGTAAAACTGTTTATCTGAATGAATGATGATTTTCTGTACAGAAAAAAAAACAAACCAAAGTGTATTTGAGTGAGTGAACGTAGGAGCGAGTGGAAATTTGAACCCCGGAATTCGGAATCTCGTCGTGTGGTACATCAAGTGAGTGGGGACTTGGTGGCGTGAGGCGGCTGACTCACGTTAGTATAAGGCAGTGGTTCCCAAACTGTGTGCCGTGGCTCCCTGGGGTGCCTCGGGACACTTGCAGGGGTGCCTTGGATTGGTGGTCCAGGATCAATTCAAATTATTTATGGTCAATATAATAGGCAAAACCAGTGCTAGTAGCTGTCAGTTATAAAATATGGGGACAAAAAGAAGCAAATCTTGTACCTCACCACACAATTGAGCCTAAGGATGACATATAAACACAATCAACTTAATTTCTCTATCGTCCTAGTGGATGCTGGGGTTCCTGAAAGGACCATGGGGAATAGCGGCTCCGCAGGAGACAGGGCACAAAAAAGTAAAGCTTTAGGATCAGGTGGTGTGCACTGGCTCCTCCCCCTATGACCCTCCTCCAAGCCTCAGTTAGATTTTTGTGCCCGGCCGAGAAGGGTGCAATCTAGGTGGCTCTCCTAAAGAGCTGCTTAGAAAAGTTTAGCTTAGGTTTTTTATTTTACAGTGAGTCCTGCTGGCAACAGGATCACTGCAACGAGGGACTTAGGGGAGAAGAAGTGAACTCACCTGCGTGCAGGATGGATTGGCTTCTTGGCTACTGGACATCAGCTCCAGAGGGACGATCACAGGTACAGCCTGGATGGTCACCGGAGCCTTGCCGCCGGCCCCCTTGCAGATGCTGAAGTAAGAAGAGGTCCAGAATCGGCGGCAGAAGACTCCTCAGTCTTCTAAAGGTAGCGCACAGCACTGCAGCTGTGCGCCATTTTCCTCTCAGCACACTTCACACGGCAGTCACTGAGGGTGCAGGGCGCTGGGAGGGGGGCGCCCTGGGAGGCAAATGAATACCTATTTTGGCTAAAAATACCTCACATATAGCCTCCGGAGGCTATATGGAGATATTTAACCCCTGCCAGAATCCGTTAAGAGCGGGAGACGAGGCCGCCGAAAAAGGGGCGGGGCCTATCTCCTCAGCACACAGCGCCATTTTCCCTCACAGAAAGGCTGGAGGGAAGGCTCCCAGGCTCTCCCCTGCACTGCACTACAGAAACAGGGTTAAAACAGAGAGGGGGGGCACTAATTTGGCGTTAGAAATATATAAAAAAGATGCTATAAGGGAAAACACTTATATAAGGTTGTCCCTATATAATTATAGCGTTTTTGGTGTGTGCTGGTAAACTCTCCCTCTGTCTCTCCAAAGGGCTAGTGGGTCCTGTCCTCTATCAGAGCATTCCCTGTGTGTGTGCTGTGTGTCGGTACGTGTGTGTCGACATGTATGAGGACGATGTTGGTGAGGAGGCGGAGCAATTGCCTGTAATGGTGATGTCACTCTCTAGGGAGTCGACACCGGAATGGATGGTTTATTTAGGGAATTACGTGATAATGTCAACACGCTGCAAGGTCGGTTGACGACATGAGACGGCCGACAAACAATTAGTACCGGTCCAGACGTCTCAAAAACACCGTCAGGGGTTTTAAAACGCCCGTTTACTTTAGTCGGTCGACACAGACACAGACAGGGACACTGAATCCAGTGTCGACGGTGAATAAACAAACGTATTCCTTATTAGGGCCACACGTTAAGGGCAATGAAGGAGGTGTTACATATTTCTGATACTACAAGTACCACAAAAGAGGGTATTATGTGGGATGTGAAAAAACTACCGTAGTTTTTCCTGAATCAGATAAATTAAATGAAGTGTGTGATGATGCGTGGGTTCCCCCCGATAGAAAATATGGGCGGTATACCCTTTCCCGCCAGAAGTTAGGGCGCGTTGGGAAACACCCCTTAGGGTGGATAAGGCGCTCACACGCTTATCAGAACAAGTGGCGGTACCGTCTATAGATAGGGCCGTCCTCAAGGAGCCAGCTGACAGGAGGCTGGAAAATATCATAAAAAGTATATACACACATACTGGTGTTATACTGCGACCAGCGATCGCCTCAGCCTGGATGTGCAGAGCTGGGGTGGCTTGGTCGGATTCCCTGACTAAAAATATTGATACCCTTGACAGGGACAGTATTTTATTGACTATAGAGCATTTAAGGATGCATTTCTATATATGCGAGATGCACAGAGGGATATTTGCACTCTGGCATCAAGAGTAAGTGCGATGTCCATATCTGCCAGAAGATGTTTATGGACACGACAGTGGTCAGGTGATGCAGATTCCAAACGGCACAAAGGTGTATTGCCGTATAAAGGAAGAGGAGTTATTTGGGGTCGGTCCATCGGACCTGGTGGCCACGGCAACTGCTGGAAAATCCACCGTTTTTACCCTAAGTCACATCTCTGCAGAAAAAGACACCGTCTTTTCAGCTTCAGTCCTTTCGTCCCTATAAGAGTCATATCTGCCCAGGGATAGAGGAAAGGGAAGAAGACTGCAGCAGGCAGCCCATTCCCAGGAACAGAAGCGTTCCACCGCTTCTGACAAGCTCTCAGCATGACGCTGAGACCGTACAGGACCCCTGGATCCTACAAGTAGTATCCCAGGGGTACAGATTGGAATGTCGAGACGTTTCCCCTGCGCAGGCTCCTGAAGTCTGCTTTACCAAGGTCTCCCTCCGACAAGGAGGCAGTATGGGAAACAATTCACGAGCTGTATTCCCAGCAGGTGATAATTAAATTACCCCTCCTACAACAAGAAAAGGGGTATTATTCCACACTATATTGTGGTACTGAAGCCAGAAGGCTAGGTGAGACCTATTCTAAATCTAAAAAAATTTGAACACTTACAAAGGTTCAAATCAAGATGGAGTCACTCAGAGCAGTGATAACGAACCGGGAAGAAGGGGACTATATGGTGTCCCGAGACATCAGGGATGCTTACCTCCATGTCCCAAATTTGCCCTTATCACTAAGGGTACCTCAGGTTCGTGGTACAGAACTGTCACTATCAGTTTCAAACGCTGCCGTTTGGATTGTCCACGGCACCCCGGGTCTTTACCAAGGTAATGGCCGAAATGATGGTTCTTCTTCGAAGAAAAGGCGTCTTAATTATCCCTTACTTGGACGATCTCCTGATAAGGGCAAAGTCCAGGGAACAGTTGGAGGTCGGAGTAGCACTATCTCGGATACTGTTACAACAGCAGGGGTGGATTCTAAATATTCCAAAATCGCAGCTGATCCCGACAACAAGTCTCCTGTGCTTAGGGATGATTCTGGACACAGTCCAGAAAAAGGTGTTTCTCCCGGAAGAGAAAGCCAGGGAGTTATCCGAGCTAGTCAGGAACCTCCTAAAATCAGTGCATCATTGCACAAGGGCCATGGTAAAAAAATGGTGACTTCCTTCGAAGCAATTCCAGTCGGCAGATTTCATGCAAGAACTTTTCAGTGGGATCTGCTGGACAAATGGTCCGGATCGCATCTTCAGATGCATCAGCGGATAACCCTATATCCAAGGACAAGGGTGTCTCTCCTGTGGTGGTTACAGAGTGCTCATCTTCTAGAGGGCCGCAGATTCGGCATTCAGTTTTGGATGTTGGTGACCACGGAGGCCAGCCCGAGAGGCTGGGGAGCAGTCACACAAGGAAAAAATTTCCAGGGAGTGTGATCAAGTCTGGAGATTTTTCTCCACATAAATATACTGGAGCTAAGGGCAATTTACAATGCTCTAAGCTTAGCAAGACCTCTGCTTCAAGGTCAGCCGGTATTGATCCAGTGGGATAAAACATCACGGCAGTCGCCCACGTAAATAGACAGGGCGGCACAAGAAGCAGGAGGGCAGTGGCAAAAACTGCAAGGACTTTTCGCTGGGCGGAAAATCATGTGATAGCACTGTCAGCAGTGTTTCATTCCGGGAATGGAAACTGGGAAGCAGACTTCCTCAGTAGGCACGACCTCCACCCGGCAGAGTGGGAACTTCATGGGGAAGTTTTCCACATGATTGTAAACCGTTGGGAATTACCAAAGGTGGACATGATGGCGTCCCGTCTGAACAAAAAACGGGACAGGTATTGCGCCAGGTTAAGAGACCCTCAGGCAATAGCTGTGGACGTTCTGGTAACACCGTGGGTGTACCAGTCGGTGTATGTGTTCCATCCTCTGCTTTTCATACCTAAGGTACTGAGAATTATAAGACGTAGAGGAGTAAGAACTATACTCATGGCTCCGGATTGGCCAAGAAGGACTTGGTACCCGGAACTTCAAGAGATGCTCACAGAGGACTTATGGCCTCTGCCGCTAAGAAGGGACTTGTTTCAGCAAGTACCATGTCTGTTCCAAGACTTACCGCGGCTGCGTTTGACGGCATGGCGGTGGAACGCCGGATCCTAAGGGAAAAGGCATTCAGGAAGAGGTCATTCCTACCCTGGTCAAAGCCAGAAAGGAGGTGACCGCACAACATTATCACCACATGTGGCGAAAATATGTTGCGTGGTGTGAGGCCAGGAAGGCCCCACGAAGAAATTTCAACTCGGTCGATTCCTGCATTTCCTGCAAACAGGAGTGTCTATGGGCCTCAAATTGGGGTCCATTAAGGTTCAAATTTCGGCCCTGTCGATTTTTCTTCCAGAAAGAATTGGCTTCAGTTCCTGAAGTCCAGAAGTTTGTCAAGGGAGTATTGCATATACAACCCCCTTTTGTGCCTCCAGTGGCACTGTGGGATCTCAACGTAGTTCTGGGATTCCTCAAAACACATTGGTTTAAAACCAGTCAAATCTGTGGATTTGAAGCATCTCACATGAAAAGTGAACATGCTCTTGGACCTGGCCTGGACCAGGCGAGTGTCAAATTGGTGGTTTTTTTCTCAAAAAAGCCCATATCTGTTTGTCCATTCGGACAGGGCAGAGCTGCGGACTCGTCCCCAGTTCTCTCCCTAAGGTGGTGTCAGTGTTTCACCTGAACCAGCTTATTGTGGTGTCTTGCGCCTACTAGGGACTTGGAGGACTCCAAGTTGCTAGATGTGGTCAGGGCCCTGAAAATATAGGTTCCAGGACGGCTGGAGTCAGGAAAACTGACTTGCTGTTATCCTGTATGCACCCAACAAACTGGGTGCTCTTGCTTCTAAGCAGACTTTTGCTAGTTGGATGTGTAATACAATTCAGCTTGCACATTCTGTGGCAGGCCTGCCACAGCCAAAATATGTTAATGCCCATTCCACAAGGAAGGTGGGCTCATCTTGGGCGGCTGCCCGAGGGGTCTCGGCTTTACAACTTTGCCGAGCGGCTATTTAGTCAGGGGCAAACACGTTTGTAAAATCCTACAAATTTGATACCCTGGCTAAGGAGGACCTGGAGTTCTCTCATTCGGTGCTGCAGAGTCATCCGCACTCTCCCGCCCGTTTGGGAGCTTTGGTATAATCCCCATGGTCCTTTCAGGAACCCCAGCATCCACTAGGACGATAGAGAAAATAAGAATTTACTTACCGATAATTCTATTTCTCGGAGTCCGTAGTGGATGCTGGGCGCCCATCCCAAGTGCGGATTATCTGCATTACTTGTACATAGTTACAAAAATCGGGTTATTCTTTGTTGTGAGCCATCTTTTCAGAGGCTCCGCTGTTATCATACTGTTAACTGGGTTCAGATCACAGGTTGTACAGTGTGATTGGTGTGGCTGGTATGAGTCTTACCCGGGATTCATAAATCCTTCCTTATTGTGTACGCTCGTCCGGGCACAGTGTCCTAACTGAGGCTTGGAGGAGGGTCATAGGGGGAGGAGCCAGTGCACACCACCTGATCCTAAAGCTTTACTTTTTTGTGCCCTGTCTCCTGCGGAGCCGCTATTCCCCATGGTCCTTTCAGGAACCCCAGCATCCACTACGGACTCCGAGAAATAGAATTATCGGTAAGTAAATTCTTATTTTAATATTTCTTTCTAAATTTCTCAATAAGAAATTTTTGGCCTAGGGGTGCTGTGAAAAAAATTCTGATATTCTAGGGCGCCGTGATTCAAAAAAGTTTGGAAACCACTGGTATAAGGTTTAATACGTAAGTCGTGAGGAGACTTACACAGGAGCATGGTAGGGAATTGTGAATTATGAACTGTGTGACCCATGTAGTTTTTTTTTATACGCTCCGGCTGAGGTTTCGCAGCTTGTGATTCGATTCCAGTGGTCGTACGGCAGATAAGTAACAAGTACCTATATGCTGTGCGATTGGACCGCGCGTTTGTGGGTGCATTATATAGCGCAAAAGTGATATCCTTTTTACGAGCTTTTGCGTAAAATCGCGGTATCATCAGCGCTGTATAGAGCATACGCAAGCGTGATTTGTGTATAATAAAGTGCATAGGGAGTTTTCGCTGGTCTCTCTCAGGAAAATCTCCGACGGCCGATACTTTACTGGAAAGGGTAAGTTATTCCTAAAAACTTCCAGTAAATATAGGTCACATAGGGCCCTAAGTTGGGTACATTGCCTACGCTATCGACAGTGTATGGTAGTACTGGCCAACGTGGGCAGTGAGCGGGTGAAGAGCGCTCGGAGAACTTTCACCGTTACCTTATATTGAGTATTTTGGTGTTTGTGGGAAAAGGCCCACAATTATGGGAGCCAGTTGCTCAAGTAAGGGACGTTTTGTATCCAGGGTTCAGGTTGAAGAGCCGCGGCCCATGGGGTCAGCGAAGTTTAAAGGAAAAAGTATTGAAGACTTTTTGTCTAAATGGGAACGTGTGACTACCAAAGATAGGGAACCATTCCCTAAAGTGGGCAGCTTTGAACCAGAGGTATTGCAGAACTTAAGGATAAGAATATGTCTGATAAAATCCCCAAAACAAAGGGTCAGACATACAAATTGTTTAAACCTGTGACAGCAAGAGGGGTTGGTGAGTTTGATCCTAAGGTATTGCAGGTGGTATGTTTAACCAAAGTCATATAAGACAAGGATGGAAATATAAGAACTGTTTGAACTTGTAGCAACAATAAATAAGTAGGAAGAGGAAAAAAAGAGAATGCAAGTACACCGCCTTATGTAGATGTGGAAGCAGTTACGGCCAGCGTACAAACTATAGAAAATAATAAAAAATATGAAAAATATGACTGTAACCTATATATATACTAATGAATGTTGAAGTTTTATTTAGGAGGAGAAGGTGACCTGATCGTTTTCAGCCATTTCTCATGCACCCAGAGGAGTATCCAACCGGTAAAAGAAGAGCAGTAGCCTGTGGGGAAAGTGGCTGAGACCAGTGGAACAGGTAAGTATGGTATCATTCGTGTACATATATAGTAAAATCCAAAAATTAAACAAAATTAATCAAGAAAGTAACGTCAGAAATGGAGAAAAACCTGTCCACGCATTAGTATTTGCCAGCAGGAAAGCGGACAGAGACAAGGTAACCCCAGGGTATTTCTTTCAGTTACCATATAAGAAGTATTCATTCCTAGTAATGCCCCTAGTAAAGATGAGCTTGGAAATGTTTGTTTGACCACGTACAGTCCCTTAATATGGGATGAGAAGGATTGAATGAAATACTTTGCATGACCTAGAAGCTTGTTAAACTTTTTTTTGTTTTTGTCTTTTGCAGAAATAGAAAACTCTCCATCTGGATAAGACCACTGGTAAACACTAATTCGGCAAATGGGAGGTGGCTGTCTCTGCAAATGGACGGGCTCAATAAGGCATTGAGTGTCAGAGTGCAGACTTCTTTGCAAAATTGGAAAGGTCACAGTAGCTAATTTTAGATAGTGTGCTACTAAACATCACAAGAATAGTGTTAGGTGCAGAGAACAACAGGTGGAGAGGTTGAGGACGGTAAGTATACTGGCACATACAGGAAAGACCCATCAGTCCAAACCCCAGATCCCTAATGGTCAATAATATGTTACACTTGTAGGAAGGAAGGGCATTTTGCCAGAGATTGTAGGAGTAGTAGGACACATAGTCAATATAGATCCCCTAGACAGAAAACACAAGCCACATTATTAAACACATTGACGGGACCAAGGGACATATAGTAAAGAATCATAAGCCATATAGAAAACACAAATTCGGCTAATGGGAAGAACAAAATAAATGCAACTTACTAATGTTACATTTCACTGTTCTAGATGCATGTCCATCACAGGTAGAGGAAACTATCTCACAGATACCGGGTTCCCTATGAACTTAGGATAGACAGGACACTGGATTGATGGCTGGGATAGTCCCAGTAGAGATAAGACACACAGAAATGTTTTTTTAAGGGGAGTAGACCAAGTAGAGAATCACTTCCCCGTAGTGCCCAATCCAGTTGTCAAATTTTTATAAAATCTTCTTCACCTCTACAAACTCATCTGTCACCAACATCTATTCTGTTTCTCTACAGTTTCCTCTTCATCTTTGCGTTCACACAGGGTGGTACAATACATGGACCCAAGTACAGTTCAAACTCCACATGCCTAGGTCCTTCAGAGTTCTGCCCAAACCCAGTATATCTCAACAGCACGATGACACCAGTATTACTGCAGTGTGCCTTGTCATGTACAAAGGGTGGAGAATGGGAATACTGGTGAAGGGAAATTTTGTATAGACACTGATATGCCTGTTGGTGAATGACAAACCTGACATTTTCAGTTTCCATTTTCTTCTTCCTTCTCTCCTCTTCCTTCTCTCCTCTAGAGATGTTTCTTTTTTTTTTTCTGTTTGAGTTATGCTCATGGTACTCTACATTGCAAACACACAATAGTTAAATTAAGATACAAAAATTTGTGTTTCCTGCAGGAAGAGGCAGTCTGGAGGACAAAGGGGTATGGCCAGGAGTCCTCAGGACTGTGGGCAGGTGGACACGGTACGCCAGTAGCCCCCAGAGCATACCTTCCAAGTCTAGCTGAGGTGGCACATGGTCTGACTCATCTAGGCAAAGAGGGTAGGTGCAGGCTGATGAGAGCCTACTGGTGTGCACCAGGATTCTATTCTCATGCAGGAAAGAGAGCAATGACCTGTCTTACTTGCTTGAGGAAGAATATTGGTAAAGCAATACCAACAGAGCCATCCCATATCCCTCCTGCAGACGGATCTTTTCAGGAAATACAAATCGACTTCGTACAGTTAACACCCTTTAGGAATTATTGTTATGTATTGGTGTGCACTGATGTTTTCTCAAACTGGGTAGAGGCATTTCCTGCCGCCACAGATGCTGCTGTGTTTACCGCAAAGAAAAATTGCGCAGACATTTGTGTGTAGATAATGGTACCCCTAGAAGTAGGAGCAAAGCTTGAAATTGTACTATTGTGCTCATAGATACTGCCACTAGTATTATGTAGCTTCGGAACCACTCCCAGATCTTCACTCGACGAATCACCCTCTTCGAAATTTGTTTTGGTTTTGGTATTTGTGTCTTTTTTGGGTTGTTTTTGGAAGACAACCTCATGTCATGATTGATCCGCACAATGATCAGAAATACACCAATGAGGTAACAGTACAGTACCTTGTTGAGATGAGCCAGCATTTGAGAACTTGACAAAGAACTTGAAACTGTTGATTGCTGGTATGCCAAATGCTAACTGTCTTGATTATGAACCAAGAGACTGTGTGATTGTCCTTACGCTCAGGTTGCCTAATAGACGGGTGGGAAGGACCATACCAAGATTTGTTGACAGTACTAAAGGTCGCCGAAAGAGAGATTTGGGTCCACTCGTCCCACTGCAAGAAGGTCGCTGACCCGGAGAGAACTCGGGACAAAGTAGTTTATTGCTCACATCATCGAGTTTGTGAACTGTGTGTTCGAAGTGAACTGTGTGTTCAAAGAGCAAGGTGGAGAGCAAAGTGAACTGTGTGTTCCAAGTGAACTGTGTATTCAAAGAGAACCTCGTATCACCAGAGACTCTGTTCCGTGAAGACTGAGAGACGGCACTGTTGGACACTACCTGAGCGTACTAAAGGACTGCAGAAAGACCAGTCATTGTAATTGATTTGTTATGAACAAGAGTTGTTTTGTTCTATTTCTCTTTTCTCTGACGTCCTAGTGGATGCTGGGTACTCCGTAAGGACCATGGGGTATAGACGGGCTCCGCAGGAGAGTGGGCACTCTTAAAAGAAAGATTAGGTACTATATCTGGTGTGCACTGGCTCCTCCCTCTATGCCCCTCCTCCAGACCTCAGTTAGTATCTGTGCCCGGCCAGAGCTGGATGCACCCTAGGGGCTCTCCTGAGCTTCCTAGAAAAGAAAGTATTTGTTAGGTTTTTTATTTTCAGTGAGATCTGCTCGCAACAGACTCACTGCTACGTGGGACTGAGGGGAGAGAAGCGAACCTACCTGCTTGCAGCTAGCTTGGGCTTCTAAGGCTACTGGACACCATTAGCTCCAGAGGGATCGAACACAGGCCCAGTCCTCGGTCGTCCGGTCCCGGAGCCGCGCCCCCGTCCCCCTTGCAGAGCCAGAAGAACGAAGAGAAGTTGAAAATCGGCGGCTGAAGACTCCGGTCTTCATTAAGGTAGCGCACAGCACTGCAGCTGTACGCCATTGCTCCCTTAGCACACCACACACTCCGGTCACTGATGGGTGCAGGGCGCTGGGGGGGGGGGCGCCCTGGGCAGCAATTAGATTACCTTACTTTGCGAAAAGCACATAATACAGTCTGATAAACTGTATATGTGCATTAACCCCCGCCATTAAAGTACATAAAAGGACAGAAGCCCGCCGCTGAGGGGGCCGGGCCTTCTTCCTCAGCACACAGGCGCCATTTTCTCTTCACAGCTCAGCTGGAAGGAAGCTCCCCAGGCTCTCCCCTGCAGTATCCTGGTACACAAAGGGTAAAAAAGAGAGGGGGGGCACATAAATTTAGGCGCAAAACTGTGTATATAAGCTGCTATAGGGGAAAAATCACTCAGTATAGTGTACATCCCTGTATTATATAGCGCTGTGGTGTGTGCTGGCATACTCTCTCTCTGTCTCTCCAAAGGGCCTGGTGGGGGAACTGTCTTCAAATAGAGCATCCCCTGTGTGTGTGGTGTGTCGGTACGCGTGTGTCGACATGTCTGAGGTAAAAGGCTCTTCTAAGGAGGTGATAGAGCGGATATGTGTGTGGGAGGGTGTCTCCGTCGACAACGCCGACACCTGTTTGGATATGTGTAAGTGCTGAGGTAAAATTATTGCACAAAAGGTTAGGGAACAGAAAGGAAATCTACCCTGGTCTGTCCCTATGTCACAGAGTCCTTCAGAGTCTCTCTATGTTCACTATCCAAAATAACAAAGTATCGACACGGAGTTTAACTCCACTGTCGACTACGATAATGCAAAGTTACAGCCAAGAGGGCTAAAAGATATTCAATATATGATTATTGAAATAAAAGATGATTTACATATCACTGATGACTCATCTGTCCCTGACACGAGAGTACACATGTTAAGGGGAAGAATGCTGAGGTAAATTTCCCTCCTCTCATAAGGAAAAAGAGCGGGAATCTCCAGACAAGAGACGGCAGCTTCCCACAAGAGAATTCTCAGGCTGTATCCTTTCCCCACTAGGGCCAGGATGTGTTGAGAATCTTCCCCTTGGGTGTCCTGTTTGCACTAGCTATTCTCAGGGATCCTGCAGATAGTGTGCACATTCTAGTATACTACCCAGACCGGCGATTGTGTCGGCATGGGTTTATAGCGCTGTGGCAGCGTGGACAGGTACCTTATCAGCAGAGATTGAGACCCTAGTATGCATATAAATATTTTAAGATGCTGTCTTAAGTGATAGATATATAATTATAAAGCATGCCCAAAGGGACATGAGTATACTGGGTCCTAGAGACAAAAGCTATGTCGATTTCTGCTTGACGTGTCCTGTAGAATATACATTGGACAGATGATGCCGACTTAAGAGGCATATGGAAGGCTGAGGATTGTGTGGAGAAAGGTTCTCGGGCCTGGTCTCCACAGCTATAGCTGGTAATTCTGATATTTTGCCTTATATTCCTGCACAGCCTAGGAAAGCACGACATTATTAAATGCAGCTTTTCGAATAAAGAAACAAGAAAGTCTGAGGTGCGTCCTTTCTTGTCAGAGCCGGGGGCAGAGGAAAGAAGCTGTACAACACAGCTAGTCCTCAGGAACAGAAGTCCTCCCCGGCCTCTACAAAAATCCACCGCATGTCGCTGGGGCTCCACAGGCGGAGCTAGGCCCGGTGGGGACACGCCTTCATAAGTTCAGCCACAAGTGGGTTCACTCCCTGTTAGATCCCTGGGCAATAGAAATTGTATCGCAGGGATACAGGCTGGACTGTGAGAAGATGCCCCCTCACCGAGGACCCGGCGGGCTTCCCCCCAAGAGAGGGAGCCAGTGTTAACTGCAATTCGTAAATTGTATCTTCAACAGGTGGTGGTCAAGGGTCCCCTCCTTCAACAAGAGGGTGTTATTATTCGACCATGTTATAATCCCGAAACCAGACGGTTCGGTTAGACCCATATTGTATTAAAATCCCTGAACATATACCTGAAAAGGTTCAGGTTCAAGATGGAATCGCTAAGAGCGGTCATTGCAAGCCTGAAATGAATCGGGACATAAGGGATGCATACCTTCATGTCCCCATTTATCCACCTCATCAGGCGTACCTCAGAATTGCGGTACGGGATTGTCATTACCAATTTCACCAAGGTAATGGCGGATATGATGGTGCTCCTGCGGAAGCAAGGTGTCACTATTATCACATACTTGGATGATCTCCTCATAAAAGCGAGATCAAGAGAGAGCTCACCTTCTCGAGGGCCGCAGATTCGGCATTCAGGACTGGGTCCTGGTGACCACGGATGCAAGCCTCCGAGGGTGGGGGGCAGTTACACAGGGAAGAAAATTCCAAGGTTTGTGGTCAAGCTAACAGACTTGCCTTCACATCAATATCCTGGAACTAAGGGCCATATACAACGCCCTAAGTCAAGCGGAGTTCCTGCTTCGCGACCAACCGGTTCTGATCCAGTCAGACCGCAGGGGCTCATGTAAACCGCCAGGGCGGCACAAGGAGCAGGGTGGCGAGGGTAGAAGCCACCAGAATTCTTCGCTGGGCGGAGAATCAAGTAAGCGCACTGTCAGCAGTGTTCATTCCGGGAGTGGACACGACCTCCACCCGGGAAAGTGGTGACTTCTTCAGGAAGTCTTCACACAGTTTTGCAAATTGATGGAAACTGCCTCAGGTGGACTACATGGCGTCCCACCTCAATAAAAAGATAAAAAAGGTTTTACGCTGGGTCAAGGGACTCTCAGGCGATAGCTGTGGTCGCACTAGTAACACCGTGGGTGTTCCAGTCGGTCTATATATTCCCTCCTCTTCCTCTCAGACCCAAGGGCTGAGAATTGTAATGAACGGAGGAGTGTGAACAATATTCTTTGCTCCGGATTGGCCAAAAAGGACTCGGTACCCGGAACTGCAAGAAATGCTCTCAGAGGACCCATGGCCTCTGCCTCTCAGTCAGGACATGTTGCAACAGGGACCCTGTCTGATCCAAGACTTACCGCGGCTGCGTTGGACGGCATGGCGGTTGAACGCCGGATCCTAGCGGAAAAGGGCATTCCGGATGCAGTTATTCCTACGCTAATAAAGGCTAGGAAAGACGTGACAGCAAGACTTTTTCACTGTATATGGCGAAAATAGGTTGCTTGGTGTGTGGCCGGGAAGGCCCTACAGAGGAATTCCAGGGGGGTCAATTCCTGCACTTCCTACAGTCAGGAGTGACTATGGGCCTAAAATTAGGATCCATAAAGGCCAAGATTTCGGCCCTATCCCTTTTTCTCTCAAAAAGAACTGGCTTCATTGCCTGAAGTTCGGACGTTGTTACAGGGGTGCTGCATATTCAGCCCCTTTTGTGCCTCCAGTGGCACCTTGGGATCTTAACGTGTGTTGGATTCCTAAAATCCAACTGGTTTGAGCCACTTAAGACCGTGGAGCTAAAATATCTCACGTGGAAAGTGGTCATGCTTTTGGCCTTAGCTTGGACTAGGCGTGTGTCAGAATTGGCGGCTTTGTCATGTAAAAGCCCATATCTGATCTTCCATATGGAAAGGGCAGAATGGAGGACTCGTCCCCAATTTCTCCCTAAGGTGGTATCATCGTTTCATTTGAACCAAACTATTGTGGTGCCTGCGGCTACTAGGGACTTGGAGGATTCCAAGTTGCTGGACGTAGTCCGGGCCCTGAAACTTTATGTTTCCAGGACGGCTAGAGTCAGAAAAACTGACTCGCTATTTATCCTGCATGCACCCAACAAGCTGGGTGCTCCTGCTTCAAAGCAGACTATTGCTCGCTGGATCTGTAGCACGATTCAGCTTGCACATTCTGCGGCTGGACTGCCGCATCCTAAATTAGTAAAAGCCCATTCCACGAGGAAGGTGGGCTCTTCTTGGGCGGCTGCCCGAGGGGTCTCGGCTTTACAACTTTGCCGAGCTGCTACTTGGTCGGGTTCAAACACTTTTGCAAAATTCTACAAGTTTGATACCCTGGCTGAGGAGGACCTTGAGTTTGCTCATTCGGTGCTGCAGAGTCATCCGCACTCTCCCGCCCGTTTGGGAGCTTTGGTATAATCCCCATGGTCCTTACGGAGTACCCAGCATCCACTAGGACGTCAGAGAAAATAAGAATTTACTCACCGGTAATTCTATTTCTCGTAGTCCGTAGTGGATGCTGGGAGCCCGTCCCAAGTGCGGACTCTCTGCAATACATGTATATAGTTATTGCTTAACTAAAGGGTTATTGTATGAGCCATCTGTTGAGAGAGGCTCAGTTATTGTTCATACTGTTAACTGGGTATAGTTATCACGAGTTGTACGGTGTGATTGGTGTGGCTGGTATGAGTCTTACCCTGGATTCCAAATCCTTTCCTAGTAATGTCAGCTCTTCCGGGCACAGTTTCCCTAACTGAGGTCTGGAGGAGGGGCATAGAGGGAGGAGCCAGTGCACACCAGATATAGTACCTAATCTTTCTTTTAAGAGTGCCCAGTCTCCTGCGGAGCCCGTCTATACCCCATGGTCCTTTCGGAGTACCCAGCATCCACTACGGACTACGAGAAATAGAATTACCGGTGAGTAAATTCTTATTTTCTCTCTTTCCCGCTGACAAACATTTTCTTTCAGGATATTCTATTTTTGCGAGGTTTTTTTATGAGGAGTCGAGTGTGGGACTGGTACTGGTTCTGTAGGAAGGAGTGATTTCCTTATAGGATCCCAGGATTAGCCGATCAGTTTGTTAAAGTCAGAGAAAATCAAAGTTCTAGTAGTTATGGAGCTCATAGGTAATCAGGAACAGTCAGACAATGGCTATTCACACATTGCAGATAAAGAGCTCACTAATATATGTGGAAGAAAGGTTTATGAGTGTCTCTCACCGAACTCCGAAGGTTTATGTTATTTAGGAAGGACACTACTTATAACCCTTGTTGAATGATTAAACAGACCTAGCATACGTTCCAGAAATGGAAACAATGTTCAGAAAATGAT
The DNA here is from genome assembly GCF_028390025.1 of Pseudophryne corroboree. NCBI lineage: Eukaryota > Metazoa > Chordata > Amphibia > Anura > Myobatrachidae > Pseudophryne > Pseudophryne corroboree. Next base: position 1,160,342,055 of record NC_086444.1, read on the forward strand.
AGGAATATGTAGATCATGAAAATTTTATATGTCACTGTCACGATTTGTTTGTGTCTTCTTCACCTACCCAGCAGAACCTCAATTGAATCCAAACATCAGTGTACAAAGACGTAGGTACATGTATGTGTGAAATGTTCGTTGCAAATCAGACATTATAGGCCAAAGCACTGTCCCAGCATACTCTATAGGTTGAATGTTGTCCCACACCCAACCAGTGGTCCCGTGACCGCCGAGTGCATATAGAGGATGTCTCGTCCTCCTCCCTGTCTTCCCCAAATATAGTCAAGTGTCTGATTTGCGAAATGCATACATACTTGTGTCTAGGTCACCGATTATTGTATGAAATATTTTTTCTTATGCTAATAATTGGTGGCAGTTATTGTTTACTGCCAAAGGGTGGACTGTCAAAGTCAAAAATATTACATAAAGAGAACATACAAACTACACACATTTAAGTCGCTATACTTGCAAATACGCGCAGCGAGCACAGCAATATATGGTAACACACGCATTTACACGGACATACCACAGAGATGGATTCGACACTTATTTCATACAGTACATAATTATAATAACATCAAGCGCCAGACATCATGGTGATTTAAAATCACCTAATGAATTAATGTCATGAATGTGTATTAATTGAACGGAACCAGATACACCTGTCATGTTTACTTTTAAAACAAGCAGATTGGTGTGTAGATTAATTTGATACTTGTTATTAAGTTGTAGGACATTGCAGCGGATAGTTATGATTGAATGTATAAAAGCTAAAACCACTTTTAATTTGAACAATAGAAGTTCCAAACAGGAAACTCAGGCCAGCCCCTTTGGACGTCCCCCAGGGCTGAACCTGATCAGCATATACAAAGAGAATAGTGACTCAATCATGAATGAGAGAGACCCCTCCCCCAGGAACTAGTCACACAGGAAGGTAGTTCCTGTTTCTGGGGGTCTCAGAGTTACTTGCTTTTTGGTCTCAGTGGATGATGGAGGAGTTGCTGGCAGTTCAGTTCCTGTATTTATTTACAGAGAGAGGGAGACATAAGCTGCAATGGAGGGAATGGTAATTGTATCGCTGGCATGTAACTGTAACTGGATGTATGTATCTTTATGTATTAACTGCTTACTGTATGAGTTGTAACTTTAGGTATACTGTACTTTGTAATATATATTGAATCCATATCCTTTTTAATAACAAATATATACATCAATGAGCTTTGGAACTCCTATAATGTGTGGGTGTATTGTTTTCTCTTATGGGATACAGTGTTTTGCGATGCATACCGCACTTTTATCGTATATGGTAATAAGATGTGCCTGGCGTCTGCAATATATATTAGAGCGGGCATTTTAAATATTTGTGAGAAATCAATTTGGCATTCATAGTAGTCGACCTAATGACTGTCGACCATAACATGGTCGACCATTCATACCGGAACCCAGATTTAGCTGCTAGGGCAGATGCACAGCCCCCCTCTCTCATGCAGGTCCTCAGAAACGTGGCTTACCTGCTCTATTATCTGATACAGATGATGATGTACAGGATGATGGGGATGATCTGTATCCCGTTAGTGGGGATCCCGATTCTGCTCAGAGTATTAAACCCCTCATTTTGGCTATAAGGGATGTGTTAAAGCTCCCCCTAGAGGACGCTGCTTCACAGCAGTCATTTTTCTTTGTACAGAACAAGCCCAATGTCACTTTCCCTGATTCTCCAGAGTTAGATAACTTATTCAAACAGGTCTGGAAACATCCAGACAAAAAATTCCAAAAAGTTTTTGCGCACTTTCCCATTTGCACCTGCATGTAGAAAATTTTGGGAGGAACCCCCTGGGGTGGATGCCTCAGTGTCTCGCCTGTCTAAAAAGGCGGTGCTACCTGCCCCGGGCTCCTTTAGAAGGATCCTGGGGATAGGAAGATTGAGACTACACTAAAATCTATATACACAGCAGCCGGTATAGCACAAAGATCGGTCATTGCGGGTTGCTGGATGACCCATGCTATTCATTCTTGGACCAGTCAAATTCAAGGGGGCCTCTCTGGGAATATGCCCTTAGTTACAGTGGTAACCCACCTGAAGCACATTCAGGATACTACCCGTGTCCTCTGTGATTCGCACAGGGCCTTGTGGTTGCATCAGTGGATTGCGGATGCAGAATCCAAACGCAGTGTGGAATCCCTCCCCTTCTCCGGGGAATGGCTTTTTGGGGTGAAATTGGATACCTGGATTTCCACGTTTCTCCCCTCTGGGGCCCCGCCGGCGAGACGCTCCTATCCAGGGCCGTCTCCCCAGTACTTTCGGTCTCACAGGTTTCGATCTAAGGCCAGAGGTGCCTCCAGTGCAGCTAGAGGCACCAGAGGTTAGTCCAGAAAACCAGCAAGCACCAGTTCTCAGGAACAGTCCACCGGTTCTGCATGACGGTGCCCACCCACCATGAGGGGATCTCGAGGTGAGAGCTCGACTGCATCACTTCAGCTGCGTCTGGGAGGCTTCTTGCCAGAATGCCTGGGTCAGAGATCTGGTTTCTCAGGGCTACAGGCTGGAGTTCAACAGTACTTCCCCTCAACAATTTTTCAAATCAGGCTTACCAGCTTTGGAGGATATGCAAGTTACGTTGCAACAGGCTTTACAAAGGTTGGTTCAGTCCTACGTCATTGTTCCAGTACCACTACGGCAACGCGGCAAGGGATTTTACTCAAACCTGTTTGCGGTGTCAAAGCCAGACGGTTCGGTCAGACCCATTCTGAATCTGAAATCCTTGAATCCTTATTTGAGGGTGTTCAAGTTCAAAATGGAATCCCTGCGAGCAGTGATTGCGGGCCTGGAAGAACAGGAATTTATGGTCTCCTTGGATATCAAGGACGCCTATCTCCATATAACCTACGGTTTGCCCTGCTGGACGATCACTTCCAATTTCAAGCACTGCCCTTTGGCCTGTCTTCAGCCCTGAGGGTATTCACAAAGGTGATGGCGGAGATGATGCTTCAAATCCGGGTCCAGGGGGTCAATGTGGTCCCTTATCTGGACAATCTTTTGATAAAGGCATGATCCAGGGAGCTTTTGTTGCTCCATATCGACCGCACCATCCATCTTCTGTCAGACCATGGGTGGATCCTCAACTTCCAGAAGTCCCACCTGGAGCCAACTCAGAGGCTCCTGTTCCTGGGGATGTTGCTGTATACTGTGGCCCAGAAGGTGTTTCTACCAGAGGACAAGGCGAAAACACTTCAGGGGATGGTCCGCATGGTGCTCTGACTTACTTGAGTGTCTGTACATCTTTGCATAAGTTTGTTAGGCAAGATGGTTGCCTCATACGAGATGATCCAGTACGGGAGGTTCCATGCCAGAACGTTTCAGTTGGATCTTCTGAGCAAGTGGTCCGGCTCACATCTACAGATGCACCGGATCATTCAGCTGTCACCTCAGGCCAGGATTTCCCTCCTGTGGTGGCTACAGTCCTCCAATCTCCTAGAGGGCCGGAGTTTCGGGATTCAGGATTGGTTCCTCCTCACAACGGATGCGAGTCTGAGGGAATGAGGAGCTGTCACCCAAGGGGCGCAGTTCCAGGGCAGATGGTCAGCTGACGAAAGCCTCCTTCCGATCAACATTCTGATACTTCGGGCGATCTTGAATGCTCTGCTTCAAGCCTCTCCTCTACTCCGGGATCATGCAATCCCGGTACAGTCAAACAACGCCACGGCGTTGGCATATATCAATCGACAAGGAGGGACAAAAGCAGAGCCTGCATGCGAGAGGTGTCAAAGATACTTCTCTGGGCAGAAAGAAATGCAAGAGCCATGTCAGCAATCTTCATTCCGAGTGTGGACAACTGGGAGACGGACTTCCTGAGTCGTCACGATCTCCACCCGGGGGAGTGGGGACTCCACCATCTAGTGTTCCAGCAGATCATCAACCGGTGGGGTTGCCCACAAATAGACATGATGGCTTCTCGTCGCAAAAAGAAACTTCCCTGGTATTGCTCACAGACCAGGGACCCTCAGGCGAGGTCAGTGGATGCACTGACGACGCCTTGGCCTTACCAGCTGGTCTACCTGTTTCCTTTCGATTCCGTTGCTCCCAAGGGTGCTCAAGCGAATCAGAAATCAGGGAGTACAGGCAATTCTGATTGCCACAGATTGGCCTCGAAGGGCATGGTACGCGGATCTTCTGGACATGTCCGTCGAAGACACTTGGCCTCTACCACTCAGAAAAGATCTTCTTCAACAAGGACCGTTCATCTACCTGGACTTACGGCAACTTCGTTTGATGGCATGGAGGTTGAGCGGAACATCCTAGCTCAAAAAGGCCTTTGCAAAAAGGTTATTGTTACCATGGTTCAGGCCAGGAAACCTGTGACGTCAAAACACTATCATCATATCTGGAGAAGATATGTCTCTTGGTGCGAGGAATGCACATATCCGCCTGCTGAGTTTCACTTGGGACGTTTCATACGTTTCCTGCAGGCTGGTGAGGATAATGGTTTACGTCTGGGTTCCATTATGGCCCAGATTTCAGCCTTCTCCATTTTCTTCCAGAAGAAATTGGCAGTGTTGCCGGAAGATCAGACCATCTTGCAAGGGGTACTCCACATCCAAACATCTGGGATTTGGATGTTGTGTTAGCATTTCTACAGTCCTCCTGGTTTGAATCCCTGACGATGGTAGAAGACAAGTACCTCACGTGGAAGACGGTGATGTTACTGGCCATGGCTTCTGCTCGTCGTGTCTCAGAATTGGGGGCCTTAACATGTAAAAGTCCATACTTGGTCTTTCTCTGACGTCCTAGTGGATGCTGGGAACTCCGTAAGGACCATGGGGAATAGCGGCTCCGCAGGAGACTGGGCACAAAAGTAAAAGCTTTATGACTAGCTGGTGTGCACTGGCTCCTCCCCCTATGACCCTCCTCCAAGCCTCAGTTAGATTTTTGTGCCCGGCCGAGAAGGGTGCATGCTAGGTAGCTCTCCTGAGCTGCTTAGAGTAAAAGTTTAAATAGGTTTTTTATTTTCAGTGAGACCTGCTGGCAACAGGCTCACTGCATCGTGGGACTAAGGGGAGAAGAAGCGAACTCACCTGCATGCAGAGTGGATTGGGCTTCTTGGCTACTGGACATTAGCTCCAGAGGGACGATCACAGGCTCAGCTTGGATGGGTCCCGGAGCCGCGCCGCCGGCCCCCTTACAGAGCCAGAAGAGCGAAGAGGTCCGGAAAAATCGGCGGCAGAAGACGTTCCTGTCTTCAATAAGGTAGCGCACAGCACTGCAGCTGTGCGCCATTGCTCTCAGCACACTTCACACTCCGGTCACTGAGGGTGCAGGGCGCTGGGGGGGAGCGCCCTGAGACGCAATAAAACACGTTTTAAACCTTATATGGCTAAAGAAATGCATCACATATAGCTCCTGGGCTATATGGATGCATTTAACCCCTGCCAGTTTTCCTAAAAAAAAAGCGGGAGAAAAGGCCGCCGAAAAGGGGGCGGAGCCTATCTCCTCAGCACACAAGCGCCATTTTCCCTCACAGCTCCGCTGGAAGGACGGCTCCCTGACTCTCCCCTGCAGTCCTGCTACAGAATCAGGGTAAAACAAGAGAGGGGGGGCACTAATTGGCAGATAATACAAATACAGCAGCTATAAAAGGGAGAAACACTTATATAAGGTTATCCCTGTATATATATAGCGCTCTGGTGTGTGCTGGCAAACTCTCCCTCTGTCTCCCCAAAGGGCTCGTGGGGTCCTGTCCTCTATCAGAGCATTCCCTGTGTGTGTGCTGTGTGTCGGTACGATTGTGTCGACATGTATGAGGAGGAAAATGATGTGGAGGCGGAGCAATTGCCTGTAATAGTGATGTCACCCCCTAGGGAGTCGACACCTGACTGGATGGTCGTATGGAAGGAATTACGTGACAGTGTCAGCACTTTGCAAAAAACTGTTGACGACATGAGACAGCCGGCAAATCAGTTAGTGCCTGTCCAGGCGTCTCAAACACCGTCAGGGGCTCTAAAGCGCCCGTTGCCTCAGATGGTTGACACAGACCCAGACACGGATACTGACTCCAGCGTCGACGGTGACGAGACAAACGTAATGTCCAGTAGGGCCACACGTTACATGATCACGGCAATGAAGGAGGCTTTGAACATTTCTGATACTACAAGTACCACAAAAAGGGGTATTATGTGGGGTGTGAAAAAACTACCCATAGTTTTTCCTGAATCAGATGAATTAAATGAGGTGTGTGACAAAGCGTGGGTTTCCCCCGATAAAAAACTGCTGATTTCTAATAAATTATTGGCATTATACCCTTTCCCGCCAGAGGTTAGGGCGCGTTGGGAAACACCCCCTAGGGTAGATAAGGCGCTCACACGCTTATCAAAACAAGTGGCGTTGCCGTCTCCTGATACAGCCGCCCTCAAGGAACCAGCTGATAGAAAGCTGGAAAATATCCTAAAGGGTATATACACACATACTGGTGTTATACTACGACCAGCAATCGCCTCAACCTGGATGTGCAGCGCTGGAGTGGCTTGGTCGGATTCCCTGACTGAAAATATTGATACCCTGGATAGGGACAGTATATTATTGACTATAGAGCATTTAAAGGATGCATTACTATATATGCGAGATGCACAGAGGGATATTTGCACCCTGGCATCAAGAGTAAGTGCGCTGTCCATTTCTGCCAGAAGAAGTTTATGGACACGACAGTGGTCAGGTGATGCGGATTCCAAACGGCATATGGAAGTTTTGCCGTATAAAGGGGAGGAGTTATTTGGGGTCGGTCTATCGGACCTGGTGGCCACGGCGACGGCTGGGAAATCCACCTTTTTACCCCAGGTCACCTCTCAGCAGAAAAAGACACCGTCTTTTCAAACTCAGTCCTTTCGTCCCCATAAGGGCAAGCGGGCAAAAGGCCACTCATTTCTGCCCCGGGGCAGAGGAAGGGGAAAAAGACTGCAGCAGGCAGCCTCTTCCCAGGATCAGAAGCCCTCCCCCGCTTCTGCCAAGTCTTCAGCATGACGCTGGGGCTTTACAAGCGGACTCAGGCACGGTGGGGGCCCGTCTCAAAAATTTCAACGCGCAGTGGGCTCACTCGCAAGTGGACCCCTGGATCCTGCAGGTAGTATCACAGGGGTACAAATTGGAATTCGAGACGTCTCCCCCTCGCCGGTTCCTGAAGTCTGCTCTACCAACGTCTCCCTCCGACAGGGAGGCAGTATTGGAAGCTATTCACAAGCTGTATTCCCAGCAGGTGATAATCAAGGTACCCCTCCTACAACAGGGAAAGGGGTATTACTCCACGCTGTTGTGGTACCGAAGCCGGACGGCTCGGTGAGACCGATTTTAAATCTGAAATCATTGAACACTTACATAAAAAGGTTCAAATTCAAGATGGAGTCACTCAGAGCAGTGATAGCGAACCTGGAAGAAGAGGACTATATGGTGTCTCTGGACATCAAAGATGCTTATCTCCATGTCCCAATCTACCCTTCTCACCAAGGGTACCTCAGGTTTGTGGTACAAAACTGTCATTATCAGTTTCAGACGCTGCCGTTTGGATTGTCCACGGCACCACGGGTCTTTACCAAGGTAATGGCCGAAATGATGATTCTTCTTCGAAGAAAAGGCGTCTTAATTATCCCTTACTTGGACGATCTCCTGATAAGGGCAAGGTCCAGGGAACAGTTAGAGGTCGGAGTAGCACTATCTCAGGTAGTGCTACGTCAGCACGGGTGGATTCTAAATATTCCAAAATCGCAGCTGATTCCAACAACACGTCTACTGTTCCTAGGGATGATTCTGGACACAGTCCAGAAAAAGGTGTTTCTCCCGGAGGAGAAGGCCAGGGAGTTATCCGAGCTAGTCAGGAACCTCCTGAAACCAGGACAAGTGTCAGTGCATCAATGCACAAGGGTCCTGGGAAAGATGGTGGCTTCTTACGAAGCGATTCCATTCGGAAGATTCCATGCAAGAACTTTTCAGTGGGATCTGCTGGACAAATGGTCCGGATCGCATCTTCAGATGCATCAGCGGATAACCCTATCTCCAAGGACAAGGGTGTCTCTCCTGTGGTGGTTGCAGAGTGCTCATCTTCTAGTGGGTCGCAGATTCGGCATTCAGGACTGGATTCTGGTGACCACGGATGCCAGCCTGAGAGGCTGGGGAGCAGTCACACAGGGAAGAAATTTCCAGGGCTTGTGGTCAAGCATGGAAACGTCTCTTCACATAAATATCCTGGAACTAAGGGCAATTTACAATGCCCTAAGTCAAGCAAGGCCTCTGCTTCAGGGTCAGTCGGTATTGATCCAATCGGACAACATCACGGCAGTCGCCCACGTAAACAGACAAGGCGGCACAAGAAGCAGGAGGGCAATGGCAGAAGCTGCAAGAATTCTTCGCTGGGCGGAAAATTATGTGACAGCACTGTCAGCGGTGTTCATTCCGGGAGTGGACAACTGGGAAGCAGACTTCCTCAGCAGACACGACCTCCACCCGGGGGAGTGGGGACTTCACCCAGAAGTCTTCCACGTGATTGTAAACCGTTGGGAAAAACCAAAGGTGGACATGATGGCGTCTCGTCTCAACAAGAAACTAGACAGATATTGCGCCAGGTCAAGGGACCCTCAGGCGATAGCGGTGGACGCTCTGGTAACACCGTGGGTGTACCAGTCAGTGTATGTGTTCCCTCCTCTGCCTCTCATACCCAAAGTATTGAGAATCATAAGAAGGAGAGGAGTAAGAACTATACTCGTGGCTCCGGATTGGCCAAGGAGGACTTGGTACCCGGAACTTCAAGAGATGCTCACGGAGGACCCGTGGCCTCTACCTCTAAGAAAGGACCTGCTCCAGCAGGGACCTTGTCTGTTCCAAGACTTACCGCGGCTGCGTTTGACGGCATGGAGGTTGAACGCCGGATCCTGAAGGAAAAAGGCATTCCAGATGAAGTCATCCCTACCCTGATCAAGGCCAGGAAGGATGTAACCGCGAAACATTATCACCTCATTTGGCGAAAATATGTTGCGTGGTGTGAGGCCAAGAAGGCCCCTACAGAGGAATTTCAACTGGGTCGTTTCCTGCATTTCCTGCAAACAGGACTATCTATGGGCCTAAAATTAGGGTCCATTAAGGTTCAAATTTCGGCCCTGTCAATATTCTTCCAAAAAGAACTGGCTTCAGTGCCTGAAGTTCAGACGTTTGTCAAAGGGGTACTGCATATACAGCCTCCTTTTGTGCCTCCAGTGGCACCTTGGGATCTCAATGTAGTGTTGAGTCTCCTAAAGTCACATTGGTTTGAACCACTCACCACTGTGGAATTAAAATATCTCACATGGAAAGTGGTCATGCTGTTAGCCCTGGCTTCAGCCAGGCGTGTCTCAGAATTGGCGGCTTTATCATATAAAAGCCCTTACCTAATTTTTCATTCAGACAGGGCAGAACTGAGGACTCGCCCTCAATTTCTCCCTAAGGTGGTTTCAGCGTTTCACATGAACCAGCCTATTGTGGTGCCTGCGGCTACTAGGGACTTGGAGGACTCCAAGTTGCTGGACGTAGTCAGGGCCCTGAAAATATATGTTTTCAGGACGGCGGGAGTCAGAAAATCTGACTCGCTGTTTATCCTGTATGCACCCAACAAGCTGGGTGCTCCTGCTTCTAAGCAGACGATTGCTCGTTGGATTTGTAGTACGATTCAGCTTGCACATTCTGTGGCAGGCCTGCCACAGCCAAAATCTGTAAAAGCCCATTCCACAAGGAAGGTGGGCTCATCTTGGGCGGCTGCCCGAGGGGTCTCGGCTTTACAACTTTGCCGAGCAGCTACTTGGTCAGGGGCAAACACGTTTGCTAAATTTTACAAATTCGATACCCTGGCTGAGGAGGACCTGGAGTTCTCTCATTCGGTGCTGCAGAGTCATCCGCACTCTCCCGCCCGTTTGGGAGCTTTGGTATAATCCCCATGGTCCTTACGGAGTTCCCAGCATCCACTAGGACGTCAGAGAAAATAAGAATTTACTTACCGATAATTCTATTTCTCATAGTCCGTAGTGGATGCTGGGCGCCCATCCCAAGTGCGGATTGTCTGCAATACTTGTATATAGTTATTGTTACAAAAATCGGGTTGTTTATTGTTGTGAGCCATCTTTTCAGAGGCTCCTACGTTTATCATACTGTTAACTGGGTTCAGATCACAAGTTGTACGGTGTGATTGGTGTGGCTGGTATGAGTCTTACCCGGGATTCAAGATCCTTCCTTATTATGTACGCTCGTCCGGGCACAGTATCCTAACTGAGGCTTGGAGGAGGGTCATAGGGGGAGGAGCCAGTGCACACCAGCTAGTCATAAAGCTTTTACTTTTGTGCCCAGTCTCCTGCGGAGCCGCTATTCCCCATGGTCCTTACGGAGTTCCCAGCATCCACTACGGACTATGAGAAATAGAATTATCGGTAAGTAAATTCTTATTTTTATGAGGACAGAGCGGAGCTCCGGACTAGACAGCAATTCCTGCCGAAGGTTGTCTCCACGTTTCACCTGAATCAACCTATTGTGGTTCTGTCCATTTCTGACGCTTCTGCTCCTCCGGAGGCATTGGATGCTGTGCGTGCCTTGAAGATCTATGTCAGGCAAGCGGCTCGGATCAGAGAGACGGATTCCTTGTTTGTGCTATATGATGCACAGAAAAAGGGTTGCCCTGCTTCTAAGCAGTCCATTGCTCGTTGGATTCGGCTTACTATCCAACAGGCTTATGTGTCGGCAACCTTACCTGTTCCTAAGTCTCTGAAGGCCCACTCTACAAGATCAGTGGGCTCTTCCTGGGTGGCTGCCCGTTGAGTCTCGGCCTTGCAACTATGCCGAGATGCTACCTCGTTGGGGAAGAACACCTTTGTGAAGTTCTACAAGTTTGATACCCTGGCCAAAGAGGATACCCAGTTTGGACAGGCGGTGCTACTGCAGTCTCCACATGTTCCCACACGTTCTGGAAGCTTTGGGACGTCCCCATCTTACTAGTTTTCCCCAATATCTCTTATGGATGCTAGAGAAAATAGGATTTTAATACCTACCGGTAAATCCTTTTCTCATAGTCCATAAGGGATATTGGGCACCCGTCTCAGTGTGTGGACTTTTCTGCAGGTTCTTGTTCTATAGTTACCTGTTCAGCAGTTGCTGTTTGTTGTTACCAGCTGTTGCTGGTTGTTGTATGCTTGTGGTGTGCTGGGGGTATATTTACAAAGATTCGTGTTTTGGCCGTTTTGAAGGGTGTTTGAACTCGAATGGTATCGGGTGCATTTTACTGCAACTTTTTGAATCCTGATACGACCATTCACTAAGCTGCCGAGTTTTGCACAAACGTTTTTTCCGATGTCGATGTGATTCGTAATATCAGGCAGTGTTTTACGGGAGTGATTAGTAAAACACTGCCTGACAAAACACAAGGAATCCCGGCCAGAACTGTGAGATCCGTGCAGGGCTTCATTGTGTACCTTAAAAAGTTGTTTAAAGTCTTAAAAATTCTGAAAAAAATTGTGTGGGGTCCCCCATCCTAAGCACAACCAGCCTCCGGCTCTTTGAGCCGGTCCTGGTAGAAAAAATATGGTGAAAAAAATGACAGGGGTTCCCCCATATTTAATCAACCAGCACCGGGCTCTGCGCCTGGTCCTGGTTCCAAAAATATGGGGGACAAAAAGCGTAAGGGTCCCCCGTATTTTTGAAACCAGCACCGGGCTCCACTAGCCAGGTACATAATGCCACAGCCGGGGGACACTTTTATACTGGTCCCTGCGGCCCTGGCATTACATACCCAACTAGTCACCCCTGGTCGGGGTACCCTGGAGGAGTGGGAACCCCTTAAATCAAGGGGTCCCCCCCCTCCAGCCACCCAAGGGCCAGGGGTGAAGCCCGAGGCTGCCCCCCCATCCAAGGGCGGCGGATGGGGGGCTGATAGCCTTGTGGAAAAATGTGAATATTGTTTTTAGTAGCAGTACTACAAGTCCCAGCAAGCCTCCCCCGCAAGCTGGTACTTGGAGAACCACAAGTACCAGCATGCGGTGGGAAAACCGGGCCAGCTGGTACCTGTAGTACTACTAAAAATGGGGCCTATGCGCTCCATTGTAGCCAATGGTGGGAACTTTGCGGTCAGCGGTGAGGTTACTTTCGGTCAACCGCTGACCGCAAAGTTCCCACCATTGGCTACAATGGAGCGCATAGGCGCTACATTGTATCTGTGCCTTGTGCTGCCTGACAGACACTACAGGAGCACACAGCCAATCAGGAGAGTGCCACAACGTGGCGCTCCCTGATTGGCTGAAGGGACCCTCTTTGACAGGAGTCAGGGGGGGTCCTGGCAGTCGGGGAAAGGGGTCCCATGTGTAAACATGGGGCCCCTTTCAGTGCGTGGTCGGGTTTCCGTTTTATTATTTTGCCAAGTACGTGGATTATACAAAGGTCTGATTCTACACTGGATTATGTGAGTATAATTTTTCTCACAGGTACCCCAAGGATTCTACATGGAGAAGAGGACCGAGCCTCGTGGGAACATAGGTAAGTATGTATGTATGGAGGTGTGCATGTATGTAATAAACTTATACTTTCACGGTGTGTGTGTGTGTGTGTGTGTGTGTGTGTGTGTGTCCTGTTTTTTGGGGGGTATTTTTTTAGTAGTAGTACTACAGGTACCAGCGGGCCCGGTTTTCCACCGCATGCTGGTACTTGTGGTTCTCCAAGTACCAGCTTGCGGGGGAGGCTTGCTGGGACTTGTAGTACTGCTACTAAAAACAATATTCACATTTTTTCACAAGGCTATCAGCCCCCCATCCGCCGCCCTTGGATGGGGGGTACAGCCTCGGGCTTCACCCCTGGCCCTTGGGTGGCTGGAGGGGGGGGGGGGGGGGCTTGATTTAAGGGGTTCCCACTCCTCCAGGGTACCCCGACCAGGGGTGACTAGTTGGGTATGTAATGCCAGGGACCAGTATAAAAGTGTCCCCCGGCTGTGGCATTATGTACCTGGCTAGTGGAGCCCGGTGCTGGTTTCAAAAATACGGGGGGACCCCTACGCTTTTTGTCCCCCGTATTTTTGGAACCAGGACCAGGCGCAGAGCCCAGTGCTGGTTGATTAAATATGGGGGAACCCCTGTAATTTTTTTCCCCATATTTTTTCAACCAGGACCGGCTCAAAGAGCCCGAGGCTGGTTGTGCTTAGGAGGGGGGACCCCACGCAATTTTTTTTACAGTTTTTACACTAAACAGACCCTTTCCCATAGATAACCATGCACAGATCTCACTGATTCGGGCATGGTTATCCAAACTCGACTGAAAAAAGCAGGTCTATTTTTTTGCTGCTTTTTTTAACGAATCGAAAAAAAACAGACCCGCACTTGAGCACTCAGAAACTAACACCCAAATACGAATGAATAGTGAATGCCCGTATTCTATGAAATAACAGCCGCGTTTGACCGATGGTCTATCCATTCGTATTTCTGAACGTTGTCATTCAAACCATTACGAATAGTCCAAACACTGCCGAGATTGGTGCTTAGTGAATTCCCGGATTGGGACTTAGAAAAAAAAACACAAATTGGACAAACTCGGATTTTTAGTAAATACTGGCCCTGGTGTCTAAATCTCACCACCTTTTCTGTTATCATGTCACTTCTCTCATATATGTCCTTTCTCCTTCGGGCTCGTTTTACCTATAACTGTCTGTGGGAGGGGGCATAGAGGGGAGGAGCCAGCACACCCAGTTGAAGAAATTTAAAGTGCACCTGCTCCTTTGGACCCCATCTGAACCCATCGTACTAGTTTTCCCCAATGGGGGTCATTCCGAGTTAATTGCTCGCTAGCAGTTTTTAGCAGCCGTGCAAATGCATTGTCGCCGCCCACTGGGGGAGTGTATTTTAGCTTTACAGAAGTGGGAACGCTTGTGCAGCAGAGCACTTTGGCAAAATCTTTTTGTACAAAACAAGACCAGCCCTGTAGTTACTCTTCGTGTGTGTTGATTGTAACAACGGATGGACGGCTTTTGACGTCACACACCCGCCAAGTGAACACTGCATTTTCTCTGCCACGCCTGCGTTTTTCTAAGCACTCACTGAAAACGGTCAGTTCACACCCAGAAATGCCCACTTCATGTCAATCTTCCTGCGTTCGGCCGTGCGACAGGAATGTTCGTTAGATTCTGTGCAAACCCATGATGCTCATTGTACCTGTACGACGCGCCTGCGCATTGCGGTGCATACGCATGCGCAGAAATGGCGAATTTTTGCCTGATCGCTGCACTGCAAACAACGGCAGCTAGCGATCAACTCGGAATGACCCCCAATATCCCTTATGGACTACGAGAAAAGGATTTACCGGTAGGTATTAAAATACTATTTTTGTCCTCCAACATTGCAGGGTGGTCATATCATACAACCCATTAAGAACCTAGCAATCTGGGGGACCATTATACAATAGCTAGCATCTATCCTTGTGTATCAATGCCTATTTCCCTATAGATTGTAAGCTTGCGAGCAGGGCCTTCCTACCTCTGTCTGTCTGTTTTTGCCCAGTTTTGTTCTATTACTGTTGTTCTAATTGTAAAGCGCAACGGAACATGCTGCTCTATATAAGAAATTGCTAATAAATAATAATAAATACATTTTTCAACACATGACAGGTGCTTATTGGCTGGCGCAACATTTATCATTTGTAATGACTGATAACAGGAATATCACTCATTGTTAAATCGGGTGTAGTATGGTATGCCGGCGGCCGGGCCCCCGGCGACCAGCATACCGGCGCTGGGAGCCCGACCGCCGGCATACCGACAGCGTGGCGAGCGCAAATGAGCCCCTTGCGGGCACGGTGGCGTGCTATGCGGGCACGGTGGCGTGCTATGCGCGCCACGCTATTTTATTCTCCCTCCAGGGGGGTCGTGGACCCCCACGAGGGAGAAACAGTGTCGATATGCCGGCTGTCGGGATTCCGGCGCCGGTATACTGTGCGCCGGGATCCCGACAGTCGGCATACTGAAGACCACCCGTTAAATCTGCCACTTAATTCGCATCCGTACTTTTGATGTTATAGGGAAATATGCATCAAGCCTTGAAAAGAGATAAAGTGGAGCAGTTGCCCATAGCAACTATCTTCTAGCTGTCATTTTAAAGGCTGTGCTAGTTAAATGACAGCAAGGCAGACACTTTGACGACTCGGCGATCTCACTTTGGGGGAGATGTGCTAAGCCTTGAGACCTTTAGAGATGGGCTCTATCATTATGTAGTAGTCTATCCATAGGCGCAGGGCCGGACTGCCCATCTGGCACTTCTGGCAAATGCCAGAAGGGCTGGTGGGTCGGTCCTGTCATTCAGAGTGCCCGGAAGGCAGCCTCCAGCTCTCTTTTGAGGAAGCTCCCCCCCTGCCGCAAGTCGGTGCCTCCTGACTCATGGCACACCGCCGAACTCATGGCACACCGCCGACCGTTTCCATGGAAATGGGGGGGTGCCGTGAGTCCACGCTCCCTTGACTCATGGCACGCCCTCGTCGCTAGTGTCAATGCAGGCCCCTGTCATGTGCGCACGGGTGCACATGCTAGGGCCGTTTTCGGACCCCAGTCCAGCCCTGCATAGGCGTCCGCACATAGGGTCCAGGATGTGTCCAAACACCCTCATGACGGATAATAGCTCCATGCCTGCCAGCAATATTACCAGCACCAGCGGTGTTCTGATGAGATGACTGTGTCAGTAAATGAGTGAATAACTGTTAGCGCTGGGAGGTGCGTGTCCCGGCCGTTGCTTAGGAGCCGGGCTGCCACGCCTCCCGCTGACCCCCGCCCTGCGCCTACCAACAGGCGTATACCGGACGCAAGGTCTCCTGGTCCCCGCCCGGCGCCTAGCAACAGACTGACGCCGGGTGCTGGGAGCTTCCAGGATCCTAGCAACGGGGATGCCAGAGGCAGACGGCATTCCCCGTTGCTGGGTAATTAGAGTACTGAGCTGTCTGTGTAGCAACGTGCAGCTGCATAGTATTGTTCATAAGGGTTTCTGCAGCAGGGTACACTATATTCCACAGGGAATAACATCGGGGTGTAGAGTTGTATCTTGATCCAAGGCACCAACAGGCTAAAGCTTTCACTGTTCCCAAGATGCACTGCACCGTCTCCTCTATAGCCCGCCTCCAGACACTGGAGCTCAGTTTGTAAGTTGGTGCCTGCAGTTCAGGTCACTAACAGGGGCGGCTGCGCTAGGCAGCCCTGAAAAGAGTTTTTTTAGAAGACTTCAAGGGCCGCAGCACTTTCTATGTCATTCTGACATTCTGTGCTGCGGCTCCATCACCTCCCCAGCAGCGCTGCATACTCCCGCGGCCTGGTTCCCGGGTACTTGCAGCGGGGACGCACCGGTTTCTAGGCACACCACCGCTGCTGCTCTCCTGGATCGCGTGGCTGCATGAAAGGGAGGAGGAAAGAGGGTCCCCCAGGTGGGACCCGCCGGTAAATCGCGATCCGACCGCGGTCCCAGGGGACGGACAGCGAGCTGCGGGCTTGGACACTGTGGCCATACAGGTATCCCACTATATCCACCAGGGCAGGGAGCACAGGTCTGATTTACTAAAATCCATTTAATATAGGCTCCATAGTACCCGGTGGTGAAGTCCAGCAGAGGGGATAAGGTGCTGACCTGTTGCCCCTCCCCCAGCTCCGGGCGCCATCTACTGCTGGTGTTCCCGCCCTGGAGCTGCATCTCTCTCTCTCCCTCACTCCCTGACAGAGATTTTGGCGTCATTACATAGCTGGGCTGATCTCCTGGACTGTCTCCTCTGTAAAACCGCCTGTCTTGTCAGCGCTGTGTATTTACAGACACTTAAGTATTCTACATGTCATTTTAGACAGTGATAGTTAAGAACAAGTGTACTGCTATATAAATATTTAGTACAAGTATTCTGTGATATACATCCAGTGTTTACTGTGCATTGTTATATCTGTATACATACATATCTATATGTAGATTTACTAGTCCACTGCAGTCTTATTGTTTATATGTAATAATTTCTGCATTGTACCTGTGACTGTGTGTGCCTATAGCTGCTGTGTGGATTCTATTCTGTGTATCACACGTATTGTTATCACTATGGCCCTCATTCCGAGTTGTTCGCTCGCTTGCTACTTTTAGCAGCCATGCAAACGCTAAGCCGCTGCCCTCTGGGAGTGTATCTTAGCTTAGCAGAAGTGCGAACGAAAGGATCGCACAGCGGCTACAAAATAATTCTGTGCCGCTTCAGAGTAGCTCCAGACCTACTCCTAGCTTGCGATCACTGCAGACTATTTAGTTCCTGTTTTGACATCACAAACACGCCCTGCGTTTGGCCAGCCACGCCCGCGTTTTCCCAGGCATGCCTGCGTTTGTATCTGACACGCCTGCGTTTTTACACAAACTCCCCGAAAACGGTCAGTTACCACCCAGAAACACCCACTTCCTGTCAATCACTCTGCGGCTAGCAGTGCAACTGAAAAGCGTCGCTAGCCCTTGTGTGAAACTGCATCGGCTTTTGTGAAAGTATGTCGCGCGTGTGCATTGAGCCGCATGCGCAGAAGTGCCGATTTTTAGCCTGATCGCTGCACTGCAAACAACGGCAGCTAGCGATCAACTCGGAATAACACCCTATATTCTGTACCCTGGGGGGCTAAGTGCGTCACGGTCTCATTTAAAATATAGTGTTCCACAGGATACACTGTTGTGTATTTTTCACTGTGTGTTTTAGTCACCTCACACCGCTTAAATCCTCTGTGTTGTGCTTTGCATTTGCTATCACATAACACAGGGCTTTTTTTGCAGGTATTGTGTTTGTCTGGCTATAGTGTACTGTTGCGCCCTAAGGCTACATTCCCAATAATGGTGGTCATTCCGAGTTGTTCGCTCGCTAGCTGCTTTTAGCAGCATTGCAAACGCTAGGCCGCCGCCCTCTGGGAGTGTATCTTAGCTTAGCAGAATAGCGAATGAAAGATTAGCAGAATTGCTACTAAATAATTCCCTGCAGTTTCTGAGTAGCTCCTGTCAAAGTCGAAAAATATCGTGATTCACAATGCCTTGTACTAACCCCAATGCACATGCCCGCTGCTCGTGCACCCACTCCACCTGTGCGTACGCATCCCCTCATGTTGCGTAGGGGACGCTCCGACGTCTCCTGCGCATGGAGATGTGTATTTACGGCGGAGTTTGTGAAGCGTCTAGCGAGCGACTCGATCGCAACATATTTAACTCAAATAGTGTGTTTTATAGATAATATTCCCCTTAACAATGTCAGCAAGTATGTTTAGTGTAAACGGTCCGTGGACAGAGGAATTCCTCTTTGCATGATAGGAAGGGTCAGATAAAGGTTGAACGGTGGTGTCTAGTATCAAACTGTAGAGTATTTTAAATGTAACATTTCAGTGTTGGTTAGGAAGAGATTGCTCGCTCCTGCGTATAGTTATGTATAAAAGTAGTTTATAGGCATTTGCTGTATTTGCTGTTCATTATCCATGCGGGGGGAATCCAGAGGATACCACCCACTACAGCAGTTGGAAATAGACACAGCCCACCTGTTCGAACCCACCTATGACCTTTTGTTATAATGCAGAGACACATTCCTGTGTCCAATGAACAATGAGATTGTAGGGACCATTGTATTGTTACTGTATGCTGTGTATATAAAGACTACCATTGCTGGACCAGCACTCACTCTCTCTCTACAAAGGTTTTCACACTGAAGGCTGAGGGCTGGTCCAGGACGCGTTTGCGAATCATTCCCACGTGTGTAAGTTTCTCTGTAGCCATTTTGTTATTCTTTATGTACGCCATTCGTTCTCATTTTGTTATCCTTTAAGTGTTTGCCATTTTATTCTCTTTGTGTTTGTTCTGTTTGCGATCGTTCGCTATTGTTCACATTTATTTCTTGTTATTCTGTTTAGATATTGATGTTAGGTCTGTAGTGTATAAGCTGTAACTGTTTTTCCCCTTTTTATACTAAAGAATCTTCTACGAAGGTGTTGGAACCTTACCAGGTCTTGTGTGTTTCACCAGTTATTGTAAAGGGTTTCTGAGCGTCTCAATCGCTCAAACAGCTTTCATATTATCAAGGTAAATAAGCGTTACATTGTGGTAATATTACAGTACTAAGGTTTACAGTATAAGCATACCCTTACAGTGCGTTGTTAACAAGGTTTACTGTGTGTCATTCAGTGAGCATCAGCGCCGCTCGTGTCTCACTCTCACGGCACAGCGTCCGCTACGCCAACAGCGTAGCAGTACGGTACTTGGTCCGCCTATAGCGTGCTCGATACTAAGCGTAAGCCCGTGAGCGTACGTGCCGCAAGTGCGTCGCGCCCACGGCCTAGCGTCTGCTACGCTAAGTGCGTACCCTTACGGTACTCCGTGCGCCGATTGCGTACTTAGTCCATAATAAGTATATAGCTTATGTTCAAAGGTAATATTTGACTTTATCAATTGGGGGACTCATCCGGGCCTCCTCATATCCGCAGCCAAGCGGAACCGGGCAGACTTTATCCATCAGCAAAGGGCGGGAAGGTAGTATCCCCTGTTATCCGTTTGGTGGTTGGGGATACGGTAGTGCTGATCAGATAAGCGTCTGCTCCGCTTGGTTTGTAGGGATGCTGGTGGGATCCGGAACCGAAAGGTAAGAACGTTAAGCTATTGTCTTTTAAATCTGTTTAATTTCTGTTTGGTGCCAACTGCGCACGCAAGACACGTAACACACACACACACACCTGTACTCTGCATATCTGATCATATTGTTGCAAAACAAGGTTCAAATATATTGTGTTTGATTCAGATTGGATTGCTTATCTGTTTAAGTAGGTTTAAAAGTATATTTAAAAGTTGCTGCAAAAGCCTGATATAGTGTTGTTGTTGTTTTTTAACTTAGGCCTAAAATAACTTCAGGGGCTTGCATGGTGATTTTTTTTGTGACAAAGGAAGCCGCATGGTCTGTCCTCCATTTTGTGTAACCCTCATGGATGTGGAAGGGGGAGGAGCAGCGGCCATTTTGGGAAGGTCAAAAAAATTTTTTTCTAAAATAGCTGATTTTCAGTCTACTCAGGAATAATCAGCCGGCCATGGTCAAAAAAAGAAATCACCATTTGAGTTACCAATGCATTTATTTAACCAATGTCATAATCAATTACAAATAGTTTCAGATGGGGCTTAATGAAAGATAATAATAAAATGAATATTTGATTTTGGAACAACACACACAGATAAACAAAGTTTTGTGTTTTTTTTTCTCTCCTTACCTCTGTGATTCAGTTAAACTCTGCTTGATGTAGGAAAGCCATTGAAATGCAAATTAACCTGTGTGACTGCTTTTTTTCCTGGCAGTGAAAAAATCACCTTCACAGACAGTCAAAAGCACAGCATTCATATGCAAATTAGAAACACTTAATGGGTACATAGAGATAATGTTATAATTATGTGTGTGTTTACATCAATGTATGTTCTGCAAGATGGCTATCCAATATGAATCATACTATTGGAAGCATTGATTACTAGATTAATTTAGAATTGTATTTTGTGTACTTTCACATATCTACCTTTCTGTTTGCCATTAGCATTGATCACGCGCTGAGAAAATTTGTTGCTATTTTAGTTAAAAGTAAAGAGTAATACTTAAGGGAGTAATTGTAAAACACGCACGCAGCCTGACCCAGTTATAAAGGTTGTGCAGGAGATAATGTGTGGTGTGGGTAAGCGATTATAGTTGAATATCTTTACATTTATAGAAGCGTGTTATTTGTATTACTGTGGAGTATCCGGCCTGCGTACACGTGTCTACCGCGTGCGAGACAGCGTACGCTATGCAAAGGCCTACACACGTGGCGTAAATTACGCAACGTGCGTACAGATATGCCCACTAAATACAAATCACTCGATAGCATTGTTTTAGTAAGAGGATACAGAAGCCACAAGATAATAGCACAAATTTGTTCAGTTTCCAATATTTAGTTTAAATACCTTACTTTACTGTAATACCTCTGGGGAGAGCTATCAGATTACAGGAAATGATTTTTCTGATCAGAAAACTATAGAATGATAGTGTGGGCTGAAAACGGTATGATTGTATTGAACTCCTCTTGGTGGTCTTGGTGAAGTCTTGGTGAGGTCTTGGTGAAGTCTTGGTGAAACTTGGTGAATCACGGTCTAGGTGAAAACGTGCGAGCACAGTCTTGGTGAACACGTGCAACGGAGTGTGATAGAAGTTTTCGTGGTATTACGCTCCGGCGGTTGTGGAGCACAGTAGGAAGACTCCAGTGATCCTACCACTTATAGATAGCAAGTGTCTATAAGCGGTACGATTGGACCGCACGGTTGTATGGGCAACACGGCGCAACGTGATATGAAGTTTTGCATATTTGTGCATAAATCTCGTCATCATAAGCGTTATGTGAAGCACATGCAAGCGTGATTTGTGTAAAATATAAAGGTAGGGAATTTTCTGGTAGGGCCTGCAACGACTACACGTGTCTGCTAAACAAGGCGGATCCGTGATACTCGGAGCAGAAGAAGCTGGTGGAAGAGCTTGAAGAACTCCCACCGTAGACTTCTGTGTTTGGTGCATTTTAGGAAGTTTTTCTGTGTTAAAAAGGTCCACAATGGAAGCCAAGTGCACAATACAGGGACGTTTAGCAGTCAGGGTTCAGACTGAAGAGGCTTGCGGACCCCGAGGGTCTGCTCGGTTAGTAATGTGGGGGAAGTATGGTCCCCACACTGAGACCTTTTGTGATGAATGGACACGAATGACTGTGGGGGATAAAGCACCATTTCCTGGGATAGGTAGTTTTGACTCAGAGGTATTGCATAATCTAAGGAGAAGGATATGTCTGATAAAATCCGGGAAGCAACGGATTAGACATTATGATTGTTTACAGTTATGGCAACAGGAAGATGAGATACAAAGAGGATTAGCTCAAGCAGCTGGTTCCAACACTAGCAGGAAACACATGGCAACTGGAGAAGCAATGGCTACAGAGAATGGCATACTGGTATATGATGATAATAATGCACTTAATAAATGTATTAATGATGATAGTAGTAAACGTAATAAATGTGTTAATGACGATAGGAGTAAAACTGATAAATGTACAAATTCGAACCCGTGCAAGTTGCACCCCATGTTAAACTTCCCTCAGGATTACAAGCAAGAAAGTGAGCCCAGCACGATGTCGGCACATTTTCCAGCAGCCATCATACGAGACCCCCAGGTGGGCACGGCCCAATCGGTAAAAGCAGTAGTTAAGCCCCCTTACGGAGGGTCAGGTGAGGTCGTGTCCACAGGTAAGTACGGTATTGTACATCATGCACAGACAATTGCACCTCACATTGTAGAGTCAACACAAGATGGTGTAATTGAACTAAATCCTGTCAGGGTGATCACAGTCCCCAATGGGAGGACTGACGCTCAGGGAGTCACTCCCGTCAGAGACATTGCTATGCATTGTCCCTGGTCCCGGATGGAATTGAGGACAATTATGTCTGAATTTCCTGATCCCAGGAGAGATCTAGCCGCATGTCAGAGGTTTATTAAAGAATTAGGTAACGCCGCAGAACCCACAAACAAAGATTGGCGAACAGTGCTACGAGTATGTTTACCTTCCAACATTGACCCTGCCAAATTTATTACTGATTGTAAATTAGACGCAGACGTACCTCTCACTGAGGGATACACTCAGGAGAATGTACGACAAATCAATCTGCAATTAGGAGTATATTTCCCAACTGTTGTCAAGTGGAACAACATTTTCTCCATTAGACAAAAAGAAGGTGAAATGGCAGCGGAATATTTCCATCGAGCACTGCAGGAAATATCTAGATACACTGGGATCACGGACATTGAGGACAATGTACATCACAGGGAGGTAGCTGTGTCCGTATTAATGGACGGCTTAAAAGACACACTAAGAATCAGGGTACAAACCTCTCTACCTAACTGGAGAGGTATCTCGGTGGCTGCATTAAGAGAGTCCGCTATCGAGCATGACCGTAATATCCAAAGAACCAGGGAAGCACAGGGAGAGCGGTTGAGGGTGATGAACATCCAAGCACTAGAAGAGGCATCAAATCGACCAAAACCCCAGGCCACTGGCACATGGAGGAAGCCAAGGGTTTGTTATCTTTGTAAAAGGGAAGGGCATTATGCCAGCAACTGTAACAGCACACATAAAGTCAGACCCCCTAGACAAGAACACGAGCAAAGTTATGACACACGTAATTATAATCAGGGATCACATATGAAAAATTTTGGGCCGCACCTGTAATTTGCAGCCAGTAAAGTTGATCATTAGCCTTGATAGTAAGCCTGAGGTTACAGTCAATGTAATTGGGAGTTCAGTTCCTTGTAAACACAGGGACGGCCGGGTAAACTTTTGTAAATTATCTTTAAATATTTCCTTTTCATCTATAACGTTCATCAGCAGAACTCAAACGTCACATGACTACTTGGTCTTTTCAGAGGTCTACCCAACCCCAGTATATCTTACCAGCATCGTTGTGTTTGGCCAGGCACAAAGGGTGGAGAGTGGAAATACTGGTGGGGGAGACTGTGCAGAGATACCGATGGACATGTTGGTGTAAAAAGCCTAATGGTGAACGGAAATCCGACAATGTTTTTTTTTTCTATTGTTCTCTCTCTCTTTTTGTTCTTTCATGTTTTACGGATGGTATGTCACACAACAGTTAGACAAATGGTAATGCAAGATTTATGCTCCTTACAGAAAGATCGCTGATTCGGAAAGAATATTGTATCACCGGAGTGTTCGTTTTGGGAAGACTGAGAGACAGCACCTTTGAGATGACAACTGAGCAAGAAGAACAACAAGACTAGAGGACAAATTATCGTAACAAGTTTCTTTCCCTTCAATTATTTTCTGTACCCCCATTACAACTTTCTCTTTCTCCTCCTGTAAGATGGACTCGCCCCAAGAGACTGCAGTCCGTGTTTTCCTGTTGACCCTGTTGTTGACCAGAGCAGTCTGTTTCGGTGAGAGTACCAGTGAGGTCGAGAAAGGATCTGGAATGGGTTCTGATGATCAGGATGGATTCATAGAATTCCAAGAGCAACACAATCACAGAGTAAAGGCGAGTATCAGAAAACGATCTGGTAGCCATGACATTAATAGACATTGTGAAGGATTGTTAGCTGAAGAGAATTGTATATGTAGAAATTGTGACAACATAGTTGAGGACGGGTGCATCCAGAGATGTCAGTCCAGCATTAATATCAACATGGACCGTCATCCATTGAGTGACTATCACTCATTAGTGGGTAAAGTTTTAAACCAAACGGAATGCTGGGTGTGCTCACAAGTACCTCAAGGTCATAGAAAGTCAGGACTAGTGCCATACTCTTTAACGATAGATGAGGTACTTGAATTAAGGGGTGGGAGACCGGTGGACAAGAATTTAATATTTCTAGGCCTCCTAGTTTGAAGCTCCACCAATATCATGTGGATAGGTCCCTAATATGTTTTAACATTTCCAATCCCCGAAAGCCGGGAAATTGGGAAGTGACATGGAACAACCGAACCATGACATTCTCACACAGAGCCGATAGAATGCCCATCGTCTCAGAGCTTATACGCCAAATAGCCAACAGTGGAAGATATTTCCAGTATAGGTACACTCTAGGAAGTAGGCCCATGCGAGTTGGAGAAGTATCACCAGGATACTGTGCACATATCATACAACCTGATACGTGTACTAGACAGATGAGAGAGTTAGGGATAGGATTTTTCACTTGGAAGGTTTGTAATATGGTGATGTCATATTCTGTTCCATATGTCCTCCCCGATGATGCATATTTCATATGTGGGAGGAAGGCTTATAAGTGGCTTGCCCCAAACTCAGAGGGATTGTGTTACATTGGAAGAGTGTTACCGGAAGTAATGACCATTACCCATGATAGAATGAAAGACGTTTACCGCAATGCTTAAGCTCCTTACACTCACACCCATTACGAACACATTGTAAAAAGACACCTTATAGATAGGACAGAGCATGCAGCCTCTGATTTGATCCACGAATCCACCGGGATTCAACTCCTGCTCGCGCTAGATATCACCCGTACCGCCAGAGGAGTTATAAATTTTAGGTATATTACCGCGCTAGCGAACCTGATAGACAATATCACCGAGATGTATGATGACACCTTTAGATATACTGGGAGAGAATTGCAAGCTTACAAAACGGAACTGATCCAGCACAGGATGGTTCTAAATTACATCACAGCAGTGACAGGAGGGTATTGTGTCACCCTAGCAACTCAGTATGGAGTGAAGTGTTGTACGTATATCACAAACAGCACTGAGGACCCAACCGAGGTCATAGATCAAAAGATGGACGATATCTTGCAATTGAAGTGGGAGTTCCGAAGGAGACACAACCTTACCCTTGCCTCTGTGGGTAATGAACTAACCGGCTGGGTATCATGGTTGAACCCACGTAATTGGTTCTCAGGTTTAGGAGAATGGGCTCAGAATGTTATCGTTACTGTAGGGAAGTTCCTCTTATGTATCCTAGGAGTTGTCATAATGATTGGTCTGATATTCAGATGTGTTCGGATTTTAATGAATTGCAAGCGTAGTACCAAATTGATGAGTTTGAGGAGCGAGGGCATTGTAACAACAACTAGTTTAATTTATGACCCAGCAATCGAGACGATGTTGTGATAAAACGTGATTCCACGGTCCGTTTCTTTCACCCGTTTCTCCTTTGTTTTTCTCCAAGGAAAAAAGACACCGACTCGGAAGAAGATTTTGATGACCCATTATACAGACCATTGATGAACTTTGTCACAGCCATTTGATGAACTGTTAGAGACTGTAATTTTTATGGACACTTGAAGAGTTTTGCTTGCCACTCAGCAAAGATACAGTTATCCAGACAAGACATCAACAAGACATCAACAAGACTCCAACAGACGCCCAAGGACGACCACACATATATATTCATACGAATGCATTTATAACGCATGTTTCTTATCTTCATCTCTTCTATCTTCAGGTAGTGGCACACATAGTCGACAGGTGATATAGACACATATATTAGCACTAACATATTTTCCCCTTTCATGTATCATCAACTAATGTGCACCCCATTTGTTGGAACTAAAAGCCGAAAAGAGCTCGGTAGAGTTTGTTAGCCCACTTACAGACCCTTAATACGGGATGAGAAGGATTCAATGTATACTTCGCAATACCTCGAAGCTTGGTTTAGAACACGTACGGCACGATGATACATGACCCCTCAGACATGGATTTCATGCACACATGCTTTTACTATCCCACTAGGTCATACATTTCCCACCTCCTCCTCTCCTCCCTACTCCGAATCATAATGAGGTATTTCATGGTAATATATATATTTTTCTGCTTGAATTGTTTAGAAAGTGGCAGTTATTGGTGACTGCCAAAGGGTGGACTGTCAAAGTCGAAAAATATCGTGATTCACAATGCCTTGTACTAACCCCAATGCACATGCCCGCTGCTCGTGCACCCACTCCCCCGTGCGTACGCATCCCCTCATGTTGCGTAGGGGACGCTCCGACGTCTCCTGCGCATGGAGATGTGTATTTACGGCGGAGTTTGTGAAGCGTCTAGCGAGCGACTCGATCGCAACATATTTAACTCAAATAGTGTGTTTTATAGATAATATTCCCCTTAACAATGTCAGCAAGTATGTTTAGTGTAAACGGTTCGTGGACAGAGGAATTCCTCTTTGCATGATAGGAAGGGTCAGATAAAGGTTGAATGGTGGTGTCTAGTATCAAACTGTAGAGTATTTTAAATGGAACATTTCAGTGTTGGTTAGGAAGAGATTGCTCGCTCCTGCGTATAGTTATGTATAAAAGTAGTTTATAGGCATTTGCTGTATTTGCTGTTCATTATCCATGCGGGGGGAATCCAGAGGATACCACCCACTACAGCAGTTGGAAATAGACACAGCCCACCTGTTCGAACCCACCTATGACCTTTTGTTATAATGCAGAGACACATTCCTGTGTCCAATGAACAATGAGATTGTAGGGACCATTGTATTGTTACTGTATGCTGTGTATATAAAGACCACCATTGCTGGACCAGCACTCACTCTCTCTCTACAAAGGTTTTCACACTGAAGGCTGAGGGCTGGTCCAGGACACACTTGCGAATCATTCCCACGTGTGTAAGTTTCTCTGTAGCCATTTTGTTATTCTTTATGTACGCCATTCGTTCTCATTTTGTTATCCTTTAAGTGTTTGCCATTTTATTCTCTTTGTGTTTGTTCTGTTTGCGATCGTTCGCTATTGTTCACATTTATTTCTTGTTATTCTGTTTAGATATTGATGTTAGGTCTGTAGTGTATAAGCTGTAACTGTTTTTCCCCTTTTTATACTAAAGAATCTTCTACGAAGGTGTTGGAACCTTACCAGGTCTTGTGTGTTTCACCAGTTATTGTAAGGGTTTCTGAGCGTCTCAATCGCTCAAACAGCTTTCATATTATCAAGGTCAATAAGCGTTACATTGTGGTAATATTACAGTACTAAGGTTTACAGTATAAGCATACCCTTACAGTGCGTTGTTAACAAGGTTTACTGTGTGTCATTCAGCGAGCGTCAGCGCCGCTCGTGACTCACTCTCACGGCACAGCGTCCGCTACGCCAACAGCGTAGCAGTACGGTACTCGGGCCGCCTATAGCGTGCTCGATACTAAGCGTAAGCCCGTGAGCGTACGTGCCGCAAGTGCGTCGCGCCCACGGCCTAGCGTCTGCTACGCTAAGTGCGTACCCTTACGGTACTCCGTGCGCCGATTGCGTACTTAGTCCATAATAAGTATATAGCTTATGTTCAAAGGTAATATTTGACTTTATCACTCCAGACCTACTCCTAGATTGCGATCACCTCAGTCCGTTTAGTTCCTGGTTTGACGTCACAAACACGCCCTGCGTTTGGCCAGTCACTCCCCCGTTTCTCCAGCCACTCCTACGTTTTTTCCTGGCACGCCTGCGTTTTTTAGCACACTCCCTGAAAACGCCAAGTTGCCGCCTAGAAACACCCACTTCCTGTCAATCACACTACGATCACTCGAGCGTTGAAAAAACGTCACTTGAGCTTGTGTAAATCTCCAAAGTTTTGTGTTAAATTACTTAGCGCATGCGCATTTTCCACCTAATCACTGCGTTGCGAAAAACGGCAACGAGCGTACAACTCGGAATGACCACCAATGTCTGCTACACAGGGCGAGAAATCCGGGATCCGGTCTGAAGATCGACAGTGTCTAGGTCGACCACTATAGGTCTGCAGTCACTTGGTCGACATGTTTTCAAGGTCGACAGGGTTTCTAGGTCGACATGTTCTAGATCGACAGGTTAAAAGGTCGACATGAGTTTTTCACATTTTTTTTCTTTTCTCTAACGTCCTAAGTGGATGCTGGGGACTCCGTAAGGACCATGGGGAATAGCGGTTCCGCAGGAGACTGGGCACAAAAGTAAAGCTTTAGAACTACCTGCACTGGCTCCTCCCCCTATGACCCTCCTCCAAGCCTCAGTTAAGATTTTGTGCCCGAACGAGAAGGGTGCACACTAGGTGGCTCTCTTGAGCTGCTTAGTGAAAAGTTTAGTTTTAGGTTTTTTATTTTCAGTGAGACCTGCTGGCAACAGGCTCACTGCATCGAGGGACTAAGGGGAGAAGAAGCGAACTCACCTGCGTGCAGAGTGGATTGGGCTTCTTAGGCTACTGGACATTAGCTCCAGAGGGACGATCACAGGCCCAGCCATGGATGGGTCCCAGAGCCGCGCCGCCGGCCCCCTTACAGAGCCAGAAGACAGAAGAGGTCCGGAAAATCGGCGGCAGAAGACGTCCTGTCTTCAACAAGGTAGCGCACAGCACTGCAGCTGTGCGCCATTGCTCTCACCACACTTCACACTCCGGTCACTGAGGGTGCAGGGCGCTGGGGGGGGGGGGGCGCCCTGAGACGCAATAAAAACACCTTGGATGGCAAAAAATGCATCACATATAGCTCCTGGGCTATATGGATGCATTTAACCCCTGCCAGAATACATAGAAAAATGGGAGATAAGGCCGCCGATAAGGGGGCGGAGCCTATCTCCTCAGCACACTGGCGCCATTTTCCCTCACAGCTCCGTTGGAGGGAAGCTCCCTGGCTCTCCCCTGCAGTCACTACACTACAGAAAGGGTTAAAAAAGAGAGGGGGGGCACTAATTACGCGCAATATTAAAGATACAGCAGCTATAAGGGGAAAAACACTTATATAAGGTTATCCCTGTATATATATATAGCGCTCTGGTGTGTGCTGGCAAACTCTCCCTCTGTCTCCCCAAAGGGCTAGTGGGGTCCTGTCCTCTATCAGAGCATTCCCTGTGTGTGTGCTGTATGTCGGTACGTTTGTGTCGACATGTATGAGGAGAAAAATGATGTGGAGACGGAGCAGATTGCCTGTAATAGTGATGTCACCCCCTAGGGGGTCGACACCTGAGTGGATGAACTGTTGGAAGGAATTACGTGACAGTGTCAGCTCTGTATAAAAGACAGTGGTTGACATGAGACAGCCGGCTACTCAGCTTGTGCCTGTCCAGACGTCTCATAGGCCGTCAGGGGCTCTAAAGCGCCCGTTACCTCAGATGGCAGATATAGACGCCGACACGGATACTGACTCCAGTGTCGACGGTGAAGAGACAAATGTGACTTCCAGTAGGGCCACACGTTACATGATGGAGGCAATGAAAAATGTTTTACACATTTCTGATAATACGAGTACCACCAAAAAGGGGTATTATGTTCGGTGAGGAAAAACTACCTGTAGTTTTCCTGAATCTGAGAAATTAAATGAGGTGTGTGATGATGCGTGGGTTTCCCCCGATAACAACTGATAATTTCTAAAATGTTATTGGCATTATATCCTTTCCCGCCAGAGGTTAGGGTGCGTTGGGAAACACCCCCTAGGGTGGATAAAGCGCTCACACGCTTGTAAGGGCTCTACCCTCTCCTGAGATGGCTGCCCTTAAGGATCCTGCTGATAGAAAGCAGGAGGGTATCCTAAAATGTATTTACACACATACTGGTGTTATACTGCGACCAGCAATCGCCTCAGCCTGGATGTGCAGTGCTGGGTTGGCGTGGTCGGATTCCCTGACTGAAAATATTGTTACCCTAGATAGGGACAGTATATTTTTGCCTATAGAGCATTTAAAAGATGCATTTCTATATATGCGTGATGCACAGCGGAATATTTGCCGACAGGCATCAAGTCTAAGTGCGTTGTCCATTTCTACCAGTAGAGGGTTATGGACACGACAGTGGTCAGGTGATGCGGATTTCAAACGGCATTTGGAAGCAACATGAGAAGACGCCGTATTATCAGGCGCAGTCTTTTCGTGGACAAGCGGGCAAAAGGTTCCTCATTTCTGCCCCGTGACAGAGGGAGAGGAAAAAGGCTGCAGAAATCAGCCAGTTCCCAGGAACAGAAACCCTTTCCCGCCTCTGCCAAGCCCTCAGTATGACGCTGCGGCTTTACAAGCAGAATCAGGCACGGTGGGGGGCCCGTCTCAATGAATTTCAGCGCGCAGTGGGCTCACTCGCAAGTAGACCCCTGGATCCTTCAGGTGATATCTCAGGGGTACAAATTGGAATTCGAGACGTCTCCCCCTCGCCGTTTCCTAAAGTCGGCTTTACCGATGTCTCCTTCTGACAGGGAGACAGTTTTGGAAGCCATTCACAAGCTGTATTCCCAGCAGGTGATAATCAAGGTACCCCTCCTGCAACAGGGAACGGGGTATTATTCCACACTGTTGTGGTACCGAAGCCGGACGGCTCGGTGAGACCGATTCTAAATCTAAAATCTTTGAACACTTACATACAGAGGTTCAAATTCAAGATTGAGTCACTCAGAGCAGTGATTGCGAACCTGGAAGAAGGGGACTACATGATGTCTCGGGACATCGAGGATGCTTACCTTCATGTCCAAATTTACCCTTCTCACCAAGGGTACCTCAGGTTTATGGTACAGAACTGTCACTATCAGTTCAGACTCTGCCGTATGGATGGTCCACGGCACCCCGGGTCTTTACCAAGGTAATGGCCGAAATGATGATATTCCTTCGAAGGAAGGGAATTTTAGTTATCCCTTACTTGGACGATTCCCTGATAAGGGTAAGATCCAGGGAACAGTTGGAGGTCGGTGTAGCACTATCTCAGGTAGTGTTGCGGCAGCACGATTGGATTCTCAATATTCCCAAATCGCAGCTGGTTCCGACGACTCGTCTTCTGTTCCTAGGGATGATCCTGGACACAGTCCAGAAAAAGGTGTTTCTCCCGGAGGAGAAAGCCAGGGAGTTATCCGAGCTAGTCAGGAACCTCCTAAAACCGAGCCAAGTCTCAGTGCATCAATGCACAAGGGTTCTGGGTAAAATGGTGGCTTCCTACGAAGCAATCCCATTCGGCAGATTCCACGCAAGAACTTTCCAGTGGGACCTGCTGGACAAATGGTCCGGGTCGCATCTTCAGATGCATCAGCGATAACCCTGTCACCAAGAACAAGGGTGTCCCTCCTTTGTTGGTTGCAGAGTGCTCATCTTCTAGAGGGCCGCAGATTCGGCATTCAGGACTGGGTCCTGGTGACCACGGATGCCAGCCTGCGAGGCTGGGGAGCAGTCACACAGGGAAGGAATTTCCAGGGCTTATGGTCAAGCCTGGAGACATCACTTCACATAAATATCCTGAAGCTAAGGGCCATTTACAATGCTCTAAGCTTAGCAAGACCTCTGCTTCAAGGTCAGCCGGTGTTGATCCAGTCGGACAACATCACGGCAGTCACCCACGTAAACAGACAGGGTGGCACAAGAAGCAGGAGGGCAATGGCAGAAGCTGCAAGGATTCTTCGCTGGGCGGAAAATCATGTGATAGCACTGTCAGCAATTCCGGGAGTGGACAACTGGGAAGCAGACTTCCTCAGCAGACACGACCTCCACCCGGGAGAGTGGGGACTTCACCCAGAAGTCTTCCACATGATTATAAACCGTTGGGAAAAACTCGACAGGTATTGCGCCAGGTCAAGGGACCCTCAGGCAATAGCTGTAGACGCTCTGGTAACACCGTGGGTGTACCAGTCAGTGTATGTGTTCCCTCATCTGCCTCTCATACCCAAGGTACTGAGATTGATAAGATGGAGAGGAGTAAGCACTATATTCGTGGCTCCGGATTGGCCAAGAAGGACTTGGTAACCGGAACTTCAAGAGATGCTCACGGAGGATCCGTGGCCTCTACCTCTAAGAAGGGACCTGCTCCAGCAAGGACCCTGTCTGTTCCAAGACTTACCGCGGCTGCGTTTGACGGAATGGCGGTTGAACGCCGGATTCTGCAGGAAAAAAGGCATTCCGGATGAAGTCATCCCTATCCTGATCAAAGCCAGGAAGGATGTAACCGCAAAACATTATCACCGCATTTGGCGAAAATATGTTGCGTGGTGCGAGGCCAGTAAGGCCCGACGGAGGAAATTCAACTGGGTCGATTCCTACATTTCCTGCAAACAGGAGTGTCTATGGGCCTGAAATTGGGGTCCATTAAGGTTCAAATTTCGGCCCTGTCAATTTTCTTCCAAAAAGAACTAGCTTCAGTCCCTGAAG
This sequence comes from Pseudophryne corroboree, assembly GCF_028390025.1. Lineage (NCBI taxonomy): Eukaryota > Metazoa > Chordata > Amphibia > Anura > Myobatrachidae > Pseudophryne > Pseudophryne corroboree. The sequence goes on from NC_086444.1 coordinate 1,160,374,675, forward strand.
TTCAGACGTTGTAAAAGGGGTACTGCATATACAGCCTCCTTTTGTGCCTCCAGTGGCACCTTGAGATCTCAATGTAGTTTTTGGGTTCCAAAAGTCACATTGGTTTGAACCACTTAAATCTGTGGAGTTAAAATATCTCACATGGAAAGTGGTCATGCTGTTGGCCCTGGCCTGGGCCAGGCGCGTGTCAGAATTGGCGGCTTTATCCTGTAAAAGCCCTTATCTGATTTTCCATTCGGACAGGGCGGAATTGAGGACTCGTCCTCAGTTTCTCCCTAAGGTGGTTTCAGCGTTTCACCTGAACCAACCTATTGTGGTGCCTGCGGCTACTAGGGACTTGGAGGACTCCAAGTTGCTAGACGTTATCAGGGCCCTGAAAATATATGTTTCCAGGACGGCTGGAGTCAGAAAATCTGACTCGCTGTTTATCCTGTATGCACCCAACAAGCTGGGTGCTCCTGCTTCTAAGCAGACTATTGCTCGTTGGATTTGTAGTACAATTCAGCTTGCACATTCTGTGGCAGGCCTGCCACAGCCAAAAATCTGTAAATGCCCACTCCACAAGGAAGATGGGCTCATCTTGGGCGGCTGCCCGAGGGGTCTCGGCTTTACAACTTTGCCGAGCAGCTACTTGGTCAGGAGCAAATACGTTTGTAAAATTCTACAAAATTGATACCCTGGCTGAGGAGGACCTGGAGTTCTCTCATTTGGTGCTGCAGAGTCATCCGCACTCTCCCGCCCGTTTGGGAGCTTTGGTATAATCCCCATGGTCCTTACGGAGTCCCCAGCATCCACTTAGGACGTTAGAGAAAATAAGAATTTACTTACCGATAATTCTATTTCTCGTAGTCCGTAGTGGATGCTGGGCGCCCATCCCAAGTGCGGATTGTCTGCAATACTGGTACATAGTTATTGTTACCAAAAAAATCGGGTTATTGCTGTAGTGAGCCATCTTTTCTAGAGGCTCCTCTGTTATCATGCTGTTAACTGGGTTTAGATCACGAGTTGTACGGTGTGATTGGTGTGGCTGGTATGAGTCTTACCCGGGATTCAAAATCCTTCCTTATTGTGTACGCTCGTCCGGGCACAGTATCCTAACTGAGGCTTGGAGGAGGGTCATAGGGGGAGGAGCCAGTGCACACCAGGTAGTTCTAAAGCTTTACTTTTGTGCCCAGTCTCCTGCGGAGCCGCTATTCCCCATGGTCCTTACGGAGTCCCCAGCATCCACTACGGACTACGAGAAATAGAATTATCGGTAAGTAAATTCTTATTTTTTTTTAAGCTTTTTCATGCTTAACGATCCACATGGACTACGATTGGGAATAGTAACCTGTGCCGAGCGCAGCGGGTGCGGAGCGAGGCAACTTGCCCGAAGCGCGAGCCATGCGAGGGGACACGGTGCACTAATTGGGCTTCCCGGTCACTGTACAGAGAAAACAACACCAAAAAAGCATAAAAAGCTCATGTCGACCTTTTGACCTGTCGACCTAGAACATGTCGACCTAGAAACCCTGTCGACCTAGTGACTGTCGACCTATAGTGGTCGACCTAAACATTGTCAACCTAGACACTGTCGATCTAATGTTCCACACCCGGGAAATCTGCAGACGCTCCTGCATCATGCAGTGCTGGCGCCACGGATTTGACTGAGGAAAAGGTTTCAGCTGAGGGTTCAGGTACTGCGTGCCCTGCACTTTCCAGTCAGTCTGCAGCACCTGTGGCAAATCAAGATCCACCTTGGGCTGCTTTTTCAAATATGCTGACGACGCTTGTAATGCGGATTACGCCCCCTGTGGAACCTCTTGTGCCATTGCAGCCACATATTGTCCCTGTAGTTAACCCGCCTTGGGCTGATGCTCTGTCTACCCAGTTACAACAATTAAATCAGTGATTAGACAAAAACCTTCCCCTCGCCCTGCTGTGGCCAAGGGGTCATCTAAACGGGGCATTTCTTCCTTACAATCCACTAATATTTCGATGAGGATGGGCATTATACTGATCCGTCAGACACTGATACAGTTGCTTCTGATGAGGAATCTACAGCTCAAGTTGATGTTCCTGACCTAGTGGAGGCTATCAAGCTGATTCTCCAGATTGATGATGATATTGAGCCCCCCGCTATGTCTAAGAAACCCGATAAGTTTAAACATCAGAAGGTTGCTAAAGTATTCTGACCTTTTTATTGACATACGTCAAGAATCCTGGTCATCTCCAGGGAAGAAATTTTCCCTATCCAAAAAGATGCTAGCTCGTTACCCTATCCAATCCCTGTGGAGTTGAGTAACAAGTGGGAAACTCCACCGCCGATGGACTCTCATGTCGCCCGTCTAGTGGTATCTTCTACTCTGCCTGTCACCACTGTCACCTCACTGTCACCTCACTGAAGTGTGTAAATAGACTTCAGGCATCCCTCCTCACGGATAAGCGTGTGGAGGGATGCCTGAAGTCTATTTACACACTTACCGGTGCTGCGCATAGACCCACTATGGCAGCCTCTTGGGCTGCAAAGGCTATTGAAGCATGGGCTCGGGCAATTGAGGATGAGCTACCTCTAAATTTTTCTGACACTGCCAGACAATGTCTGTCGTATATTACCACAGCCTCTCACTATATTCAGGAGGCGGCCTCTGATGCAGATGTAATGGCGGCCAAGGCGTCTACTACGTCTATCCTGGCTCGCCGGATTTTGTGGTTAAGGTCCTGGACTCCAAAAAGACCTTGGAGGTTCTCCCTTTTAAGGGAGACATACTATTTAGAGAGGATCTGAACAAGATCGTGACTGACTTGGCAACAGCTAAGACTGCATTTCTCCCAAGTACTAATCCTTCTGCTCCGAAGGCTAAGAGTGCCACTTTTCATTCCTTTCGACCTCCAGGTAAAGCAAAGAGTCAGGCGTACCCGAGACAGGCTCGTACTTCCAAAACCACCATGCCCAGGTCTAAGCAATCTTGGGCCGCCCATCAGCCTGCTTCCAAACAGGATAAGCCTACGGCATGACGGGGCAGTCCTCCCCCTGGAGGACCCGAGGGTGGGAGGATGACTTCTGCAGTTCGCCCACATCTGGGTGCGTGAAGTTGTCTCTCACGGGTACGCAATCTCCTTCAAGAGACGTCCCCCTCACCAGTTCTGCTCGATGGTTATCCCTTCGGATCCGCTGAAAGCACAGACTTTACACTTGGTTGTACAATCTCTCCTAGATACTGGGGTGATTGTGCCAGTTCCTCTGTCTCAAAGAGGCAGGGGCTACTATTCGACCCTGTTTCTAGTCCCAAAACTAAATGGGTCCTCCCGGCCTATACTCAACCTTAAATCTTTGAACAAATTTGTGAGGGTATCCAAATTCTGTATGGAAACTCTGCGTTCTACTGTACTGCCCATGGAACCCAAGGACTATATGGTATACCTGGACATACAGGATGCTTACCTGCATATTCCTATTGCCATGTCGCATCAGCAATATCTGCGGTTTGCTATTGGCAACCTACATTATCAATTCCAGGCCTTGCCTTTAGGACTGACCGCAGCTCCTCGGATCTTCACCAAGGTCATGGCAGTCATGGCGACTCTTCTCCGCCATCAGGGTGTAAGAATCATGCCTTATCTGGATGACTTGCTGATCCTGGCGATTTCCCCAGAGGTTCTCCTCAGTCATCTGGAACTGACGGTCTAATTCCTACAAGCCTACGGGTGGCTCATCAACTGGAAGAAGTCCTCGCTGGTCCCTGCTCAGAGCATGGTGCACCTGGGGGCATTGTTGGACACACATAACCAATGATTGTTCTTGTCTCCAGAGAAGGTCCTGAAACTTCAGAACAGAATCAGATACTTCCTCTCTCACCAGAGAGTGTCAGTACACTCCGCGATGCAAGTACTAGGCCTCATGGTGTCAGCATTCGACATGGTAGAGTACGCTCAATTTCATTCCCGCCCTCTGCAGAGGTTAATCCTTTCCAAGTGGGACGGCCTGCCTCACTGGATCAGGTCTCAAATGATCTCCTTGACTCCGGAGGTTCGCCTGTCACTGAGCTGGTGGCTACAGGACCAACAGTTGAGCAGGGGCCGTCTCTTCTGGATCTTCAACTGGGTCCTCCTGACAACAGACGCCAGTCTGCAAGGTTGGGGCGTGGTGTTGGAGCAACACTCTCTCCACGGTTGGTGGATCAGGGAGGAATCTCTTCTCCTGGTAAACATTCTGGAATTGCGGGCAGTGTTCAATGCATTGACACTGGCCTTGCCTCTGGTACAGAACAGGCCTGTTCATGTACAATCAGACAACACCACCATGGTGGCGTACATAAATCATCAAGGTGGCACTCAAAGCCGCATAGCAATGATGGAAGTGTCAAAAATCCTCCAATGGGCGGAACTCCATATGCCAACTATATCTGCAGTGTTCATACCGGGAGTCCTCAACTTTCAACTCCTAGTGGACAAGTAGGGCCTACCAGATGTGGACATGATGGCATCTCGACACAATCACAAGGTTCCGGTCTTTGGAGCAAGGACAAGGGATCCTCAAGCAGCGTTTTTGGACTCACTGGCAATTCCATGGAACTTTCGGCTGCCATACGTGTTCCCTCCAGTGTCACTCCTGCCCAGGGTAATACGGAAGTTCAAGCAAGAAGGAGGAATACTACTTCTGATCGCTCCAGCGTGGCCCAGACGGCATTGGTTCTCAGACCTGCAGGGTCTCTCGATAGAGCGTCCTCTTCTACTTCCTCAACGCCCAGACATCCTCGTTCAGGGCCCTTGTGTCTACCCGGACCTGGCCAGACTGGCTTTGACGGCGTGGCTCTTGAAGCATCACTCCGGAGAGCAAAAGGATTCTCTGAGGCGGTCATTCAAACTATGTTGAAAGCCCATAAACCAGCTTCAGCTCGGATTTATTACAGGGTCTGGAATTCTACACATGGTGTGCTGCTAAGAATTATGATGCATATACTTTCAAAGCTGCCAGACTTTTGGCTTTTCTACAAAAAGGCCTTGACTTGGGCCTTCGTCTGGCCTCCCTCAAGGTTCATATATCTGCCTTGTCAATGTGGTTTTAGAGAAAAATTGTGTCTCTTCCTGACATTTAAACTTTCACGCAGGGTGTTCTAAGGATTCAGCCTCCCTATGTCTCTCCTGTGGCTCCATGGGATCTGTCTGTCGTCTTAAATGCTCTGCAAGAGTCTCCATTTTAGCCTCTTGAGTCTGTGGACCTTAAATGCCTTACGAATAAGGTTGTGTTTCTGTTGGCTATTGCCTCTGCTAGAAGGGTGTTGTACTTAGGTGCTTTGTCCTGTCGTCCACCCTTTCTGATTTTTAACTGTGACTGGGTAGTTCTTCGAACTCACCCTGGGTATTTACCTAAGGTGGTATCATCTTTTCACCTTAACCAGGAGATTGTGGTTCCGGCCTTCATCTCTACTGGTTTGTCCTCCAAAGAAAGATCTTTGGACGTGGTACGGGCTCTCCGTATTTATGTGGAAAGGACTGCCTCTATCAGGAGGTCAGATTTTCTTTTTGTACTTTTTGGTTTTCATAAACGTGGCTGGCCTGCGAATATGCAAACATTGGCCAGATGGATTAGAATGGTGCTTGCATAAGCTTATGTGCAGGCTGGGCTCCCAGCTCCTGCTGCTATCAAGGCCCATTCTACTCGGTCAGTTGGACCTTCTTGGGTGGCCCACCGTGGCGCGTACGCAGAACAATTGTGCAAGGCGTCTACGTGGTCCTCAGTAAACACGTTCATCAGGTTCTATGCCTTTGATACTTTCGCCTCCCAGGATGCTTCCTTTGGATGCCGGGTTCTTGTGCTCACTACAGTGCGTCCCCCTCCCATGAGGAACTGCTTTAGGACATCCCCAATGTTATTCCCTGTGGAATACCAGTGTACCCCGCTGCAGAAAATGAGATTTATGGTGGACTTACCATTGTTAAATCTCTTTCTGCGAGGTACACTGGATTCCACAGGGCGCCCACCCTGACACACTTAGCTACTTTGGGTTTGTATCATATTAGCCGCTAGGAGGAGGTGGTGCAGTCCATCCTGGGAACAGTCAAAGCTTTAGCCTGTTGGTGCCTAGGATCAAGATCCAACTCTGCACCCCGATGTTATTCCCTGTGGAATCCAGTGTACCTCGCAGAAAGAGATTTAACAATAGTAAGTCTACCATAAATCTCCTTTTTTGCAGCAGTTATTGGTGCAGCACCATTTATATTCCCTTCCTGGCCTCTCCCAAATTGCTGGTGATAGTTCCTGCTCTGGTTAGAACCTGTCATCTCGTGTGAGAACCAGTCTGCTCCTGTGAGAACCTGTCAAGCCTATGATTCTGAGACCCAGCCTGACTGACTTCCTGATCTGACCCAGCTAGCTTAGTATTCAGGTTTTATTGTGGAGTTCCCACACAGGCACTGCCTTGCTTGCATTTCTTTATTTTATCCAACGTGTGCATTGTTGCATGTATTTACAGTCTAGTTGCTTATAACATATTGGGGCATTGTTGATTTAATATTTATTTAGTGGCTTATTGCATCTTATGCATTGTTGCATGTGTATAGTGATTTATTTTGTTTATATTCCAGTCTGTGCATTGTTACACGTATGTGCATTTCTCATATATCCCTCAGTCTGTCTTAGCACAGTAGTAAGGTTGTGTCAGGTGACGTCTCACCATACTGCATTTACCCCTGCCCAGCCTTCGATAGTCACCTTGTATATACATAAAACCTGGGGGCATCTGAGTACGGGGGAAACTTAATTCACCCTGGAAAGGCGGCTGCTATAGGCAAAGTCTTTGGCTGCAGGAGACTAAAAGACTTCTGGGCAGTAGGTAATTGCGTGAGCGTCATAAGGCACCACCTGTAAACCTACGGAACTGAGTGTCAACATAACAATAACTCACAAGACACAGCTGCACCCTCCCCTTCTGGTCACACCCTAATTATTCCCGCCCCAGAGGAGGTGAGGGTGGAGCAGTACAGCGAGTTGTTCATAACTACATGTACTATATAAAATGTACCATCCCGTTGTATTTGCTCAATTCCCGACCTGAACCCTGTGACATATTCTCTTCATTTGATCCCACAAGGTGAAGTGTCAACACTCTTCTCATCCTCCTACTCTACTACCGCTCCTCTTGATCCTATACCCTCACAAATGAGTAAAGCTCTGTCTCCTGTGCTCATCCCAACCTTAACTAACATCTGTAATCTCTCTCTCTCTCTCTCTCTCTGCTGGTATCTTTCCTTCATTGTTCAAGCATGCAGTGATTACTTCTATTCTGAAAAGCCTACTAAATTCTGACCCTAACTCTCTCTCAAACTACCGTCCCGTCTCTCAGCTGCCATGCCCCTCCAAGCTACTTGGGAGACTTTCCTACACTTGCCTCACACACTTTCTTAACTTACACAACTTACTGGGCCCACTTCAATCAGGCTTTCACTCCCAACTCTCCACAGAGACAGCACTGACTAAAGTAGTAAATGATCTGGTCACTGCTAAATCTAAAGGCCATTACTCACTTCTTAATCTTTCTAGATCATTCTGCTGCTTTTGACACTGTTGACCACTCTCTTCTCATACAAACACTCAGGGGCTGGCAGGGCAGGGGGGGCAGGGTGCCATCTGCCCCCCCCCCCCCCCCCCCCTCCCGGGCCAGTGCAATTTAAGAGTTCCAGGGCCATTTTTGCATTGCATTCCCTGTGAAAAGCTGGGCCACTTGCTTGAGTCTGCCACCCAGGCTGAAAGTTGCCATCCAGCCCCTGCAAACACTACAATCCCTAGGTCTTCAGGACGCAGCCCTTTCGGGGTTCTCATCCTGCCTATCTAATAGCTCTTTCAGTGTCCACTCTAAATCCACCTCCTCCTCGCTACCTCTATCATTTGGAGTACCGCAAGGCTCAGTATTAGGTCCTCTGATTTTCTCAATCCATACAAAATCTCTTGGCAAACGGATCAACTCTTTTGGATTTCAGTATTATCTGTACGTGGCTCATACTCATATCTAACTATCCTCCCGAGATTTGTTACCATCTGTATTGTTCCGTGTCACTGAATGCCTTTCTGCTGTTTCCTCTCGTCACCTCAAACTACTATTTCAAAAACAGAATTATTTCTCTTACGTCCTAGAGGATGCTGGGGACTCCGTAAGGACCATGGAGGTATAGACGGGCTCCGCAGGAGACATGGGCACTATAAATAACTTTAGAATGGGTGTGCACTGGCTCCTCCCTCTATGCCCCTCCTCCAGACCTTAGTTAGTTCCTGTGCCCAGAGGAGACTGGGTTCATTACAGGGAGCTCTCCTGAGTTTCTCTGATAAAGAATTTTGTTAGGTTTTTTATTTTCAGGGAGCACTGCTGGCAACAGGCTCCCTGCATCGTGGGACTGAGGAGAGAGAATCAGACCTACTTAACTGATAGGCTCTGCTTCTTAGGCTACTGGACACCATTAGCTCCAGAGGGAGTCGGAACGCAGGTCTCCCCTTGCCGTTCGTCCCGGAGCCGCGCCGCCGTCCTCCTCACAGAGCCGGAAGACAGAAGCCGGGTGAGTATAAGAAGAAAGAAGACTTCAAAGGCGGCAGAAGACTTCAGATCTTCCCTGAGGTAAGCGCGCAGCCATTGCTCCCACACACAACACACACTGCAGGCACTGATGTGTGCAGGGGGGGCGCCCTGGGCAGCAATATAAACCTCTAGGACTGGCAAATACATATATATAGGCTGCGGAGGTAGTAGATATAAAAATCCCCCGCCAGTATTACAAAATTGACCGAAGCCCGCCGCTAGAGGGGGCGGAGCTTGATTCCACAGCACTAACCAGCACCATTTTCTCCACAGAGCACTGCAGAGAAGCTGGCTCCCCGGACTCTCCCCTGCTGAACACGGTGACACAGGGCAGAAAAGGGGGGGGGGGGGCATATGTAAGGCGCAGTGAGTGTATTATACAGATAATTATATATAAAAGCGCTATATTATCTGGGAATTTGTTTCCAGTGTCAGTTGGCGCTGGGTGTGTGCTGGCATACTCTCTCTCTGTCTCTCCAAAGGGCATTATTGGGGAACTGTCTCCATATAAATATATCCCTGTGTGTGTGGGGGTGTCGGTACGAGTGTGTCGGCATGTCTGAAGCAGAAAGCTCATCTAAGGAGGAGGTGGAGCAGATGATTGTGGTGTTATCCTAGGTGTTATCCTTGGCTTTGACCTGTCCATTATTCCCCACATTCAATCTGTTACATATATCTTAAAAACATATCCAAAATACACCATACATATACACAAGAAACTGCACAACTCTAATCCATTCTCTCATTATCTCCCGCATTGATTATTGCAATAGTCTTCATGACTATTGGTCTGACCAAAAATAGGATTTTAATTACCTACTGGTAAATCCTTTTCTCATAGTCCGTAGAGGATACTGGGGTCCATTTAGTACCATGGGGTATAGACGGGTCCACTAGGAGCCATGGGCACTTTAAGAATTTGATAGTGTGGGCTGGCTCCTCCCTCTATGCCCCTCCTACCAGACTCAGTCTAGGAAACTGTGCCTGAGGAGACGGACATACTTTGAGAGAAGGATGGATAAGGATAGTGGTGAGATTCTGAACCAGCACACACAACAAGAGGAAAGCCAAGCTAACCAAACTTGAAACAGGAACAGCAACTGCTGAACCAACATTACTTAACAAAGTAACAGTGCAGGAAGAACGAAGCACCGTGTGGGCACCCAGTATCCTCTACAGACTTTGAGAAAAGGATTTACCGGTAGGTACTTAAAATCCTATTTTCTCTTACGTCCTAGAGGATGCTGGGGACGCTTCAAGAACCATGGGGTATAGACGGGATCCGCAGGAGACATGGGCACTTTAAGACTTTGAAAGGGGTGTGAACTGGCTCCTCCCTCTATGCCCCTCCTCCAGACTCCAGTTTAGAATCTGTGCCCAGGCAGACTGGATGCACAACTGAGGAGCTCTACTGAGTTTCTCGGAAAATACTTTATGTTAGGTTTTTTATTTTCAGGGAGGCTGCTGGCAACGGTCTCCCTGCATCGTGGGACTTAGGGGAGAGAAGTCAGACCTACTTCTAGGGAGTTAAAGGCTCTGCTTCTTGGCTACAGGACACCATTAGCTCCTGAGGGTTTGGAACACTAGGTACGCCTAGGGGTTCACTCCCAGAGCCCACCGTCACCCCCCTTGCAGAGCCAGAAGTTAGAAGACTGGTGAGTAGAAGAAGATAGAAGACTTCAGTGACGGCTTTCTGAGGTACCGCACAGCGATCGCGCTGCGCGCCATGCTTCCATACACAGTGGCACTCTTTAAAGGCTGGCAGAGTGATATTGAAGTGCCTTGGCACTAAATTCATACCCACGCCGGCATTATTTGGTTGAAAAAGAGCGGGCTGAAGCGCGCCATGTAGGGGGCAGGGCTTAGCCCTCACAGCTCTCATCAGCGCCATTTTCTCTCCAGGAGCTGCAGAGACGCTGGTCCTTCCTCACCACTGCTATCACAAGTAACCGGATGCAAAACGGGGAGGGCACAGCAAATTTGGTGCAAAGATAAGTGATTGTAAAGCGCTGCAGGGTCTGAGGCAATATATATAAAGTTTCAGAACCGGGACAGGCGCTGGGTTGTGAGCTGGCAAACTCCCTCTGTGTTTCTCTGACAGGCTTTACTGTGGGTCTTTCTCTGACAGGCTTTACTGTGGGTCTTTCTCTGACAGGCTTTACTGTGGGTCTGTCCCCCTTTTTGCCCAGTGTGGGTGTCGGTACAGGTGTGTCGGCATGTCTGAGGCGGAGTGCTCTTCCCAGGAGGAGACTGTGTTGGGGGCAGAAACGGCTGTGGGAGTGACCCTGTCGGCACCGCCAACTCCTGACTGGGTAAATGTTTTGAATGCTAATGTGGCTCTTATTAATAAGAGACTAGATAAATTTGAATCTCAGAACCAGGTATGGAAGAAATCGGTGGAGGATGTGTTATCACAGGTACAGACCCCCTCGGGGTCACATAAACATTCCTTTGCACATTTAGCAGTCACAGATACCGACACGGACACTGACTCCAGTGTTGACTATGGTGATACCAGATTAGACCCAAAATTGGCAAAAAGCATTCAGTACATGATTGTGGCAATAAAAGACGTGTTGCATATCACCGAGGACCCTGCGGTTCCTGATACTAGGGTCTGTATGTTTAAGGGAAAGAAACCTGTGGTAACGTTTACTCCCTCTCATGAACTGAATACCCTTTTTGAAAAAATGTGGGAAAATCCTGACAGAAAGTTTCTGATTCCCAAAAGGATTCAAATGGCGTATCCGTTCCCCTCTGGGGATAGAGAGAAGTGGGAGAAGTGGGAGTCACCTCCCATTGTAGACAAGGTGCTGTCACAGTTGTCTAAAAAGGTGGCTTTACCGTCTCCTGACACGGCAGCCCTTAAGGATCCTGCGGATCGTAGACAGGAAAATACGCTAAAATCCATTTACGTCACCACAGGTACACTACTCAGACCAGCTATTGCATCTGCGTGGGTGAGTAGTGCTATAGAAAAGTGGGCAGATAACTTGTCATCTGATATAGATACCCTGGATAGGGAGGCCATCCTTTTAACGCTAGGTTATATCAGGGACACTGCAGCCTACTTAAAGGAAGCGGCGAGAGATATTGGCCTCTTGGGATCAAGGGCAAATGCCATGGCAGTCTCAGCTAGGAGAGCATTGTGGATTAATCAATGGAATGCTGATGCTGACTCTAAGAAAGCTATGGAGTCTCTACCGTATAAAGGTGGTGTATTGTTTGGTGAGGGTCTCGCTGAGTTGGTATCTACGGCTACCGCAGGTAAGTCGTCATTTTTGCCTTATGTTCCTCCATAACAAACGAAAGCTCACCACTTGCAGATGCAGTCCTTTCGGCCAAATAAATACAAAAAAGGCCGAGGTTATTCCTTCCTTGCTAATAGAGGTAGAGGAAAAGGTAAAAGATCTCCGGCCGTGGCAGGTTCTCAGTAGCAGAAGTCCTCCCCGGCTTCCGCCAAATCCACCGCATGACGCTGGGGCTCCTCTGCGGGAGTCCGCACCAGTGGGGGCACGTCTCAAACTTTTCAGTCATTTCTGGGCTCGTTCGGCCCTAGACCCGTGGATTCTGGAAATAGTGTCCCAGGGGTACAAACTGGAGTTTCAAGACGTGCCCCCTCGACGTTTTTTCAAATCAGCCTTCCAGCTTCTCTTCCGAACAGGGAGGTAGTTTGCGATGCAATACAAAAATTGTGTCGGAATCAAGTTATTGTCAGGGTTCCCCCGGCACAACTGGGAGAAAGCTTTTATTCAAGCCTGTTTGTGGTCCCGAAGCCGGACGGCTCGGTCAGACCAATTCTGAACCTAAAATCCCTCAATCTTTACCTAAGAAAATTAAAATTCAAGATGGAATCTCTCCGAGCAGTGATCTCCAGTCTCGAGGAGGGGGATTTCATGGTGTCGGTCGACATAAAGGATGCCTACTTACACATCCCCATATATCCCCCGCATCAGGCTTACCTGCGGTTTGCTACTCAGGATTGTTATTACCAATTTCAGACGCTGCCGTTTGGTCTATCCACGGCTCCGAGGATTTTCACCAAGGTAATGGCGGAAATGATGGTTCTCCTTCGCAAGCAAGGAGTCACAATTATTCCTTACCTGGACGATCTCCTGATAAAGGCGAGATCCAAAAACAAGCTGGAGCAGGACATTGCGCTCTCCCTGGCAGTTCTGTAACAACATGGTTGGCTCCTAAACCGGCCGAAGTCACAGTTGAATCCGACAAAGCGGCTGTTGTTTTTGGGAATGATTCTGGACACGGAATTACAGATAATTTTTCTTCCAGAAGAGTAGGCTCTGGAAATTCAGAGTTTGGTCAAACAAATTCTGAAACCAGCGAGAGTATCAATTCATCAATGCACTCGGCTGCTGGGGAAGATGGTGGTGGCCTACGAGGCCATTCAATTTGGCAGATTCCATGCCGGGGTGTTTCAGTGGGACCTGTTGGACAAGTGGTCCGGATCTCATCTGCACATACACCGGAAAATAATCCTATCCTCCAAGACCAGAATCTCACTCCTGTGGTGGCTGCACAGCTCTCACCTCCTAGAGGGACGCAGGTTCGCGATCCTGGACTGGATCCTAGTAACCACGGATGCGAGTCTCCGAGGCTGGGGAGCAGTCACACAGGGGGAAAACTTCCAGGGAAAATGATCAAGCCAGGAAGTTTGTCTACACATAAATGTTCTGGAGTTAAGGGCCATTTACAACTGCCTCCTTCAAGCGGAACATCTTCTTCGCAACCGGTCCGTCCTAATACAATCGGACAATATAACAGCAGTAGCGCACATAAACCGCCAGGGCGGAACAAAGAGCAGGGTGGCAATGGCAGAGGTCACAAAAATTCTCCGCTGGGCGGAAAGACATACAAGCGCTCTATCGGCGATCTTTATTCCAGGAGTGGACAACTGGGAAGCAGACTTCCTCAGCAGCCACAATCTCCATCCAGGAGAGTGGGGTCTTCATCAAGAGGTTTTCACAGAAGTGACAAGTCTTTGGGGAATTCCTCAAATAGACAAGATGGCGTCTCGCCTCAACAAGAAACTTCAAAGATATTGTTCCAGGTCGAGGGACCCTCAAGCAATAGCGGTGGACGCGCTGGTAACACCATGGGTGTTTCAGTCGGTGTACATGTTTCCTCCGCTGCCACTCATTCCAAAGGTGTTAAAGATCATAAGAAGAACAAAGGTTCAGGTGATCCTCATTGCTCCGGACTGGCCAAGGAGGGCTTGGTATCCAGATCTTCAGGAATTACTCATAAGAGATCCCTGGCCTCTTCCTCTATGAGAGGATCTGTTACAGCAAGGGCCGTGCGTGTACCACGACTTACCGCAGCTACGTTTGACAGCTTGGAGGTTGAACGCCGGATCCTAGCCCGAAAGGGTATTCCCAGTGAAGTTATTCACACACTTCTTCAGGCTAGAAAAGGAGTAACGTCTAAACATTATCACCGTATTTGGAGAAAATATGTGTCTTGGTGTGAATCCAAGAAGGCTGCTACGGAAGAATTTCAGCTAGGGCGTTTTCTCCTTTCCTGCAAACAGGTGTGGATGCGGGTCTAAAGTTAGGCTCAATTAAAGTACAAATTTCGGCCTTATCGGTTTTCTTTCAGAAACAATTGGCCTCCTTTCCAGAAGTTCAGACTTTCGTGAAAGGAGTTTTGCACATCCAACCTCCATTTGTGCCCCCTGTGGCACCATGGGATCTTAACGTGGTGTTGCATTTTCTTCAATCACATTGGTTTGAACCTTTACAGAAGGTTGAGTTGAAATTTCTCACTTGGAAAGTGGTCTTGGCATCCGCAAGGCAGGTGTCTGAGTTAGCGGCTTTGTCTCACAAGAGTCCTTATTTAATTTTCCATGAGGATAGAGCTGAGGACTCGTCAACAATTTCTGCCGAAGGTGGTTTCATCGTTCCACATGAACCAGCCTATTGTGGTACCAGTGGCTACTGATGCCTTCCAGGAGTCAAAATCTCTCGATGTTGTCAGGGCCTTGAAGATTTATGTCGCCAGAACGGCTCCACTTAGGAAAACGGAAGCTCTGTTTATCCTGTATGCTGCCAACAAGATTGTAACGCCTGCTTCAAAGCAGACTATTGCGCGCTGGATCTGCAATACGATTCAGCAAGCTCATTCTACGGCTGGATTGCTGTTACCGAAATCAGTGAAGGCCCACTCTACCAGGAAAGTGGGCTCTTCCTGGGCGGCTGCCCGAGGAGTCTCGGCATTACAACTCTGCCGAGCAGCTACTTGGTCGGGTTCAAACACTTTTGCGAAATTTTACAAGTTTGATACCTTGGCTGATGAGGACCTCATGTTTGGTCAATCGGTGCTGGAGAGTCATCCGCACTCTCCCGCCCATTCTAGAGCTTTGGTATAAACCCCATGGTTCTTGAAGCGTCCCAAGCATCATCTAGGACGTATGAGAAAATAGGATTTTAATACCTACCGGTAAATCCTTTTCTCTTAGTCCGTAGAGGATGCTGGGCGCCCGTCCCAATGCGGACTCTATCTGCAGTTATTAGTTATGTTTACACACAGGTTGTGTTATGTTGTAGTCAGCCTGTTGCTGACATTGTTCATGCCGTTGACTGGGTTTCTGTTAAATGCCATGTTGTACGGCGTGCTTGAGGTGTGAGCTGGTATGTATCTCACCTTAGGTAACAATAAATCCTTTCCTCAAAATGTCCGTCTCCCTGGGCACAGTTCCTATAACTGGAGTCTGGAGGAGGGTCATAGAGGGAGGAGCCAGTTCACACCCCTTTCAAAGGCTTAAAGTGCCCATGTCTCCTGCGGATCCCATCTATACCCCATGGTTCTTGAAGCGTCCCCAGCATATTCTACGGACCAAGAGAAAAGGATTTACCGGTAGGTATTAAAATCCTATTTTCTCTTACGTCCTAGAGGATGCTGAGGTCCATATTAGTACCATGGGGTATAGACGGGTCTACCAGGAGCCATTGGCACTTTAAGAGTTTAACACTGTGGGCTGGATCCTCCCTCTATGCCCCTCCTACCAGACTCAATTTACAAAATGTGACCAGAGGAGCCGGTCACAGCTAGGGGAGCTCTACAGGGGATGCGGTCAAGATGCCGCCGGCCGGAATCCCAGCGGTCGAAATACCGACGCCGGAATCCCGACCGCCACAATCCTGACATATTCTTCCTCCGTGGGTGTCCACGACACCTATAGAGGGAGAATATAATAGTGTGCCGAGCGTAGCGAGGCACCGTGCCCGCAGCGTGGCGAGCGAAGCGAGCCCGCAAGGGGCTGCGTTCCGCTCGCCACCCCTGTCGGGATTGTGTGGTCGGGATTCCAGCGTCGGTATTTCGACCGCCGATATTCCGGCCGGCGGCATTTAGTACTGATCCCCTCTACAGAGCTTCTTTAGTAAAAGTTTTTTTAGAGTTTGTTATTTTACAGGGAGGCTGCTGGCAACAGCCTCCCTGCATCGAGGGATTGAGGGGGGAACAGTGTCCACCCTGCGGGGTCTGAGCCACTGTCTCCGCTGACTGGACACTGAGCTCCAGACGGGATAGATCACTCCCCGCCGCAGGGGAACGCTCACCCCGGCAGCATGCCGCCACCCCCGTGCAGAGCTGAAGTGTGGCGAGTGAGTCATCGGCTCCCTGGCAAGCCGATGTGAAGATGGCGGCTACAGGGTAGGGAGCGCAGTACTGACTGCGCTCCGGGGGCTCAGCGGTACATGGTGCGGCACTGTGAGGGGCCTTAACCCTACACTGACCAGAAATCCTGTCGGGGTCCTCGGATCTCAGCCAGTTGAAAATCCTCAGGCCAGTATAATCTTGGAAGAGCAGGAAGACAGCGCCATTAATGGGGCGGAGCTTCTCCTCAGAGCGGACCCAGCAGCGTTCAGCGCCATTTTCCTGCCTACAGACACGCTGCCTGTGAAGAGCAGTCCCTCCAGAGCAACTCCAGCTATCTGTACGGTACCAGGGGGTTGTAAAAGGGAGGGGAGGCTGTGTATAGACTATGTCACCTATTAAGGGACATAGTCAGCGCTGGTTAAGGGTCTCCCTATACCTGTATAGCGCTGTGTGTGGGTTGGCTCCAATCTCTGTGTCACTCTGCCATTCTTGGGGGGGGGGGAACTCTGTCTGCCCTGTACCCTGTGTGTATGTGGGGTGTGCAAGCAACCATGTCTAGAGACTCTGGGGTAAATTTACTAAGATTCGTATTTTCCCGTTTCAGGTCAAAGTTCAATCACGAATGACATCGAAAGTGTAAAACTGCAACTTTTTGAATTGATTACGACTAATTTACTAAGCTGTCGTATTCGGGTTTTTCTTTTGTTCCGATGTCGATGTCATTCGTGGTTTTTTTTCTATTTTTACGGCAGTGATTAGCAAAACACTGCCGACTTTTTTTACAATCAATCTCGGCCGGATCTGTGTGATCCGTGCTGGGGTTTATTTTTTTTATTTTTTTAAATTAAACACGGTAAAATAATTAAAAAAAATGCGTGGGGTCCCCCCTCCTAAGCATAACCAGCCTCGGGCTCTTTGAGCCGATCCTGGTTGCAAAAATATGGGGGAAAAAATGACAGGGGTTCCCCCATATTTAAGCAACCAGCATCGGGCTCTGCGCCTGGTCCTGGTCCCAAAAATACGGGGGACAAAAAGAGTAGGGGTCCCCCGTATTTTTAAAACCAGCACCGGGCTCCACTAGCTGGACAGATAATGCCACAGCCGGGGGTCACTTTTATATAGTGCCCTGCGGCCGTGGCATCAAAAATCCAACTAGTCACCCCTGGCCGGGGTACCCTGGGGGAGTGGGGACCCCTTCAATCAAGGGGTCCCCCCCCCCAGCCACCCAAGGGCCAGGGGTGAAGCCCGAGGCTGTCCCCCCCCATCCAATGGGCTGCGGATGGGGAGGCTGATAGCCTTTGTTGTAAAAGAAAATATATTGTTTTTAGTAGCAGTACTACAAGGCCCAGCAAGCCTCCCCCGCATGCTGGTACTTGGAGAACCACAAGTACCAGCATGCGACGGAAAAACGGGCCCGCTGGTACCTGTAGTACTACTACTAAAAAAATACCCAAAAAAAGACAAGACACACACACCGTGAAAGTATAATTTTATTACATACATACACACATACATACATACTTACCTTAAGTTCCCACGCAGGTCGGTCCTCTTCTCCAGTAGAATCCAAGGGGTACCTGTTGAAGAAATTATACTCACGAGATCCAGGGGTCCAGGCTCCTCGGGAAATCCAGGGGTAATCCACGTACTTGAAAAAAAAAAAAAAAAACGGTGTCCCGACCACGAACTGAAAGGGGACCCATGTTTGCACATGGGTCACCTTTCCACGAATGCCAGAAACCCACTCTGACTTCTGTCTAAGTGGGTTTCTTCAGCCAATCAGGGAGCGCCACGTTGTAGCACTCTCCTGATCAGCTGTGTGGTCCTGTCCTCACTGACAGGCAGCACACGGCAGTGTTACAATGTAGCGCCTATGCGCTACATTGTAACCAATGATGGGAACTTTCTGCTCAGCGGTGACGTCACTTTAGGTCAACCGCAGGGCAGAAAGTTCCCATCATTGGTTACAATGTAGCGCATAGGCGCTACATTGTAACACTGCCGTGTGCTGCCTGTCAGTGAGGACAGGAGCACACAGCTGATCAGGAGAGTGCTACAACGTGGCGCTCCCTGATTGGCTGAAGAAACCCACTTAGACAGAAGTCAAAGTGGGTTTCTGGCATTCGTGGAAAGGTGACCCATGTGCAAACATGGGTCCCCTTTCAGTTCGTGGTCGGGACACCGTTTTTTTTTTTTTTTCAAGTACGTGGATTACCCCTGGATTTCCCGAGGAGCCTGGACCCCTGGATCTCGTGAGTATAATTTCTTCAACAGGTACCCCTTGGATTCTACTGGAGAAGAGGACCGACCTGCGTGGGAACTTAAGGTAAGTATGTATGTATGTGTGTATGTATGTAATAAAATTATACTTTCACGGTGTGTGTGTCTTGTCTTTTTTTGGGTATTTTTTTAGTAGTAGTACTACAGGTACCAGCGGGCCCGTTTTTCCGTCGCATGCTGGTACTTGTGGTTCTCCAAGTACCAGCATGCGGGGGAGGCTTGCTGGGCCTTGTAGTACTGCTACTAAAAACAATATCTTTTCTTTTACAACAAAGGCTATCAGCCTCCCCATCCGCAGCCCATTGGATGGGGGGGGACAGCCTCGGGCTTCACCCCTGGCCCTTGGGTGGCTGGGGGGGGGACCCCTTGATTGAAGGGGTCCCCACTCCCCCAGGGTACCCCGGCCAGGAGTGACTAGTTGGATTTTTGATGCCACGGCCGCAGGGCACTATATAAAAGTGACCCCCGGCTGTGGCATTATCTGTCCAGCTAGTGGAGCCCGGTGCTGGTTTTAAAAATACGGGGGACCCCTACTCTTTTTGTCCCCCGTATTTTTGGGACCAGGACCAGGCGCAGAGCCCGATGCTGGTTGCTTAAATATGGGGGAACCCCTGTCATTTTTTTTCCCATATTTCTGCAACCAGGATCGGCTCAAAGAGCCCGAGGCTGGTTATGCTTAGGAGGGGGGACCCCACGCAATTTTTTTTGAAAAAATAAGCACTTTCCCACCCCTTCCCACTGATATACATGCACGGATCTCATGGATCCGTGCATGCCTATCCAATCACGAATAAAAAAAAAAGGTCTGGTTTTTTTTAGCACTTTTTTATGAGTTGTCATTTTTCACGGCAGTGTTTGTTTGTTTTTTGCTTTGCACTTCTTAGTAAATGACCGAGATTCATACTTAAACAGCCGCGTTTTGACCGATGGTGTATTCATTCGTAATTTTTTACTTGGACTTGCAAAAAATTACGAATGCCCTCATCTCTGCCGTGATTAGTGTTTAGTAAATTACCGAGATGACACTTTGATGAAAAAACGGCATCTCGGTCAAAATCGGGAGCTTAGTAAATTTCCCCCTCTGTCTCATATGCTCCAGAGGATATATCTTCTCAGGAAGATCCCATCCCATGTAATCAGGATTGCACTGTTGTAGCGCAGATCCCAGCTAGGGAACTGGAGTGGTTAGTCTCTCTTAGGGGGGCTATTTCTAAGATTTCTGAAAGGGTTGCATGGACTAAGCATGCAACTCAGGTATTGCAGTCCTCTATGGCAGAATGGTCCAAACGTGCTCTTGCCCAAATTACGCAGGATGACACGGATACCGATTCTGACACAGCAGACGGAGATGGGGATGTGTCAATGGGGAAGGCATCACTTGCTAAGGGGATGTAGTTGATGATTGAGGCCATGCGGTATGTGTTAAAAATTTCTGACACACTTCCTGAGCAGGTTGAGGAGGCTTTTTTCACAGACATTAAGAAAACCCCTCTCACCCACCCTGCTTCTAAGGAATTAAATGCCATTTTTTTTTAAAGGCCTGGGAAAACCCGGAGAAAAAATTCCAGATCCCTAAAAGGGTTCTGGTTGCTTTAAGAAAACACAAACAAACAAACAGCTTGGCGCTATCAGCTAGATAAAATTTGTGTGCATGTAGATTTAATAAAAGAACACTCTGTTTCAATCGCAGCCGTTAAATATAGGGAGAGTACTCTACCCTTCAAAATCACAGAAAACACAAACACACCAATAACAGCGCTGATTTAAAACATAAGCGTGCTTTTTATTTTACACAATTAAAAACAATACTAAAAAGCTACATTTAAAAGTGGCTAAATCCTAGATACCGGTTACTCCTACAAAGCATAGCATAATTAGCACAGTGCAATTCTGAACCTTTATACTAGTATTCAGTCCATGAATTAATTCAAGCAGATCTAATTTGTTAATCTTTGAACTCTTTCTAGCGTAGCAGTTTCTTGCAAAGCAGTGGTTAGTTAATAGTGAAAGCTGATCAATTAGTAGCAGCAAGTGAGGCAGTCATTGGCAGTTCCCACTGAGACAAGCTTGTCAATTAGTTGCAGAAAGTATTCAAAGCAATAGTTGTAAATTAGTGCATGCTGTACTTTAAACTGTCAAGCTATAGAAACAGTCCGTGTTAGTAATCAATACAACCTGTTTCAAGGATCCAAAAATTAGCCCTTTATGGTCCAATAGTTGGTGTCTCCCGGCTCCTGGTGCTTTTAATGTACCGTTTTTTGAGGGCCTTATCCGGAGTGTCCCAACAATGGTCCAAGCATGAGCAGGTGAAGCAAAACTTAACCATCTGGTACCGGACAACTGGTAAAGACTCTTACGCGTTTCTCCGCCTATCACTGGTTCAGCGGCTTCCTCAGAGAAGTATGATTCTCTCCACAGCACCGAGAATCTTCACCAAGGTGATGGCAGTGATGATGGTTCTCCTCCGCAAGCAGGGGGTAAACATAATTCCGTGTCTGGACGACCTGCTGATCAAGGCATCGTCCAGGGTGAAGTTGTTAAGATCCATTGCTCTCACGACGCATCTGCTCAAGGAGCACAGTTGGATCCTGAACCTTCCAAAGTGTCATCTGGAGCCGACAAGGAGGCTGTCTTTCCTGGGGATGATCCTCGACACGGAGGTGCAGAGGGTATTTCTACCGGTGGAGAAAGCGTTGGTGATTCAAACAATGGTCCGAGATGTCTTGAAGCCGCCCCAGGTATCGGTTCATCAGTGCATCCGCCTTCTGGGGAAGACGGTTCCCTCCTACGAGGCTCTGCAGTACGGAAGGTTTCATGCTCGGTCCTTTCAACTGGAACTCTTGGACCAGTGGTCGGGATCTCACCTACATATGCACCAGAGTATACATCTGTCGCCGAAAGCAAGGATTTCGCTCTTCTGGTGGCTGCAACTACCTCACCTTCTGGATGGCTGAAGGTTCTGGGTTCAGGACTGGATCCTTCTAACCACGGATCAAGTCTAAGAGGTTGGGGAGTAGTCGCTCAAGGGAAAACCTTCCAAGGAAGGTGGTCAAGTCAGGAATCCCTTCTTCCGATAAACATCCTGGAGCTAAGAGTCGTATACAATGGTCTTCTTCAAGCGGCACACCTTCTACAGGATCGGGCTGTTCAGGTGCAGTCGGACAACATGACCACAGTGGCCTACATAAACCGACAAGGCGGAACGAAGAGCAGGGCTGCAATGTCAGAGGTGACAAGGATTCTCCTCTGGGCAGAAAGGCACGCTGTAGCGATGTCAGCAATCTTCATTCCGGGAGAAGACAACTGGGAAACGGACTTCCTCAGCAGACACGATCTCCATCCAGGAGAGTGGGGCCTCCACCCGGAGGTGTTCAAGGAGGTCACTGGTTGGTGGGGGGTTCCTCACATAGACATGATGGCCTCCCGCCTCAAGAAGAAGCTGAGGAGGTACTGTTCCAGGTCGAGAGACCCACAAGCAGTGGCGGAGGACGCGCTAGTAACGCCGTGTATGTGTTCCCTCCACTTCCTCTTATCCCAAGAGTTCTACACCTTATAAAAAGAACAAGGGTTCCGGCAATCCTCATTGCTCCGGACTGGCCAAGAAGGGTTTGGTACGCGGATCTGATGGATCTACTGCTGGAAGATTCAAGGCCTCTGCCTCTTCGGGAGGATCTTCTACTACAGGGGCCGTTCGCTTATCAAGATTTACCACGGCTACGTTTGACGGCATGGCAGTTGAGCGCCAGATCTTAGCTTAGAAGGGTATTCCAAGTGAGGTTATTCCTACCCTGATACAGGCTAGGAAGGGGGTAATGAACATTACCATCGAATTTGGAAAAAGTATTTGTCTTGGTGTGAATCCAAGAAGTTTCCTGTGGTGGAGTTTCAACTTGGACGGTTTCTCCTTTTCCTGCAAGCAGGTGTGGATTTAGGCCTGAGATTGGGCTCCATCAAGGTCCAGATTTCGGCCTTATCCATTTTCTTCCAGAAACAATTGGCTGTCCTCCCTGAGGTTCAGACTGTCATGATCCGGGTAATTCATCACCATTTCTAACCTTCCAAGTGTCTCCTGAGACTGGCCCAGCGCTCCAAGCCTGGATTCCATCTGTGCTGTCTGCGTGCAGCACGCTGTGTAACATGGCTTCAGTCTCTCACATGCTAAAGTTCAAACAGACTGTCCCTCCAGATTCAAACATGGGCGCAGCCATGTTTGGATTCATCACATGTTGCTTTACAGCCTATCAGCTGCACTCTGGACTCTGCCTGATTACCCAGCAGCTGCACTCTGGACTCTGCCTGATTACTAGTGATGTGCACCGGACATTTTTCGGGTTTTGTGTTTTGGTTTTGGATTCGGTTCCGCAGCCGTGTTTTGGATTCGGACGCGTTTTGGCAAAACCTCACCGAAATTTTTTTGTCGGATTCGGGTGTGTTTTTGATTCGGGTGTTTTTTTCAAAAAACCCTAAAAAACAGCTTAAATCATAGAATTTGGGGGTCATTTTGATCCCATAGTATTATTAACCACAATAACCATAATTTCCACTCATTTCCAGTCTATTCTGAACACCTCACACCTCCCAATATTATTTTTAGTCCTAAAATTTGCACCGAGGTCGCTGTATGGCTAAGCTAAGCGACACAAGTGGCCGACACAAACACCTGGCCCATCTAGGAGTGGCACTGCAGTGTCAGGTAGGATTGCACTTCAAAAAAATTGTCCCCAAACAGCACATGATGCAAACAAAAAAAGAGACGCACCAAGGTCGCTGTGTGACTAAGCTAAGCGACACAAGTGGCCGACACAAACACCTGGCCCATCTAGGAGTGGCACTGCAGTGTCAGGCAGGATGGCACTTCAAAAAAATAGTCCCCAAACAGCACATGATGCAAAGAAAAAAAGAGGCGCACCAAGGTCGCTGTGTGACTAAGCTAAGCGACACAAGTGGCCGACACAAACACCTGGCCCATCTAGGAGTGGCACTGCAGTGTCAGACAGGATGGCACTTCAAAAAAATAGTCCCCAAACAGCACATGATGCAAAGAAAAAAAGAGGCGCACCAAGGTCGCTGTGTGACTAAGCTAAGCGACACAAGTGGCCGACACAAACACCTGGCCCATCTAGGAGTGGCACTGCAGTGTCAGGCAGGATGGCACTTCAAAAAAATAGTCCCCAAACAGCACATGATGCAAAGAAAAAAGAGGCGCACCAAGGTTGCTGTGTGACTAAGCTAGTATACTTGACGACACAGAGGTAGGTAGAGCAGTGGCCTACTGTACCGTAATGCTATATATTATATACTGGTGGTCAGCAAACTGTGCAAAACTGAAATGCACCACAGGTATGGATGGATAGTATACTTGACGACACAGAGGTAGGTACAGCAGTGGCCTTCCGTACCGTACTGCTATATATAGTATACTGGTGGTCACTGTGTCAGCAAACTGCAAAAATAAAATGCACCACAGGTATAGAATGTAGATGGATAGTATACTTAATGACAACACAGAGGTAGGTACAGCAGTGGCCTTCCGTACCGTACTGCTATATATACTGGTGGTCACTGTGTCAGCAAACTGCAAAACTAAAATGCACCATATCACTGACCTGGTTTGGGAGTGTTGTGGACTCGGGGCTTCTTCCGATGACCGGGAAGAGGAACCGCTACTGGGTCGCAGTAGAGATGGCCGGATGTAGGTCTTCCTCATGCAGGATTAAGACGGCAGGCAGGAAGCACAGAGGAATTCTTGAAGGTCTCCTGAAAGACAAGACTTGTAGAAATACTGAAGGCTGAGGTACTGAGATATTGAAGGCACTGTGGTGTTGGAGACACTGTGGTGTTGGAGGCACTGAGGTGCTGGGAGTACAGGGAGTGCTGGGAGGCACTCGGAGGCACGAGGGTGCTTGGAGGCACGGAGGTGCTTGGAGGCACGAGGTAATTGGAGGCACGGAGGTGCTTGGAGGCACGGGGTGCTTGGAGGCACGAGGTGCTTGGAGGCACGGAGGTGCTTGGAGGCACGAGGTGCTTGGAGGCAGGGAGGTGCTTGGAGGCACGAGGTAATTGGAGGCACGGAGGTGCTTGGAGGCACGAGGTGCTTGGAGGCACTGAGGTGCTTGGAGGCACGAGGTAATTGGGGGCACGGAGGTGCTTGGAGGCACAGAGGTGTTCGGAGGCACCAAGGTGTTTGGAGGCACGAGGTGCTTGGAGGCACGGAGGTATTTGGAGACACCAAGGTGTTTGGAGGCACGAGGTGCTTGGAGGCACGGAGGTACTTGGAGGCACGGAGGTGCTTGGAGGCACGAGGTGGTTGGAGGCACGAGGTGCTTGGAGGCAAGGAGGTGCTTGGAGGCAGGAAGGTACTTGGAGGCACGGAGGTGCTTGGAGGCACGGAGGTTCTCGGAGGCACGGAGGTACTTGGAGGCACGGGGTGCTTGGAGGCACAGGATGCTTGGAGGCACAGGATGCTTGGAGGCACAGGATGCTTGTAGGCACAGGAGATCACAGGGACGAGGGAGCTCTGGAATCACAGCTTCCGCAGGAGAAACGAAGATACTCAGGCACCGGATCTCTGCCTGGTGTCTGGTTTTAAATCCCCCGCCATAGCCTGATTGGCGGAGCAGGCAGGTGACGTCAGACTTGCTCCGTCTCCTTGCCCTCGCTTATGATGGCGGCGTCCTTGCTTCCGGGAAGCCGCCGGAGGGACGCGCCGACCCGCCGCCGAAGCCGGAGACCGCCAGGAAAAGAGAGGCGCCGGGCAGACCAGGCCACCCGCAGGGACAAGCGTGGTCGCCGCTGCCCGAGGTGCGTGACAGTACCCCCTCCTCCAGGAGTGGCCCCTGGACACTTCCCGGGCTTAGTCGGATGTCTGGAGTGGAAGATCCGAACCAGACGAGGAGCCGTTACTTCAGTAGCCTCAATCCAACTTCTCTCCTCAGGACCATAACCCTTCCAGTCCACCAAGTACTGTAATTTTTTATGAAGATAACGAGAGTCAAGAATAGCTTTGATTTCAAACTCCGCTCCAGCTTCTGCCACTACAGACGTTGGCCTAGGGAATGCTGAGTGGAACCGATTCAGAATGAGGGGACGGAGTAGAGAAACATGAAAGGCGTTAGATATTCGAAGATGAGCAGGCAAACCCAGTTTACAGACCACAGGATTTAAGACTTGTAGCACCGGGTAAGGACCGATGAACCTTGGAGCGAATTTCATGGTGGGCACCTTCAATCAGAGATTACGTGTGGACAGCCATACCCTGTCCCCAACTTTATATTGAGGTGCGGCTCGCCGTTTCTTATCTGCGAAGAACTTGTACCGGACAGAAACCTTCTTAAGATTAGCATGAACCTTTCTCCAAATTTGTCCAAAGTGTTGTAGAGTGGACGCTACAGCAGGAACCTCTACTATCGGAAGGCTTGGAAATTCTGGAACACGGGGATGGAACCCGTAGTTGACGAAGAATGGTGATTCCCCAGTGGAAGAATGAAACAAATGGTTATGGGCAAACTCCGCCCAAGGCAACAACTCCACCCAGTTGTCCTGTGAAGGAGAGAGATACAAACGAAGAAAAGTCTCTAGATCTTGATTGACTCGTTCCGTTTGACCATTTGTTTGGGGATGATAAGCGGACGAAAACTTAAGTTTAATTTGTAGGGTTGAACAGAGGGCTTTCCAAAACCTGGCGGTGAACTGTACTCCACGGTCAGAAACAATCTCTTGTGGCAACCCATGCAAACGAAAATGTTCTCGGATAAACAATAGAGCCAGTTTCGGTGCTGTCGGGAGACCAGTCAAAGGCACAAAGTGTGCCATCTTCGAAAAACGGTCAACGATAACCCAAACGGTGTTGCAACCCTTGGAACAGGGCAAGTCAGTGATGAAGTCCATGGAAATGTGAGTCCAGGGTCTCACAGGGATAGGCAGAGGACGAAGTAACCCTGCAGGAGGCAGACGAGGAGATTTATGTTGTGTACATTGGGGACAAGAATTAACGCAATCTTGTACATCCTTCCTCATGGTGTTCCACCAGTAAGACCTTTGCAGAAACTTGTACATCTTCTGGGCACCGGGATGACCGGAAAACTTGGAGTTATGGACCCACAGTAGTATTCCTGGCCGGAATCTAGCTGGTACGGACATTCTTCCAGGAGGAGGAGCTGGAGTAGTTAAAGCAGCAGAGACAGAAACTAGATTCAGAATTAAACCCCGCTCAGGAGGTTCATCCTCGTCTGTGGAAACTTGTGAATGGGAAAGCGCATCTGCTTTAATATTGAGAGTCCCGGCCCGGTACTTGATAATGAACGAGAATCGGGAAAAGAAAAGTGCCCATCTCGCCTGGCGAGGATTCAAGCATTGTGCGGATTTGATGTACAGCAAATTCTTGTGATCCGTGTAGATGGTAAACACATGTTTAGCCCCTTCCAGAAGATATCTCCACTCTTCCAAGGCAGATTTGATAGCCAAGAGTTCCTGGTCTCCAATAGTGTAATTTCGTTCGGCCGGAGAGAATTTACGAGAATGGAAGCCACACGGATGTAATTTCTTATCAGAGGAGTACTGGGAGAGAACAGCCCCAACCCCGACTGAAGATGCATCAACTTCTAAGAAGAAGGGTTCATCGAAATTTGGTTGTTGGAGAACTGGAGCCGTCATGAAAGCTAACTTTAAGTGAGAAAAAGCTACAATGGCTTCCGGAGGCCACAAACTTGGATTAGAACCCTTCCTCGTCAGGGAGGTAATGGGCGCAACAATGGTGGAGAAACCCTTAATGAATTTCCTGTAGTAGTTCGCAAAGCCCAGGAACCTTTGTATTGCTTTCAAAGAAAGAGGCTGAGTCCAGTCATGAATGGCAGACAGCTTTTCCGGATCCATGCGAAGCTCCGTCCCCGAGATGATATAACCGAGGAACGGAATAGATGTTACTTCAAAGGTACATTTGGAAAGCTTGGCATAGAGATGATTCTCTCGTAAACGGTGGAGCACCTCTTTGACTTGAGTCCTGTGTTCGACAAGATTCTTGGAAAAGATCAGTATGTCGTCCAAATATACCACAACACTCTGATACAACATGTCACGAAAGATTTAATTGACGAATCCCTGGAAAACCGCTGGAGCATTACTAAGACCAAACGGCATCACCAAGTATTCGTAATGCCCATCTCGGGTATTAAAGGCAGTCTTCCATTCATCCCCCTCTCGGATGCGTATAAGATTATAAGCTCCCCTCAAGTCGAGTTTGGAAAAAATGCGGGCACCACGAACCCTATCAAATAATTCTGTGATTAGTGGCAAGGGGTATTTATTCTTAATAGTAATGTCGTTTAAGCCGCGGTAGTCGATGCATGGTCTCAACCCCCCGTCCTTTTTCTTCACGAAAAAGAAGCCCGCACCAGCAGGGGAGGAAGAGGGGCGAATAAATCCCTTGAGCATATTGGACTTAATATACTCCGACATGGCTTGAGTCTCGGGAAGAGACAGAGGATATGTGCGACCACGGGGTGGCGTCTTCCCTGGGACAAGGTCAATAGGGCAGTCCCAAGGCCTGTGAGGTGGTAACAGGTCAGCAGCTTGTTCCGAAAATACGTCCTTGTACCCTTGATATGAATCCGGAATGTGCTCTTCATCCGTTTTGGAGGTGATACGGAGCGGACAAACAGGAGTAAGACAATTAGTGTGACAAAAGGAACTCCAGGACAGAATTTGTGACGACTTCCAGTCGATGTGGGGATTATGACTTTTTAGCCAAGGCATTCCAAGAACCAGATCATGGGGCATTTCTGGGATTACCAAGAGTTCCAAATCTTCCTGATGTAGAGCCCCGACCTGCAGCTTAACTGGCCCCGTGCGCCACATTATAAGACCTTTGGAAATTCTAGTCCCGTTGATAGCCGTCAGTGAAATTGGCCGCTCGATAGGCCGTAACTTTAAACCCAAGCTTTGGGCACAGAAGGAAGAAATGAAGTTCCCTGCAGCTCCGGAATCCAATAGGGCTTCACAAGACTTGGAGACTGAATCGGAGACTAGAGTTACTGGAAGCAAACAGTCCGAAGTTGGAGAAGCTTTTGTCGTAACCCCCAGCTTGACTCCTCCGGAACAAGCTAGGCCTGCCCGTTTCCCGGACGAGATTTACAAGATTTAAGAAAATGATCCGCGGCTCCACAGTAAAGGCAGAGTTTACCCTCACGACGACGCTGTCGTTCTTCCGGAGACAGTCGGGATCGGTTAATTTGCATGGGCTCATCTGAGCTAGGTGAGGCCACCGGTCTAGGAGTAGGATTCCGGAACCTGGAACGATCCGGACGGCTACGTTCTCTTCCACGCTCCTGCATCCGAAGATCCACCTTGACGCAAAGGGAAATCAGATCTTCTAATGGATCCGGCAGATCTCTGGTAACCAGCTTATCTTTCAGCCGGTCGGAAAGACCGTTCCAGAAGGCAGCTCTCAGGGCGTCATTATTCCAGCGTAGTTCGGAAGCAATGGTCTGGAAATGAACCACGTACTGACCCATGGAACGGGCGCCCTGTCGAACACGGAGCAAGTCGGAAGAAGCAGTGGTCATTCTGCCGGGTTCGTCGAAAATCCTTCGAAAGGACGAGATGAAGTTGGTATAGTTGGAAACCATGGGATCAGATCGTTCCCATAATGGAGACACCCAATCCAAAGCAGAACCTTCCAGCAGAGAAATAATATATGCTACCTTGGACCGGTCTGTAGGAAAGTTGTGTGCAAGTAGCTCGAAATGTACCTCGCATTGGTTCAAGAAACCACGACAATTTTTAGGATTCCCATTATAGCGGGACGGAGTAGGCAGCTGAAGGCGTGGAGTGATACCGGCCGATGGTTGAACATTGCTGGCAACGGCGACTGGTGCGACTACTGGAACAGGTGCCGGAATTACTGAGGCTAGAGACGCCTGAATCTGATCCAGACGCCCGGACAACTGCTGGAGGTACTGCATCACCTGGCCTTGTGCCGCTTCCTGACTTTGTACTCGAGAAGCCAGGTTCTGGATGGCACTTGAGTCCGTGTTCCGATTCCCCGGGTCCATGGGGCCTGAGTATACTATCACTGACCTGGTTTGGGAGTGTTGTGGACTCGGGGCTTCTTCCGATGACCGGGAAGAGGAACCGCTACTGGGTCGCAGTAGAGATGGCCGGATGTAGGTCTTCCTCATGCAGGATTAAGACGGCAGGCAGGAAGCACAGAGGAATTCTTGAAGGTCTCCTGAAAGACAAGACTTGTAGAAATACTGAAGGCTGAGGTACTGAGATATTGAAGGCACTGTGGTGTTGGAGACACTGTGGTGTTGGAGGCACTGAGGTGCTGGGAGTACAGGGAGTGCTGGGAGGCACTCGGAGGCACGAGGGTGCTTGGAGGCACGGAAGTGCTTGGAGGCACGAGGTAATTGGAGGCACGGAGGTGCTTGGAGGCACGGGGGTGCTTGGAGGCACGAGGTGCTTGGAGGCACGGAGGTGTTTGGAGGCACGAGGTGTTTGGAGGCAGGAAGGTGCTTGGAGGCAGGGAGGTGCTTGGAGGCACGAGGTAATTGGAGGCACGGAGGTGCTTGGAGGCACGAGGTGCTCGGAAGCACGGAGGTGCTTGGAGGCACGAGGTAATTGGGGGCACGGAGGTGCTTGGAGGCACAGAGGTGTTCGGAGGCACCAAGGTGTTTGGAGGCACGAGGTGCTTGGAGGCACGGAGGTATTTGGAGACACCAAGGTGTTTGGAGGCACGAGGTGCTTGGAGGCACGGAGGTACTTGGAGGCACGGAGGTACTTGGAGGCACGGAGGTGCTTGGAGGCACGAGGTGCTTGGAGGCACGAGGTGCTTGGAGGCAGGAGGGTACTTGGAGGCACGGAGGTGCTTGGAGGCACGGAGGTGCTCGGAGGCACGGAGGTACTTGGAGGCACGGGGTGCTTGGAGGCACAGGATGCTTGGAGGCACAGGATGCTTGGAGGCACAGGATGCTTGTAGGCACAGGAGATCACAGGGACGAGGGAGCTCTGGAATCACAGCTTCCGCAGGAGAAACGAAGATACTCAGGCACCGGATCTCTGCCTGGTGTCTGGTTTTAAATCCCCCGCCCTAGCCTGATTGGCGGAGCAGGCAGGTGACGTCAGACCTGCTCCGCTTCCTTGCCCTCGCTTATGATGGCGGCGTCCTTGCTTCCGGGAAGCCGCCGGAGGGACGCGCCGACCCGCCGCTGAAGCCGGAGACCGCCAGGAGAAGAGAGGCGCCGGGCAGACCAGGCCACCCGCAGGGACAAGCGCGGTCGCCGCTGCCCGAGGTGCGTGACACACCACAGGTATAGAATGTAGATGGATAGTATACTTAATGACGACACAGAGGTAGGTACAGCAGTGGCCTTCCGTACCGTACTGCTATATATAGTATACTGGTGGTCACTGTGTCAGCAAACTGCAAAACTAAAATGCACCACAGGTATAGAATGTAGATGGATAGTATACTTAATGACGACACAGAGGTAGGTACAGCAGTGGCCTTCCGTACCGTACTGCTATATATAGTATACTGGTGGTCACTGTGTCAGCAAACTGCAAAACTAAAACGCACCACAGGTATAGAATGTAGATGGATAGTATACTTAATGACGACACAGAGGTAGGTACAGCAGTGGCCTTCCATACCGTACTGCTATATATAGTATACTGGTGGTCACTGTGTCAGCAAACTGCAAAACTAAAATGCACCACAGGTATAGAATGTAGATGGATAGTATACTTAATGACAACACAGAGGTAGGTACAGCAGTGGCCTTCCGTACCGTACTGCTATATATAGTATACTGGTGGTCACTGTGTCAGCAAACTGCAAAACTAAAATGCACCACAGGTATAGAATGTAGATGGATAGTATACTTAATGACGACACAGAGGTAGGTACAGCAGTGGCCTTCCGTACCGTACTGCTATATATAGTATACTGGTGGTCACTGTGTCAGCAAACTGCAAAACTAAAATGCACCACAGGTATAGAATGTAGATGGATAGTATACTTAATGATGACACAGAGGTAGGTACAGCAGTGGCCTTCCGTACCGTACTGCTATATATAGTATACTGGTGGTCACTGTGTCAGCAAACTGTAAAACTAAAATGCACCACAGGTATAGAATGTAGATGGATAGTATACTTAATGACAACACAGAGGTAGGTACAGCAGTGGCCTTCCGTACCGTACTGCTATATATAGTATACTGGTGGTCACTGTGTCAGCAAACTGCAAAACTAAAATGCACCACAGGTATAGAATGTAGATGGATAGTATACTTAATGACGACACAGAGGTAGGTACAGCAGTGGCCTTCCGTACCGTACTGCTATATATAGTATACTGGTGGTCACTGTGTCAGCAAACTGCAAAACTAAAATGCACCACAGGTATAGAATGTAGATGGATAGTATACTTAATGATGACACAGAGGTAGGTACAGCAGTGGCCTTCCGTACCGTACTGCTATATATAGTATACTGGTGGTCACTGTGTCAGCAAACTGTAAAACTAAAATGCACCACAGGTATAGAATGTAGATGGATAGTATACTTAATGACAACACAGAGGTAGGTACAGCAGTGGCCTTCCGTACCGTACTGCTATATATACTGGTGGTCACTGTGTCAGCAAACTGCACAACTGAAATGCACCACAGGTATAGAATCTAGATGGATAGTATACTTAATGACGACACAGAGGTAGGTACAGCAGTGGCCTACTGTACCGTAATGCTATATATTATATACCGGTGGTCACTGGTCAGCAAAACTCTGCACTGTACTCCTCCTATATAATATTATACTGGTGGTCCCCAGTCCCCACAATAAAGCAGCACACTGAGCACAGATATGGAGTGTTTTTCA
The DNA here is from genome assembly GCF_028390025.1 of Pseudophryne corroboree. Taxonomy (NCBI): domain Eukaryota; kingdom Metazoa; phylum Chordata; class Amphibia; order Anura; family Myobatrachidae; genus Pseudophryne; species Pseudophryne corroboree. The sequence continues at coordinate 1,160,406,996 of NC_086444.1, forward strand.
GGCAGACAACGTATACTGGTGGTCACTGTCAGCAAAACTCTGCACTGTACTCATGCTATATAATACAGCTGCTCCCCAGTCCCCACAATTAAGCAGTGTGAGCACAGATATATGCAGCACACTGAGCACAGATATGGAGTGTTTTTCAGGCAGACAACGTATACTGGTGGTCACTGGTCAGCAAAACTCTGCACTGTACTCCTCCTATATAATATACTGGTGGTCCCCAGTGCCCACAATAAAGCAGTGTAAGCACAGATATATGCAGCACACTGAGCACAGATATGGAGTGTTTTTCAGGCAGACAACGTATACTGGTGGTCACTGGTCAGCAAAACTCTGCACTGTACTCCTCCTATATAATATACTGGTGGTCCCCAGTGCCCACAATAAAGCAGTGTGAGCACAGATATATGCAGCACACTGAGCACAGATATGGAGTGTTTTTCAGGCAGACAACGTATACTGGTGGTCACTGGTCAGCAAAACTCTGCACTGTACTCCTCCTATATACAGCTGCTCCCCAGTCCCCACAATTAAGTAGTAAGCAAGCACAAAATATTTGCAATGCATCAACATAAACGGAGAGGATGCCAGCCACGTCCTCTCCCTAACATTTCCAATGCACGAGTGAAAATGGCGGCGACGCGCGGCTGCTTATATAGAATCCGAATCTCGCGAGAATCCGACAGCGGGATGATGACGTTCGGGCGCGCTCGGGTTACCCGAGCCATACGGGAGAATCCGAGTATGGCTCGGACCCGTGTAAAAAGGGTAAAGTTCGGGGGGGTTCGGTTTCCGAGAAACCGAACCCGCTCATCACTACTGATTACCCAGCCAATACCTGCTTACAAGCTGGTATAAATATCCTGCATCAAGGCTGCCTAATCATCAGTGCTTTGGTTGTCTAACTTGTACACATGTCTCTCCTGCTTGTGGATTTTTCTGCTTGTATCTCCAGGTATTCCAGCTCCTGTGATCCAGCTCCACTAAGAGACCCGCACCTGTTTCCATCCTGCGATGTAGCCTGACTTCTGCAGTGTTCCAGCATTACTCCTGATCACTCCCCACGATCAGACACCAGATCAGACACCAGCTTCCTGCTTCCAGCGTTGGTCCTTCTTCGCTTCCAGCCTCCAGCGGTGTCCTGGTATCATTGACAACTTCACCTTTCTGCAGCACCGCTCTCCATACTCCACAGTGTACTTACCATGGCCTACCAGCTTTCCACAGTGCTCCTGAGTCGCCGGTATTCTGCTAAGCGTTCCTCCACAGTATCTTCCGTTTTCTTCAACTTCATCAGCGGTATTCCTATATCGCCTGCATCAGTGACCATCCTACCATTGAACCACAGCGTTCATGGATGCTCACCATTGAACTCTAAATCTACAGTGGTGAGTTCTGCACACCTTTTCATTCATACCGGTTCCATCCGACACTCTCTGCAAATTACCAAATACCATCTACGTCTGTGCATGTGTGTTGCTCCAGCCTCTGTGCACCATATGCTGGGCATTACCAGTTCATACCTCTCCTCAGCGGTTAGCTGTGGCATACGGATTTACCATCTCCAGTTCTAGCAAGGACTCTGTAATATCTGTTCTGCAAGCCACAGCACTAATTACCCTGCGCTTCTGGGAACTGAACTGTAACTTACCATTGCACATCTCCTGTGATGTTTTGCATATCAAAGGTGTCTTTAAGCTGTGTGTTCAATAAAACTGACTTTACCTTTTACAACTTCGTTGTCGTGGTCATGCCTTCGGGCAACTGGTAATAGTGGTCCTGTATGTCAAAGAACCCGATACTACCTCCCCGGTTCACTTACACGTCAGCCCCTACATCTGAGGCTTCCCCAGGTCAGCCTCAGCCCTCAGTTGAGACACAGACCTTTTTAAAGGGGTTCTGCACATCCAGCCCCCTTTTGTGGCGACACGGCACCATGGGATCTTGATGTGGTGTTGCAGTTCCTGCAATCGGATTGGTTTGAGCCTCTACAGGAGGCTGAAATCAAGTTTCTCACATGGAAGGCGGTAACTTTGTTGGCCTTGGCTTCTGCTCGACGTGTGGAAGAATTGGGGGCTTTGTCCTTTAAAAGTCCCTATCTGGTCTTCCATGACAACACAACTGAGGACTGGTGCTCACTACTGGAAGCCTCAGTTGTAGGGGCTGAGGTATACTTAAATGTGAGAGGCCAGATAGGACTCCTGGACATGCGTGAACCTGCAGTACCTAAAGCCCGAAGGCGTGACCACGACAACAGAGCTCACAAAGGATAGTGACAGTTAGCAGTATGGTAACAGGATGAAAAGTCACGACTCTCAGAGATGCACATAGGAAGTCTCTAGGTGTGGTACAATAGAACAGTCTTAAAGGACCTGGAGATGGTGAGTCCTTTACCACACCAATGCACTGAACAGCTGTGTTAATAATGTTGGAATGCAAACTGTAGCTTGAGAACGAGGAGTTATGTAGGTGATGCTTAGAAGCATATACTGGTGATGCTTGTGAGCGCAGATACAAGAGATGCTTGAGAGCATATACAGGAGATGCTTGAGAGCATATACAGGAGATGCTTGAGAGCATATACAGGAGATGCTTGTGAGCGCAGATACAGGAGATGCTTGTGAGCATATACAGGAGATGCTTGAGAGCGCAGATTACCGGAATACAGGAACAGGGCATCGCTGGAAGCTGGAATGCTGGAAGCCAGTGTTATAGTAATCTGCCGGACGCAGGGTGCAATGATGAGACACTGCAGAGTCAGGCTGTAACATGGAGAGTGGAACTGGTGCGAGTCTCTAGTGGAGTTTGCAGGCAGGAACGACCACAATAGGAAGAGACTGGTTTCACTAGGATGACAACTGAAGCACTGACAACTTTCCAGCCCAGGAACAGGATATTTATACCAGCTGGGAAGCAGGGATTGGCTGGCCGATTAAGCAGAGTCTAGAGTGCAGCTGCTGGATAATTAGGCAGAAACTAGAGTGCAGCTGATAGGCTGAAAAGTAACATGTGATGAAAACAAACATGGCTGTGCCCATGTTTGAACTTGGAGGGAAAGACTGTTTGTAACTTGCATATGAGTTTTACCCATGAAGCTGTCAGAATCACAGTAAAGAGATTTGAGACAATGAGATGCAGTGTGCTGCACACAGACAGTGCAGATGGAATCCAGGCTTGGAACCCTGGGACAGTCTCAGGAGGCATTTGGAAGGTAAATACTGATAAGGAATTACCTGGATCGTGACAGGGCGGAACTGAGGACTCGTCCACATTTCCTTCCTAAGGTTGTGTCGGCTTTTCATATCAACCAACCTATTGTGGTGCCAGAGGCTACTGACTCCTCAATTGCTTCAAAGGCCTTGTATGTTGTGAGGACTTTGAATATTTATGTGAAGAGGACTGCTCGTCTCAGGAAATCTGACTCTCTGTTTGTCCTCTATGATCCCAAGAAAATTGGGTGTCCTGCTTCTAAGCAGTCGATTTCTCGCTGGATCAGGTTCACCATCCAGCATGCCTATTCTACGGCAGGATTGCCGTGTCCAAAATCGGTTAAGGCCCACTCTACTCGTAAAGTGGGTTCTTCCTGGGCGGCTGCCCGGGGTGTCTCAGGCTTACAGCTTTGCCGAGCAGCTACTTGGTTTGGTTCGAACACGTTTGCTAAGTTTTACAAGTTCGATACTTTGGCCTCTGATGACCTCAAGTTTGGTCAAGCAGTTCTGCAGGAGCCTGCGCGCTCTCCCTCCCGTACTGGGAGCTTTGGTACATCCCCATGGTACTAATATGGACCCCAGCATCCTCTAGGACGTAAGAGAAAATAGGATTTTAATTACCTACCGGTAAATCATTTTCTCGTAGTCCGTAGAGGATGCTGGCAGCGCTTCGTTATCCTGCTATTGGTCATTCAGTACTGCTTTGTTCTCGGTTTAGTACTGTTGTTACTTGGTTAAGTAATGTTGTTCAGCCGTTGCTGAGTTTGCAAGCTAGTTAGCTTGGTTTGCCTTGTATGTGTGAGCTGGTGTGAATCTCACCACTATCTGTGTTAAATTCCTTCTCTCGAAGTTGTCCGTCTCCTCGGGCACAGTTTCTAGACTGAGTCTGGTAGGAGGGGCATAGAGGGAGGAGCCAGCCTACACTATCAAAGTCTTAAAGTGCTCATGACTCCTAGTGGACCTGTCTATACCCCCTGGTACTAATGTGGACCCCAGCATCCTCTACGGAGTACGAGAAAAGGGTTTACCGGTAGGTAATTAAAATCCTATTTTTACCCATAACAGCAACGTGTGTCATGGGTGCAAACGGTCTATCGCACACCTTATATACCCACCAAGCCAGCGCACAACACGTAACAAACTTCAAGGGCTACACGCTGCCGACGTCAAATGTAGGAGGTGGTCATAATAATGTGACTCAACTGTATATATATATGTATATATATAATTTGTGTAGGAAAAAGGATAGGGGTGTCATAGGCCAGTGGTGTCATGTGATAGTACAATGAAGGGTAATAAAGGTTAAAAACTAAAGGGGGGTACACGCTAGGCGATTTCTGGCTTTAATGTCATTTACTTTTAGCCTGAAATCGTACAGTGTGTATGGGGGTGATATTGGTGAACGATGCGCGCTTCTGCACGTCGTTCAGCGTTCACCAATATTGAGCTGACAAGCAGCTCAACCCGTCAATGGTGGTCATTCTGAGTTGATCGCAGCCAGCAACTTTTTGCTGCTGCTGCGATCAACTAGCAAACTCCTATGGGGGAGTGTATATTAGCTTAGCAGGGCTGCGATCGCTTGTGCAGCCCTGCTAAGCTAAAAAAATTTGAAGCAGATGAAGACCAGCCCTGGACATACTTACCCTGTGCGATGATCTCTGCGATGCTGGAGCCGGCTCTGACGTCAGACATCCGCCCTCCGTTCTGCTGGACACGCCTGCGTTTTCCTCACCACTCCCCAAAAACGGTCTCCAACGCTCCGGATCCTTCTTTAGTCGCGACGTAACCCGGCGACCCCTTGTCGCCGTGCAGCGTCACGTACTGCGGCTGCCGCACATGCGCATTCTGGACCCGTTCGCACCACAGCGAAAAACCGCTGCTTGCGAACGGGTCGGAATGACCCCCATTGTCGGGCTGAGCTGCATGTTCAGGAATACCGGCGGTGATGTCACTGTTTTGAACGATAATGTTCAGTGTGTATGCACTATATCGTTGAACGCTATATTGTTCAATGATACAGTCATTCATCGCCGGCATTTAAACAGCGGGTAGTGTGTACCCGCCTTAATTCTTTCTGGAAAAAGGGTCAGGTAGCCAATATAAAATGCCATAGACATTATTTAGCACAAAGTATATAAAATATATATAAAAAGTATATAATAAAAAAAAGAATTATATATATATATATATATATATATATATATATATACGTTTAAAATATTCGAAGACACTTAGAAAGAAAGAAGGATAACAGCAATGCATAAAAGAGTCTGGAAGTAGAACATATCTCTAGTGCAGGAGGTCATTGAGTGAAACTCAACGTGTTTTGTCACATGCACTGTACATATATATGTTTATATACAATAGAGATATATATATATATATACATACACACAATATATATATATATATATATATATATATATATATATATATATAGTACTGTACAAAAGTGTGTGGAAGGCAGGTGTGGAAAAAATGCTGCGAAGTAAGCATGCTTTCAAAAATAGAAGTGTTAACAGTTTATTTTTTATCAATTAACAGAATGCAAAGTGAATGAAAAGAAGAGAAATCTAAATCAAATCAATATTTGATGTGACCATCCTTTGCCTTCAAAACAGCATCAATTCTTTATTTGCATAAAGGTACACTTGCACACAGTTTTTGAAGGAACTCGTCAGTGAGGTTGTTCCAAACATCTTGGTGAACTAACCACAGATCTTCTGTGGATGTAGGATTGCTCAAATCCTCCTATCTCTTCATATAATCCCAGACAGACTCGATGATCGTTGACATCAGGACTCTGTGGGGGCCATATCATCACTTACAGGACTCCTTATTCTTCTTTACGCTGAATATAGTTCTTAATGACATTGGCTGTATGTTTGAGGTCGTTGTCCTGCTGCAGAATAAATTTGGGCCCAATCAGACGCCTTCCTGATGGTATTGCGTGATGGATAAGTACCTGCCTGTATTACTCAGCATTGAGGATACCATTAATCCTGACCATATCCCCAATCCTATTTGCTGAAATGGAACCCCAATCTTGCAAGGAACCTCCACTATGCTTCACTGTTGCCTGCAGACATTTATTATTGTACCGCTCTCCAGCCCTTCTGCGAACAAACTGCCTTTTTTTGCAGCCAGATATGTCAAATATTGACTCATCAGTCCAGAGCACTTGCTGCCATTTTTTTGCACCCCAGTTCCTATGTGTTCATGCATAGTTGGGTAATTTGGCCTTGTTTCCATATAGAAGGTAAGGCTTTTTGGCTGCAGTTCTTCCATGAAGACTGGACAGACTTCTCTGAACAGTGGATGGGTGTACCTGGCTCACACTGGTTTCTGTCAGTTCTAAGATGATAGCACTGATGGTCATCTTCCAGTTTCAAAGGTAAGTAAGCATGATGTGTCTTTCATCTGATGCACTAAGTTTCCTTGGCCGTTACTTTTGTGCTTCAAGGCTGAGTAATACAGGCAGGTACTTATCCATAATACCATCAGGGAGGCGTCTGATTGGCTCCATATTTATTCTGCAGCAGGACAACACCCCCAAACATACAGCCAATGTCATTAAGAACTATCTTCAGCATAAAGAAGAGCAAGGAGCCCTGGAAGTGATAAAATGGCCCCCACAGAGCCCTGATCTCAACATCATCAAGTCTGTCAATTTGAGCAACCCTACATCCACAGAAGATCTGCCAAGTTCCACAGAAGATCTGCCAAGTTCCTTCAAAAACTGTGTGCAAGTGTACCTAGAAGAATTGATGCTGTTTTGAAGGCAAAGGGTGGTCACGCCAAATATTGATGTGATTTTGATTTCTGTTTTGTTCATTCACTTTGTATTTTGTTAATTGATAAAAATAAACTATTAACACTTCTATGATTGAAAGCATTCTTACATGGCAGCATTCTTTCCACACCTGCCTAAAACTTTTGCACTGTTTATACAGTATTCAGATCAACTGTCTTAATTATTATTAATTGACGCCTAAAATGTTCTCTTATATCTAATAACACACGTTAAAAAACAGGCTTTTAGCCTTACATATCGTATGAACACAAATTATACAATTTAAAAGGTATTACAATGTGTAAAGTCACACAGTACCAAAGCATACTGTAGTTATATAATGCACATTTGTGACAATTGCTGTAAAGTCCTCTCTCCTGAGGTCAGATTTTTTTTCATCTTCACTCGGGGTACAGGTTCTCAAATATAAATCCCCACTGTGGATCTTTCAGTCTCTTTACCTTATGCGTTTTGTCTCCTCATGAGACTTCATCAGTATATCTTTATAAAAATATAAAAAGGGGTGTCATTGATTTAAGCATTAACATACAAACATCAACATATAGGCATCAATAACATAGAACAGGCATTGTAAACATGTTAATAACTGTAATAAAACTGTTAATTACAAAAACTGTAGATTAGGTTTATCAAATGACTTTTATGAGGATTTCAGATTAGCATGAAGGTGTGTCCTTCCAAGTTTTTGATGGAGGCCGGGTTGATTTTCCACAAAATGCTGATTCAATATAAAATACATTGCTCACAAACGGACCAGTTTGCTTACTGGAGCTGGGTCACTTTTCAAGCACATGATAATAGGTTAGTCCCGTCCTATCTACCACCTCAGCGGTGGCCAACCCGCTGCTCTTTCTCCCTCCGCATGCGGCTTGGCTCCCGCGCCCGGCACACTGCTCCCAAGTGCAGCAGCAGCGTTTCTAAGGGCGCTGGCCCTTAGAAACGCCAATCAGAACTTGCAGGCCGGCAGCAGCGACCCCTGATTGCCTGCCGGACCGTGAGCTCTGATTGGCTCATGGGCCGGTGCCATAATTAATATGCACAAGAGAGTTGCTGAGGGGCAGGGGATGCGTGCGCTCTCCTCCCCTCAGGCTCAGAGGCGGGCAGCAGATGTAGCCGCTCAGACCAGTCAAGCAGCCACACAGACCAGCCTGCAGCAGCCACCCAGGCCAGCCCTCAGCAGCAGCCCAGGCCAGTGATAGCAGTGGTGAGCATCATATGTATGTGGCACTGTACTTGGGCATTATATGTATGTGGCACTGTACTGGGGCATTATATGTATGTGGCACTGTACTGGGGCATTATATGTATGTGGCACTGTACTTGGGCATTATATGTATGTGGCACTGTACTGGGGCATTATATGTATGTGGCACTGTACTGGGGCATTATATGTATGTGGCACTGTACTGGGGCATTATATGTATGTGGCACTGTACTTGGGCATCATATGTATGTGGCACTGTACTTGGGCATTATATGTATGTGGCACTGTACTTGGGCATTATATGTATGTGGCACTGTACTGGGGCATTATATGTATGTGGCACTGTACAACATGACTAAAAACTGGGTTGTGACACAAGGTCATACTCATACAAACGTCATACCGAAAGGTGTGTGCACAAAAATGGGGTGTGGCTTTGTGACAACTAGGCCACGCCCCCATGTTTGCACACGCGCCTTAGGCAAGTGCATGATAATGGCTCTTTCACTTGACTAAAGATCTTTTCTGGCTCTTTGCCTTTGACTGGTTGGCCACCCCTTTACTACCTGTTATTTGAAAATTCAGTCTTATCACGGCTTCTGTACCAGTGTATCTCTAACTTGTTCTAACTTTTCTTTGCATTTTTGCCCTGCGACAGCTCCCCTCCTACAGGTCGCTTGTTTGATAGGCATTGAGATTAGAGCTGGGTACACAGTGGCCCATATATTGTCCGTTCAATTGTACAACCAATATATTGCGAGGCCGTTCGTGGCTGTGTACCATCAATATGTTTTTGAACTACGTTGTACACAGACATATTGCATCAGCTGTGCAGCACAGACAATGCTTTATATATATTCAGATACATCGGCACATCTGGCTGTGTGTACAAGCGGTCCGCCGACCGCTGGTACACTTGCCATGGCAGAACATCACAGATAGGCGGAAAAATTAAATTCCCACCTAGCTGAGTTTCCTGATTGACACTTCGAAAAGTGTGTATACTTACCTGGATCGGCCACTCAGTCAGTGTGACGGCGGTTCTGTCAACCTGTTTGTCAGGTGTGTACTGATCCTGTGTTTTGGGTAGCCAGACATGCTGTGCCCTTGTTTCTTGTACAAGATCCATCCGCTGGCTGGGTTTGCATGGTTTTTAACGTAGTCTGAGGACAGGTTTGGTGTCCTCAGCTAGTAGTTCTTAATTTAGGCGGTGTGAAAAGGATTACGTATGCTGGATAAAGTACAAGTAGTTTCTTTATTTCTTCAGCAGGTAGACAGAATAATGACAGTACCATGCAGCAGGCTTCAAACAAGTTGGTAGAACAATCCGTATGGCTCCTAATGTAACCCCTGTCCTATCGTCTGGGCGACTGGTTCACCATCAGAAGCATTGACCTACTGCACAAGCACATTTTTAAAGGTAGTAGACAAGTGGTAGTAATTAAACCTGGACTAGATTCCATCAGACCTACTGCTCTGCTCCAACCCTGGTAAAGCCTGCCATTCCACATACCCCCATGTGGAATCATGCTGTCCCTGCCACATTGGTAACGATTTGGGCAGACTTTAAGCCTGTTCATTTGATTTTTGCCCATTAAAGTAGAGCTTTTGTGGATGTATGAGACACGTGGTATGAGATGCTCAGATGTTTTCGATGGCTTTTGAATGGTGGGAAAGCAATCGACGAAGCACATCGAAAAGTGAATGCTACAGTTGGATTGCAGTAGAGCGATCGACTGTAAAATGATGTTGCAGACTCCATATTCCCGTAGGTCAGCGCATGCGCAGTAGAGTCTGGCACAGTGTCTTTTTCCGGCAACCAGTGGTGTCACAACGTGGGTGCGGGGGGTGCGGCCCGCACCCGGGTGTTACCCTCTGAGGGGTGACACCAAAGTGCCGGCTCCTCAGTGGCAGGAGCTGGATGCTGCAACCCGGCTCCTGTCACAGTGCAGAAGCCAGCACTGCAGATTCAGCAGTCTCCGGGTGAAGCCCGCATCCCCCAGACCCACATTGTGCCGAAAACGGGGGTCGGAATGTGAAGCCACGCCCCCTTCCACGAAACCACGCCCATTCCGTGAAGCCACGCTCCCTTTTCACCCACGACCGCACCGGGTGTTTTAAAAGTAAGTGACGCCTCTGCCGGCAACTGCTGGTTTGTGTTTGTTTATAAGGTTTAAACGTGATTGTTGAAGCACTTCCAGCCAAATAATCCCAAATTTTATGGGAAAATTATTAGTTAGCTGGTTTCTCAATATGTAAATAAAGTATTTGGTTTCGGTGCAGGGTACATCACATTACAGAGTCTGGCACAGTGCCAGAGTCTAATCAGCGAAGGTGGGCCTGCATGGAGACTGCACACACAGGGCCGTTTTTTCGTATGGGCTCAATGGGCTCTTGCCCAAGGGTCCCAGGAGTATAGGGGCCCAGGGCTGATAGCTGAGAGTCCCCTCTTTCCAGGGGTACCAGATCTTTGAAAATCGGCCCTGGGGAACCGGAGATATCCGACTTGAAAGCAGTGGTCCCCATCTGAGCCTGTTAATTGCTTTTCCCAGCCAGATATCTCGGGTTCTGTCTGATTTAGAGTTTTTCTGAGGATATAATCCAAAATCTGGGACTCTGCCTTTTTGGTGGACACTGGCAGTTTCAGTGGCGGAACAAGCAAGCGGTGGGCCCAGATGCGGCAAAATGCTTTGCCCCCCCCCCCCCCCCCCCCCATCCCATCCAAGTCCACCCCATGGGCAGTGCGCGCCGTAGGCGCGCGCAAAAATACATAGTGGCGTGGCTTCGTGGGGAAGGGGTGTGTCCACAAAATAATACCAATTCATAAAACGGTGCACAGTAGTCTCCATTCTTCAAATTACGCCGCACATTAGCACCACTACACCAGGTAGAGACCCTTTTACACCTTACAGCGAACAGATTCCCCTTTTTACACATAACGGCAGACAGCGTGCACTTTTTACACATAACGGCAGACAGCGTGCCCTCGTTACACATAGCGGCAGACAGCGTGCACTTTTTACACATTACGGCAGACAGCGTCCTAATTTTACACATTACGGCAGACAGCATACACTTTTTACACATAATGGCAGACAGCGTGCCCTCGTTACACATAGCGGCAGACAGCATCCCCTTTTTACACATTACGGCAGACAGCATACACTTTTTACACATAATGGCAGACAGCGTGCCCTCGTTACACATAGCGGCAGACAGCGTGCCCTCGTTACACATAGCGGCAGACAGCGTGCACTTTTTACACATTACGGCAGACAGCGTCCCCATTTTACACATTACGGCAGACAGCATGCACTTTTTACACATAACGGCAGACAGCGTGCCCTTTTTACACATTACGGCAGGCAGATTCTACCTTTTTACACATAGCGGCAGGCAGATTCCCCATTTTTATACATAGCGGCAGGCAGATTCCCCATTTTTACACATTGCGGCAGGCTGATTCCCCCTTTTTACACATTGCGGCAGGCAGATTCCCCATTTTTACATTGCGGCAGGCAGATTCCCCCTTTTTACACATTGCGGCAGGCAGATTCCCCATTTTTATACATAGCGGCAGGCAGATTCCCCATTTTTATACATAGCGGCAGGCAGTCCCCCCTTTTTACACATTGCGGCAGGCTGATTCCCCCTTTTTACACATTGCGGCAGGCAGTCCCAACAAATAAAAAAAGAAAGAGACAGACAGAAAGAAAGAAAGAAAGAAAGAAAGAAAGAAAGAAAGAAAGAAAAATTATACTTACCCTCTCTGTTGGCTCAGGCTCCTTGTGCAGCTTCCCGGGCAGTAGAGAAGAAGGAGGAGGGAGGTGGAGGAGGGAGCCGCAGCAGCGCTGTGTTATTGGTGGAGGCGCTGCTGCTGCTGCCCCTCTGCTTCACTATAGGCTGTTCTCAGAGACAGCCTATAGTGAAGCAGAGGAGCAGCAGCAGCAGCGCCTCCACCAGTAACAAAGCGCTGCTGCGGCTCCCTCCTTCACCTCCGTCCTCCACCTTACCCCGTACCGCTGCAGTGGGCGCCGCTCCTCTCCTCTCTCTCCGGGCGGCTGTGCGCTGCGGGCAGCGGTTGCCCGCAGCGCACAGCGGCATGTAATGAGTCAGTTTGACTCATTACATGCTTGGGCCCCTGAACAGAGGCGGGCCCCAGTGCAACGCACTGCTTGCACTGCCGGTAGTTCCGCCTCTGGGCAGTTTATCTCTACTATGACCAGAACCAGAGATATCAGTCTTCAAGCAGCTGGTCCCTGCTCCAGCTCCACACGCCTAATATGCAGTTTTAGATTTTCATTGGTAAATTGCTCTGGCTCCTGAACTCTGATCCCCAAGTCCCCAGAACCTTCTGAAAGGTGGGACGCTCTAGTTTTTATCCCATTCAAAGCTAAGAAATATATTTTTAGGAACTTGAGATATCTGCAGTCAAGCAAGCTGCCCTCCCACCGGAAAATGATAAACATTAAGCCCACTCCACTATCCACCCATCCCCTACGTATTAAAAAACCCCTACCACCTGGAAGTCATGTACCAGGGCTTCTTCATTCAGCCCAATGCGCCCTTCTACAGTTTAGCCTCATCTGTGCAGTAAAGGAATAATTAGCAGAAATTACTGCTCCAGGGGCCTAATTTAGAGTTGATTGCAGCAGCAAATTTGTTAGCAGTTGGGCAAAACCATGGCCCTCATTCCGAGTCGTTCGCTCGGTAATTTTCATCGCATCGCAGTGAAATTCCGCTTAGTACGCATGCGCAATATTCGCACTGCGACTGCGCCAAGTAATTTAACAATGAAGATAGTATTTTTACTCACGGCTTTTTCTTCGCTCCGGCGATCGTAGTGTGATTGACAGGAAATGGGTGTTACTGGGCGGAAACACGGCGTTTTATGGGCGTGTGGATAAAAACGCTACCGTTTCCGGAAAAAACGCAGGAGTGGCCGGAGAAACGGGGGAGTGTCTGGGCGAACGCTGGGTGTGTTTGTGACGTCAAACCAGGAACGACAAGCACTGAACTGATCGCAGATGCCGAGTAAGTCTGAAGCTACTCTGAAATTGCTAAGTAGTTTGTAATCGCAATATTGCGATTACATCGTTCGCAATTTTAAGAAGCTAAGATTCACTCCCAGTAGGCGGCGGCTTAGCGTGTGTAACTCTGCTAAAATCGCCTTGCGAGCGATCAACTCGGAATGAGGGCCATGGGCACTGCAGGGGGGGGCAGATATAACATGTGCAGAGAGAGTTAGATTTGGGTGGGGTGTGTTCAAACTGAAATCTAAATTGTCAGTGTAAAATTAAAGCAGCCAGTATTTACCCTGCACAGAAACAATATAACCCACCCTAATCTAACTCTCTCTGCACATGTTATATCTGCCACACCTGCAGTGCACATGGTTTTGCCCAACTGCTAACAATTTTGCTGCTGCGAGCAACTCTGAATATCTCCCCGCCCCCAGGTCCTACATGGTGAGTGGAAGATAGAACACCCCTACCGCCCATGGGACATCAAAGCTGCCGTTGATAGCACCCCCCACCTCTACCACTGGAGGATGGGTAGGGGGCCCAGTGCATTGCTGTGCCCAGGGGCCTACACTGCTGTAAAGACGGCCATGTGCACACAGGCCCCCTCCTCTCTTAATCCAGCCCCAAGTATTAACCTACAGTAGTCAGGTTACCTGCACATCATTTTATTTTCATTAAAAAAAAAAAATATATATATATATATATATATATATATATATATATATATATCTAGTGAAAAAATAAGGATTACTTCTAAATTAATTATACTGCATCTTCCCTGTACGTCTATTATTTGAGTGAGGCAAAGCTTAGTTATTACTTGTAGTGCGCTACTTGGATTTTGTTAAACATTATTCTTTCTAAATCCGCTTGCCAATAACATAGCTTTATTTGCACTTATTTTGATATCCTTTGATTTAGAGCTGTGACGGATAGACCAGGAGAAATGGTGCCAGTAGGTTATTTTTATTTCATATCTGATAACAAAACTGGGAATATTGTAATTGAACTTAAAGCCTGTCACTGCACATTAAAATAAAACACTGTCATCGAATTCAGACTCGTGTGAATGAATAATGCAATACTGAGCAGACATGGTTTTAATCTTAGAGAATGATTGACACATTCGGCTCATCACAAAATTCGCTATTTAGATTTTTTTTTTTTTAAAGCATAGGCAACAAAAACATTCATTTTTAAGGATTGTTATATATATTATCGCTTTACTGTAGGAATGAAGGAGTCATAAATGATTATACTGTAGGCTAAAAAAATAAAATTTCAGAACTGTTGGGTGCTACATCTATCCTCCTCACAATATAGATGGGGGGGGGGGGGGAGATGTACTCATACTAGGAGAGTGATAAAGTGAGATATAAACTACTAACCAATCAGCTCGTAACTGCCGTGTTACAGGCTGTGTTTGAAAAATGTTCAGCCAGATGGCAATGATTGTGGCCTGTGAGGCCTTATCATTCACCATGCCAACAATTCAGTCATAGTGAATTATGCAGTCATATTGGCAGAAGGCATGACTTCCTGGCAAGTATTTTTGTCCCTAGCAGACTCCCGTAAGAAGGAGCTTTACCATAAGCCTGGACCACCCCTCCTCATTGCAGCATAGAAGATAAAAGATAGAAAAAGAAAGAAAAGACAGAAAAAATAAGATTTTACTTACCGATAAATCTATTTCTCGTAGTCCGTAGTGGATGCTGGGACTCCGTAAGGACCATGGGGAATAGCGGCTCCGCAGGAGACAGGGCACAAAATAAAAGCTTAAGGATCAGGTGGTGTGCACTGGCTCCTCCCCCTATGACCCTCCTCCAAGCCTCAGTTAGGATACTGTGCCCGGACGAGCGTACATAATAAGGAAGGATATTGAATCCCGGGTAAGACTCATACCAGCCACACCAATCACACCGTACAACTTGTGATCTGAACCCAGTTAACAGTATGATAAACGAAAAGGAGCCTCTGAAAAGATGGCTCACAACAATAATAACCCGAATTTTTGTAACAATAACTATATACAAGTATTGCAGACAATCCGCACTAGGGATGGGCGCCCAGCATCCACTACGGACTACGAGAAATAGATTTATCGGTAAGTAAAATCTTATTTTCTCTGACGTCCTAGTGGATGCTGGGACTCCGTAAGGACCATGGGGATTATACCAAAGCTCCCAAACGGGCGGGAGAGTGCGGATGACTCTGCAGCACCGAATGAGAGAACTCCAGGTCCTCCTCAGCCAGGGTATCAAATTTGTAGAATTTAGCAAACGTGTTTGCCCCTGACCAAGTAGCTGCTCGGCAAAGTTGTAAAGCCGAGACCCCTCGGGCAGCCGCCCAAGATGAGCCCACTTTCCTTGTGGAATGGGCTTTTACTGATTTTGGCTGTGGCAATCCTGCCACAGAATGTGCAAGCTGAATTGTACTACAAATCCAATGAGCAATCGTCTGCTTAGAAGCAGGAGCACCCAGCTTGTTGGGTGCATACAGGATAAACAGCGAGTCAGATTTTCTGACTCCAGCCGTCCTGGAAACATATATTTTCAAGGCCCTGACAACGTCAAGCAACTTAGAGTCCTCTAAGTCCCTGGTAGCCGCAGGTACCACAATAGGTTGGTTCATGTGAAATGCAGAAACCACCTTAGGTAGAAATTGAGGACGAGTCCTCAATTCCGCCCTGTCAGAATGAAAAATTAAGTAAGGGCTTTTATATGATAAAGCCGCCAATTCTGACACACGCCTGGCTGAAGCCAAGGCTAACAGCATCGACACCTTCCATGTAAGATATTTTAAGTCCACAGTGGAAAGTGGTTCAAACCAATGTGACTTTAGAAAACTCAACACCACATTGAGATCCCAAGGTGCCACTGGAGGCACAAAAGGAGGCTGTATGTGCAGCACCCCTTTTACAAATGTCTGAACTTCAGGTACTGAAGCCAGTTCTTTCTGGAAGAAAATCGACAGGGCCGAAATTTGAACCTTAATGGACCCTAATTTTAGGCCCATAGACAGTCCTGTTTGCAGGAAATGAAGGAAACGACCCAGTTGAAATTCCTCTGTAGGGCCCCTACATTCCTAAATTCCTCTGTAGATCCCTAAATCCCTAAATTCCTCTGTAGGGCCCTTCTTGGCCTCACACCACGCAACATATTTACGCCAAATGCGGTGATAATGTTTTGCGGTTACGTCCTTCCTGGCTTTGACCAGAGTAGGGATGACTTCTTCTGGAATGCCTTTTTCCCTCAGGATCCGGCGTTCAACCGCCATGCCGTCAAACGCAGCCGCGGTAAGTCTTGGAACAGACAAGGCCCCTGCAGTAGCAGGTCCTTTCTTAGAGGTAGAGGCCACGGTTCGTCCGTGAGCATCTCTTGAAGTTCCGGGTACCAAGTCCTTCTTGGCCAATCCGGAACCACGAGTATAGTTCTTACTCCTCTCCTTCTTATGATTCTCAGTACTTTTGGTATGAGAGGCAGAGGAGGGAACACATACACTGACTGGTACACCCACGGCGTTACCAGAGCGTCCACTGCTATTGCCTGAGGGTCCCTTGACCTGGCGCAATATCTGTCCAGTTTTTTGTTTAGACGTGACGCCATCATGTCCACCTTTGGTTTTTCCCAACGGTTTACAATCAGGTGGAAGACTTCTGGGTGAAGTCCCCACTCTCCCGGGTGAAGGTCGTGTCTGCTGAGGAAGTCTGCTTCCCAGTTGTCCACTCCCGGAATGAACACTGCTGACAGTGCTATCACATGATTTTCCGCCCAGCGAAGAATCCTTGCAGCTTCTGCCATTGCCCTCCTGCTTCTCGTGCCGCCCTGTCTGTTTACGTGGGCGACTGACGTGATGTTGTCCGATTGGATCAACACCGCCTGACCCTGAAGCAGAGGTTTTGCTTGACTTAGGGCATTGTAAATGGCCCTTAGTTCCAGAATGTTTATATGAAGAGATGTTTCCATGCTTGACCACAAGCCCTGGAAATTCCTTCCCTGTGTGACTGCTCCCCAGCCTCTCAGGCTGGCATCCGTGGTTACCAGGATCCAATCCTGAATGGCAAATCTGCGGCCCTCTAGTAGATGAGCACTCTGCAGCCACCACAGGAGAGACACCCTTGTCCTTGGCGACAGGGTTATCCGCTGATGCATCTGCAGATGCGATCCGGACCATTTGTCCAGTAGATCCCACTGAAACGTTCTTGCATGGAATCTTCCGAATGGAATCGCTTCGTAAGAAGCCACCATTTTTCCCAGGACCCTCGTGCACTGATGCACTGAGACCTGGCCTGGTTTTAGGAGGTTCCTGACTAGCTCGGATAACTCCCTGGCCTTCTCCTCCGGGAGAAACACCTTCTTCTGGACTGTGTCCAGAATCATTCCTAGGAACAGTAGACGTGTCGTTGGAATCAGCTGCGATTTTGGAATATTTAGAATCCACCCGTGCTGACGTAACACTACCTGAGATAGTGCTACTCCGACTTCTAACTGTTCCCTGGATCTTGCCCTTATCAGGAGATCGTCCAAGTAAGGGATAATTAAAATGCCTTTTCTTCGTAGAAGAATCATCATTTCGGCCATTACCTTGGTAAAGACCCGAGGTGCCGTGGACAATCCAAACGGCAGCGTCTGAAACTGATAATGACAGTTTTGTACTACAAACCTGAGGTACCCTTGGTGAGAAGGGTATATTGGGACGTGGAGATAAGCATCTTTGATGTCCAGAGACACCATATAGTCCCCTTCTTCCAGGTTCGCTATCACTGCTCTGAGTGACTCCATCTTGAATTTGAACCTTTTTATGTAAGTGTTCAAGGATTTCAGATTTAAAATTGGTCTCACCGAGCCGTCCGGCTTCGGTACCACAAACAGCGTGGAATAATACCCCTTTCCTTGTTGCAGGAGGGGTACCTTGATTATCACCTGCTGGGAATACAGCTTGTGAATGGCTTCCAAAACTGCCTCCCTGTCGGAGGGAGACTTTGGTAAAGCAGACTTCAGGAACCGACGAGGGGGAAACGCCTCGAATTCCAGTTTGTACCCCTGCGATACTACCTGTAGAATCCAGGGATCCACTTGCGAGTGAGCCCACTGCGCGTTGAAATTCTTGAGACGGGCCCCCACCATATCTGAGTCTGCTTGTAAAGCCCCAGCGTCATGCTGACGACTTGGCAGAAGCAGGGGAGGGCTTCTGCTCCTGGGAAGCGGCTGCATGGTGCAGTCTTTTTCCTCTTCCTCTGCCCCGGGGCAGAAAGGAGTGGCCTTTTGCTCGCTTGTACTTATGGGAACGAAAGGACTGAGTTTGAAAAGACGGTGTCTTTTTCTGCTGATGTGAAGTGACCTGGGGTAAAAAGGTGGATTTTCCAGCCGTTGCCGTGGCCACCAGGTCCGATAGACTAGCCCCAAATAACTCCTCCCCTTTATACGGCAATACTTCCATGTGCCGTTTGGAATCCGCATCCCCTGACCACTGTCGCGTCCATAACGCTCTTCTGGCAGAGATGGACATAGCACTTACTCTTGATGCTAGGGTGCAAATATCCCTCTGTGCATCACGCATATATAGTAATGCATCCTTTAAATGTTCTATAGTTAACAAAATATTGTCCCTATCCAGGGTATCAATATTCTCAGTCAGGGAATCCGACCATGCGACTCCAGCACTGCACATCCAGGCTGAGGCGATTGCTGGTCGCAGTATAACACCAGTATGTGTGTATATACTTTTTAGGATATTTTCCAGCCTTCTATCAGCTGGTTCTTTGAGGGTGGCCGTATCAGGAGACGGTAACGCTACTTGTTTAGATAAACGTGTGAGCGCCTTATCTACCCTAGGGGGTGTTTCCCAACGCGCCCTAACCTCTGGCGGGAAGGGATATAATGCTAATAATTTTTTAGAAATTAGCTGTTTTTTATCGGGGGAAACCCACGCTTTATCACACACCTCATTTATTTCCTCTGACTCAGGAAAAACTATTGGTAGTTTTTTCACACCCCACATAATACCCTTCTTTGTGGTACTTGTAGTGTCAGAAAGGTTCAATGCCTCTTTCATTGCCGTGATCATGTAACGTGTGGCCCTACTGGACATTACGTTTGTCTCGTCACCGTCGACACTAGACTCAGTATCTGTGTCAGGGTCTGTGTCGACCCACTGAGGTAACGGGCGTTTTAGCGCCCCTGACGGTGTCTGAGACGCCTGGACAGGCACTAATTGATTTGCCGGCTGTCTCATGTCGTCAACAGTTTTTTGCAAATTGCTGACATTATCACTTAATTGTTTAAATACAATCATCCAGTCAGGTGTCGACTCCCTAGGGGGTGACATCACCAACACAGGCAACTGCTCCGCCTCCACATCATTTTCCTCCTCATACATGTCGACACACGCGTACCGACACACAGCACACACACCGGGAATGCTCTGATAGAGGACAGGACCCCACTTAGCCCTTTGGAGAGACAGAGGGAGAGTCTGCCAGCACACACCCAGCGCTATATATATATATATACAGGGATAACCTTATATAAGTGTTATTCCCTTCTAGCTGCTGTTATTATCGTTATTTGCTGCCAAAAATGCCCCCCCTTCTCTTTTTTACCCTGATTCTGAAGCAGGACTGCAGGGGAGAGTCAGGGAGCCGTCCTTCCAGCGGAGCTGTGAGGGAAAATGGCGCTTGTGTGCTGAGGAGATAGGCTCCGCCCCTTCACGACGTCCTTATCTCCCGCTTTTTTGTGTAAAAATGGCAGGGGTTAAAATACATCCATATAGCCCAGGAGCTATATGTGATGTATTCTTTTTGCCACCTAAGGTATATACTGTTATATTGCGTCTCAGGGCGCTCCCCCCCAGCGCCCTGCACCCTCAGTGACCGGAGTGTGAAGTGTGCTGAGAGCAATGGCGCACAGCTGCGGTGCTGTGCGCTACCTTAGTCTGAAGACAGGATGTCTTCTGCCGCCGATTTCACCGGACCTCTTCGTCTCTTCTGGCTCTGTAAGGGGGACGGCGGCGCGGCTCCGGTGACCCATCCAGGCTGAACCTGTGATCGTCCCTCTGGAGCTAATGTCCAGTAGCCTAAGAAACCCGATCCACTCTGCACTCAGGTGAGTCCGTTTCTTCTCCCCTTAGTCCCACGATGCAGTGAGCCTGTTGCCAGCAGGACTCACTGAAAATAAAAAAACCTAAACTAAACTTTTATTCTAAGCAGCTCAGGAGAGCCACCTAGATTGCACCCTTCTCGGCCGGGCACAAAAATCTAACTGAGGCTTGGAGGAGGGTCATAGGGGGAGGAGCCAGTGCACACCACCTGATCCTTAAGCTTTTATTTTGTGCCCTGTCTCCTGCGGAGCCGCTATTCCCCATGGTCCTTACGGAGTCCCAGCATCCACTAGGACGTCAGAGAAAGTAAGATTACATTAACATTGACTTAAATAAAATCCTTGCAAGTATGACCTAGTGTGTATGCGCCATTTTTCACGTGCTTCAGGAACAAAGGAGTGTAAGTATTATTAATGCAGAGCGAGTGGGTTGGGAGAGGGCAGAGAGCGGATGGGAAAGCATGGGTGGATATTAGGCTAGATGAGGGTCTATAATTACGAGGGGTGTGCAATAAATTTCCAGATGTGCAGTGCATAGGGAGAGTAGACACAATCTGACTCAGGCTGTGAACTGTAATCACTGACTAAAGTTCTTATGAAATGTTAAGGAACAGAACCTTACATAAGCAGCACTGCACACTGAAGAAGTCTTTCAAGAACTCATTATGGTGCTAAACAGAGACCATTGGAGAGCCATGATCTTCTATGACTACAAGAGCTTTGAGGATGAAGCACCTTCCCGAACCACTGTATTTGAGAGTAGGGAGGCCAATCCCGGGATCGGGATCGGCGGGATCCCGGGATTTGGGCCCAATAATGCCGGGATTTGAATCCCGGGATTGGAGCATCCAATCCCGGGATTCACGGGATTATACTGCGCATGCGCGGGAGGGTGGGCGTAAGTAATATTACTTACTAATATTAGGCGGGCGGCAGCCATGAACAAGTTGAACGTGGCGGCACTTCAAATGTAGCGCCGGCCGCCAGCCAATCAGAGCTGGCGGACCAGCAGCCAATCAGGGAAGCTGCCGCAGCAGCGGTAGCCAATCAGGAGCGACTGCTGCGGCCGCTTCCCTGATTGGCTGCCGGTCCGCCAGCTCTGGTTGGCTGGCGGCCGGCGCTTCATTTGAAATGCCGCTGCGTTCAGTGTGTCCATGGTTGCCGCCCGCCTAATAGTAAGTAGTTACTTACACCCACCCTCTCTCCCTCCGTGCAGTCAGTGGTGCTCCCTACAGCCTTCCTCCCTCCCGCGCCGCTACCAACCCTCCCTGCCGCGACCTACACCCTCCCTCCTGAGTCCCGCACCGCTACCTACACTCTTCCTACCTCCCGCACCGCTACCTACACCCTCCCTACCTCCCGCACCGCTACCTACACCCTCCCGACCTCCCACACCGCTACCTACACCCTCCCTACCTCCCGCACCGCTACCTACACCCTCCCTACCTCCCGCACCGCTACCTACACCCTCCCTACCTCCCGCACCGCTACCTACACACTCCCTACCTCCCGCACCGCTACCTACACACTCCCTCCAGCGCTGCTCCCTACAACTTTCACTGATCCCTACCGCAATCCTGGGAATCCCGGGATTGACCGTTTTTCAATCCCGAATCCCGGGATTGAAAAACGGCCCGGGATTGGCCTCCCTATTTGAGAGGTTTGTGTAATTTTTGTGCAGGAGATGGAGTCTCTGGAAGACGTGGAGCGTTGCAGCTGACCTGTGTCCACCATCACCAAGGACAACGTTGTTGCCGTGCGGGCCATAGTTGAGGTGGATGCCAGGGTGACCATGGCCCAGTAGTTAGAGAAGGAGATACACAACTCATCAGGATCTACTCTGTCCACAATACGCACAACTGGTGAGGACTTTCCTATTTTATGATTCATTATTGGAACTGCTAATCCTCCAGCGTTGGAATACACTTCTCCGGTCCAGGGACTATGCTATAGCCCCAGGATAAACTTGGTTCTGAGCATTCAGGGTCCTATGGAAAATTTGGAACAAGCATATGTGCTGTATAAATGGTGATTAGAGGCTATCTACTACAGTGTAAATTTATTTTTAATTGTTTTATTGACAGTTTTAAGCATAATCAATTATGTTGATAATTAGACAATTCATCTCTGCAAGCGCTGCCTTATTGTTGTTGTTTTTCTGTTTGTATCTATTATATAGGTGTGACTGACCTATTCAGGCAGCTGCTATACACTCAAAATTGGAATTACACTTACAGCGCCCTTTCCAACCTAGGTTGGTTGGTCCCAATTTTTGCACTTCATGATAGGCCACACCTCTTTCAAAGTCTGAGCACCGGGACAATTGGTAGGCAAGCTTTCACCTCATACAGTCATTGGGGAAGCTCCAATTAGCCTCCCTGTATGCTTTTAGTATGCTGATGGATAAAGCCCCCTTAATTCTCCTTTTCCTCAGACATTTATCTGCCATGGGTGTCATTGGAGTAGGGATATCTTTACATTTCACCATAGAAACATTTACTACTCAAATAGGGGGTGTAGTCAAAAAGTCATCAGCACAATGCCGCAGCACGCACAGCACACCCTTAATCCGCAGCCTAAGCATAATGTCGACATTCTGACAATGTCAATATTTTAATAATGTCGGCATTGACAGAATGTGGACATTAGGGTTAGGCTATGGACAGGAGGGTTAGGGTTATGCTGTGGGGGGGGGACTTTAGGGTTACGCTCCGGGGGGTGTTAGGAATAGGAGGGAAATACCGGAATGCTGGGGAGGACCGCAGGTCTGACCAGGAAGTGACAGTCACATGACTGCCGGGACCTGGAAGACTCCGTTAGAGTGGCTGCATCAGTCTGGAGCAGTGATTCACTCTAACGGAGTCTTCCAGGTCCCGGCAGTCAGTGACTGACATCCAGCAGTCTCATAATTGTGTCGGGTGGCTGGGCGGCCATTATTTAACTGTGCAGTTTAAAAAAAGACAGAAAAATCTATTCCTAAACGACAGGGGCGGACACGTGCCCCGGGTCCGTCCCCCCCCCCCCCCCCCCCTCTTCTAAATCCGCCACTGCGGGTAAGTCACCTCTGGGCCGGCAGGAGTGATACGTTGACATTCTAACATGTTGTAATTTCATTACTGTCTACATGATGAATGACGACTGTATGACTGTCGACATATAATCCCCAACCCATCAAATAATCCTCTGCAAATACTGAAAAATAAAATGCACTTTGTGAATTTATTTTGTATGATTTTTTTATTTTTATTACTAAAGAAACAGGAAGAAATCTATGAAATAATTTCAGTAGTGGCACCTATTTCATAGAAACATAACCTGGGTCTAACTACTGTACCTGCGTCTTTCATTCTTGCAGAACGAATGCAGGGTAAGGACAGAGCATGCAAACAATGTGCCATTCACACTGGGCAGTGCGACAATACAATACACTCCTGCATGCTTAATCTGCTCCATTCACAATAGATGACATTCTGTACTCAGCACAGCGTTCATAATAATATTTGCAATGAGACACACAAAGACAAACACAGCAACATTGCACTCAATGATCCACAGCGAGGGGGGTAGAGGATGGGCACAACACTGAGCTTAATGCATGCACATCATCCTACAGCTCCGGGCTGGTTTGCAAACTGAACCCACCTTCAGTTTGACGTCTATTGATAACCATTTGTCAGGGACGTCGCAGCCAACTGGAAGGGTTTACACTTAATAGAACAGATGGCCGAGCCTCCATCATCTGTCGGAGGAAACAGCGTGCGTTCCTGGTTTAACACAAGAGGGAGATGTCTAATCTTTAACCTTTAAGTAATGAAACTTAAACCGAAGCAGTTTTAATTGCTGTATGTCAACTCATTTATTGCAAAGGTAATGCGATTTAATGTGGATTAACATTTATGCAGCCTATGTGTTCTTGTTGACATCCATTCAATAAACAGCTTGTAAAGGAACATTGTCTGTGTATTAAGCATCAGAAATCAAGAATACGCGTTAAATGACAACTGGATTTACGGCCTAATTCAGACCTGATCGCTAGGGTGCGTGCTTTGCATCCCTGCGATCAGGTAGTCGCCGGATACAGGGGTAAGGGGTAGTCGCTGTGCAGTGGTGCCATCGCTTGTGCAGAGAGCTGCAATAACAAAAGTTTGTGCAGTGTCTGCACAGCTCAGGACTTACTCTTCCAGTGCGATGATCCTGGCCGCAGCTGACGTCAGGAACCCTCCCTTCAAACACCTGGTCCCTCCTGCGTTTTCACGGACACTCCCTGGAAACGGTCAGTTGACTCCCACAAACGACCTCCTCCTGTCAATCTTCTTGTGATCGCTGGTGCGACCGCTTTCGCCGTGCATCCCGTCGCAGTCCGCCCCTCCCCGGCGCTGGCGGGGCCTCGCGTCTGCGCATTGTGGTGCATGCGCAGGTCAGACCCGATCGCTGCTGAGCGAAAATGCACAGCAGCGATCTGGTCTGAATGACCCCCTTAGATGTGCCGCAGAAAGAACCAGAGGAGGCACCAAAATAAAGTGTCTGAATGTTGATGCATAGCTGTATTTTTGTAACATGAAATGTGCTGTTTGTAGAACAGGGAAAGTTAGGGGAGGGATGACACACTTCCTCACACTTTTATGGTCAGATGTACTAAGCATTGGAGAGTGATAAAGTGGAGAGAGATAAAGTACCAGCCAATCAGCTCCTAACTACCGTGTTAGACTGTGGCCCAAATGTATTAAGCCTTAAAAAGTGATAAAGCGGAGAGCGATAAAGAGTGATAAAGTACTAGCCAATCAGCTCATAGCTGTCATGTTACAGGATGTGTTTGAAAAATGACAGTTAGGAGCTGGTTGGTAGTGTCAGTATCTATAAGGGGCAGCACGTAGAGTAGCATGTGCCCTGGATTTATATAGATGCATAGCATATCAATCCTTCACAAGCATGGCCAAATCAGTGCATGTCATTGCCATAAAGTATTTTTTCCCATATATAACTATCTGAGCATATTATGTGGAGGAAGCGCTATATTATGTAAGTTCTAAGCATATGCATTTTTCTTCAGAGGACATCTGCTAGAACGCGTATCATTTGTTTTTATCTTTTTGTTTTTCATTTTGATTTTATAGTAGCAATAAAACGTGAATTTAATACTTCTGTATACTAATTCTATTCCCTGATCACTGGAACAAATTTGAGTATTAGTTTATAATTGTTTTGATTTCCAGAATGTGACTGGAGCTTTCCATTTGCCATTATAACTATTTACTTCTAGAAACCAGTTGGTATAAACCAGGTTCTAGCACATATTGACTGTTTATTTCCTTATTAACCAATGGGAATGTAGAAGTATTACTGTAGATTACACTGGAGCTGGAGACCAGTACACAGCTTTGCTGCACCTACATAGAAGAAGGATTGAAAGTCCTTCTGTGATTTATTGAAGGTCTAACTCCAAATTGCCCATACATATAAGTTTGCTATAAGACAATTTCCATTCCTTTTATATTTTGGCAATATGGAGCTTAAAGAATCCCCATTCCAATTATAAACCAGAGGTAATGGTCCATTAAGCCGGATTTAGCCATTCCTGGACAAAAATATCCTATTGTCCATTCCATTTACCTTTCTAATTCTGACCATTATTGTTGGAAATACAAATCCACTCTTTGAACAAAGCCATAATGGAATTATCCCATACTTACCTTTAGATGTCCATTGATGTCTACCCCTGAAGAAGCCCTCAGGATGAAACGTGTAGGGGTTTAATAGCCAAAAGTTCACTGCCAGTTCAGTGAGGATCTTTCCCTGAGCTCACACCCTAACAAGGTGAAGGAAGGTTAATAACACACTCTTGTGCATTGGTTAAGGTCTATTTTATTGATGTATGTAGAATTACTATTTTAAAACATACTGAATTTTTTTAAATCAAAATAAATATCTGATATCTCTTACTGATTGGCCATTTGGCTCTGGGGTTTTTGGGGTGTTCTTTCTGGTGAGAGGGAATCTCTTTCAGAATTACCTTCCGGATCAATATTGGACTATAAGAAGAACCATATAATTCCTTATCTTCCAAGAAAATCCATTATACGGAAGGTTTGTCAAATGTGGATGTTGAAAATAGGGTATAATCCAATTTAATTATTCACTAGCGCACTCTGGAATTGTTTTATGTATATATGTGATTTGTTGGTTCCTACTAACAGAGGTTCCTCCACAGGTTGCTGCTAATAGATTAACGAGCGCAGGATTAGGGTATTTTCTATTACCATACCTGTGTTCATCTGGATAATCTGGTGCTTCAATGGGGGCCTAGATTAGGGCCAAATGTTCTATTTTTTTTTTTTTTTTTTTAGACTAACGAATATTGAGGCAATACTTAGCCACATTGTCTGGGATGGAAATTATTAAAATATATAATTTATTAAGATAAATCAGACTGGACTGATAATGGACTCAATGTCTTAGGGTCCAAAGTGATTATGATCATATTGCAAAACATACAGTATATACTGTATATATGAAAACTCCAAAATATGGGCCTTTTTGTGTCTCATTATGCATGGGCCTTCCTAGGGTGTGGGCATAGTTTTTAATATACACTTATTAACTGTTTATTATAAGTTACAATTATATTCATGAAAAGAATTGCAATTTCAAATTGCTTTATTTATTACAACACTTTAACAATTTATTATTTATTACTATTTGCCAATGCTGAGCACCACTGTGATTACAGTATATTGGGCCTGAATTACAGATGGACGCTATAGCACAACCTACACAGCTGCAGTGCTAAAATATGCAAATCACGCTGCAAGCAGCTTCTAAATGTCTGGAAAACGAGGCTGACACAACCTTCTGCCCCCGTTTTGTGTAATGCTCCGGGTCACCAGATCTGCAAGCGTTGGAGATTTATGTAAACATCGATTTTACATACATCTCTGAATTAGGCTCAATAGTACTATTTGGTGATTAATTTACCATTCATAGTCCTGTTCTGGTGGGAAGTGTAATATTGAGCCCATGTTAGTGTCAAGAATACAGCACAGGTCCCATTCACCATGGTAAGCATACAATACAGAACTCAAGCTGGTCAGTAGCATACAGTATAATACAGGACTCATGTCATAGCCAGATTAAGGGTTGGGGTGCAAGGGACACTGTACCCCGGGCCCCCCTCTGTCAGGGACCCCCTGACATCACTAGCTCTCCCTTTTGTGTAGCAGCAGAACCAGGCAGTGCAGACACACAGGAGTATCACATTTCTTGACCTACTGGTGGAGCTGCACGAACAGAAGAGAGATGGGGGCTTGGCGGTAGAGCTGTAAGTGACCCACGGATCCCAGCATCTCTTCTTCTGTGTTGAAATACCATTCTTATCACTTAAATAGTTCATCACAGGTGACGCCAATCATATACTAAAAGGGGAGTCCAGGAGCAGTTATTTTTTTCCCTCCTGGATTGGGTCACAATCTAATATACCTCCCTTCCCCGGGGCCCCCTTGTCTTAAGTGCCCTGCCCCCCCCCCCCTCACACAAGTCTTAATCCAGCCCTGACTCATGCTGGCCAGTAGCATACAATGCAGGACTCATGCTGGCCAGTAGCATACAATACAGGACTCATTCTGGTCAGTAGCATACAATACAGGACTCATGCTGGTCAATAGTATACAATACAGGACTCATTCTGGTCAGTAGCATACAATACAGGACCCATTCTGGTCAGTAGCATACAATGCAGGACTCATGCTGGTCAGTAGCATACAATACAGGACTCGTTTTGGTCAGTAACATACAATACAGGACTCATGCTGGTCAGTAGCATACAATGCAGGACTCATGCTGGTCAGTAGCATACAATGCAGGACTCATGCTGGTCAGTAGCATACAATACAGGACCCATTCTGGTCAGTAGCATACAATGCAGGGCTCATGCTGGTCAGTAGCATACAATACAGGACTCATGCTGGTCAACAGCATACAATACAGGACTCATGCTGGTCAGTAGCATACAATACAGGACCCATTCTGGTCAGTAGCATACAATGCAGGACTCATGCTGGTCAGTAGCATACAATACAGGACCCATTCTGGTCAGTAGCATATAATGCAGGACTCATGCTGGTCAGTAGCATACAATGCAGGACTCATGCTGGTCAGTAGCATACAATACAGGACTCATGCTGGTCAGTAGCATACAATGCAGGACTCATGCTGTTCAGTGGAATACAATAGGGGACCAATTCTGGTCCGTAGCATACAATGCAGGACTCATGCTTGTCAGGAGCATACAATAAAGGACTCATGCTGGCCAGTAGCATACAATACAGGTATCATGCTGGTCAGGAGCATACAATACAGGACTCATGCTGGTCAGTAGCATACAATAAAGGACTCATTCTGGTCAGGAATATACAATACAGTACTCATGCTGGTCAAAAGCATACAATACAGTACTTATGCTGGCCGGTAGCATACAATACAAGACTTATTCTGGTCAGTAGCATACAATACAGTGCTCATGCTGGTCAGTAACATACAATACAGGACTCATTCTGGTCAGGAGCATACAATACAGTACTCATGCTGGTCAAAAGCATACAATACAGTGCTCATGCTGGTCAGAAGCATACAATACAGGACTCATGCTGGTCAGAAGCATGCAATACAGTGCTCATGCTGGCCAGTAGCATACAATACAAGACTTTTTCTGGTCAGTAGCATACAATACAGGACTCATGCTGGTCAGAAGCATACAATACAGTGCTCATGCTGGTCAGAAGCATTCAATACAGTGCTCATGCTGGTCAGTAGCATACAATACAGGACCCATTCTGGTCAGTAGCATACAATGCTGGACTCATGCTGGTCAGGAGCATACAATGCAGGACTCATACTGGTCAGTAGCATACAATACAGGACTCATTTTGGTCAGTAACATACAATACAGGACTCATGCTGTTCAGTGGCATACAATAGGGGACCCATTCTGGTCTGTAGCATACAATGCAGGACTCGTGCTGGTCAGGAGCATACAATGCAGGACTGATGCTGGTCAGTAGCATACTATAAAGGACTCATGCTGGTCAGCATACAATACAGTGCTCATGCTGGCCAGTAGCATACAATACAGTACTCATGCTGGCCAGTAGCATACAATACAGGTCTCATGCTGGTCAGGAGCATACAATACAGGACTCATGCTGGTCAGTAGAATACAATAAAGGACTCATTCTGGTCAGGAGCATACAATACATTACTCATTCTGGTCAGTAGCATACAATACAGAACTCATTTTGGTCAGAAGCATACAATACAGGACTCATTCTGGTCAGTGGCATACAATACAGAACTCATTCTGGTCAGGAGCATACAATACAGTACTCCTGCTGATCAAAAGCATACAATACAGTACTCATGCTGGCCAGTAGCATACAATACAGTGCTCATGCTGGCCAGTAGCATACAATACAAGACTTTTTCTGGTCAGGAGCATACAATACAGTGCTCATGCTGGTCAGAAGCATACAATACAGTACTCATGCTGGCCAGTAGCATACAATACAGTGCTCATGCTGGCCAGTAGCATACAATACAAGACTTTTTCTGGTCAGTAGCATACAATACAGTGCTCATGCTGGTCAGAAGCATACAATACAGGACTCATGCTGGTCAGAAGCATACAATACAGTGCTCATGCTGGTCAGAAGCATACAATACAGTGCTCATGCTAGTCAGAAGCATACAATACAGTGCTCATGCTGGTCAGAAGCATACAATACAGTGCTCATACTGGTCAGTAGCATACAATACAGGACTCATTCTGGTCAGTAGCATACAGTACAGGACTCATTCTGGTTATCAGTATACAATACAAAGCCCATTTGGGTGACTGTCGTATACTATGGATCACTGGCATATCTATAATGGGTCCAAGGTGTGCAGTGCACATGGGCCCCTGGGTACAGGGGGCCCCCACACCCTGCATCCATTTAATTATTCTTACTGCTCCATTGGTCAGGCGCTAGCTCCAAAGCTGCAGAAATCACTGGGAAAATGGCAGCCGCTGCCATTTTCCGGCGATTCTCACATGCAAAATAAAGATGACTGCGGCGCGGGTGCCATGTTCCTGGAGACCTGCACATGCACAGTAGACCCTGGCACTATGCCAGAGTGTACTGAAACGCCAGAGAGGAGGGGACCCGATCGCAGCCTGCACACTGGACCCCTCCTCTCTTAAAGCGCCTCTGCCATGGATCCTAATATGGTGAGTGTTCTAGAACAGATCAGATGAGTATAGCAGAGCAGGCACAAGAGTATGAAGAAATAACATGTGATTGGAATATTTTCCATACACTATGACATTTTGTACATAGTTGTTGTTTTTATTGAGAAAACACACCATAAATTAACATTGACGTGGTTCAGTGTACATCATGTAAGCCAGAGTGATTGAACAGTACACTCCACACAGGGTAAAAGAGCAGGAAAAAAACATAATCAAACAATTTTAAATAAATGTACATATAAAATGGGAGATAAGATACCAAACAAAAATCCACCTTCAATAAGATTCCATTACTAGTGTCCCAAGAAGAACAATAGGGGAGCAGCAACCCAGGAGTAGGTGCCTAGTTATCCGACATAAGTGAATCAACGTAAAATCAGGGTGACCCTCTTGATATGGTATATGGTTAGCATAGCGATCGTCGGGATCCCGGCTGTCACAATACAGACACCGGGGTTCCGGAGGGACACCATACCGCCCCCGGTATACCGGCGAGGTAGGTGATTGCCCCCCCCCTGTCGTCATTCTACCGCCGCATCCCACACGGCAGTAAAACATACCAAACCCCTTGATAACATCTTCACGTTGTACCATAAAGTTTGTGGTTTCATGGAGTGTCATTACTTCTAGATTGGAGAGTTCTCATGCATCTGACATTATGGCTGTAATGTGTGGGACATTGAGGCTATATAATCTGGTGGTGATTGTTGCTGATTTATCAGCTACTGACTATACATAATGTACACAGGGGCACACAAAGTGGTGGCAGAGCTTCTCAGTGACAGCTGGGAGATCCAGAGGGGAGGTGCCAAGAGCTGTTTCGTCTGGTCCCTGGCACCAAAATTGGATGCACAAAGTTAAAGCTGAATTCTGGGTGTTTCAAATGCAGAATCTCGAAATTCCTGTTCTCAGTTCAAGTTAAAATAAAAGAGCTATTTATTTTATTTAACGTTTGAGAAAAATAAACAAATTGGTCCGAGAATGTTGGATGTTAAAGAAGGAAAAGTTAAATCTATTTTTTCAGCATTTGGAAGAGGATTCCACATGTTTCTGCTGCGTACTGTAAATTTTAATAATCAGTGTATGTGGTGCAAGATAACAGGGCCATAACTAGGGTGGTGCGGATGGTGCTTGGCACACAGCACATTTGCCCTGTAACCAGTCACATCCACCCGCATTCACCTATGTACTATGAGTCGGCATTTCCAGCTGCAGCGCTGCCCTCTGTAGTGTATCTAGCAGTGCACCTGACACCTCTGCCGGATGCACTGCGACTACATTACAGCAGACAGCGTTGCAGCTGCCTGCCCATGTGCTTCGCCCCCTCCCGGCTCCTGCGGTGTCTCTTGGGACTGGGAGAGAGATGTCATGAAAGGAGCAGCGGCTTTTTGGCGGGCGGCAGGACTGTAGAGTCAGGACTCAGGCAAGCCACCAGCTAAGTGAAGGGACACTGATTCTATAGTGCTATCTGTGCTGTGTGGGTATAATATGTAAAGGGCATTGCTGTGTGGGTGTAATGTGCAAGGGGAATTGCTGTGTGGACATAATGTGCTAGGGGCATTGCTGTGTGGGCGTAATGTACAAGGGGCATTGCTGTGTGGGCGTAATGTGAATAAGGGACACTACTGTGCGTTGAATTGGGGGCACTATTTTGTGGCCATGCCTCTTCTCCACGAGACCACTCCCTTTTCCGGCTCACACTTTCCCTTATTAAAATATCTGGCACCAAAATCTCTAGTTAAGATAATCAAAAAATGTTACATTAAGGAACATGTTGCATCTCGCAGACACTGGTACCCATTTTTCTTTTTAACAGTACATAGCAAAGCCAGTGGAAAGGTGCACCAACACGTGCTGAAACATGGTAATATGTCATTCAGGTATTGGAAAAGATTGTTATTTATAAACAGCTGTATAGTGAAAAAAAATCTTTCCTAGGACTGTATTACTGAAAGGAATAATGCTCCACATGGAAGAATACATGTCATTTATTTATTGTATTATGTAGTGCACACTGGGGGCCTGATTTTGAGTCGCATACAATGCTAATAATCGCTCAATTGGTCAACTGCGCATATTTCAACGTAGCTAAAAAGCTGCACAGCGCATGAGTCCCACTGTGTGTGCACTTAGAGGCGCAAGACAGGTGGAGACGCATGGCCTCAGATACTGTATATACTGGAACTGTGCTGAGAAAAACCAAGCTGCACTGCAGGTGGGCCAGATGTAACATGTGCAAAGAGTTAGAATTGGTTGGGGTGTGTTCAAACGGAAATCTAAACTGCAGTGTAAAAATAAAGCAGCCAGTATTTACCCTGCACAGAAACAAAATAAACAATATAACAATAAACAATATAACCCAGCCAAATCTAAATCTCTCTGCACGTTATATCTGCCCCACCTGCAGAGCAACATGATTTTGCCCAATTGCTAACTTTTTTTGGTTAGCTAACAACTCTGAATAACCCCCCTAAGTACGGTGCATTAAGGATGTCCTTTTAGCACTAGCATGGCCACTTATTCAAAGTTTCAGCAGAAGGATTAGAGTCTTCTGATGAAACTACCCACAGTGGCACTGAAACACGTCGAGGCTTTTCATTGCCATCGGGAATATTGCTGAATATTGTAGCTGTGCTAGCATCATCAGCTATGGGATACACTTACTGGTCACAGACCGTATCCAGGTGATTCTCTGCTCAATCGCATGTCGACCTGATGACTGCCGACATGCTAACTTGAAAAGTTATACCACACCCTAGACCCTATTACCCAGCAGTGGGGTTGCAGACAATTTCTCACTTCGTCAGGCCATGGTCATTGCCATAGTAACTAAAAGGAAGCCTGTGATTATTTAAAACTGTAGGCTGATTCATATCGGTTAACAGAAGCCGCAGACCGATCAGTAGAGGGACTTCCGTAAACCAGAAGAAGTGAGACCTTCTCTGCTTCTTGGAAATTGGGGATCTTATGACATTTTTCCTCACGGACCACAAATGTCTAGTTATTTTCCTAATCTGTCACAGTGCAGATCTGGAGTTACAGGAAGGGTGGCACTTCCACTTAAAATGGGCATACACTATACAATTATCTGGAAGATAATCTGCCAGACAGGGCCGGTGCTAAGGTGTTCGGCGCCCTCCTGCAAACTATAAATTTTGCGCCCTCCTAAAAATACAGATGTGGCCACTCTCATCTTACCTGCTAGCAGCCGCATCGTAAGCTGCGTCCTGTTTGCGGAAGCGTACACACCATACGATCCTATGGATCGCGGATACATGCACACCACGGGCATGCTTATTGCGAATAACGAGTTGTGTTTGCCGCAATTAGCCTTTAAACTGAAAAGGGACACATCAGTACGTATTTTTGACATGTCTCTTTACAATGGCCCTCATTCCGAGTTGATCGCTCGCTAGAGTGGATGGGGAAAGGGTAACGGCAGGGAGAGGTATTCTTTAGATCCTGTGCGCCGGCATTACATACTAAGGCCTGATACCAAAATTATTTTTTTCAGGCGGTGTAAGTGTGTTGGCACTTACACCCCAAAAAAAAATGCAATAGCAAATTACTGTCCTTAATGTATGAGGAGAGTATATGCATAAAAAAAACATATTTAATAATACATATTGCATATACAATTCTAAATGAGAACACACATGGCAATGTGTAAAGTGGCAACAGTGCAGGTATACTTTAGTCCAAAAGCAGGGTCTCTCACCATCTAGGGGTGCTGCGGTAGGGTTAGCTTTAAGTAAAGCAAAAGAAGGTCCTGGGCTGGAGAGCACGGCACCACCACAGGTAGTATTAAAGCCTGTTCGCACTGGCTCCTGCTGGCAGGGCAAGGACAGAGGTCTCAGATGGGGAATGGCTGCCAGCGGCGAGTGACAGGGGAGACAGCCACTGAGGAAGGAGCAGGTTCTGCAGGACGCACAGCGAGTCAGAGTCCTGTGTGCGCCCCAGCCAATAGCATTTCAGTAGTGGCTGAGGCGCACACAAGTCTCTGACACAGCGTGTCCTGCAGGACCCACTCATTTTTAAAGTGAGTCCCACGAGCGCTGTAGCGCGTATTTTGCGATCACTGAGCACACACTAAAATACCCACCCCCCCTCCCCAGCACACACTAATATACTCACCCCCCTCCCCAGCACACACTAATATACTCACCCCCCTCCCCAGCACACACTAATATACTCACCCCCCCTCCCCAGCACACACTAATATACTCACCCCCCCAGCACACACTAATATACTCACCCCCCCTCCCCAGCACACACTAATATACTCACCCCCCTCCCCAGCACACACTAATATACTCATCCCCCCTCCCCAGCACACACTAATATACTCACCCTCCTCCCCAGCACACACTAATATACTCACCCCCCCCCTCCCCAGCACACACTAATATACTCACCCCCCCAGCACACACTAATATACTCACCCCCCCAGCACACACTAATATACTCACCCCCTCTCCCCAGCACACACTAATATACTCACCCTCCTCCCCAGCACACACTAATATACTCACCCCCCCTCCCCAGCACACACTACTATACTCACCCCCCTCCCCAGCACACACTAATATACTCACCCCCCCTCCCCAGCACACATAAATATACTCACCCCCCCAGCACACACTAATATACTCACCCCCCCTCCCCAGCACACAGTAATATACTCACCCCCCCTCCCCAGCACACACTAATATACTCACCCTCCTCCCCAGCACACACTAATATACTCAACCCCCAGCACACACTAATATACTCACCCTCCTCCCCAGCACACACTAATATACTCACCCTCCTCCCCAGCACACACTAATATACTCACCCCCCTCCCCAGCACACACTATTATACCCCTCCCCCGTGTGTCAGCTGCAGAATGTACCTGAAGACACTGCTCCTCGGTATGGGATGGCTGGCTGCTGGACCTTCTGGGCTGCTGCTCCTCATGTCTGAGCGATCCTCCAGTGCAGTCACATGTTGTGCACCACCTTCCTGTTCCTGCCTAATCAGGAAGCAGGCTCAGCAGAGCGTCAGGAGGTGGATGCGCGGCTTTGCTATGAGGACAAATGAAAAAATAAAAGTGCCCAGGCCCCAAAAATAACACTGATGGGAGGGGAGAGAAGGGGGATAGGGGAGGGAGCGGAAGACTGCTGTGTCGAAGGGGGTGGGGGCAACGCTGCTGCCTGTGTTATCTATCTTGACAGGAGGTGCGGGGAGGAGCCGGGAGTAGAGGGAAGGGGGGAGGGCCCTGATACCAGATCAGCTTCTAATTATGCTGCCAGTGCCGCTGCTGCTTTCATACATCAGTGTGACAGGCGCGGGCTGCGGCGGCCGGCAGCAAGTAGTACTAGCAGAGCAGGGAAAGCGCCTCATGAGTCCGGCGCCTACCTGCTTTGCAGGCTTTGCTGAGCGGGTAGCGCCGGCACTGCTGCCAGATCTGGTTGGTTGGAATGAAAATCTGGTAATGCATGAGAGAGCAAATTACAATCGACCATTTGCTCCCAAACACTGGAAAATGGACAAAACCTGTTTGTGATTTAGCCAATTTGTATGAACAACAGTTTTTGTCCGTTTTCCAGTGTTTAGAAGCAAATGGTCGATTGTAATTTGCTCTCTCCTACATTACCAGATTTTCATTCTAACCAACCAGATCTGGCAGATTATCTGCCAGATAATTGCATAGTGTATGCCCGGTTTTAAACTGCAACAGGATATTTATAAGTACTTTTATTTAAAAAAAAAATGACAAAACTTTGTTAGTCACTAAGTCAAGGACTCTTACTGGCTGGGCAGTGTCTTATGGGTATATTTATCAAGCTTGGAGAGAGATAAAGTGGACTAAGGTAGAGGGGCATATGTACTGTATCAAAGCTTGGAGAGAGATAAAGCAGAGAGAAAGTTCCAATCAATCAACTTATTTTTCCAACACAGACTGTAATATGGCAGTTAGGGGCTGATTGGTTGGTATGTAATCTCTCTCCACTTTATCTCCCTGCAAGCTTTGATACATATACCCCAAAGTATCACCCAATCAGCTCCTAACTTCCATAACTTTTCCTACTACTGATGTAATGCTTACTAGTCTGTAGTTACTTGCTTCTTCCTTGCTTCCACTTTTGTGCAGTGCTATTACATTCACCCTTTTTCAGTCTTCTGGAATTGCACCTGTAGCTAGTGACTGGTTGAATAATTCTGTTAATGTTGCTACCAGCACATCTTTTAGCTATTTTAGTATTCTCAGATGTATGCCATCTGGCCCTATTGATATATCAACTTTCAGTTTTGAGAGTTCTGTTAAGATTTTCTACTGTAAATGTTCTTTCATCTACCTAACTTTTATGAGTGTTCATGCAACTTAACTGTGGTCCCTTTCCTTCTCCTTCTGTAGTGAATACTGAGCAAAACTAATTATTTAGATGATCTGCTATTGCCTTGTCTCCCTCCACTAAATTCTCTCTCTCCATCTTAAATCTTATTATTCTGTTATTATTTTGAGTCTGCTTATATTTCCTAAAGGCCATCTATTTTGCTTTCACACTAGTTGATACCTCTTTTGTGAACCACACTGGCTTCCTTTCCTGGAACTTTCCCTAACTCTTTTGACACAAATGTCCTGGTTTTATTATTGCACTTTTTAGTTTTTCCGAGCTTTCCTGCACTCCTTTCAAGTTCCTCTAATCTGCCAATTAATCGCTTAAACATTACCCCATTTACGCAAAGTCAGCCTTCCTAAAATCCTACACCTTGGGGGTCATTCCGAGTTGATCGCTCGCTGCCGTTTTTAGCAGTGCAGCAATTAGGTTACTACTGCACATACGTATGCACCACAATGCGCACGCGCGTCATACGGGTACAAATCGGGTAGTAGCTGGCCGAGGGATTTAACGAAGAATCCATTCACACAGCCAATCGCAAGGAGATTGACAGGAAGAGGGCATTTGTGGGTGGCAACTGACCATTTTCTGGGTGTGTTTGGGAAAACGCAGGCATGTCCAGGCGTTTGCAGGGCGGGTGTCTGACGTCAATTCCGGGATCAAAAAGACTGAAGTGATCGCAAGGGCTGAGTAAGTCCAGAGCCACTCAAAAACTGCAAAAAAAAAAAAGATTTCATCCCGCTCGGCTGCACACACGATCGCACACTTGCAAAGCGAAAATACACTCTCCTGTGGGCAGCGACTATGCATTTGCACTGCTGCGAAAAGTAGCTAGCAAGTGATCAACTCGGAATGACCCACATTATTTCTGTGTGACAGGAGTTCGACCCTGCCATTATGCTAAACCATACTGATTGATGGTCACTGAATCCTAGGTTCTTCTCACCCACATATACTTTTGATATCCTGTCACCATTTGTGAATATTAAATCTAATATTGAGTCTTTGCAAGTGGGCTCCCTCACCAATTGATTGAGGGATGTTCCCTATAAGGAATTTAGAAACTTGCCACTTGTAGTTGAACTTGCAAAATATCTCTCCGAATTTACATCAGGTAGATTAAAGTCTCCCATGATTATGATCTCACTCTTTAAAACCATTTTAGTGATATCCAGCAATAGGTTCCTGACCAATTCCTGCCCCTGGCCTAGTGGTCTTTAGATCACCCCAGTCTGAATAGTGTCATGCTCTGTTTCTATGGTCACCCAAAGGACCAAAGTTTTTTCTTCAATATTTTGTATTAAAATAGCATTTATGCTTTTTTCACATACATTGATACCCATTACAGATAGATAGATATATTATATAGATATATAATATAATATATATGTATATGTGTCATTATCTCAGTAGGGGAACCAAAAATGTGTGATTTTAAATTTGGATGAGGGATACTCAACCTATATTTGATTCTTCCCATATTATCCATCCTAAATAAATTGTATCCTGATATAGCTATGTCCCAGTCATGATTCTCATTGCATCATGACTCCATAATAGCCACAATATCCAAACCATCCCTTGTCACTATTGCAATTAGCTCTGAAATTGTGTCTCCTAAGCTCCTAGCATTTGTAAACATAGCTTTAAGTTTTTAATTGCACATCTGTTACTCTTAGTATGGGTACACACCAGGACGGCATTGTGTAAAAAGCCCCGATTTTGACGCAATATAATGGAAAAAGTGCAGATTCTACCTGTTTTGCAGACAATTCCAATCCGATGCACGTACCAGCCGCTCAATTGTCGAATTGAGATCTAGACCTGCTGCAGTCAAGATTCCTCAATCCAACCTCAAAGTGGGTGCCGTTCGTGTGCTGATCGTGTGTGTTTGCATCGTACGACCGTCATGCGACCCGCGTCATGCAACCTAAAATGGCTGCTGCTATTTATACCCCCTCAGCTAGTCCTACCCATTATTTATATTTCAGGCTAATCGGCAAGACGGTTGCCTGGTGTTCTGTGTACCAACATGCATCGGATCGGAGTTGGGTCGGAGTGGGGTCGGAATCGTTTGACACAAATGCCCCGTTTTTGGCAAATCGTGAGCCTAGGCCTGTCCAGGAGCTCCCGGGAAGTTGAAGGGAAATCGTCTCACAATCAACAAATGATCGCGATCGTTCTGGTGTGTACCTACCCTTAGCCATGTTCAGACAGTACATAAAATGTCAAGTCTAAAGTTGAAATTACCTGTTTGTTGATGTTTGTTTGTTGAATGTTCAGAAATCACACTTTGTCCTTTACAACATGGCTGCACCTCACTAAATCTAAATATATAGTAAGTCTGTTTACGACAGTATATACCTGACCACAAATGGCCAAATGATCAAAAGAGATAATCAGCACTGTGTCTGAGTAAACACCAGGCAGCATGCAACAATACACTATTGCTGGCTAAAGTGGCTATACACTAGTACAATATCACGTATGAATGTACAATTTAGACTAGGGGTGGGCAACAGGCGGCCCGCGGGCCGGATGCGGCCCGCGGACCGATCGTATCTGGCCCGCTGTGCCCCATTAGAGTGCAATGACAAGCGGCCCGACAGGCCGCTTGTCATTGCACTGCTCTCAGACGAGGCGCCGCTGAGGAAATCCCGGTCACGTCACAGGGTCAGCTGACCGGGATTTCCTCTGTTACCAAGCGAGCTGGGCGGCACGGGGGGCGGGCACTGCAGTAAGCAGGAGCGAGGAGAAGAAGCAGCGGCCAGCGAACGGGAGCAAGAGAGGCCACATCAGCAGTGACTCCAGGCGGCATCATCGGACAGCGGGGATCGTCTGCCACTGTGACGAACATGTAAACCCCCTGTCCTGCCAGACCCTGGATCACTGCTTAAGCTGCCATATAGGTTTAGGGGTGGGGAGGCAGCGGAGTTAAAAACTACAATATGGGTTTAGGGGAGGGAGGGGATAGGGGGGTAGGGACTGTCTGCCGTAATGTGTAAAAAAGGGTGATGCTGTCTGCCGTAATGTGTAAAAAGGGGGACGATGTCTGCCGTAATGTGTAAAAACGGAGGCACTGTCTGCTGTGATGTGTAAAAAGGGGGACGATGTCTGCCGTAATGTGTAAAAACGGGGGCACTGTCTGCTGTAATGTGTAAAAAGGGAGACAATGTCTGCCGTAATGTGTAAAAACGGGGGCACTGTCTGCTGTAATGTGTAAAAAGGGGGACGATGTCTGCCGTAATGTGTAAAAAGGGGACGCAGTCTGCCGTAATGTGTAAAAAGTGGACGCAGTCTGCCGTAATGTGTAAAAAGGGGGACAATGTCTGCCGTAATGTGTAAAAACGGGGGCACTGTCTGCTGTAATGTGTAAAAAGGGGGATGATGTCTGCCGTAATGTGTAAAAAGGGGGACAATGTCTGCCGTAATGTGTAAAAACGGGGGCGCTGTCTACTGTAATGTGTAAAAAGGGGACGATGTCTGCCGTAATGTGTTAAAACGGGGGCGCTGTCTGCTGTAATGTGTAAAAAGGGGGACGATGTCTGCCGTAATGTGTAAAAAGGGGACGCTATCTGCCGTAATGTGTAAAAAGGGGACTCTTTTCAAGTATTTTGTGTGTGGCCCTCGAATATTCGCTGGAAGTGTTAAGCGGCCCCCCAGCTGAAATAATTGCCCACCCCTGATTTAGACGCATCATATGATGCATTGTGTGCACATCATATGTGTTTTGGGCATGATTACAATGCAATGCATGGCCCCGTGGGTTGAATGTCGCATCCTTAGATCATATGTGCAGCCCATATTATTCGTTGTAATCATATGCACATCGTACATTGTTTTATGCACATACAATGCATCTTATACGACCAGCATAATTTTTGATTGGCATTTCATTCCAGATGATCAAGTGCTTTTTGTGAGGCACAGAATCAATCGATACATTGTATGCTTATCGTATACACATAAAACTGCAAATCATGTACTAGGTGCTCCTAGGGGGATTGAAGGGAAATCTTATGAGGAAGTGGATCGGATGCTGGTCGTTCTAATGTATGGCCAGCTTATGATTCACTGAACAACACACAGGTAATACAAATTACAAGCAAGTCATTACATCAGAAAGATTAAAAACATACATTTGTTTGCATGAGAGAGAAATGTAGTGAGCAAAATGGAGTTAACTTTTCATAGTTTAAAAACACAAATGATATGCATGATGGCCCTCATTCCGAGTTGATCGCTCGCAAGGCGATTTTAGCAGAGTTGCTCACGCTAAGCCGCCGCCTACTGGGAGTGTATCTTAGCATCTTAAAATTGCGAACGATGTATTCGCAATATTGCGATTACAAACTACTTAGCAGTTTCAGAGTAGCTCCACACTTACTCGGCATCTGCGATCAGTTCAGTGCTTGTCGTTCCTGGTTTGACGTCACAAACACACCCAGCGTTCGCCCAGACACTCCCCCGTTTCCCCCGGCCACTCCTGCGTTTTTTCCGGAAACTGTAGCGTTTTTTCCCGCACGCCCATAAAACGGCCTGTTTCCGCCCAGTAACACCCATTTCCTGTCAATCACACTACGATCGCCGGAGCGATGAAAAAGCCGTGAGTAAAAATACTATCTCCATTGTAAAATTACTTGGCGCAGTCGCAGTGCGAATATTGCGCATGCGTACTAAGCGGAATTTCACTGCGATGCGATGAAAAATACCGAGCGAACGACTCGGAATGAGGGCCGATATGCAGAGTAGATTTTGCAACATGTAAAAATAATTACATAGTTTTGGGGCAGTAATGCAGTCCATCTGTAGTAGCGTTGGTTTGTAGTATGTTTCCTTTCGGTTTATCTTCAGTTTAACACTGGTGTAACGCTAATATTATGACTATGATAACACTTTTATGTCAGCATTAACAGTCAAAGTCCTAACAGCATTACAATCATCTTTAAATAGTGAAATGTGCCAGGTGAATGCAATGATTACAAATATTCCTATTTAAAAGCCCAAGCAATAAAGTATAATCTATATGTTGTATTTTATGTATTTTATGTTATTTACTTTAGCTTTAGAAATTGTATATATCACTAAGTATTCCTTTTATATATATATATATATATATATATATATACAGGTTGAGTATCCCATATCCAAATATTCCGAAATACGGAATATTCCGAATTACGGAATTTTTTTAGTGAGAGTGAGATAGTGAAACCTTTGTTTTCTGATGGCTCAATGTACACAAACTTTGTTTAATACACAAAGTTATTAAAAATATTGCATTAAATGACCTTCAGGCTGTGTGTACAAGGTGTATAT
This sequence comes from Pseudophryne corroboree, assembly GCF_028390025.1. Taxonomy (NCBI): domain Eukaryota; kingdom Metazoa; phylum Chordata; class Amphibia; order Anura; family Myobatrachidae; genus Pseudophryne; species Pseudophryne corroboree. Next base: position 1,160,449,335 of record NC_086444.1, read on the forward strand.
GAAACATAAATGCATTCTGTGCTTAGACTTGGGTCCCATCGCCATGATAACTCATTATGGTATGCAATTATTCCAAAATACGGAAAAATCCGATATCCAAAATTCTTCCGGTCCCAAGCATTTTGGATAAGGGATACTCAACCTGTATATATATATATATATATATATATATATATATATATATATAATATCTTATTATATTTTTCTATATTTTGATAGCAGCATAAATATTTTCCATATTCACGTTTACCTAAATGTTTTCTTATTAAAGGGTTGTATTAAAAACAAACTTTCTCTTCTCCGCTAGTATTTACAATTGGTTACTAGTGCCGGATTAACAACTGGGTGGTGGTTGCCCCAGAGCCCCACATACACGGGGGTCCTCCCAACATTGCACACGTTCAGAGTCAGAGACGTCAGCTAATAATCAAGCTGCAATGCTGTCACAGTAGAGCAGCTGGAAGGAGCCATCAGGATCATAGAGCACAGAGTGCATAGTAATGAATGGATGGTAAGTTACAATACCTCAATTTCTGAATAATATTCCACTTGCTGAATCGTGAATGTACTGCAATTGCTGTATAGCACTTCAACAGTGAGTTGGTTTTAAGCAGGGGCCAGAATTAACTTTACACCATTCTTTTGAGTATGAAAAGCCAGAGGTCGGGATGCCGGCGGACACATGACTGACTGCAGCATCCTGACAGTGAGAATCCCAACACCGGATGGGGTAAATATTTACCACTCCTTTACCCTAACCTTCTGGGTGTGTCAGCTAGGGCTAAACCTCCAGGGGTGATGGCTACAGCTAACTCTCTGAGGGTGTTGGCTACAGCTAACCCGCCCCCTTGTGCCTAACCCTAACTTCCCTAGGGCCTAACTCTAATCATCCCCCCCCCCGGTCCCTAACCCCCACCGCAATACTTACCTTCTGGAATGTCGGCTGTCGCTGTTCTGACACTGGTCTTCTGAGGGATTCTGGCGTTGGTCACATGATCATCGGCATCCCGACCGCCATCCCATTCTTATGTATCTATAAATTCACACAGAAGAGTGTAGGGCCCCTAATATGACCGATCTGGACATACAGTTCTGCTATATGGGATAGTGCGCTAAAATATTGGATATTACTATTGTGTTATATCACATATGGCCTAAATATTAAGATGGCAGCTTGTAGTCATTTATATTTGATAAGAAAAATGTCAGTTTACCCTTTATCAGTAACTGTCAAGTCAATATTCTCTCTTGTGTATATGGCACTTGATTTCTATATCGTTTACAAATAGGGTAATGCAGCATTAACATTATTTACTATCACTGGCAAGCCGTATCTCTACACTATATGTAAGCAGAACTATACACATATGTACATATGATTCAATTTTTTTGAGATGGACACTTCTAGAGATAGGATCAGTATGAATTCCCAACAGCCGGAATCCCGACCTTGAGCGCAGCATGTCCCCTGACGGCTCACTGCGCTCGCCACACTTCGAGGTTCTATTACCCCTCGGGTGGTGGCATAGACCACCAACCAAGAGGGGTTTATGGCTGACGATCGGTATTTCAATGGTTGTTGGGATTTCGACTGATGGGATCCCGACAGTTGGGAATATAACTGCTTACCCTAGAGATGCTGTATGCCTGACTACACACATCTGAGTATGCTTTTCTTGCATACATCATCATTTCTGACCACCTTTTCTGCTTATGTCTTTCTTCGCATTCTGTATAGGTGCCCATCTGTAAATGAGCCCCAATATACTCTAATGTTTAACTGTGGAGCAGTCATTTTCAAAAGCACCAAAGGATAGTGTAAAAATGTTGTCAGGATCAGTGGTCTCCTCTCTGCAAACAGGGTGCTGTTCTTGGCTCCTGCATTATCATTTTATGGCACCTAGACGTTTGACTCCTAACTCCTGTGCTTGACATCAGTGCTAATAATTGGATATCCATCACCAGAACTTGGAGTGTACCTGACCTGCATCTGTCTTTGCCCATAATATTTGGATATCTGTTACCAGACCTTGATTGTATTTAACCTGCTACCTGTCTGAGATCTCACACAAGCAATTCAATGAGTTACCATTCAAACCAGGTTGGAGGAGATACATTGAATTCCTGTACAACTACTCTTTGCAGCAGCTGGACCTGAACCTGTAGCTGCTGCTAAAGAACCAAGGGGCAGATGTATTAAGCCTGGACAAGTGATAAAGATGTGATAAGTGCAAGGTAAAAACGCACCAGCCAATCAGCTCCAATATGTAAATTGACAGTTAGAGCTGTCTGGCTGTTGCGTTATCACTTTGCACTTATCACTGCTTTATCACTTCTCCAGGCTTACTACATCTGTCCCCAAGTATCCATTTACCAGATAAGTTTGATGGGAGTCAAACTTTTATTGGATGGGAGTCTCCTCTATTATAAAGGAATCCCCATAATATTATACCACATTCTTGTTGCTTGTGGTCTTCAGTTGAGTGAGCTGAACAAATGCAGTAACTTCACACACAAAACAGAGATATAAGGAGGTGGGAGGTTGAACCAGATCAGAGAGGTACTAAATCTGCCTTTCATCAGCTAAGATTCCACAAACTCCTCCCCTAACAAATCTGTAAGGAGAAAACCACAAATAACATTCTCAAGTATCTTAAAGAACAAACAACTCCAACACATTATAGAGGAAATAAATAGATACACTCCTCATGGTTTAATCTCCTTCATATTAATTTCAGTTCAAAACCTTTAATCCAATTGAGATGTCTCTGAGAGTGTGCTTCGTATGTTTTAATATGTTTAGTGCATCTACATGTCTTCAGATGTAATAGGAATAATAAGTAGTACAAAAAATGGTTTTATTGAAAGATGTAAAATAAATAAATCATATCAAAGCCTAATAACTTTGTATTGTTAATATTAGAAAGCATTAAAACATGGTTGATCAAGATTTCTAATACAATTATATATTTATTTATTTATTTATTACTAGTTATTTATATAGTGCACACATATTCTACATCACTCTAAGGTGGGTAGACCCAAGGCGATGTGCTCTATGAGCGGCGTCGCCTAGTGTTTCCCCTCCAGGGCCGGGGCGGTCAGCGGCAGTGCGTACACACTGAGCGATATGCAAACCATATAGCTCAGTGACGTAACGCCGCGGCCAGGCCGTGCATGCAGTTTTTGGACGACCGTCCAAATTGAGCTGCATGCACGGTCAACAGCGAGGGTCGTTAATGACCTGCAGGGCCGCTCATCGCTCGGCGACACACACTTAGCGATAAATTAAACAACGTCGCTCAGGAAGGGTCAAAATTAGCAACGTCGCTGAACTTATCGCTAGGTGTGTACCCACCTTTACAGAGAATATTTGCCCATTCACATCAGTCCCTGCCCCAGTGGAGTTTACAATCTATGGGGGTAATTCAGAGTTGATCGCAGCAGCAAATTTGTTAGCAGTTGGGCAAAACCATGTGCACTGCAAGGGGGGCAGATGTAACATGTGCAGAGAGAGTTAGATTTGGGTGGGGTGTGTTCAACCTGAAATCTAAATTGCAGAGTAAAAATAAAGCAGCCAGTATTTACCCTGCACAGAAACAAAATAACCCACCCAAATCTAACTCTCTGCACATGTTATATCTGCCTCCCCTGCAGTGCACATGGTGTTGCCCATCAAATTTGCTGTTGCGATGAGGTCTGAATGACCCCCTATGTTCCCTACCACATGCACATACATACACAATAGGGTTCATTTTTGTCGGTAAGAAACTGAAGTGCCTGGAAAAACCCCAAGCACGGGGAGAATATACAAACTCTACACAGAAAGCACGTGGTGGTAATGAACCTCAGTGTTGTTGCACCATCTGTACTCACCATAGCAATGTTTCTCAGTATTCATATAATAAGACAGATTACATTTTTTTATTTAAAAATTAATACAAACAAAATGGTTTAAACAAAATAAAAAAGAAACATTTTAAACCTAAATTATTATTTCATTTTTTTTTTTAAACTTGTTTTTTTTTCCCCCAGCCCTGAGAAGACAGTATTTTGTTAAAAAAAGGTAAAGAAAAAACTTCATAACATAATTTAATTTCAAAGGGTTCATATGCTGTGCTTGGGGGTCTATTCATAAAGATAGGGAAGTGGCTGACGGTAAGTTTCAAGACAGATCGCATCATACTGATGTGAAGTAATCTTGAACTTACCGAGTGATTCATGTATACTTACCTGTCCGGCGAAGCGATGTGAAATCCAGGGCTCCAGCGAACCGGGCTTCTGCAGTGGTCTACTTTGCTAGCGTGGAGAAGAACACCAGTTCCGTTCTGCACATGCGCACTGCGCCGCCAGTAACATACATCGGTGGAGCTTCGGCACGGATAGAAGGGGCAGAGGGGACTGGGAGTCAGTAAGGGAGGGCAGCGGGAGGGAGCGAGCATGGTAACATAGTAACATAGTATTTGAGGTTGAATAGAGGCAAATTGCCCATCATGTACAACCTGTTTTAAGTTGTGATGATTCTACATACTTGCTGAATAATGTTTTATGACTAGTTATCTACTATTACTCATGTTACCTCCGGATTAACCACGTTGATATTTTAAGTATTATAACCTTGGATATCATTTTCATTCAGAAATGTATCCATTCCTTTTTTAAATCCATTTACAGAGTCCGCCATTACCACCTTCCCTGGCAGGGAATTCCACATCCTGATTGCCCTAACAGTGAAGAACCCTTTCCTCTGTTGCGTTCGGAACTTTCTCTCCTCCAGTCGTAGCGAATGCCCACGTGTCCTAAACTGTGTTCTTTTAATAAATAATTCCTCTGATAACTCTTTGTGATGTCCCTTTACATATTTGAAGATATTAATAATATCTCCTCTTAGGCGCCTCTTTTCTAGTGTATACATATTCAGCCTAGTAAGCCTTTCCTTATAGTCCAGTCCCTCTAGGCCTTTAATCAATTTAGTAGCTCGCCTTTGAACACTTTTGAGTTCACTGATGTCTTTTTTATACAATGGTGCCAAAAACTGAACACAATATTCCAGGTGCGGACGTACCAATGCCTTATACAGCGGCAGGATTACATCCGAGTCCCTTGTCTTAATTCCCCTTTTTATGCACGCTAGCACCTTACTTGCCTTCTTTACTGCGTTTTGACATTGTGTATGGTTATTAAGCCTATTATCAATGAATACCCCCAAATCTTTTTCCAACTCTGTTTCCCCTAGGCGTTCCCCATTTAATATGCAGGCTGCAAGTTTGTTTTTAGTCCCAAAATGCATAACCTTGCATTTGTCTGTATTGAACCTCATTTTCCATTTAGACGCCCAGGGCATAGGGCAGCGCTGAATTTGTATGGGAGATAGAGGGTAGCGGATGGATTGGTTGATGCAGCGGGGACTCTGTAGACTGAAGTGACCCAGGCTATGCCGGACCACTTCACTGATATGTGCAGAACAGAGCGGCGGCGGAGGTGGGGCAGAACAAGCCGACAGTTACAATTATAAACTACTAAACAGACACTAGCATGCTGTCCCGTCGGGGCGGTTACACAGGGAGACGGGCAGATTTTTTTTCTCTGCCACTCTCTCTCCCTTGTGCACCTGATTGGCCAGCATAGGAGAAGGGGGTGGAGACCATGGTTAGGAGGCGGGCAGACAGCAATCACCGCTGCTCTTCTCCACTCTGCAGCCTCCTTACGCCAACCTTAACTGGCGATTTTTGTGTAAGAATCGAAACGGAAAGCTGCGCTTTCCGAGCTTCTATGAATTGCTCTCCCCGTACTAATGTATGGGGAAGCCCCGTACTAATGTATGGGGAAGCAAACCTGCTACAGAGCAGGGGCACCGCCGGAGAAATCAGTAAGTTAATGTCGCAGCCCAGCATCTCTAATACACGGTAAGTGTCTTTTCCCTACATCTGTGTTACATGGATAGGGCTGAGGTTCATCGCCTGGTAAAATGTGGGGAAGTTAATCATTTGTTGCCATATAATAAGAAAATTAAGGAAGTTATTTCAGATTTTAGGAGGTCAAGGAGAGCAGACCTGTGCATAAATGAAGCAGAGGTTTAGAGGGTTGCACCGTGGCGGAGTTCAAGTTCCTGGGTGTAAATATTTCAGATAATCTCTCTTGGACTTTACACATCTCTTCTGTAGTGGGAAAGGTGCAGCAACACCATATATATATATATATATATATATACTAGATGTGTTATTGAGAGTACACTTACGTATTCTATTTTGGTGTGGCACAGAAATATCTCTCAGGTAGAACGCAGGGCTATTAATAGAGAAGTATTCAAAGCTGCAGAGTTTGTGATTGGTCAATGCCTCGTTTTGGGGCTATGTATAGAAAAGGAGTGTGGTACAAGACAGGTAAAATTCAGATTGACAAGTCATCCTTGTCAGTTTCTCTTTGAGCTTTTACCGTCAAATAGGCGATTAAGGAGTATTAGGACACCCACACGCAGGTTTTGATTTAATTTAAAGTGAATTGTTTTTAATATGAGTTACCAATGGATTTCTTGTTGGACTGTTTTGTAATTTTCACTTAACTTGCATTTTATGTGTTCGTAGTAATAATACAATTTAATTGAAGACGCAAAATTGAAAGAAAAGTATTGACGCTACTTCTCGTAGAGCATGTGTCGCACTGGGTATCTCGTGTCATACGGCGTATAGATGTTAGGTGCATAAGGACAAATCTGTATCTTATTTTACAATATTGGCAGCTGCGAGGCTAATCTTCCTCGCTAGACTTTTTTCGTCTGCTGATCCTCTCTGTCAGTCCCCCCATTGGTTACCAATATTCTACCGTGCCCCCAACTCCAATACACGTCTAGCAGAAGCCAAGGCCAACAAAGTGACAGCCTTCCACGTGAGAAACTTGACCTCAACCTCCTGTAGAGGCTCAAACCAGACTGTCTGGAGGAACTGCAACACCAAATTAAGATCCCAGGGCGCCATAGACGGCACAAAGGGAGGCTGGATGTGCAGAACTCCCTTCAAAAAAGTCTGAACCTCAGGGAGGGCAGCCAACTGTTTCTTGAAGAAAATGGATAGGGACGAAATCTGGACCTTTACGGATCCCAACCTCAGGCTCATATCCACACCTGCTTGCAGGAAGAGTAGAAAATGTCCCAGTTGAAACTCCACCGTAGTGTGGATTCACAACAAGATACATACTTTTTCCAAATGCGATGGTAATGTTTAGACGTTACTCCTTTCCCAGCCTGTATCAGGGTAGGAATGATTTTGTTTGGAATGCCCTTCCGTGCTAGTATCTGGCGTTCAACCTCCATGCCGTCAAATGTAGCCGCGATAAGTCTTGATAAGCGAATGGCCCCTGCTGCAGCAGGTCCTCCCGATGAGGAAGAGGCCTTGGCTCTTCTAGCAGTAGATCCAGAAGATACGCATACCAAGCCCTTCTTCGCCAGTCCGGAGCAATGAGGATTGCCTGAACTCTTGTTCTCCTTGTGAGTTTTAGAACTCTTGGAATGAGTGGAAGTGGAGGAAACAAGTACAACGACTTTAACACCCACGGAGTCACTAGGGCGTCCACCGCCACTGCTTGCAGGTCCCTCGACCTGGAACAATATCGCCGAAGCTTCTTGTTGTGACGAGAGGCCATCATGTCTATTTTGGGTACACCCTAAAGATCTGTTACCTCCTTGAACACCTCCGGATGGAGACCCCACCCTCCTGGATGGAGATCGTGTCTGCTGAGGAAGTCCGCTTCCCAGTTGTCTACTCCCGGAATGAAGATTGGCGACAGCGCCAACACGTGTTTTTCCGCCCCGAGGATGACTCTTGTTACCTCTGACATTGCAGCTCTGCTCTTTGTTCCTCCTGGCTTATGTAAGCCACTGTCGTTACATTGTCCGACTGCACTTGAATAGCCCGATTTCTCAGAAGATGGGCCGCTTGGAGGAGACCGTTGTAGATGGCTCTTAGTTCCAGAATGTTTATCGGCAGGCTGGCTTCCAGACTTGACCACCTTCCTTGGAAGGTTTCCCCTTGAGTGACTGCGCCCCAGCCCCGGAGACTTGCATCCGTGGTTAGAAGGATCCAGTCCTGAATCCCGAGCATGCGACCCTCCAGTATGTGAGGTAATTGCAGCCACAAGAGGAGCGAGATCCTGGCCTTTGGCAACAGACGTATTCTCTGGTGCATGTGTAGATGAGATCCTGACCATTTGTCCAGGAGATCCAGTTGGAAGGACCGAGCATGAAATCTCCCGTACTGCAGAGCCTCGTAAGAGGCCACCATCTTCCCCAGAAGGCGAATGCACTGATGAACCGACACCCTTCAGGACATCCCGGACCATTGTTTGTATCACCAACGCTTTTTCCTCTGGAAGAAACACCCTCTGCACTTCTGTGTCGAGGATCATTCCCAGAAATGACAACCTCCTGGTTGGTTCCAAATGTGATTTTGTAAGATTCAGGATCCAACCATGTTCCCTGAGAAGCTGGGTCGTGAGAGCTATGGACTGTAACAGCTTCTCCTTGGATAATGCCTTTATCAGCAGATCGTCCAGATATAGAATTATGTTCACCCCCTGTCTGCGGAGGAGAACCATAATTTCCGCCATCACCTTAATGAATACCCTTGGTGCTGTGGAGAGGCCGAATGGCAGGGCCTGGAATTGAAAATGAAAGTCCAACAGTGCGAATCGGCGGCCAAATCAGAATGTGGAGGTATGCATCCTTGATATCCAGGGATACTAGGAATTCCTCCTCCTCCAGACCTGATATCAACGCCCTTAGAGACTCCATTTTGAACTTGAACTTAGTGATTTTAAGGTTAGAATGGGCCTGACCGAAACATCCAGTTTTGGTACCACGAAAAGGTTCGAATAGTAACCCTTGTTTTGCATCTGTGGAGGAACTGGTACAATAACCTGTGCCTCCACCAACTTTTGAATGGCTCCCTGTAGGATAGCCCTGTCTGCCGGCAAAGCTGGCAAGCCTGATTTGAAGAACCGGTGAGGAGGGAGATCTTGAAATTCCAGCCGGTACCCCTGGGACACAATATCTTGTACCCAGGATATCCAGGCCGGACGACACCCAGACATGACTGAAATGTCTGAGTCTCGCCCCCACCGGCCCTACCTCCAGGCAGCGCGATCCACCATCATGCTGAGGACTTTGGTGTAACTGAAGTAGGCTTCTGTTCCTGGGAACCCGAAGCGGCAGGTTTCTTGGATTTTGGTCGACCTCCTCTAAAGAAGGTGTTGGACGGTTTGGACTTTCTTGTCTTAGCAACCCGAAAGGACTGTGATGCAGCTGAAGAAAAAGGTTTCTTCGTAGCAGGTGCTGCTGAGTGAAGAAAAGGTGACTTACCCGCTGTAGCCGTGGAGATCTACGCATCCAACGCTTCCCCAAAGAGAGCCTCACCTGTGTAGGGTAGGGTCTCCACACCTCTCCTGGATTCCGCGTCGGCAGACCACTGGCGCAGCCAAAGTCCCCTACGAGCTGAGACAGACATGGAAGATATCCCTGCAGCCATGGAACCTACCTAGGTCTTTCATGGATTCCACCATAAATCCCGCAGAATCCTGAATGTTACGTAAAAACAATTCAACATTACTTTTATCCATTGTATCCAAATCCTCAAGTAACATGCCTGACCACTTTACTATAGCTTTGGAAATCCATGCACAGACAATTGTGGGACGTAGAATCGCCCCTGAAGCCGTGTATATGGATTTGAGCGTAGTATAAATTTTGCGATCAGCCGGCTCCTTTAAGGCGGTAGATCCTGGAACAGGTAAAACCACCTTTTTCGAGAGTCTGAATACAGACGCGTCCACTATGGATGGGTTTTCCCATTTTTTCCTATCCTTCTCAGGGAAGGGGAAAGAAACCAGAACCCTTCTAGGGATCTGGAATTTTTTCTCCGGGTTTTCCCATGCTTTCTCAAAAATAGCATTTAATTCTTTGGACGCAGGGAAGGTTAGCGAGGCTTTCTTATTGTCAGTGAAGTAAGCCTCCTCAACCTGCTCAGGTGTTGTATCAGCAATATTCAACACATCCCTAATAGCCTCTATCATCAACTGCACCCCTTTAGCAAGAGATGCGGCCGCCCTGAGCACGTCCCCATCACCGTCTGACGTGTCAGAATCGGTATCCGTGTCATCTTGCATAATCTGGGCAAGAGCACGTTTTTGGGAGCGTACATCAGGGGGCCCTGAGGTAACAGAACCGGACCAAACTGCCATAGAGTTCTGTAAAACCTGAGTTGGAGATTCATTCTGTGCAACCCTAGTAGAAATCTGAGAAATCATAGATTTGAATTGATAGAGGATAACCATTCAGGCTCCCCTGCTGGTATCTGCGCTAAAACAGTGCAATCCTGATTACATGGAATGAGATCATCCTGAGAGGACATATCCTCTGCAGCATATGACACAGAGTCCCTGGACACAGCTAAACGGAGACCCGAGACACTCCACACACACACAGGGGAGGATAGACAGAGTTTCACCCCCAAGAATGGCAAGTGAGACACAGAGATTGGAGCCAACCCACACACAGCGCTTTCAAGGTATAGGGAGACCTCAACCAGCACTGACTGTGCACCTTAATAGGTTACACAGTCTGTACACAGCTTCCCCCCATTCTACAACCCCCTGGTACCGTAAGAGATAGCTGGAGTTGATATGGAGGGACTGCTGTTCACTGACAGCATTTCTGCAGGTAGGAAAATGGCACTAAACGCTGCTGGGTCCACTCTGAGAAGCACCGCCCCCTTAATGGCGCTGTCTTCCCGCTCTTCTGGAGATTATACTGGCCTGAAGAATCATGCTGGCAGCGATCCTGGGACCCTGACAGGCTTAGAGGTCAGTGTAGGGTGTAGGCGCTGGCTCAGGGCGCCCCTCACAGCGCTGCACTATGTACCGCTGAGCCCCGGAGCGGTCAGTACTGCGCTCCATACCCTGTTGCCACCATCTTTACACCGGCTCCCCTCTTGCTAGGGGGGGCCGGTGACTGACTCGCCACCAATCTTCTGGCTCTGTAAGGTGGTGGCGGCATGCTGCCGGGGTGAGAGATCCCCTGTGGCGGGGAACTTCGATCCTCTCAGGAGCTCAGTGTCCTGTCAGCGGAGATAGTAGCTCAGATCCCGCAGGGCGGACACTACTCCCCCCTTAGTCCCACAAAGCAGTGAGGCTATTGCCAGCAGCCTCCCTGTAAAATACTAAACTCTAAAAACAAACTTTTACCAGAGAAACTCAGTAGAGCTCCCCTAGCTGTGACCGGCTCCTCCGGGCACATTTTCTAAACTGAGTCTGGTAGGAGGGGCTTAGAGGGAGGAGCCAGCCCACAATCTCAAACTCTTAAAGTGCCAATGGCTCCCAGTGGACCCGTCTATACCCCATGGTACTAATGTGGACTCCAGCATCCTCTAGGACGTAAGAGAAAATAAGATTTTAAACCTACCGGTAAATCTTTTTCTCGTAGTCCGTAGAGGATGCTGGGGACTCCGTAAGGACTATGGGGTATAGATGGGCTCCACAGGAGACATGGGCGCTCTAAAGAACTTTCAGTATGGGTGTGCACTGGCTCCTCCCTCTATGCCCCTCCTCCAGACCTCAGTTAGAGAACTGTGCCCAGAGGAGATGGACAATACGAGGAAAGGATTTTGTTAATCTAAGGGCAAGATCCATACCAGCCCACACCAATCATACCATATAACCTGGAATACACATAACCAGTTAACAGTATGAACAAATAACAGTATCAGTCAAAGACCGATTCCAACTGTAACATAACCCTTATGTAAGCAATAACTATATACAAGTCTTGCAGATCCAGTACTCACTGGGACGGGCGCCCAGCACCCTCTACGGACTACGAGAAAAATATTTACCGGTAGGTTTAAAATCTTATTTTCTCTTACGTCCTAGAGGATGCTGGGGACTCCGTAAGGACCATGGGGTTTATACCAAAGCTCCAGATCGGGCGGGAGAGTGCGGATGACTCTGTAGGACCAACTGAGCAAATGCGAGGTCTTCGTCAGCCAGGGTATCAAACTTGTAGAATTTTGCAAAAGTGTTTGAACCCGACCAAGTAGCTGCTCGGCACAGTTGTAATGCCGAGACCCCTCGGGCAGCCGCCCAAGAAGAGCCCACCTTCCTAGTGGAATGGGCCTTTACCGAATTTGGTAATGGCAATCCAGCCATAGAATAAGCCTGCTGAATCGTGTTACAGATCCAGCGAGCAATAGTCTGCTTCGAAGCAGGTGCGCCAATCTTGTTGGCTGCATACAGGACAAACAGAGCCTCTGTTTTCCTAATCCTAGCCGTTCTGGCTACATAAATCTTCAAGGCCCTGACTACATCCAAGGACTTGGAGTCCTCCAAGTCACTCATAGTGATAAAGTCAAATATTACCTTTGAACATAAGCTATATACTTATTATGGACTAAGTACGCAATTGGCGCACGGATTACCGTAAGGGTACGCACTTAGCGTAGCAGACGCTTATTGTGGGTGCGATGCACGAGCGGCACGTACGCTCACTGACTGACACACAGTAAACCTTGTTAACAACACTCTGTATGGGTATGCTTATACTGTAAACCTTAGTACTGTAATATTACCACAATGTAACACTTATTGACCTTGATAATATAAAAGCTGTTTGAGCGATTGAGACGCTCAGAAACCCTATTCAATAACTGGTGAAACACACAAGACCTGTTAAGGTTCCAACACCTTCGTAGAAGATACTTTAGTATAAAAGGGGAAAAACAGTTACAGCTTATACACTACAGACCTAACATCAATATCTAAACAGAATAACAAGAAATAAATGTGAACAATAGCGAACGATCGCAAACAGAATAAACACAAAGAGAATAAAATGGCAAACACTTAAAGGATAACAAAATGAGAACGAATGGCGTACATAAAGAATAAAAAAATGGCTACAGAGAAACTTACACACGTGGGAATGATTCGCAAGCGCGTCCTGGACCAGCCCTCAGCCTTCAGTGTGAAAACCTTTGTAGAGAGAGTGAGTGCTGGTCCAGCAATGGTGGCCTTTATATACACAACATACAGTAACAATACAATGGTCCCTATAATATTATAGTTCATTGGACACAGGAATGTGTCTCTGCATTATAACAAAAGGTTATAGGTGGGTTCGAACAGGTGGGCTGTGTCTATTTCCAACTGCTCAGGTGGGAGGTATCCTCAGGATTCCCGCCGCATGGATAATGAACAGCAAATACAGTAAATGTCTAGAAACTACTTTTAAACATAACTATACGCAGGAGCGAACAATCTCTTCCTAACCAACACCGAAATGTTACATTTAAAATACTCTACAGCTGGATACTAGACATCACCGTTCTACCTTTGTCTGACCCTTCATATCATGCAAAGAGGAATTTCTCTGTCCAAGAACCGTTTACACTAAACATACTTTCTAACATTGTTAAGGGGAATATTCACTATAAAACACGCTATGTGGGTAAAATATGTTATGATCGAGTCGCCCTCTAGACGCTCACAAACTCTACCGTAAATGCGCATACACCGCGCGTGATCGCCAGAGCGATCTTACGCAATTTGCGGATATGTGCACGCACAGCAGAGCTCATGCATGTGCAGCGGGCATGCGCATGAGGGGTTAGTACATGGCATATGAATCAGGATATTTTTCGACTTTGACAGTCCACCCTTTGGCAGTCAACAATAACTGCCACTATCTAAACAATTTAAGCAGAAAAATATATTACCAGGAAATACCTCATTATGATTGGGAGTAGGGAGGAGAGGAGGAGGTGGGAAATGTATGACCTAGTGGGATAGTAAAAGCATGTGTGTATGAAATCCATGTCTGAGGGGTCATGTATCATCGTGCCGTATGTGTTCTAAACTAAGCTTCGAGGTATTGCGAAGTATACATTGAATCCTTCTCATCCCGTATTAAGGGTCTGTAAGTGGGCTAACAAACTCTACCGAGCTCTTTTCGGCTTTTAGTTCCAACAAATGGGGGTGCACATTAGTTGATGATACATGAAGGGGGAGAATATGTGAGTGCTAATATATGTGCCTATATTACCTGTCGACTATGTGTGTCACTACTTGGAGATAGTAGAGATGAAGATAAGAAACATGCGTTATAAATGCAGTCGTATGATTATGTATGTGGTCGTCTTTGGGTGTCTTGTTGATGTCTTGTCTGATGTCTTGTCTCTTTACCGTATCTTTGCTGTAAGTGGCAAGCAAAGCTCTTCAAGTGTCCATAAAAATGTACAGTCTCTAAAAGCTCATTAGGTGTCTGTGACACAGTTCATCAGTGGTCTGTATAAAGGGTCATCAAATTCTTCTTCCTGGTGGATGTCTTTGTACCTTGGAGGAAACCAAAGGAGAAACGGGTGAAAGAAACGGACCGTGGAATCACATTTTATCACAACATTGTCTTGATTGACGGGTCATAAATTAAACTAGTTGTTGTTACAATGCCCTCGCTCCTCAAACTCATCAATTTGGTTCTACGCTTGCAATTCATTACAATCCGAACACATCTGAATATCAGACCAATCATTATGACAACTCCTAAGATACATAAGAGGAACTTCCCTACAGTAACGACAACATTTTGAGCCCATTCTCCTAAACCTGAGAACCAATTACGTGGGTTCAACCATGATACCCAGCCGGTTAGTTCATTACCCACAGAAGCAAGGGTAAGGTTGTGTCTCCTTCGGAACTCCCACTTCAATTGCAAGATATCGTCCATCTTTTGATCTATGACCTCTGTTGGGTCCTCAGTGCTGTTTGTGATATACGTACAACACTTCACTCCATACTGAGTTGCTAGGGTGACACAATACCCTCCTGTCACTGCTGTGAGGTAATTGAGAACCATCCTGTGCTGGATCAGTTCCGTTTTGTAAGCTTGCAATTCTCTCCCGGTATACCTGAAGGTGTCATCATACATTTCGGTGATATTGTCTATCAGGTTCGCTAGCGCGGTAATGTACCTAAAATTTATAACTCCTCTGGCGGTACGGGTGATATCTAACGCGAGTAGGAATTGAATCCCGGTGGATTCGTGGATCAAATCAGAGGCTGTATGCTCTGTCCTATCTATAAGGTGTCTTTTTACAATGTGTTCGTAATGGGTGTGAGTGTAAGGAGCTTGAGCATTGCGGTGAACATCTTTCATCTTTTCATGGGTAATGGTCATTACTTCCGGTAACACTCTTCCAATGTAACACAATCCCTCTGAGTTTGGGGCAAGCCACTTATACGCCTTCCTCCCACATATGAAATATGCATCATCAGGGAGGACATATGGGACAGAAAATGACATCACCATATTACAAACCTTCCAGGTGAAAACTCCTATCCCTAACTCTCTCATCTGACTAGTACACGTATCAGGTTGTATGATATGCGCACAGTATCCTGGTGATACTTCTCCAACTCGCATGGGCCTACTTCCTAGAGTGTACCTATATTGGAAATATCTTCCACTGTTGGCTATTTGGCGTATAAGCTCTGAGTCGATGGGCATTCTATCGGCTCTGTGTGAGAATGTCATGGTTCGGTTGTTCCATGTCACTTCCCAATTTCCCGGCTTTCGGGAATTGGAAATGTTAAAACATATTAGGGACCTATCTACATGGTATTGGTGGAGCTTCAAACTAGGAGGGAAAGAAATATTAAATTTCTTGTCCACCGGTCTCCCACCCCTTAATTCAAGTACCTCATCTATCGTTAATGAGTATGGCACTAGTCCTGACTTTCTATGACCTTGAGGTACTTGTGAGCACACCCAGCATTCCGTTTGGTTTAAAACCTTACCCACTAATGAGTGATAGTCACTCAATGGATGACGGTCCATATTGATATTAATGCTGGACTGACATCTCTGGATGCACCTGTCCTCAACTATGTTGTCACAATTTCTACATATACAATTCTCTTCAGCTAACAATCCTTCACAATGTCTATTAATGTCATGGCTACCAGATCGTTTTCTGATACTCGCCTTTACTCGGTGATTGTGTTGCTCTTGGAATTCTACGAATCCATCCTGATCATCAGAACCCATTCTAGATCCTTTCTCGACCTCACTTTTACTCTCACCGAAACAGACTGCTCTGGTCAACAACATGGTCAACAGGAAAACACAAACTGCAGTCTCTTGGGGCGAGTCCATCTTACAGGAGGAGAAAGAGAAAGTTGTAATGGGGGAAAGAAAACAACTATGAGGGAAAGAAAACTTGGCGCGACAACCGCCTCCGATCTTGTAATTCTCTGTGCTCAGGTGCCGTGACAACAGTCCTGCCTCTCAGCCTTCCCGGAACAGACACTCCAATGATATGGTTTCCTCCACACTCTGTTCTATGTCACGGGCTTTCTCTGGGTCAGCGACCTTCTTACAGTGGGACGAGTGGACCCAAGTCTCTCTCTCGGCAACCTTCAATGCTGTTGTGCTGGTCAGTAAGACTTGGTACGGTCCTTCCCAACGGTCAATCAGGCAACCTGAGCGTAGAAAATTCCGAATCATTACATAATCCCCAGGTTCAATGTCATGACAATTACTGTCTGGCAGATCAGGAATCACCAGCTTTAGATTGCTATTCTGATTCCTCAACTGCTTGCTCATCTTAACCAAATACTTTACGGTTACTTCATTGTTACATTTCAAATCATCCTGGGGGTCAATCATAACATGGGGTTGTCGACCAAAAAGAATTTCAAAAGGGGACAGATTAAGAGGGGACCTGGGAGTGGTTCTGATGCTGTACAATACAAGTGGCAAAGCTTCTGGCCACAACAATCCAGTTTCAGCCATTACTTTGCTCAACTTGTTCTTAATAGTGCTGTTTACTCTTTCCACTTTCGCACTCGCCTGTGGGCGGTACGGAGTATGCAGCTTACTATTAATTCCCATTAATTTGCACATTACCTGAAAGACTTCACCTGTAAAATGGGTACCCCTATCACTTTCAATTATCCTAGGAATACCATACCTGCACACAAATTCCTGCACAATTTTCTTTGCAGTAAACGTAGCGGTATTTGTGGCAGCGGGGAACGTTTCAACCCAATTTGAAAACACATCAATACAAACCAATACATACTTCAAATTTCTACAAGGTGGCAATTGTATGAAATCAATCTGTATTACCTGAAAAGGGCCGTCCATTGGCGGAATATGGGATGGTTCTGTTGGTATTGCCTTTCCAATGTTCTTCCTCAAACAGGTAAGGCATGTCATTGCCCTCTTGCGCACCAGTAGGCTCTTACCAACTTGCACATACCTTCTTTACCTAGATGAGTCAGCCCATGTGCCGCCTCCGCTAAACTCGGAAGGTATGCTCTGGGTGCCACTGGCTTACCCTGTCCATCTGTCCAGAGTCCTGAGGACTCCTGGCCATATCCTTTTGACCTCCAGACTGTCTTTTCCTGTGGAGAACACAAATTTTGCATTTCACTCAATTTCTGTGTGTTGACGGTATTGAATACCATCAGTTGTGTGATGTCTGTCTGTCTGGGGGTATTGGCTGCTGATTTAGCAGCTTCGTCTGCTCGGCTGTTACCAAGTGACACTGGGTCTTGACTGTACGTGTGGGCTTTACACTTGATAACAGCCACTCTGTCAGGTTCCTGTATCGCTGCTAAAAGTCTTTTGATGTGGGTTGCATGTGCCACAGGTGTGCCAGCTGCCGTCATGAAATTTCTGAGGCGCCATAGGGCCCCAAAATCATGCACTACTCCAAAGGCATACCTAGAATCCGTGTAGATAATGGCTGACTTACCTTTAGCCAATTCACACGCTCTGGTTAGGGCAACCAGCTCAGCAACTTGTGCTGAGTGAGGTGGGCCCAGGGGTTCCGCTTCTACGGTGCCTTTGTCATCTACGACTGCGTATCCAGTACACAAGTCTCCCGAGTCCGTCTGTCTGTGGCAACTACCGTCAGTGTAGAAAGTAAAATCTACACCGTCCAGTGGGTTGTCACTGATGTCAGGCCTTGCAGTGAAATTTTGGGTCAAATATTCCATACAATCATGCGTGTCGGTGTCTGTACTAAATCCTCCTTTACCATTACTCTCATCCCCCACCCTTTGTGTCTGTCCAGGCACACCTGGGAGATACGTTGCAGGATTTAGTGCGCTGCATCTCCTTATGGTGATGTTTACAGGGGCCATTAGTGCTAATTCCCACCTTGCAAACTGTGCAGATGAGACGTGTCTGGTTTGGGCAGAATTCAGTAAGGCTGACACTGCATGAGGTGTGTGTATGGTCAGGTTGTGTCCTAGCACTACATCTTCGCTTTTACTCACTAGCAATGCTATCGCTGCAACACTTCGCAAGCATGTGGAGAGGGATCGCGCTACTGTGTCTAGCTGAGCGCTGTAGTAGGCTACCGGCCTGCTGGCATCACCATGCTTCTGGGTTAAGACACCTGCCGCACATCCAGCACTTTCTGTACCGTACAGTTCAAAGGGTTTCCCATAATCTGGCATACCTAATGCTGGTGCCTGTGTTAGGCACTGTTTTAGTCTCTCAAATGCCAGTTCGGACTCATCTGTGTGCGAAATCCGATCTGGTTTGTTTGATGAGACCATCTCTTGCAAAGGTAAGGCCAGTATGGAAAATCCTGGGATCCAGTTACGACAGTACCCACACATTCCTAGGAACGTGCAAATCTGTTGCTGAGTCTGTGGCAGAGTCATGTTGCGAATTGCCTGTACTCTATCAGTGGTGAGGTGTCTCAGTCCTTGTGTCAAACAATGCCCTAAATATTTTACCTTGGTCTGGCATAATTGCAACTTATCCTTTGAAACCTTGTGTCCCGTATCAGAAAGATGAAACAGAAGCTGTTTCGTGTCTCTCAAGGACGATTCGAGTGAATCAGAACACAGTAGTAAGTCGTCTACATACTGTATTAATATTGATCCGCTCTCAGGTTGAAAGGATTGTAAACAATCATGCAAAGCCTGCGAGAAAATACTTGGGCTGTCAATGAAACCTTGTGGTAAGCGAGTCCAGGTGTACTGTACTCCTCTGTATGTGAATGCAAACAAATATTGGCTGTCAGGGTGCAGAGGTACCGAGAAGAAGGCGGAGCAGAGGTCAATGACAGTGAAAAATTTTGCAGTGGGAGGGATTTGCATAAGGATGACAGCTGGATTTGGCACTACGGGGAATTGGCTCTCAACTGTTTTGTTGATCCCCCTTAGATCCTGCACTAGCCTGTAACCCCTCCCCCCGCTCTTCTTTACAGGGAAGATGGGACTATTGGCAGTGCTGGACGTCCTAACCAGAATGCCCTGTTGTAGCAAGCGCTCTGTTACTGGGTAAACTCCTAACTCCACCTCTGGCTTCAGAGGATACTGTGGGATTTTTGGAGCTATCCTACCATCTTTTACTTGGACTACTACAGGAGCTACATTTGCCATTAATCCAGTGTCTTGTCCATCCTTGGTCCAAAGTGACTCCGGTATCTGGGAAATCATTTTCTCTACCTTGGACGGACACCTATCTGTAACAGCAGTATGCGTCATTAACCTTTGTGGGGAATCTAGCATATCCTGTACTTCCTGAGCGTGATTTTCGGGTATATCTAAGAACACACCTCCAGGAGTACAATATATGACACACCCCATCTTGCACAGTAAGTCTCTCCCAAGTAGAATAGTCGGAGCCGATGCAGCTAGCAAAAAGGAATGCTTGGTCTGCAAAGGCCCTATCGTAAAATCTCTGCTGGTTTGCTTAAAGGGTAGTGTTGTACTACTCCCGTTACTCCCATGGCTGGCATTGTTCTACCAGTGGTCTTCATACCCACTGTTGAATTTATCACTGACTTGGGTGCCCCCGTATCTACAAGGAAAGGTAGAGATCTACCAGCTACATCAATTGTGACCTCGGGTTCACTTCCAAGGCTCGCAGTTAATTTCACTGGCTGCAGACTACAGGTGTGGCCCCACCCCTATTGTGTGTGGTGACCTCCCCGCAGCGCGCTGGCAGCTACTACATGTGAAGGGGGTAACTGGGAATTTTCAGAGACTTGCCAGTCTCTTCTTGGTGGATACCTTTTTGTTTCCCCTGCATGTGGCTCATAACTCTGTCTCTGCGGTCCCTGATCCCAATTACGTGTGTCTTGTCGTTGTCTAGGGGGTTGGTATACCTTATATGGGTCGTTAAACATACAATTCCGTGCAATATGTCCTTCTCTGCTACAGTTATAACATTTTATCACATTTTACTTACCCACAGGGGTCTGGGGCTTTGGCTGAGGTGGCTTTGTTGTAAGGGCTTGTATACTTACTGCCATCAGCTTATCGCCCTGTGACTCCCTGTGTCTCATGATGTTCCGATCATGTTCAATAGCGGTCTCTCTCAAAGCAGCCACCGACAGACCTCGCCAACTTGGTTGAGTGGTCTGTACCCTTGTCCTTAACACTTCCTTTAAACCATCCATTAACACAGAAACTGCTACTTCCCTATGATGCACATTTGTCTTAATGTCTTCTATTCCAGTATACTTAGCCATTTCCTGCAGTGCCCGATGGAAATACTCAGAAGCAGTTTCCCCTTCTTTTTGTCTTATGGAGAAGATTTTGTTCCACTTGACAACAGTTGGGAAATATATTCCTAATTGCATGTTGATCTGCTTAACATTTTCCTGATTGTATGCATCTGTGAGAGGCATCTCTTCATCTAACCTACAATCAGTGATAAATCTCGCAGAGTCGATATTGGGGGGCAAACATGCCCTCAGCACTGTCCGCCAATCTTTGTTATTGGGTTCTGCGGAGTTACCTAGTTCTCTAACGAACCTTTGGCTTGCAACTAAATCTTTCCTAGGATCAGGGAATTCAGACATAATTGCTCTTAATTCTGTCCGGGAAAAGGGACAATGCATTTCAATGTTCCTGACGGGAGTGACTCCCGAAGTGTCAGTTTTCCCATTTGGGACCGCAATTACCCTGACAGGATTAAGTTCAATAACATCACTCTGGGTTGATTCTACAATATGTGGTGTAATTGTTTCTGCGTAGTGTACAGTGCCGTACTTACCTGCCGACACGACCTCACCTGTCCCTCCACTAGGGGCCTTTGCTACTCCTCTTACTGGTTGGGCCGTGCCCACTGTAGTCTCTGCTATGGTGGCTGCTAGAGAGAGTGCCGATATTGTGGTAGGCTCATCTTCCTGCTCGCAATCCTGGGGGAAGTTTAAGACGGGATACAACTTGCACGGGTTAGTATTAGCATAAATACACTTATCTACTTTATTCTTATCACTAATACATTTATTAAGTGCATTTTTATCATATACCAGTGTGCCATTCTCTGCAGCCATTTTCTCTCCTGTTATGTATGGTGGTGGTGGTGCGGTAGCTATCAGTTTCCTGATAGGATTGGAACCAGCTGCTTGAGCTAATCCTCTTTGTATCTCACCTTCCTGTTGCCATAACTGTAAATAATCATAATGTCTAATTCGTTGCTTGCCGGACTTTATTAGACATATCCTTCTCCTTAAATTTTGCAAAACCTCAGGATTAAAACTGCCTACCCTGGGAAACTTCTCCCCATCGTTCACAGTCATACGTTCCCACTCATTGCATAAAACCTCTGCGTGTGATCCATATTTTTCACACATTATATACCTGGCCGACCCAACTGGTCGTGGTACTAAATCAACCTGAACCTTGGTTGATCGCCCCTTACTTGAGCAACTGGCCCCCATTATTTGCAGGTATTGCTTTCTCAGCGAATTCCTACAAAAAAAACAAGTTCCCAGAGGTAAGGCGACGGTGAAAGTTCAACGAGTGCCTTCACTCACTCTCGCCCACGTCGACCAATACGCCCACACACTGCCTTAGCGCTGGCGTACTCAACCCAGGGCCCCTGCAACCTGAACCTCTATTTACTGGGGCGTGTGGGAGTATGCTACCCTCCCCAGTAAATATCAGTTGCTGGAGAATTCCTGAGTTATCAGTGAACCTCCCTTAAAATAAAATAAAAACCTACACAAATCACGTTAGAATGTACAAATAGCGTTTATGATACCGCAAAGCATACGCAAATTGCGTAATGGGTATCAAGGTAACAAACTAATGCACACAATTACATGCGGTACAGTCGCAATGCGTACAAGTAACTATTACTTATCCGCAGAACGACCAGCAGAATCGGTTGTTTAGGCTGCGAAACCTTCAGCCGCAGCGTATTCTCAAAACGGGCCTATATGGGTATTGCGCCAACTCCCCTGGGTTGCGCTCACTACCTCTGACCTTTCTTAAGTCAGGGTTTTCAGAACTTCATATATGTACTTTTAACGGATTTCTGACTTTCGCGGACCTCCTGGTCTGCTGTAACACTAATTGCTCCTCTTACCTTATGGACTTTTAACGTGAGATGGCCTTCTCCCACGCCACCACGTGTTCACTTCACGGGTATCCTTCTACGAGATCTCGATTTTTCTCAAGGTTCACACCAAAAAAAACTTTACTTGCATACGCACGCTCTTTCACTTCATGTATACTTTGATTTTTCTGTACAGAAAATTTCTTTCATTCAGGTAACACAGGCTAATCCCAGAGGTAATGCAACGAGAGAAGGACCTTTTTCCTTTAAACTAAATTTTGGAAACTGAACAAATTTGTGCTATTATCTCGTGGCTTCCGTATCTACTACTAAAACAATGCTATCGTGTGATTTGTATCTAGTGGGCGTATCTGTACGGACGTTGCGTAATGTACGCCACGTGTAGTAGGCCTTTGCGTTGCGTACGCTGTCCCGCACTCGGTGAGAGACACGTGTACACAGGCCAGATACGTCCGCAGTAACACAAATAACACGCTTCTATAAATGTAAACGATATTTAACTATAATCGTTTACTAAACACCACACAGTTTCATCTGTATCAACCTTTACAACTAGGCCAGGCTGTGGGCGTGCTTTACAATTACTCCCTTAAGTATTACTCTTTACTTTTAACTAAAATAGCAACAAATTTTCTCAGCACGTTATCAATGTAAATGACAAACAGGAAAGTTAGATATGTGAAAGTACACAAATGAAAATACAGGTGTGTTGCGTGTGTTGCGTGCGCAATGTGCGCCAAACAGAAATTAACAGTTTTAAAAGACAATAGCTTAACGTTCTTACCTTTCGGTTCCGGATCCCACCAGCATCCCTACAAACCAGGCGGAGCAGACGCTTATCTAATCAGCACTACCGTATCCCCAACCATAAACACGGATACAGGGGATACTACCTTCCCGCCCTTTGCTGATGGATAAAAGTCTGCCTGGTTCCGCTTGGCTGCGGATATGAGGAGGCCCGGACGATGCCCCCAATTGATAAAGTCAAATATTACCTTTGAACATAAGCTATATACTTATTATGGACTAAGTACGCAATTGGCGCGCGGATTACCGTAAGGGTACGCACTTAGCGTAGCAGACGCTTATTGTGGGTGCGACGCACGAGCGGCACGTACGCTCACTGACTGACACACAGTAAACCTTGTTAACAATACTCTGTATGGGTATGCTTATACTGTAAACCTTAGTACTATAATATTACCACAATGTAACACTTATTGACCTTGATAATATAAAAGCTGTTTGAGCGATTGAGACGCTCAGAAACCCTATTCAATAACTGGTGAAACACACAAGACCTGTTAAGGTTCCAACACCTTCGTAGAAGATACTTTAGTATAAAAGGGGAAAAACAGTTACAGCTTATACACTACAGACCTAACATCAATATCTAAACAGAATAACAAGAAATAAATGTGAACAATAGCGAACGATCGCAAACAGAATAAACACAAAGAGAATAAAATGGCAAACACTTAAAGGATAACAAAATGAGAACGAATGGCGTACATAAAGAATAAGAAAAATGGCTACAGAGAAACTTACACACGTGGGAATGATTCGCAAGCGTGTCCTGGACCAGCCCTCAGCCTTCAGTGTGAAAACCTTTGTAGAGAGAGTGAGTGCTGGTCCAGCAATGGTGGCCTTTATATACACAACATACAGTAACAATACAATGGTCCCTATAATCTTATAGTTCATTGGACACAGGAATGTGTCTCTGCATTATAACAAAAGGTCATAGGTGGGTTCGAACAGGTGGGCTGTGTCTATTTCCAACTGCTCAGGTGGGAGGTATCCCCAGGATTCCCACCACATGGATAATGAACAGCAAATACAGTAAATGTCTAGAAACTACTTTTAAACATAACTATACGCAGGAGCGAACAATCTCTTCCTAACCAACACCGAAATGTTACATTTAAAATACTCTACAGCTGGATACTAGACATCACCGTTCTACCTTTGTCTGACCCTTCATATCATGCAAAGAGGAATTTCTCTGTCCAAGAACCGTTTACACTAAACATACTTTCTAACATTGTTAAGGGGAATATTCACTATAAAAGACGCTATGTGGGTAAAATATGTTATGATCGAGTCGCCCGCTAGACGCTCACAAACTCTACCGTAAATGCGCATACACCGCGCGTGATCGCCAGAGCGATCTTACGCAATTTGCGGATATGTGCACGCACGGCAGAGCTCATGCACTTGCAGCGGGCATGCGCATGAGGGGTTAGTACATGGCATATGAATCAGGATATTTTTCGACTTTGACAGTAGCCACCGGCACCACGATAGGTTGGTTCATATGAAATGAAAACACCACCTTAGGTAGAAATTGAGGACGAGTCCTCAATTCCGCTCTATCCACATGAAAAATCAAATAGGGGCTCTTGTGAGACAAGGCCGCCAATTCTGATACACGCCTTGCAGATGCCAAGGCCAATAACATGACCACCTTCCAGGTGAGAAATTTTAATTCAACCGTTTGAAGGGGCTCAAACCAGTGAGATTTAAGGAACCGCAACACCACGTTAAGGACCCAGGGTGCCACTGGGGGCATAAAAGGAGGCTGGATGTGCAGCACTCCTTTCACAAAAGTCTGGACTTCTGGTAAAGAAGCCAATTCCTTCTGAAAGAATATAGATAGGGCCGAAATCTGTACTTTAACAGAGCCTAACTTTAGGCACATATCCACTCCTGTCTGTAGGAAGTGGAGAAAACGGCCCAGATGGAAATCTTCCGTAGGAGCATTCTTGGTTTCACACCAAGAGACATATTTCCGCCAGATACGGTGATAATGTTTCGCCGTCACGTCCTTCCTAGCCTTTATCAGAGTAGGTATGACCTCCTCCGGAATACCTTTTTCAGCTAGGATTCGGCGTTCAACCGCCATGCCGTCAAACACAACCGCTGTAAGTCTTGGAATAAGCAGGGCCCCTGCTGCAACAGGTCCTCCCTGAGAGGAAGGGGCCAAGGATCTTCTGTGAGCATTTCCTGAAGATCCGAGTACCAGGCCCTTCGAGGCCAGTCTGGAACAATGAGTATCAACTGTACTCTTTTCTGTTTTATAGGAAACACATAGACCGACTGAAACACCCATGGTGTCACCAGGGCGTCTACTGCTACTGCCTGAGGGTCCCGAGACCTGGCACAGTACCTTGGAAGCTTTTTGTTGAGGCATGACACCATCATGTCTATTTGAGGAATTCCCCAGAGACTCGTTATCTCTGCAAAGACTTCTTGATGAAGTCCCCACTCTCCTGGATGGAGATCATGTCTGCTGAGGAAGTCCGCTTCCCAGTTGTCTACTCCCGGAATGAAGACAGCTGACAGAGCGCTTACGTGATTTTCCGCCCAGCGAAGAATCCTGGTGGCTTCCACCATTGCGACTCTGCTCCTTGTCCCGCCTTGGCGGTTCACATGTGCCACTGCTGTGACATTGTCTGATTGAATCAGAACCGGTAGGTTGCGAAGAAGACCCTCCGCTTGTCGAAGGCCGTTGTATATGGCCCTTAATTCCAGCACGTTTATGTGCAGACAGGACTCCTGGTTTGACCATAGTCCCTGAAAATTTCTTCCTTGGGTGACTGCTCCCCATCCTCGGAGGCTCGCGTCCGTGGTCTCCAGAACCCAGTCTTGAATGCCGAATCTGCGACCCTCTAGAAGGTGAGCACTTTGCAGCCACCATAGGAGAGACACCCTGGCCCTGGGGGACAGTGTTATTTTCTGATGTATCTGTAGATGGGACCCGGACCACTGGTCCAGAAGGTCCCACTGAAATGGCCTTGCATGAAACCTGCCGAAAGGAATGGCCTCGTATGAGGCCACCATTTTTCCCAGAACTTGAGTGCATTGATGAACTGACACTCTTTTTGGCTTTAGTAGGTCTCTGACCATGTTCTGGAGGTCCTGGGCTTTTTCCGACGGTAGAAAAACCTTCTTTCGTTCCGTGTCCAGTATCATTCCTAGGAACGATAGTCAAGTCGTTGGAACCAATTGCGACTTTGGCAGATTGAGAATCCACCCGTGTTGTTGGAGCACCCTCAGGGAGAGCGACACGTTCTTCAGCAATTGATCTCTTGAACATGCTTTTATCAGGAGATCGTCCAAGTATGGGATAATTGTGACACCCTGCCTTCGCAGGATCACCATCATTTACGCCATTACCTTGGTGAAAATCCTCTGGGCCGTGGAAAGCCCAAACGGCAACGTCTGAAACTGGTAATGACAATCCTGTACAGCGAATCTCAGGTACTGCTGATGAGTGGAATATATGGGGACATGAAGGTAAGCATCCTTTATGTCTAGCGACACCATAAAATCCCCTCCTTCCAGGCTGGAAATTACAGCTCTGAGCGATTCCATCTTGAATTTGAACCGTTTCAAGTACAGGTTTAGGGATTTTAAATTTAAAATGGGTCTGACCGAACCATCCGGCTTCAGGACCACAAACAGGGTCGAATAATATCCTTTTCCCTGGTGGTGCAGGGGAACCCTGACAATCACTTGCTGTTGACACAGCGTTTAAATTGCAGCTAATACTACCTCCCTCTCTGGGGATGAAGCTGGTAAGGCCGACTTGAAAAACCGGCGTGGGGGCACCTCCTCGAATTCCAGCTTGTAGCCCTGGGAAACAATTTCCCTCGCCCAGGAGTCCACGTCTGACTGAACCCAGAATTGGCTGAAGAGTCAAAGGCGTGCCCCCACCGGTGCGGACTCCCATAGGGGAGCCCCAGCGTCATGCGGGGGACTTAGCGGGAGCCGCGGAGGACTTCTGCTCTTGGGAACTAGCCGAAGCAGGTGTTCTCTTACCTCTACCCTTACCTCTGGCGAGGAAAGAGGAGCCCCGACCTCTTCTGGACTTATGTGACCGAAAGGACTGCATCTGATACTGTGGAGGTTTCTTTTGCTGTTGGGGAACAAAAGGTAAAAAGGTAGATTTACTCGCGGTAGCTGTGGAAACCAGGTCCGTGAGACCATCCCCAAACAATACATCACCCTTGTAAGGTAAGACCTCCATATGCTTTTTTGAGTCCGCATCACCCGTCCATTGGCGGATCCATAAGGATTTTCTTGCCGAAATAGCCATGGCATTGGCTCTTGAACCCAGTAATCCAATGTCTCTTTGAGCGTCCCTCATATATAAGACTGCATCCTTCATATGAGCTAATGTTAACAAAATGGTATCCTTATCTAGTGTATCAAGGTCAGCTGACAGGGTATCTATCCAAGCTGCTACTGCACTACATACCCATGCCGACGCAATTGCCGGTCTAAGTAAAGTACCCGTATGTGTATAAATAGACTTTAATGTAGTTTCCTGCCTGCGGTCCGCAGGGTCCTTGAGGGCCGCTGTGTCAGGGGACGGCAGCGCCACCTTCTTGGACAGGCGAGTTAAAGCCTTGTCCACTGTGGGAGAGGATTCCCAACGTACCCTGTCCTGTGTAGGGAAAGGGTATGCCATAAGAATACTTTTGGGAATCTGCAGTTTCTTATCTGGAGTTTCCCAAGCTTTTTCACATAACTCGTTAAGTTCATGAGATGGAGGAAAGTTTACTACCTGTTTCTTCTCCTTACACATGTGCACCCTCGTGTCGGGCACTGAGGGTTCATCAGTGATATGCAAAACATCTTTTATTGCAATAATCATGCACTGAATACTTTTTGTCACCCTAGGGTGCAATCTCGCTTCATCATAGTCGACACTGGAATCAGTGTCCGTGTCGGTATCTGTGTCCACTATTTGTGAGAAGGGACGTTTCTGAGACCCCGACGGGCCCTGTGAATCGATGTAATCCGTAGATTGACCCCCTGTTGACACCCTGGAGTCTGCTTTGTCCAGTCTCTTATGTAATGATGCTACACTTGCATTTAACATATGCCACATATCCATCCAATCCTGAGTCGGCACCACCGACTGGGACACACCACTCATCTGCTCCACCTTCTCTTTGGATAAGCCTTCCGCTTCAGACATGCCGACACACACGTACCGACACCCCACACACACCGGGATATAGTTATAAGGGGACAATTCCCCAAAGCAGGCCCTTTGGAGAGACAGAGAGAGAGTATGCCAGCACACACCCAGCGCCAAACTGACACTGTGCCCCCCTCCTCTTTTTTCAGCCCTCTGAGCTCGTTCAGCAGGGGAGAGTCCGGGGAGCCAGCGTTCTCTGCAGCTTCTGTGGAGAAAATGGCGCTGGTTAGTGCTGAGGGATCAAGCTCCGCCTCCTCCAGCGGCGGGCTTCGGTCCTGCTTCAATAATAAAAAAATGGCGGGGGATCATATATTTGCTGCCTCCGCAGCCTAATAAACATGTTTATTGCCAGTAATGAGGTGTATTGCTGCCCAGGGCGCCCCCCCTGTGCCCTGCACCCATCAGTGCCATGTGTGTGTGTGTTGTGTGGGAGCATTGGTGCGCAGCTTACTGCTGCGCGCTTACCTCTGTGAAGATCTGAAGTCTTCTGCTGCCTTTGAAGTCTTCTTTTCTTCTCATACCCACCCGGCTTCTTTTTTCCGGCTCTGTGAGGAGGACGGCGGCGCGGCTCCGGGACGAACCCCAGGGTGAGACCTGTGTTCCGACTCCCTCTGGAGCTAATGGTGTCCAGTAGCCTAAGAAGCAGAGCCCTTGAACTCTTAAGAAGTAGGTCTGCTTCTCTCCCCTCAGTCCCACGATGCAGGGAGTCTGTTACCAGCAGTGCTCCCTGAAAATAAAATACCTAACAAAATTCTTTTACACAGAAAACTCAGGAGAGCTCCCTGTAATGCACCCTATCTCCTCTGGGCACAAGATCTAACTGAGGTCTGGAGGTGGGGCATAGAGGGAGGAGCCAGTGCACACCCATACTGAAAGATCTTTAGAGTGCCCATGTCTCCTGCGGAGCCCGTCTATACCCCATGGTCCTTACGGAGTCCCCAGCAAATCCTCTAGGACGTAAGAGAAATATAAAATACTTTTACTTACATACAAGGCTGTACGGATGGTGTAATGGTTAGCATTACTGCCTCACAGCACTGAGGTCATGGGGGGTTTGATTCCCACTATGGCCCTAACTGTGTGGAGTTTGTATATTCTCCCCGTACTTGCGTGGGTTTCCTCCGGGTACTCTGGTTTCCTCCCACAATCCAAAAATATACTGGTAGGTTAATTGGCTCCAAACAAAAATGAACCCTAGCGTGAATGTGTCTGTGTGTACATGTGATGATAGGGAATATAGGGGGTCATTCTGAGTTGATCGCAAGCTGCATTTGTGCGCAGCGATCAGACTAAAAAATGGCAGTTCTGCGCATTTGTATGCGGCGCAATGTGCACGCGCGACGTACGGGTACAATGAACGATGCAGTTTTGCACAGGGTCTAGCGATGCATTTCAGTCGCACTGCTTGCCGCAGAATGATTGACATGAAGTGGGCATTTCTGGGTGGCAACTGACCGTTTTCAGGGAGTGTGCGGAAAAACGCAGGCATGGCTGGGCAAACACTGGGCGGGTGTGTGACGTCAAATCCGGAACTGAATAGTCTGAAGTGATCGCAAGCGCTGAGTAGGTTTTGAGCTACTCTGAAACTACACAAAAAAAATTTTGCAGGCGCTCTGCGATACAACCGTTCGCACTTCTGCTAAGCTAAAATACACTCCCAGTGGGCGGCGACATAGCGTTTGCACGGCTGCTAAAAACTGCTAGTGAGCGATCAACTCGGAATGACCCCCATAGATTATAAACTCCACTGGAGCAGGGACTGATGTGAATGGGCAAATATTCTCTGTTCAGCACTGCGGAATATGTGTGCGCTATATAAATAACTGTTAATAAATAAATAAATAAAGCTATTCACCAAACTGCACCAACACACATCTCTTCACTCATCTCAAAATGGGATGCGGTCAAGATGCCGCCGGCCGGAATCCCGGCGGTCGAAATACCGACGCCGGAATCCCGACCTCCACAATCCCGACATACTCTCCCTCCGTGGGTGTCCACGACACCCATAGAGGGAGAATATAATAGTGTGCCGAGCGTAGCGAGGCACCGTGCCCGCAGCGTGGCGAGCGAAGCGAGCCCGCAAGGGGCTGCGTTCCGCTCGCCACCCCTGTCGGGATTGTGTGGTCGGGATTCCGGCGTTGGTATTTCGACCGCCGGGATTCCGGCCGGCGGCATTTAGTACTGATCCCCTCAAAATATCTCCCTACCCGACCTCTCCGCTCTGCACAAGATCTGCGTCTCTCATCCACACGTACAGTATTACTTGTTCCCACTCAAAATTACAGGACTTTGGCCCTCATTCCGAGTTGTTCGCTGGTTCTTTTTCATCGCATCGCAGCGATTTTCCGCTAATTGCGCATGCGCAATGTTCGCACTGCGACTGCGCCAAGTAAATTTGCTAAGAAGTTTGGTATTTTACTCACGGCATTATGAGGTTTTTTCTCCGTTCTGGAGATCGGAGTGTGATTGACAGGAAGTGGGTGTTTCTGGGCGGAAACTGGCCGTTTTATGGGTGTGTGTGAAAAAACGCTGCCGTTTCTGGGAAAAACACGGGAGTGGCTGGAGAAACGGGGGAGTGTCTGGGCGAACGCTGGGTGTGTTTGTGACGTCAAACCAGGAACGACAAGCACTGAACTGATCGCACTGGAAGAGTAAGTCTCGAGCTACTCAGAAACTGCACAGAAATTTCTATTCGCAATTTAGAGAATCTTTCGTTCGCAATTTTGATAAGCTAAGATTCACTCCCAGTAGGCGGCGGCTTAGCGTGTGCAATGCTGCTAAAAGCAGCTTGCGAGCGAACAACTCGGAATGAG
The DNA here is from genome assembly GCF_028390025.1 of Pseudophryne corroboree. Taxonomy (NCBI): domain Eukaryota; kingdom Metazoa; phylum Chordata; class Amphibia; order Anura; family Myobatrachidae; genus Pseudophryne; species Pseudophryne corroboree. Next base: position 1,160,480,518 of record NC_086444.1, read on the forward strand.
GGCCTTTATCCGGGCTTCACCCACTCTGGAATGCTCTCCCACGCACGCACAATAAGAGTCACCTCTAGACTCCAAACCTTTAAACGTTCCCTGAAAACTCACCTCTTCAGACAAGCCTATCAAAGTCAATTACATCCTCTCTGTACACAGTGCATATAACCTCACATATTTTGTCGTCCAACATTGCTGGGTGACCATATCATACAACCCATTAAGAACCTAGCAATCCTGTGGACCATTATGCAATAGGTAGCATCTATCCTTGTGTATCAATGCCTATTTCCCTATAGATTGTAAGCTTGCGAGCAGGGCCTTCCTACCTCTATGTCTGTTTTTGCCCAGTTTTGTTCTATAACTGTTGTTCTAATTGTAAAGAGCAAGGGAATATGCTGCGCTATATAAGAAACTGCTAATAAATAAATTATAAATAAATTTGGGTGTTCAGGGAGCTTCCCTGACTCATACACATTGCAGAACAAAGGCATGATACTAACGGGATGGTCGCAAGCTGTCGCTTGTACTTGAATTGCACCAGCTGTTCCTATTTTATCGTCAAATATGTGCAAAATATCACTTATAGGCGCAGATTTATCAACCCTTGGAGAGTAATAAATTCCATGGTGATAAAGTACCAACCAATCAGCTCCTGTCATTATTCAAACACAGCCTGTAACATGGTAGTTAGGAGCTGATTGGCTGGTACTTTATCACTGTGTAATTTATCACTTTCCAAGGCTTGATAAATCTGAGCCAATGGGGGTCATTCCGAGTTGTTCGCTCGGTATTTGTCTTCGCATCGCAGCGATTTTCCGCTAACTGCGCATGCGCAATGTTCGCACTGCGACTGCGTCAAGTAAATTTGCTATGCAGTTAGGTTTTTTACTCACGGCATTACGAGGTTTTTTCTTCGTTCTGGTGATCGTAATGTGATTGACAGGAAGTGGGTGTTTCTGGGCGGAAACTGACCGTTTTATGGGAGTGTGTGAAAAAACGCTACCGTTTCTGGGAAAAACGCGGGAGTGGCTGGAGAAACGGAGGAGTGTCTGGGCGAACGCTGGGTGTGTTTGTGACGTCAAACCAGGAACGACAAGCACTGAACTGATCGCAGATGCCGAGTAAGTGTGGAGCTACTCAGAAACTGCTAAGAAGTGTCTAATCGCAATTTTGCTAATCTTTCGTTCGCAATTTTGATAAGCTAAGATTCACTCCCAGTAGGCGGCGGCTTAGCGTGTGCAAAGCTGCTAAAAGCAGCTTGCGAGCGAACAACTTGGAATGACCCCCTATATGCGCTGATTATTCACAGCCAGGAACTCACGGTGAACTGAATCTGCTTTAACATCCAGAAATTTTTGAATTTTCCACTCAACAAACTGCTGCGAAAACACCTCAGTTGTTCATGAGAACCCAACTTGCCAAGAGCTTCCGCAGCACTAGAAAGTGTTTCCCTCTCACAGCATCCCCTAGACTCTATGTAGCATGCACATAAATGCAGCCTGTCAAGGAGCAGCTCGTTTGTACAGTATCTATAAAACCAAGATAGCTGTAACAAAACTAATATTTCACAGGCTTTGCCCCTGCCCACCATCCACACACACTGCAGCCAAGCCCACCACCCAGAGGGCACCGCTGGCCCCACTAGCAGATCCTGAGTGGGAGACAATGCAAGATGTGAGTGCTGATAAGACACCCAGGCTCTACTGCTAAACTTTGCAGAACTAGTGTCAGTGTGGAGGCAGCCGGAGAGGAGCGAGGTGCTGCAGAGACCAGCAGCATGGACCGGAGCATCTCAGCCTGATACTGCCAGTGCGCAGCGGAGCCAGAGCCGCACAACTCCGGCTGGGGCAACGTTCCAAAGGTTTGCATTGCATTCTGTGCCCCCTCCCTGCTGCTCTGACACCCCCTCAGGGCCTTTCCCCGCACCCCCTGCCCTCTGCATCCCACCCCTCCATCACCGTGAGTCCGGGGAGTGAGTGTGGATGTGCATCTGAGTGGAGGAAGGAGGTGTGCTTGTGGGGGGTTGATGGTAAAATCCCATGCTCCAGAAGAAAAAGGTTTTCCATGCAAATGACCGCTCTGCCTGTAACAAAAGCCTTGATGTGGAGCTGGAGAGGAAAAGCCTGATGTGACAGTGTAACAACCTCAGCCCACTCGCCATATTTTTGTTTATTCATATTCAATTCCTCTCTCTCTCTCTCTCTCTCTCTCTCTCTCTCTCTCTCTCTCTCTCTCTTCTCTTCCTCTTTCTTTCCCTCTGTCACTCTCTTCTTCTCTGACATGCTTGAATCTCCTGGCTTGCCATTATTTTCCCTTTTTCCTGCATCCCCCCTGTCGATCACCATTGTTATTATTATTGTCATGATGCTATTATTATAATTGTGTTTTCTGGTGAAGATGGGAGGAGGTGGTAGAGGTTGGGATGTGTACAAGAATGTTGCACTAAATGCAGCCCTCTGCCCATACTTTACTTGTGGTGGCTTAAGAAACATGTCCATGGCTAGAGCGTGACAGACAGGGAATGATGCTGTCATCTCCTAATCCATTATATAATCCTTTTGTTGCTAGTTTATCATTCTAATAGGAACATACTCAAGACTGTGTGTATCTGTTACTAAAGACATGAAGGAGACGTCTTCATTCCGGTTGCACTACTATAATGATATAAAAAAAAAAAAAAAAAACCCAAGACCCTCAAAACAAAGCACATGTCTTGATTTGGGCTAGATTGCAAGCTCCTTGGTCCAGCAGCTGTTGCAGTTTGGCAGCTGTACAGATCCATAAATACAATCATTTGCTGCCCAGGGGGGCGGATGGGTGAGAATGGGACATGATTATTGTGTTCTGTATTGCACATTGGTCATTAACCCCTCTGTTGCTAGGGAACGTTGAGTGACTCGCTTGCATTCCCGGCACGGATGGGGTTAAAGTATAAGAGTCGATGGAAGTATAATGGAAAGGGGCATGCAGAGATAGGAGTCCAAAGCCTCCTCGGGATGTGAAGTATGAATGCTGGCAGTGATCTGCGATCATGGATTCTAAATAATTACTGTCAAATAACTGTCACGTCGTTTCACGGTCAGCAGGAGAGATGAATAGTTGGAGCTCGTTGACGAAGCTGAGGAGGATCTTACAGGGGTGTGTGTCCCCGACTTGGAGGGTAGGTTTCATACAAATAGGTTTTTGATAGGGTTTCTTAGGAGCGGAGTTGATTAGGCAGCAGCGAAAACAGATTTTCTTTTTTGGAGGGGGTTGAATATGTCCGTGACAACATGGTGAGGCTTCGGTTTTGAAAGAACTGTAGTGTCTCTAGCGTGGTCACTGCTTCAGGCTAATGTGTTGGGAGGCTGGAGTGCCACACATCTTGACAGATCGCATAGCATAGCGGAAGGCATCCCAGCGGTTGTTTTCTTCTTTTTAGTTTTTAGGTTGTTGGTTTTTTTTTTTTCTTTTGCGCGTCGTTAACTGTACATCTTATGTGTCTTATTGTTTTGATTTTCATGGAAAGCAGAAGTGCCGGTGTGAATGGAAGCATGCATGTACTGTAAGTAGGATTTTATTCTGTCGATCACGTAGCAAAGCACACACACAGATGCAGTATTTTGTTGTGTCGTGCAGTCACTCTCATTGATTCAGGCATAACTTACACCGATGAAACTCTTTTTGGGAAGGGGATGGTGGAAAGTTGCATTTTCTAAAACTAAAATAATTCCAGAATAAAAATGAAATAAATAAATAATATGTTGGGCGATCAAAGCAGCAGATATGATATGTTGATATTTGAGATAACTTTTTCTTCCTGATAATAAAAACGTTTTACAATTCTCGATACTAGCATGAGTCCATATCTTATAGATTGTCAGCTTGCGAGCAGGGCCTTCCTACCTCTGGGGCTAATTCAGACTGGATCGCTGCAGCGGCAGCAATCGCAGTCTAAATCTTTTTTGTGAAGTACGCACGTGCGTTCGCACCCCGGGAGCCCAGTGAGATGCCATGGGCATTTCTGGGCTGCGATCGCCTCTGCCTGATTGACATGCAGATGCGGTTGCGGGGTGGGAGTGGAGCGTGCCAATGGCATTAGAACGCCATTAGCGGGGCGCAGTCCGGACAACGGAGGCGTGTCCGGACTGTTGGGTGGGTGGGCCACGACGGCTGCATGACGTCATATGCGGCCGCTGCGACCCGGGACGCGGCCAGTAGCTCCCTGCCAGAGCGCAGGAGATGCGCTGGTAGGGAGCTACTCCAGGTACAAAAGCATCGCCGCCGTGTGATGTTTTTGTACCTGTGCGGGGGGGGGGGGGGGGTAGGGCCTGACATTTGGGGCAGACTAGCCCTGTCCTGGGCGTCCCCCCGCATGTCAGAGTAACTGATCGTAGATCAACTCTGAATTACCCCCTCTATGTCTGTCTGTTTTTACCCAGTTTTGTTCTATTACTGTTGTTCTAATTGTAAAGCGCAACGGAATATGCTGCGCTATATATGAAACTGCTAATAATAATAATAATATCTGAAATGTATATCAGTCACAAGCATGCTCCGATCTTGTATTGCATTATGGTGCACTGCTAATGTAAAGGTTATGTGATTCATGATTTTGGAATCTGCTGTCTAAAGTGGGTCAGAAAGACAGAGGACATATTATGTACGAGCACTGTGCCAGTATACTACAGTGTCTCTAACATATGTCAGTTACTTGTCCAAGAATTGGACAATTAAGGGCTAGGACACTGGCCACAGTGACCCGTCACTGGCAGCATTAGGAGGACACAGCCACAGTGACCCGTCACTGGCAGCATTAGGAGGACACTGGCCACAGTGACCCATCACTGGCCCACAGTGACCCGTCACTGGCAGCATTAGGAGGACACTGCCACTGTGACCCGTCACTGGCAGCATTAGGAGGACACTGTCACAGTGACCCGTCACTGGCAGCATTAGGAGGACACTGCCACAGTAACCCGTCACTGGCAGCATTAGGAGGACACTGCCACACGTTGCTGGAAATGCCATCAGTACCTGTCACTGGCAGCATTAGGGGGACACTGCCACAGTGACCCGTCACTGGCAGCATTAGGAGGACACTGCCACAGTGACCCGTCACTGGCAGCATTAGGAGGACACTGCCACAGTGACCCATCACTGGCCCACAGTGACCCGTCACTGGCAGCATTAGGAGGACACTGCCACTGTGACCCGTCACTGGCAGCATTAGGAGGACACTGTCACAGTGACCCGTCACTGGCAGCATCAGGAGGACACTGCCACAGTGACCCGTCACTGGCAGCATTAGGAGGACACTGGCCACAGTGACCCGTCACTGGCAGCATTAGGAGGACACTGGCCACAGTGACCCGTCACTGGCAGCATTAGGAGGACACTGGCCACAGTGACCCGTCACTGGCAGCATTAGGGGGACACTGCCACAGTAACCCGTCACTGGCAGCATTAGGAGGACACTGCCACAGTAACCCGTCACTGGCAGCATTAGGAGGACACTGCCACAGTAACCCGTCACTGGCAGCAATAGGAGGACACTCTCACAGTGACCCGTCACTGGCAGCATTAGGGGGACACTGCCACAGTGTACACAATGAGTGGTGCCACCGTTTTTCTTTAAGTTATTGCTACTTATGCCCCTTAGGCGACATCTGAAGATACGGGGAAAGCTGAAGTTCTTCAGTTACAGAATCCACAGGTAGGAAACAGAAAGACAATTAGTTCTGAGTTTAGGAAGAGCTGCGGCGACACAATGAGAAACGTGGAAGCTTTTCAAATGCAAATGACACAGAACTGAATAGGGTGTATAACATTCCGTGCAGATGGCTTTACGTCTGAAGTCCTATTCATACTTAACATTTTCAACAAGTGTAATGACTTAAAATAGATTTATATAAAGGTACAGTCATTGTAATGTGCCTACTCGGTACTGATAACAGGCTCACATCTCTGCTCTGATTTTGTTGATGCTCACATTGGCTTGCATGTTGGCTGAGCCCCTCCCACGTTAATATTGCCTGAACAGGAACACGCGCAAGTTGGCTGATCTGAAATACTCTGTGCTGCTGTTAATAGTTTAATGTTGTAAGGGTGTCATTCAGTTACATATACGGTGTAAGATCACATGTTCCAATGCAACATACAGGCGATAGGCAGTCCTTACATATGCTAGCCTAACTTCATGCTTTATCCTGCACACCCCCATGGGGGGGCAAGGTAAAATCCACAGTGTAGAGTGCAGTTGCTGGCATTCACACCCGTTCCAATGGCGCAATGCCCAATATCGCATTTAAATTAATTGCACCCTAAGTCTCCACAGGGGCTAGCCCCATCCTCCTGAACCCCCGCACATCTATGTATTACCAAATTTGAAGAATAAATACAATAGGTGCTCTAATTCTAGTAAAAAAAATCCCAAAACATATGCATTGCCCTGGTCTGATGCATGCTGGGAGCCACCTCTCAGAACAATAAGATATTGGGCGGGGTGTACGGTATCATGTATCACATATTCTAGGCCACCTATTGCATGCATGTTTATTAACGCCGTATGCATGAACAATTCAGAATAATTACACCCAGTACAGCTCTCCCGTTTAGAGCTGTTCATTGCACTGAGAACAGGGGCGGATTTAGGTGTCAGGCCGCAAATTATTGGCTGCCCCCCCCCCTCCCCCCCAATCACGTCACTACCCCTATTATTTTGGGGCCAGTCCGAATGCCTGGAAGCCATCAAAGCAACCCCAAACTTACCCCACTACCATCTCCTAGCCTCATCAGCTTTGTGTGCTGCGCCCCAGCAAGTGCTGCCCCTAGGCACGTGCCTCGCGTGGGGAAGCAGTTAGTTTCCCGGCTGTCGGAATCCCGGCGGTCAGTATACCGACGTCTGAATCCCGACAGCCAAGGGAATCCCGGCGGTCGGAATCCCGACTGGGGCCCGGAATCCCCACTCAGGGTCTGGTCCACGCCACCCCCCGAGGGCCGTTCCCAAAGCGCGGTGAGCGCAGCAAGCCCGCGAGGGGTCATGCTGCGCTTGCCATCGGAATCACACCTGTCGGTATTCCGACGTCGGTCTTGTGACCACCGGGATCCCGATCGTCGGGATTTCATACTGAATCCCTCACGTGCCCAGTGGGAAATCCATCACTGTGTGAGGACTTATGGATTTATGACCTGAGAGTTCTATTGCACATATGCAAGCCACTTGGGGGCCTGAGAAGGATCTTTCAGATCCCTCATCTGGGATTTCTGCGAGACGAAGGCTATAGGCGTCTACAGGACACAATTTCATATAGAGCTCTTATTGCACTTAATGTATATATAGCTGATATGATAAGTACGTCACTGAGAGTAGCAAACGACTTTCAGGGCCTTACTAGATATTCCAGCTATCTCTAGGTGCAAAAAGAGCTCTTTATCGATTTAAATTCCATCCTGTGACTTGTAGTCCGCAATCAACATGTTTTTATACTTGCATTTTTCTTTCTTTCTATATCTAAAGAAGAGACATCCAGTAGATATGCATGCCTGAGCTGACATATCAGACCCAGTTGTTCACAATTAATTGCTATTTATTTGTATGTGTTTAATTATTGTTATTTTTATTTGGTTTTTCTTATCTGAATATATATATATATCTAATTACTTTAATGTGGCCGGAATTTGTTATTCCGTATTATAACACTTACGAAACATGGAGGAGGGCGGTCGAGCATTTTGGAAGTCCTAGATACGCCCCTGTGACACATGAACAAGTTCAATTCTTTTGCGTGCGCCCAGATTGGGTAACGGGTGACCCAGCCCTGGTGGGCACAACTAGCTCTGTGGATTCTATATTTTGGACAGCACACTAAGGGTTTCTCAAGCAATTTTATTCAGTTAATATTAAAAGATTTCTCTTTTATTCTAAAGTTAGAACTGGACAAATCCAGAGAGATTACCTGCTGCTTTTCCATTACACTAAAGATGCACGCGTTAAAATTGTACTTGGCATTTAGCTCTTACACAGACGAGCGCTCCTGTGAGTATAGGGGGTGTGGGCCAAGCAAAGCTGTTTGTGTGGCTCGCATATTTGTAGCTATAATAGAGGATGCTATAGAAAAAAGGATGACTACACTAGGTTATGTGAAGATCTAGTTGTTGTAGTAATACTGTATCTGCATGGTAATGGAGTAAGGTTGGATTGGTATTTATCTATGCACCAGTATAGAAGGAAGTGTGGCTTAGTGACTGCCTGATTACCGTAATTGTTCACCAGTTAGCAATATGCCATACAGCATGTGAGTGTATTATGAATTAATCTACGATCCACCACAGAAGTCAGTCTTAATGAAACGCGTAGGGTCAATGTTTTTGCTTGGAGAACTTTTAGCTTCTACCCAGCGTCGGACTGGGGTATGAAGGACCCACCGGGGGGATGCTGCTGTAGGGGCCCATGCTTAAAGGTGTAGCCAGGTTCCAGTGGGGGCGTGGCCAGCCACCACAGAGGTTTGGCTAACCAGTACATGTTCTGTGCCCCTTGGTAAATATATAATTAACCAAATTATTGGGAAGTATAATGTAACATATGTATACAGGTTGAGTATCCCATATCCAAATATTCAGAAATACGGAATATTCAGAAATACGGACTTTTTTGAGTGAGAGTGAGATAGTGAAACCTTTGTTTTTTGATGGCTTAATGTACACAAACTTTGTTTAATACACAAAGTTATTAAAAATATTGTATTAAATGACCTTCAGGCTGTGTGTATAAGGTGTATATGAAACATAAATGAATTGTGTGAATGTACACACACTTTGTTTAATGCACAAAGTTATAAAAAATATTGGCTAAAATTACCTTCAGGCTGTGTGTTTAAGGTGTATATGTAACATAAATGCATTCTGTGCTTAGATTTAGGTGCCATCACCATGATATCTCATTATGGTATGCAATTATTCCAAAATACGGAAAAATCACATATCCAAAATACCTCTGGTCCCAAGCATTTTGGATAAGGGAGACTCAACCTGTAATGCATAAATCCAGTGCACTAGGATAGTCTGGAACTTGATCCCTAGAGGAGAAGGAGGGCCCCCAGGTAGTAGGGCCCACCGGTGCTTTCCCCCGTTCCCCTGTGGGCCAGTCCGACCCTGCTTATACCCCCTTCACATCTCCAATGCCGGATCCCACCCGGGAATTGGAAATGGATCCTTCCCGGGTGGGATCCGGCATTGGAGACTCTCCCGTCCCTTTCGCTGGCTTCCAGACCCGGCAATCCGTTTATGCAGCCACTGACCCGGTATTCAACCCGGGAATAACACTGCTTATAACCCGGGCTAAATTACCGGGTCAGGCGACCCGGGAATTCGGACTTGGCGCTTTCACACCGCACACTGACCTGTGGTGACCTGGCAATATGCTGGGTCGATACCGGGTTATTTGTGTGTTGTGAAAGGGCTATTAGAGAACTCTGCAGCCCATTGTGATTGGTCCTGGAAATAGCAGGGATAGCTAGTGGATGCCGGAGGGTTCAGAACACCAGACTCCACTACTGCTTGATCACGATGATGTTAATACCGACTCTGGGCCAGATTCACATTTGTCAGTAAAGCAGAAAATGTTCCATCGGCCCCCCTGCAGTGCAGCATGGTTTCGCCCAGTTGCTTGATTATTTGCTTTACTTACAAAAATGACTCAGGCCCATTGTATGATTCTCCTGTCTGTGCTGGTTTTTACTTACAGTATTCAGCAGTATGTTGTACTGCTGCATGTTTTTTTATAATAATGAGTCCGAGAAACAGGAAGAAATCTGTGAAACCATTTCAGAAATGAATAACATAGGCGTCTGAACAGTTATCCAGACCTGCTATAAATCTTGTATCAACTTGCAACTTTATATGAGCACCGCCACCTTTTTGTCCGACGTTGGAATCCTGACACTACACGGAATCCGGCGTCGGAACCCTGACCGACGGCATCCCAAGGGTGAGTATTGGCGTTACGGTTAGGACCCAGGGGGGGTTTAGGGTTAGCCACCAGAGGGGGGATGGGGGAGGGGGTAGCCGTAGCCGCCACTCCCAGCGTCCTTATCCCTAGCCGCCACACCTGGTTAGGGTTAGGGTAGGGGGCAGGGGAGGGGTAAATGAATTAGCCTTTCTCCTGTCGGCATTCAAAAAGTCGGGTTGTCAAAGTCGGTCATGTGACCGCCAGCATCCCGACGTCAGGATCACATAACACTCCTTTTCCAGACTACTGGTTCTTTTTTCAAAGGAAAAAAAACACAGCATATATGTAAGTGTAACTTTTTCTTATAATACATATTTTTGATACTTCAGCCATAAATGTTATCTTTTAGTTTCAAAGATACAGAAACTGTTTTGTGAATACTTGAAAGGATAAGGGATCTCCCGCCGTGGGACCCAGCAACGGAGACTGGACAATCTGCAGCTAAGGAATGGATTAGATTGATTTGTGATCTGAACATACGGGTCTGCAGGTAACGCCAGCTCCATGCAGCAACCGTTATGTCGGAGTAAGGTCACGTTCTGAGTTGGGTATATTGTTACTCTCTGGCTGCGTGACGCTGAGTGCAGTAATTTAGAGCTAAGTAGAGGCTGCTTAATTAGGTTTCTGTCTGCATGAATGTGATTCTGATAAGAAAGCCTAGGGACCTGTTTACTGTATGTGCATCGGGAACAAGAAATTACATATCTAATCCGCATAGATAGAGTAACTTTGATGCTGAAGAGCCGCTGCTACATTATTTTTCTTTGACATATTTCCTTTTCCAGAATGTAGTCAAAATGTTGACATTTACAGTGTCAACATGAATATTGTCAACATCACAAAATCGTCATCACAATATTAACAGTTATGATGTTGAGATTGCTCAAATGTGGGCATTGGACATGTCGGCATTTTCGGTGTACAAGGTCGGTGTACAAGGTAAGTCACCACTAGACCACCAGGAACATTTTGTTGACATTCTAATCATGTATCAAATCAAATATTCATCAGTGTCGACATGAATGTCAACAATATGACCATTTTGGTATTCTCATGGCGACATGATGAATGTTGATAAATTATACCATGCCCCCTTTTTTCTCCTGATTCGCTGTCATTCGTAACTCTCGGGGGCAGACACAATTACCCGAGAGGTTTTGTCACAATGGGCACTGATTCAGGTCCCGTCTCAAATTTAAAAAATACATTATGCATGTGCCGGACCTGTACTGTGCATGTGCAGTACGTGTCCTGCGATGCCGACGTAGAATGGCTGTAGATGTCAGTTAACAGTCTGCAGCCGTTTGGGGGCAGGTAGGTGCACTGTTCCGACAGGGAATTCCTGGCCTCAGCGACGGAGTTGTGGCAGCTCAGACGCAGCAGAAGATAAAACATGCAGCAGGAGGTGTCGTCTTATACCAGATGCCTCCTGCTGTATTACCATATCTGGGCTTCCAAGTAAGCAGCAGCAATGCTCACTCCAACCACATCTGAAACATAAAAACTGCCCCTTTTTTTGACCATATTGTTACCTCAAACCCTATTTGATACTTAATTCTTGTAAGGATTCCTTATATCTATCCCATGCATGTTTAAATTGCTCCACTGTCTTAGCCTCTACCACCTCTGCTGGGAGGCTATTCCACTTGTCCACTACCCTTTCTTTGAAGTAATTTTTCCTCACATTTCCCCTGAACCTCCCCCCCCTCCAGTCTCAGTGCATGTCCTCGTGTCCTCTTGCTGCTCTTCATTTGGAGAATGTTTCCCTCCTGGACTTTGTTAAACCCTTGATATATTTGTACGTTTCTATCATGTCCCCCCTTTCCCTTCTCTACTCTTTTAAATCTTTTAATGGGTATGTTTTGTGATGTAGGCCATGCACCATTTTAGTTGCCCTTCTTTGTACAGTGTCTAATGTATTAATATCCTGAACTGGACACAGTATTGTAGATGAGGCCGTACCAATGACCTACACAGTGACATTATTACTTCTTTCTGCTGCTGATTCTTCTTCTTATGCAACCAAGCATCTGACTAGCCTTCCTCATTGCTTTGTTACATTGCTGTCCTGCCTTTAAGTCACCTGAAATGGTATCCGGATGATAGGTCAACAGTGATAAGGTCAACAAGCAGTGGGTCGAAAACCAAATGGTCAACATTGTCAAAAGTTCAACATGACAATGGTTGACACATGAAAAGGTCAACATGAGTTTTATGGATTTATTTTTTCCATTTTCAGGACTTTTTCATACTTTACCATCCACGTGGACTACAATTGGGAATAGTAAGTTGCCGTGGAGGTAGGCACCTTGCCCAAAGCATGGCGAGCGAAGCGAACCATGCAAGGGGATGTGGTGCACTAATTGGGGGTCCACATGCTGAAAGGGAAATTTTGACACCAAAAAAACTCACGTCAACTTTTTCATGTGTAGAACATTGTCATGTCGATCCAGTTGACCTTTTGGCCACGTTGACCTTGTGCATGTTGACCATTTGGTGTCAACCTGGACATTCTGACTATCGATCCATTGATACACAACCCCTGAAATAGTGACACCTAGATCCCTCACCGCAGTAGTTTCCAGTATAGTGGATTTTTGAGACCCAAGTGCTTGATTTAGCATTTTTGTGGCATGAAACTGTAATTGCTACGTTCTTACCCATTGCTCTATTCTGTCTAGATCATCAGTCATTTGTTTTACCCCTCCTGGTGTGTCTAGCCTGTTGCATACTTTTGTGTCATCTGCAAAAAGGCATACTTTCCCTTTAATACATTTGCAATGTCACCAACAAAGATATTAAAAAGCACTGGCTAAGTACAGATCCCTGGGGTACTCCACTGGTAACATGTCCCTCCTATGAGTGCACTCCATTTACTACAACTCTCTGTTTTCTATCCTGCATTCAGTTTTCTGATAGCACATTAATTATTGTCTAAGGTCAGGGCTGTTTCTAGACAATTTGGCTCACAGTGCGAGCATTAACAAAATGCCCCCCCCCCCCCATAAACATTCAAAATTGCGCCCCCACCCCCACCCCCCCATAGACATAAATAAAAACCTTTTCCGCAACATCTCTGATACCGTCCATCTAGATCTCAATAGTGTCTTTGTGTGTACAGGAAGGTGAGGGGGTGTGGCCTCACTAAAATGGGCATGGCCTTACTAAAATGGGCGTGGCCTCGCAGGAAAAGACTACCTTACACCCCAGTTTTTGACCCTGCAACAACAGACCCGGCCACCACAGGAGAAAAAAACAAAAAACATTCCACCATATTAAGTCCCACACAATGCCCCTTGCACCATATTATGACCCCTGCACCATATTATGCCATACACCGCAATGCCCGTGATACATTATGCCCTACAGTAAGCTTCTAATTACTTTTAAATTACTTGCTCGTTGCCAGAGGTTTCATGTGCTGGGCGTCACGCTCGTTGCCAGGGCTTACATGAGATGGGTGTCATCTTGTTGCCAAGGGTTTCATGTGCAGGGTGTCATGCTCATTCCCAGGGGTTTCATTCTCTGGGATCCATGCTCGTTGCCAAGGGTAATGCTCATTGCCAAGGGTGTATAGGTAATGGTTGTTACCAAGGGTAATGCTCGTTGTCAAGGGTGTATAGGTAATGCTCGTTGCTAAAGATAATGCTCGTTGCCAAGGGTAATGATCGTTGCCAAGGGTGTAAAGGTAATGGTTGTTACCAAGGGTAATGTTCGTTGTCAAGGGTGTATACCGCCTTTGCTGATATTGTGCTGCCACTCCTGCCGCCTATAGTACTGCGCCCCTGAGCAGAGTACTAAGGAAGAGGGAGGAGGAGGAGCAGAAGGAGCGACAAAGTGCTGCCGCAGGTCCGGCTCACCCGCCGCAAGAAATGGCACTGTAGTGGTCATTCCGAGTTGATCGCAGCCGGCAACTTTTTGCTGCTGCTGCTGCTACAATCAACTAGTCCACGCCTATGGGAGAGTGTATTTTAGCTTATCAGGGCTGCGATCGCTTGTGCAGCCCTGCTAAGTTGAAAAAATTTCAAGCAGAAGTAGACCAGCCCTGGACATACTTACCCTGTGCGACGATCTCAGCGATGCTGGAGCCGGCTCTGACATCAGACATCCGCCCTCCGTTCTGCTGGACACTCCTGCGTTTTCCTTACCACTCCCCGAAAACGGTCTCCAACGGTCCGGATCCGCCCAGGTACGCCTTCTTCTTGTCAATCTTCTTTGCGGTCGGCTCTGCAACCGCTTCCTTCGTTAGACGCAACGTAACCCAGCGACCCCTGTCGCCGGGCAACGTGGCACACACGCATTGCGGCGGCCGCGCATGCGCACTCCGGACCTGTTCGCACCACAGCGATAAACCGATGCTTGCGAACGGGTCGGAATGACCCCCTGTATAAGGAATATACAGTATGACTGAAGTATTGGATATAGGTCCAAACACATGCAGCTCAGCTCCACTTGGTGCTCTGAAGGTCAGCGATGATTTGTTCTGAGGGTAGTTAGGCCAAATTCCACATTCACGGAGTGTTTCTGTAACAGAGAGATTTATGTTTATAATTAATTAATCTCTTAGTGAATGTCATTTTGGGGGATAGATTGGGCCATTGTGTGCCACCATATTTGATCTCTTTTCGGATTTGCCACAGACCAGTGAGCAGAAATAATTGCACTGAGCCATAATTCCATCATTGTTGTTATCAATCATTTAGGACATATAGAGTGATTTATTTATTTTTTACACGTCAAGCGTGTTGCTCACCAACAACATATTGCCTGTAGTAAGCATGGGCACAGCATTGAATGCATGTATGAGGATCTGTTGGAGCAAATTGTCATTGCTCACACAGGCCCTCATTCTGAGTTGATCGCACGGTAGCTGTTTTTAGCTGACGTGCAATCAGATAGTCGCCGCCTATGGGGGGAGTATATTTTTGTATAGGAAGGCTGTGTTCGCAGCCGAGCTATGCAAAAACATTTTGTGCAGTTTAGGAGTAGGTCTGGACTTACTTACCCACTGCGATCACTTCAGCCTGACAGGTCCCAGAATTGACGTCATACATCCGCCCTCCAAACACCTCGACACGCCTGCGTTGGACTCACAACTCCTCGAAAACGGTCAGTTAACACCCGGATCCACTTTCTGCCTGTCAGTCTTCTTGCGTTCGCCGATGCAAAGTCTTTCTTCGTAGTTCTTGTCGTTGCCCAGCGACGGCTGTCGCCGGGTAAAGACGCGCCTGCGCATTGCGGCTGCAGCGCATGCGCAGTTCCGACCCGACTGCTCGGCTGCGAAAAAGTGCAGCGTGCGATTGGGTCGGAATGACCCCCATAGGGTTTATATAAGATTCGAACTTAGGGCCTAATTCAAACCCTTTGGGGAGTGTGCACCTGCAGCGGTAGCACTGCGCGTGCGCACCCCGTGAGGCCCAGTGAGATGCGAAAGAATCTCAGGACTGCAATCGCCTCTGCCTGATTGACAGGCAGAGGCGGTCACGGGGCGGGAGGCCACGTGCCAACGACGCTAGAACGCCGTTGGTGGGGTGCGATCCAGACAACGCAGCCACTGCGACCTGGAATGCGGTGGGTAGCCGCCTGCCAGCACAGCTATGGAGTTACTTGGCGGGTGCAAAAGCATCGCCGCCGTGCTATGCTTTCACACCCGTGCGGGGGATGGGGGGGGGGGAATTGTAGGACCTGAAATGTGGGGTGGACTAGCCCTGTGCTGGGTGCCCCCCCGCATGTCAGAGAAACTGATCGCAGATGTGCTAAATTTAGTGAGGTGACTGTGTAGCCTGTGATGGAATAAGCTGGGCACTGATGGTATAATGTGGTTGGCTCTGCTGGTATAGTGAGGTGACTGTGTAGCCTGTGATGTAATAAGCTGGGCACTGATGGTATAATGAGGTGACTATGTAGCCTGTGATGGAATAAGCTGGGCACTGATGGTATAATGAGGTGACTGTGTAGCCTGTGATGGAATAAGCTGGGCACTGATGGTATAATGAGGTGACTGTGTTGCCTCTGATGGAAGCTGGACACTGATGGTATAATGAGATGACTGTGTAGCCTGTGATGGAATAAGCTGGGCACTGATGGTATAATGAGGTGACTGTGTAGCCTGTGATGGAATAAGCTGGGCACTGATGGTATAATGAGGTGACTGTGTAGCCTCTGATGGAATAAGCTGGGCACTGATGGTATAATGTGGCAGGCTCTGCTGGTATAGTGAGGTGACTGTGTAGCCTGTGATGTAATAAGCTGGGCACTGATGGTATAATGAGGTGACTATGTAGCCTGTGATGGAATAAGCTGGGCACTGATGGTATAATGAGGTGACTGTGTAGCCTGCGATGGAATAAGCTGGGCACTGATGGTATAATGAGGTGACTGTGTAGCCTCTGATGGAATAAGCTGGACACTAATGGTATAATGAGGTGACTGTGTAGCCTGTGATGGAATAAACTGGGCATTGATGGTATAATGAGGTGACTGTGTAGCCTGTGATGGAATAAGCTGGGCACTGATGGTATAATGAGGTGACTGTGTAGCCTCTGATGGAATAAGCTGGACACTGATGGTATAATGTGGTTGGCTCTGCTGGTATAGTGAGGTGACTGTGTAGCCTGTGATGTAATAAGCTGGGCACTGATGGTATAATGTGGTTGGCTCTGCTGGTATAGTGAGGTGACTGTGTAGCCTCTGATGAAATAAGCTGGGCACTGATGGTATAATGTGGTTGGCTCTGCTGGTATAGTGAGGTGACTGTGTAGCCTGTGATGTAATAAGCTGGGCACTGATGGTATAATGTGGTTGGCTCTGCTGGTATAGTGAGGTGACTGTGTAGCCTCTGATGAAATAAGCTGGACACTGATGGTATAATGTGGTTGGCTCTGCTGGTATAATGAGGTGACTGTGTAGCCTCTGATGGAATAAGCTGGACACTGATGGTATAATGTGGCAGGCTCTGCTGGTATAGTGAGGTGACTGTGTAGCCTGTGATGGAATAAGCAGGGCACTGATGGTATAATGTGGTTGGCTCTGCTGGTATAGTGAGGTGACTGTGTAGCCCGTGATGTAATAAGCTGGGCACTGATGGTATAATGAGGTGACTATGTAGCCTGTGATGGAATAAGCTGGGCACTGATGGTATAATGAGATGACTGTGTAGCCTGTGATGGAATAAGCTGGGCACTGATGGTATAATGAGGTGGTGACTGTGTAGCCTCTGATGGAATAAGCTGGACACTGATGGTATAATGAGGTGACTGTGTAGCCTGTGATGGAATAAGCTGGGCACTGATGGTATAATGAGGTGACTGTGTAGCCTGTGATGGAATAAGCTGGGCACTGATGGTATAATGAGGTGACTGTGTAGCCTGTGATGGAATAAGCTGGGCACTGATGGTATAATGAGGTGACTGTGTAGCCTGTGATGGTATAAGCTGGGCAATGATGGTATAATGAGGTGACTGTGTAGCCTCTGATGGAATAAGCTGGGCACTGATGGTATAATGTGGCAGGCTCTGCTGGTATAGTGAGATGACTGTGTAGCCTGTGATGTAATAAGCTGGGCACTGATGGTATAATGAGGTGACTATGTAGCCCGTGATGGAATAAGCTGGGCACTGATGGTATAATGAGGTGACTGTGTAGCCTGTGATGGAATAAGCTGGGCACTGATGGTATAATGAGGTGACTGTGTAGCCTCTAATGGAATAAGCTGGACACTGATGGTATAATGAGGTGACTGTGTAGCCTGTGATGGAACAAGGTGGGCACTGATGGTATAATGAGGTGGCTGTGTAGCCTGTGATGGAATAAGCTGGGCACTGATGGTATAATGAGGTGACTGTGTAGCCTCTGATGGAATAAGCTGGACACTGATGGTATAGTGTGGCAGTGTCTGCTGGTATAGTGAGGTGACTGTGTAGCCTCTGATGGAATAAGCTGGACACTGATGGTATAGTGTGGCAGAGTCTGCTGGTATAGTGAGGTGACTGTGTAGCCTCTGATGTAATAAGTTGGGCACTGATGGTATAATGTGGTTGGCTTTGCTGGTATAGTGAGGTGACTGTGTAGCCTCTGATGTAATAAGCTGGGCACTGATGGCATAATGTGGCAGGTTTTGCTGGTACAATAAGGTATCTGTATTTCTGCAGCGGGGTACACTGGTATTACACAGGGAATAACATCCGGGTGTAGAGTAGGATCTTGATCCGAGGCACTAACAGGCTAAAAGTTTTGACTGTTTCCAAGATGCTCAGCGCCGCCTCTTCTATAACCCCCGCCTCCGTGCACAGGAGCTCAGTTTGTAAGTTGGTGCCTGCAGTGCAGGCAGCTAACAGTCAGGACTGCTCCAGCAGCCCTAAGAAGAGCTATTTTAAAGAAGATTTCAAGGGCTGTAGCAGAGGCACTCTAGTGCTAGATATCATTCTGATATCTTCTGCTGCAGCTCCATCACCTCCCACAGCAGCGCTGTATACTCCCGCGTCCCTGGTTGCCGGGTACTTACAGCGGAGGCTCCATTTCTTCACCCAGGGCACACACACTCACCAATGCTCTCAGGGATCGCGTGTCCGCATCTAGGGAGGAGGTAAGAGGGTCCCCCAGGCGTGACCCGCCGAAAATCGCAATCCGGCGCGGCCATTAGGAGGCGGGTCGCGCGCGCTGCCGTGGACACTGTGTTGGTACAGGGACCCCACTAGACCACCAGGGCAGGGGCACAGGTCGCTTTTGTATATAAACCGTTTTATTATGGCCCACAGTAACCGGTGGTGAAGTCCAGCAAGGGGATAAGGCACTGGCCTGTAGCCCCTCCCCCAGCCCCTGGGCGCCATTTACAGTAAATGTTCCCGCCCTGGAGCTGCATCTCTCTGTCTCCCTCACTCCCTGTCAGCGTTTGGGCGCCATTACACACACATGTTGCGCTGACTTTGGGACTGGTGGGCAATGCCTCCTCTGTAAAGCCGCCTGCATAATCAGTGCTGTGCATTTACAGGACACTTAAGTAGTCTACATGTCGTCTAGACAGTGAGTTAAGAACAAGTGCATACATTCAGGGTTATTTAGTACAAGTACCCTGTGATATATATCCAGTCTTTACTGGGCATTGTTATATCTATATACCTATTTAGCTTTACTTAGTGGTACAGTTTGTGCTTAGTATTGCTGGTCCAGTGCAGGTTTATTGTTGGTAATAATTTCTGCATTGTATATGTGACTGAGTGTGTGCCAATAGCTGCTGTGTGATCTCTATTTCGTGTATCCCACACATACTGCTATCCCTATATTCTGTACCCTGAGGGGGGCTAAGTGCGTCAGGGTCCTCATATAATATAGGGTTTCACAGGATATACTACTTGGGGTTTTTTCTCTGTGTTTTACAGTCACCACATGCCTCTTAAATCCTCTGTTTGCGCTCTGCTTTGCAGTGACACTATACAGGGTTTTTTTGTCAGGTACTTTGTCTGCTTATATTGTACTAATACACCCTAAGGTTACACTTACATATAATGTCTACTAAACAGGGTGGTCGCTCTATGGCTGATCCTGCACCATGCAGTGCTGATGCCACGGATTACTCGGAGGAAAACATAGCAGTTGAGGGTTCAGGTGCTGTCAGTCTGCAGCAACGGGGGCAAATCAAGACCCACCTTGGGCTGCTTTCTCTAATTTACTGACTACGCTAGTAACTAGACTCGCGCCCCCTATGGGACCTCCTGTGCCATTACAGCTACATATTGTCCCTGCAGTTACTCTGCGATAGGCAGATACTCTGTCCTCTCAGTTACAGCAATTAAATCAGCCTCTGGCTAAACAAAATCCTGACTCTCGCCCGTTTAAGACCAAGGGCTCATCTAAAAGGGCCATTATTTCCTCACAATCCACACGTTTCGGATATATCTCATTCGATGAAGATGGTGCTTACACAGACCCTTCAGAAACTGATGCATTTGCTTCTGCTGGGGAATCTCTGACACAAGTGGATGTTCCTGAGCTCTTGGAGGCTCTCAGGCTGATTCTTCAAATCAATGATGTCAAAGAGCCTCAGGCTACCCCTAAGAAACCACATAATTTGAACGTCAGAAGGTTACTAAATTAGTTTTACCTCCTACTGACCATTGGGTGGACATTCGTCAGGAATCCTGGGAAAAATCCAGGAAAGAAATTTGCTCTGTCTAAAAAGATGCTAGCCCGTTATCCCCTCACTGCAGAGTTAAGTAAAACTTGGGAAATACCTCCGCCGGTGGATTCACAGGTCACACGTCTGGTGGTGTCCTCTGCTCTGCCTGTCGCTACCGTCACCTCGCTGAAGGAACCGACGGATAAGCGTGTGGAGGGCTTCTTGAAGTCTATTTACACCCTTGCTGGAGCTGTACATAGGCCCACTGTTGCGGCATCTTGGGCTGCTAAGGCTATAGAGGCCTGGGTTCAGGAAGTTGAAACAGAACTAGCGTCTGATTTTCCTGATAATGCTAGACAGTGTCTTTCATACATTATTACAGCCTCTCCTTATTTTTAGGAGGTGGCTTCTGATGCTGGTATCCTGGCGGCCAAAGCGTCTTCTACGTCTATTCTGGCTCGCCTGATTCTCTGGTTGCTGTACTGGTCTGTAGATCTCAGTGACGTGCGGTGAGGTCAGGGGCTGGGGAGGCACTGCATCTAAACCCCCCCCCCCCTTCCCCCCCGCCCGAAAAAAAAAAGTGCAGTCCCCCCACACCGCTAAAACCAACACCAGGCAGAACCAGCCAGGGGGGGGAGACACTCAGTGTGGGGTCCCCCTGCCATGCCATTAAACACCCCCCAAACCAGTCAGCCCAGGGCTGGAATTCCTCGGAAAGTGGGGCCCCCAAAAAATGAAAATGGGGTCCCCCCTCCTGAGCAATAACCAGCACTGGGTTGATAGCCCTGTGCTATGCCCCGCACCCCTGGTGGCGGTGGGTGCGGGGTTCATTGTATGCTAATACTGTTCTTTACAGGTGGCCTACAGATCCCAGCAAGCCTGCCCCAGCATGCTGGCACTTGGAGAACCACAAGTGCCAGCATGCCCGGACATAAATGGCCCATTGGCACCTGTAGTCCACCTGTAAAGAATAGTAATATTGTTCTTTACAGGTGGCCTACAGGTCCCAGCAAGCCTGCCCACGCATGCTGGCACTTGGAGAACCACAAGTGCCAGCATGCCCGAACATAAAGGGCCCGCTGGCACCTGTAGTCCACCTGTAAAGAAAATATTTAAACACACTACACGTACTTTAAAAAAAACTTTATTAAACAGGGTCTTCACCTGGGGGCGGCGGCCTTTAAGCTCTTTTGCGTGGCCGCCGCCTTCCCAGGGCTTCTGGCGTCTTCACCTGGGGGGGGCGCCACCTCCACAGGGCTTCTGGCGTCTTCCTCCGGCGTCTTCACCTGGGAGGCGGCGGCCTTTAAGCTCTTTTGCATGGCCGTCGCCTTCCCAGGGCTTCCAGCGTCTTCACCTGGTGGGCGGCGGCTGCTAAGCTCTTTTGCATAGCCGCCGCCCATCCAGGACTTCCATGGCGTCTTCGGTCTTCAGGAGCTCTTCTCAGCTCCTCCTCCGCCGTCGGACTGACAGCCGCTGCCTTGCGCTGACTTATATAAGTCAGCGGAGGGGGCGGGGAGATGACGCGGCGAGCCATGATTGGCTTGCGGCGGCCATCTTGAATTTCAAAAATGACGCTGAGGCGCCATTTTTGAAATGGGAACCGCTTCCGCTGCCAAACTCTGCAGAACTGTCCGTACTGCCGCGTCCCGCCGCCAGCACCTCCGCCGCCCGGCCCGCCGCATCCCGCACCTCTGCCGCCCGCAACTCCGCCGCCACCGACGCCCACACAGTGATTGACAGCAGATCCAGTGACGGATCCGCTGGCCAATCACTGTGGCCTCACTCACAGGGACGTGCTTTCATAGGTTGAAAGCACGTCCCTGTAGGAAAGCGGCACCTCTAATGGTGCCGCTTTCCCATGCAATTTCAATGGGCTTTTCCTGTCCATTGCTAGGCCCCGCCCGCGCCCGCCCCCTGCTCCCATATCTTTTCTCAATCACTACGGGAGGCACCACGATCGGTGCCTCCCAAACTAATTCTGCACACTTTAATGATGAGTAAAATAATAAAGAAGATACTTATGTGTCATAAGTATCTTCTTTGTATTATTTTACTCATTAATGACAGGGGAGGCACTGCCTCCCCTGACTGCACGTCCCTGGTAGATCTGGACTCTAAAAAGGACCTTGGAGGCAATCCCTTTTAAGGGAGACATTCTTTTTGGAAAAGATCTCAACAAGATTGTTGCTGACTAAGCTTCAGTTAAGACTGTGTGTCTGCCTTTTACCTCTCCTTTGGTTCCGAAGGCAAAGAGTACTTCCTTTAGTTCCTTTTGACCTCCAGGTAAAGCAAAGGGTCAGGCGTACCAGAAACTGGCTCACACTTCCAAAACCTCTAAGCCCAAACCTAAACATGCCTGGGCTGCCCGTCAGCCTGCTTCCAAAACAGGAAAACATGCTGCATGACGGGACGGGCCTTTCCCTGGGGGAACCCAGGGTGGGAGGCCGATTTCTACGGTTTGCTCAGGCGTGGTTACAGACGCCTGAGTACGGGAAGTCGTCACTCAAGGATACGCCATCTCTTTCAAGAAACGTCCCCTTCGTCAGTTTTGCTCAACATACATCCCTTTCGGATCAAGTAAAAGCAAACACTCTCCATTTGGTGGTACAATCTCTCCTGGATACAGGGGTAATAGTACCGGTGCCTCTGGCTCAGGGAGGCAGGGGGTACTTTCCACGCTGTTCCTGGTCCCGAAACTGAATGGGTCCTCTCGGCCTATTCTCAACCTCAAGTCCAGTGCCGTAACTAGACATTTTAGCGCTGTGTGCAAGAGAGGGCATCGGCGCCCCCCCCCCACCCCATATGTAAAATAGGGGCCGTGCGTGCCACAGGCACGTGCATAAAATGTAGGGGCGTGGCTTCATGGGGAAGGGGTGTGGCCACAAAATAATACCAATTCATATTACATATTATAGTAGTCTCCATTATTCAAACTACGCCGCACAGTAGCACCACTACACCAGGTAGAGCCCCTTTACACATTACGGCGGACAGATTCCCCTTTTTACACATTACGGCGGACAGATTCCCCTTTTTACACATTACGGCAGACAGCGTCCCCCTTTTTACACATTACGGCAGACAGCGTCCCCCTTTTTACACATTATGGCAGACAGCGTCCCCCTTTTTAAACATTACGGCAGACAGCGTCCCCCTTTTTACACATTACGACAGACAGCGTCCCCCTTTTTACACATTACGACAGACAGCGTCCCCCTTTTTACACATTATGGCAGACAGCGTCCCCCTTTTTACACATTATGGCAGACAGCGTCCCCCTTTTTAAACATTACGGCAGACAGCGTCCCCCTTTTTACACATTACGGTAGACAGTGCCCCATTTTTTACACATTACGACAGCCATATACACCACAGCCCTCCACCAAGCACACATATAGTACACCACAGCCACCTATCACACACTCATGTACAGCCCTGCACTCAGCACACATACCACAGCCCTGCAACCAGCCACCTCCCTCACACACTTAGCCAGCCCAGTCACCTCTATGTCCTGTTAGCAGCAGCGGAGATGGGTCTCTGGATCCAGTTCTGACGGTTTTGGAGCCGGAGGCGCATGTGTTCTGAAGGGGGCGGGGCTACCACCAGCCGATGTGTGAGGAGCAGAGAGGTACAGCATGGTTCCCGGAGGCTGGGACACACTAATCCCCTTCCTCTCCCAGCGGCTGCTCTTCTGCGCCAGGTTCCACCCCGTCCCATCTGGACTCGCACATGCGCAGTCCGGATTCACTATGGGGCATTAGGGAATGCGGGGGATCGCTTCACCTTTGCGGGCAGCGGTAGGCAACTATGACGTGCTGCCAGCGGTTCCACTGCAGCTGTACCTCTCCTTCACATTGGCTGCCCACGATCGCTCCCTCCCTGCTACCTGGCGGAAGTGCGCCAGGAGCAGGGAGGGAGCGATCGCGGGCAGCCAATGTGAAGGAGAGGGACAGCTGCAGCAGCGCCGCCACCAATTAGAGTGCGCTGCTGCGGCTCCCTCCTCCCTCTCCCTCCTTTTCTCCTGCGGCTGCCTCCGGAGCACAGTCACAGGCGGCTTGTAATGAGTCAAACTGACTCATTACAATGCCGCTGATTTTAGGCAAAGGATGCGGGCAGTTGCGCCCTCAGGTCAACTGCGCTGTGTGCCAGGCACACCTGGCACACACGTAGTTACGGCTCTGGCTGTCACACTGGAAGAAATAATAGCAAGTAATAGCCCTGGCCTGAGCAGTACTCAAATCACATGTGAAGATGACACTGCGGGTCCCCAAGGCTGCTGTTGCAGTCCTTGAAAACACAGTTTAGTAATAAAAGACTTACTAGCAGTAGTTCTACTAACACCACGTCACTAGGCAGCAGCTCCTCCGGCAGCTATGCTTTACAGCTGGGGGCATTACTTCGACCATCAAACATGAATGAGTGGGTGTTTGGTTGGCTGGGGCGGGGCTCTGAACAACCAGCAGCATGGTGGGAGGTTGAATTGACAGGGCTTCGGAAGGCCAGTGGATTTGGGCTTCAGACAGCCGGAGGGGTGAGTGGGCGGGCATTCAGCTGGCTGACTTTTAGGTTCAGACAGCCAGAGGGGTGAGTGGGCGGGGCTTCAGCTGGCTGACTTTTAAGTTCAGACAGCCGGACGGGTGAGTGGGCGGGGCTTCAGCTGGCTGACCTTTAAGTTCAGACAGCCGGAGGGGTGAGTGGGCGGGGCTTTGAGAAACTAGTGTTCTTTTAAGTTCAGACAGCCTTGGGAAGGTGGGGGGAGAGGGCGAGATGTGCACAGTGACTAGTGCCGTAACATCATACAGCTGGCGGGTTTGAGGGCGGGGCTTCGGTTGTCCGGGGCTCAAATTCAGACAGACGTGTGTGAGTCGGCGGGGCTTCAGGCACCTGGCACCAGTGTGGGACAGTGTTGGGATTCGAATGGATGCTGGTTGTGGCAGGAATGTTTTTTCCTGTCAACACTGCAGCGGATCCTGTGGACCTATTTTCATGGGGGGCTTGGATTGTAGCTCCATCCGCCCTATTGTTAATCCGGCTCTGCCTTATTGGTGGATAGCACCAGCCATCCACCAATTAGTGTTTAGATACTCCCGCGAACTGTGATTGGCGGATGGCCAGCGCAGCAGTGGAGCCGCAGCGTGACCACGGACACTGGCAGTTCCTGGGCTGGCAGTGAAATTGTATATCCAGGTGACAGCTAGCGGCCAGGATGCAGCAGGAGAAAGCTGGCCGCTCCAGTTGTGGCAGGGAACCATTCTTTTCCTGCCAGTGGGCTGCGGCAATTAGATGCAGAGCACACAGGAGTGCGGGAGCCGGAGGAGCAGCCAGAGCGGCAATCAGCAGAGCACACGGGGGCAAGAGGCGGCCAATCGGGGTGTATCTGTGGAAGGTGCGCCCACAGTGCAAATGTGCTGTGGGCAATGCACCTTCTGCACACACCTAGGGGGTCATTCCGAGTTGTTCACTCGTTGCCAATTTTTGCTATACTGCGATTAGTCGCTTACTGCGCATGCGCAAGGTTTGCAGAGCGTATGCGCTTAGTTATTTTACACAAAAGTTAGGTATTTTACTCACAGCATAACTAAGCTTTTTCATCGCTGTGCTGATCGTAGTGTGATTGACAGGAAGTGGGTGTTTCTGGGTGGAAACTGGCCGTTTTATGGGAGTGTGCGGAAAAACGCAGGCGTTCGAGTTGCAAAACGCAGGAGTGGCGGGAGAAACGGGGGAGTGGCTGGGCAAACGCTGGGTGTGTTTGTGACGTCAAACCAGGAACGAAAAGGACTGAGCTGGTCGCAATGGCTGAGTAAGTCTGGAGCTACTCAGAAACTGTGGGGTAATCGTTACGAGAAAATTAGCGAAGCTTTCGTTCGCAATTCTGCTGAGCTAAGATACACTCCCAGGAGGCGGCGGCTTCGCGTGTTCAATGCTGCTAAAAGCAGCTAGCGAGCGAACAACTCGGAATCACCCCCCTAGTTACGGCTCTGCTCAAATCTTTGAATAAATATGTGAAATATTGTTCTGGCTTTGGAGCCCAAGGACTATATGGTATCCCTGGACATACAGGATGCTTACCTGCATTTTCCTCTTGCAGTGTCTGTAATGAAAAGAAAAGATGGGAGCACTGAAGAGTCTATTATAATTTTTATTAATATAAACAATGATCCGTTTTATGGGAGTGTGCGGAAAAACGCAGGCGTTCGAGTTGCAAAACGCAGGAGTGGCGGGAGAAACGGGGGAGTGGCTGGGCAAACGCTGGGTGTGTTTGTGACGTCAAACCAGGAACGAAAAGGACTGAGCTGGTCGCAATGGCTGAGTAAGTCTGGAGCTACTCAGAAACTGTGGGGTAATCGTTACGAGAAAATTAGCGAAGCTTTCGTTCGCAATTCTGCTGAGCTAAGATACACTCCCAGGAGGCGGCGGCTTCGCGTGTTCAATGCTGCTAAAAGCAGCTAGCGAGCGAACAACTCGGAATCACCCCCCTAGTTACGGCTCTGCTCAAGTCTTTGAATAAATATGTGAAATATTGTTCTGGCTTTGGAGCCCAAGGACTATATGGTATCCCTGGACATACAGGATGCTTACCTGCATTTTCCTCTTGCAGTGTCTGTAATGAAAAGAAAAGATGGGAGCACTGAAGAGTCTATTATAATTTTTATTAATATAAAACAATGATCTTAGTACTAAAATGTGAAATTCACATATTTTAATAACCTAAATAAAGGATACAGTAAAACAAGCTGCTGGCAACAATGTAATACACATTGGGATACAATTACAAACTAGAACATAGCCACAATTCAATATCTGTAAATATATGAGGTATTATATCATGTAAATAAAAAATTGGTTTTATGCTGAAATTACAGCAGGCATCCGATAGAGTTAATGCAGTACATGCCTGCTGTAATTTCAGCATATAACCAATCTTTTATTTAAATTATATAATACCTCATATATTTACAGATAGCTCTCCCATCTTTTCTTTTCATTTTTTATTGGTCTGTTGGGGCAGCACGCCCACATTCAGAGAGCAGCTTGTAGAGCCTATTTTAGGTGTGTGCCTTTGTGAAGCGCCATTTACCTTGTACATATTTCGCATCTGTAATACCTGCGGTTTGCCATTGGCACCCTACATTTTCAATTCCAGGCGTTGCCTTTCGGTCTTACCATGGCTCCAGGAGTTTTCACCATGATCATGGCGGTCATGACGGCTCTACTCTGCCATCAGGGTATCAGGATCCTGCCGTATCTGGACGACTTGTTGATCCTGGTGAACTCTCCAGAGGTTCTCCTCTGTCATCTGGAACTGATGGTCCAATTCCTGCAAGCCCACGGGTGGCTCATCAACTGGAAGAAATCCTCCCTGGTCCCTGCTCACAGCTATTGGACACCCACAACCAGCGGTTGTTTGTGTATCCGGTGAAGATCCTGTAACTTCAGGACAAGATAAGATGCTTCCTCTCTCGCCCACGTGTGTCGATACACTCGGCGATGCAAGTACTAGGCCTCATGGTGTCTCAAATGATCTCCTTGTCTCTGAAGGTTCGTCTGTCACTGACCTGGTGGCTACAGGACCAAAGATTGAGCAGGGGTTGTCCCTTCTGGATCTCCGACTGGGTCCTTCTGACGACGGATTCCAGTCTGAGGGGTTGTGGCGCGGTGTTGGAGCAACACTCTCTTCAGGGTCGGTGGACCAGGTAGGAGTCTCTCCTACTGATAAACATTCTGGAATTGCGGGCAGTATTCAATGCTCTGAAACTGGCCCAGCATCTGATACAGTACAGGCCTGTTAAAGTACAGTCGGACAATGCCACCACGGTGGCATACATAAATCATCTAGGCGGCACTCGAAGCCGCATTGCAATGATGAAAGTGTCAAAGATTCTTCAATGGGCGGAACGCCATCTGCCAACCATATCGGCAGTGTTCATTACGGGGGTCTTCAACTGGGAAGCGGACTTCCCCAGTAGTCAGGACGTACACGACAGAGAGTGGAGCCTTCATCCAGAAGTATTTCAACTCCTAGTGGACAAGTAGGGCCTACCAGACGTAGACCTTATGGCGTCTCAACACAATCACAAGGTTCCGGTCTTCGGAGCAAGAACAAGGGATACTAAAGCGGCGTTCGTGGACGCATTGGCAATTCCATGGAACTTTCGGCTGCCGTACGTGTTCCCTCCTGCCCAGAGTAGTGAGGAAGTTCAAGCAAGAAGTAGGAATCCTACTTCTAATAGCGCCGGCGTGGCCCAGTCGGCATTTGTTCTCAGACCTACAGGGTCTCTCGCTGGAGCATCCTCCTCAGCTTCCACAATGACCAGACCTCCTCGTTCAGGGCCCTTGTGTCCACCAGGATTGGCCCGGCTGGCTTTGACAGCGTGGTTCTTGAAGCTTCCGTACTAAGGACCAAAGGATTTTCTGAGGCGTTCATTCAAACTATGTTGAAGGCCCATAAGCCGGCTTCTGCTCGGATTTGCCATAGGGTCTGGAATTCTTACTTTGCTTGGTGCGCGTCTAACAATCATGACGTTTACAAGTTTAGTACAGCCAAACTTTTGGCCTTCCTACAACAATGCCTGGACTTGGGCCTTCGGCTGGCCTCCCTCAAGGTTCACATTTCTGCCTTGTCGGTATGGTTTCAGAGAAAAATTGCGGCTCTGTCTGATGTTCATACATTCACTCAGGGTGTTTTATGGATTCAACCTCCCTATGTCCCACCTATGGCTCCTTGGGATTTGTCGGTGGTTCTGGAGGCTTTGCAAGAGTCTCCGTTTGAACCTCTTGAATCTGCGGACCTTAAGTGGCTTTCCCTCAAGGTCTTGTTTCTGCTGGCTATTGCCTCTGCTAGACGGGTATCAGATCTGGGTGCCTTGTCTTGTAGATCCCCTTATCTGATTTTTCACCGTGACCGGGCAGTTCTTCGAACGCACCCTGGTTATCTACCTAAGGTGGTGTCTTCTTTCTACATTGACCATGAGATTGTGGTTCCGGCCTTTGTCTTTCCGGATTTTTCTGATTTTCTCTTTGTACTGTTTGGTTTTCACAAACGTGGCTGGCCTGCTAACAAGCAGACCTTGGCCTGATGGATTATAATGGTTATTGCACATGCTTATGTACAGGCTGGCCTTCCAGCTCCTGCTACCATCAAAGCCCATTCTTCTCGGTC
This sequence comes from Pseudophryne corroboree, assembly GCF_028390025.1. Lineage (NCBI taxonomy): Eukaryota > Metazoa > Chordata > Amphibia > Anura > Myobatrachidae > Pseudophryne > Pseudophryne corroboree. Next base: position 1,160,509,777 of record NC_086444.1, read on the forward strand.
TGTTGGACCTTCTTGGGCGGCCCGCCGTGGTACGACCCTTAAATAATTGTGCAAGGCGGCTATGTGGTCCTCAGTGAACACGTTCATAAGGTTCTATGCCTTAGATACGACCGCCTCCAAGGAAGCTTCCTTTGGACGCCGGGTTCTTGTGCCCGCTACAGTGCGTCCCCTCCCATGAGGAACTGCTTTAGGACATCCCCGATGTTATTCCCTGTGGAATGCCAGTGTACCCCGCTGCAGAAAAGAAGATTTATGGTAAGAACTTACCTTTGTTAAATCTCTTTCTGCGAGCTACACTGGATTCCACAGGGCGCCCACCCTGACGCACTTAGCTTCTTTGGGTTGGTATGGCATTAGCCGCTGATACCTTCTCCTGTCGTGAGAATGTAGTGTCTGTGGCTACTAACTGTTGTCGTCTCTTTTACCTGCTACTGCACTGGACTGGTTAACAAAACTGAGCTCTTGTGCACGTAGGGCGGGGTTATAGAGGAGTTGGCGCTGAGCATCTTGGGAACAGTCAAAGCTTTTAGCCTGTTGGTGCCTCGGATCAAGATCCTACTCTACACCCCTATGTTATTCTCTGTGGAATCCAATGTACCTCGCAAAAAGAGATTTAACAAAGGTAAGTTCTTACCATAAAACTCCTTATTTGTCGGAGCCACAGTGGGAACGGGGTCTGACCCGGATTGGAACCGTGTTCCAAATCCCAGGTCAGACTCGGGTTTTTGTTGGAAAAGGGGTATTAAACTTATAAAATGAGAACTGATAGAGCTTTCTTCATACAATAATAAAAGGACTGTACTGTACAGCTGATCTGGGTTACCATAAAAACAGGAAATTTCATGGGAAAAAATCCAGACACAAGTTTTTACACCCAGTGTTCCTCTCTGAAAATTACAGATAATTCTGCTGGCAACTATGTGAATGGTATGAGATTGGCAAAGCTGGTATAACATGGTATATTCTGCTGGTATAATGACTTTGACCTGTGCAGTCTTTGCTGGTATTATAGACTGGCATTGTAATATGGTTAGATCTGGTCTATTATATTCTGGCTACAGATTGGCACTGTATAATTAGTTCTTTTAATATAAATGAAATTATATGATGTTAATTATATACAGACATGAGTAGCCGACCCCTGATGTGTGCGGCTTGAAATATTTTTTTAATGTAAACTGTTGGCTCCCAAGATTTGGCTGAGTTATGTCAAAGAAATACTTTTCTAGCCAGCACTTATCCTGTTGGGAAAAAAAAGCTTAAAATTAATTGTGCTTGTTAAACTCTTTTATTTGCTTTGAAGTAAAAGAAAACGAGCCTAATAAATGGCGATATGAACTGTACGTAGTCACGTGACTTCACCTCTCTGCTTGGCCTGCAGTTTTAAAGAAAATATGCAATTATTGGGCTCATTTTTCCTGAGCCAAAAAGGAGCTGGAAACTGAAGGTCATCGCTTTATTTATAATGAAAAATTTACAAGACAAATTAGAATCTTTGCTGACTAAGACAGGGCTGTGGAGTGTAAACTGCATGTATTGTCATTCATTTTTAACACCTGTCATTGTAGTTTATTTTAAAGTCATTCTTCCCATTGCAGTAGTATTGGTAATCTTTGGTGTAGGACCATGCCCATACAGCAATGGTCCTCAAACTCGGTCCTCAGGACCCCACACAGGTCACGTTTTCTAAGTCACTCTGGCAGGTGCACTGTGTATCACCAACTGTCACATTTGAAAAATACATAGGGAGGAATTCAAATGTTTGAAAAGTCAGTTGGGTGTCTGTTTTTCCTTATCTAATAGACAGGAAAAAACAGACACCCAACCGACTTTTCAAACATTTGATTTTCCCCCATAGATTCTATCCTCAATGCTGCTGCCCGGCTCATTTTCCTCACCAAACGCACTACGTCCACCTTCCCTCTCCTAGAAGACTTTCACTGGCTTCCCTTCCCTTTCAGATTCCAATTCAAGCTTCTCACACTCACTTACAAAGCCCTCACCCACTCCTCTCCCATCTACATCTCTGACCTTATCTCCCCTTACACTCCCACCCGTCCTCTTCGCTCTGCTAATGCACGCCGACTCTCCTGCCTACGGATTACTTCCTCCCACTCCTACCTCCAAGATTTTTCACGTGCTGCTCCCTTTCTCTGGAATTCCCTACCTCTCCCCCTCAGACTCTCCACCTCTCTACAATACTTCAAACGGGCTCTCAAGACCCACTTCTTCACCAAACCCAGCCCAATCTCATCCTTACCCCTGTCTGTCTACCCCTCACCTTTAGAATGTAAGCTCTCACGAGTAGGGCCCTCTTCCCTCATGTGCTTATCCTTTCCCTTAAGGCCCATACACACTGGCCGATATATCGGCCGTTCTCTTGAACGGCCGATTTATCGCGGGTCCGTCGGCCAGTGTGTACGGGCGATACGTCTGTGAACTCCGTTGTTCACAGACGTATAGCGTCGGCCCCGCAGCACAGCCGACGGCCAATATATCTAACGATATATATTGGCACGTCGCTGTGTGTGTACGGTGGTCGGCCGACCGCCCATACACATGCTGCGGCGGCCGGCGGTGATTGACAGCTGAACTGGGCGGGCGTGTGTACACGCCAGCCCAGTTCATGACGTCAGTCCCCGACGGATCGGGCAGTGTGTATGCTCAACACACTGCCCGATCCGTCCATAGATATATCTGCCGATCAATTGATCTGCAGATATATCTTTCCAGTGTGTACCCACCTTTACTTTAATAATCTTCAACTGCATCAACTCTAGCAGTCTTCTGCCACCTGATACTTATTTCAGTGTTATCTGCTGATGTAGCTATGTTTATTTACCCTGTACTTGTCCTATATTGTCTCAACTGTAAGTTGCTGTTTTCATGTTTTGATTATTTGTTTATGTACTGTGTAATTGGGCGCTGCGGAACCCTTGTGGCGCCATATTATTATTATTACCCTTTATTTATATGGCGCCACAAGGGTTCCGCAGCGCCCAACTACAGAGTACATAAACAAATAATCAAACAGGAAAACAGCAACTTACAGTTGATGACAGTATAGGACAAGTACAGGGTAAATAAACATAGTTACATCAGCAGATGACACTGTAATAAGTATCAGGTGGCAGAAGACTGCTGGATTTGGTGCAGTTGAATATTATTAAAGTAAGAAAATGATAAGCATATGAGGGAAGAGGGCCCTGCTCGTGAGAGCTTACATTCTAAAGGGGAGGGGTAGACAGACAGGGGTGACACAGATGGGGTACATAGAGAGAGTGGAACAGAGGGTTAGGATGAGATTTGTCTGGGTTTGGTAAATAAATGGGTCTTAAGAGCCCGTTTGAAGTTTTGTAGAGAGGTGGAGAGTCTGAGGGGTAGAGGTAGGGAATTCCAGAGAAGTGGTGCAGCACATGAGAAATCTTGGAGGTAGGAGTGGGAGGAAGTAATTTGTAGGCAGGAGAGTCGTCGTGCATTAGCGGAGTGAAGAGGACGGGTGGGAATGTAAAGGGAGATAAGGTCAGAGATGTAGATGGGAGAGGAGTGGGTGAGGGCTTTGTAAGTGAGTGTGAGAAGCTTGAAATGGATTCTGGAGGGGAAGGGGAGCCAGTGAAGAGCTAGTAAGAGAGGAGAGGTAGACGTAGTACGTTTGGTGAGGAAGATGAGCTGTGCTGCAGCATTGAGGATAGATTGGAGTGGAGAGAGGTATTTGTCAGGAATGCCAGTCAGGAGAAGATTACAGTAGTCCAGTCTGGAGATGACCAGTGAGTGGATAAGAATCTTAGTAGCATCCTGGGTCAGAAAGGGTCTGATCCTGGAAATAATTTATAGATGAAAACGGCAGGTTTGTGAGAGGTAAAGGATAATAATAATAATAATAATAGATGATCTAGAAAACATGAACTGTATGGTGTCCTGAGGACCGAGTTTGAGAACCTGTGCCCTAGAGTACAGCAGCTTTTGTTTGTATAGAACTTAGCTGGTCGTAGGAGGAACTGTCCAGGCTACCGCATATTGGCCCTCATTCCGAGTTGATCGCTCGCTAGCTGCTTTTAGCAGCAGTACAAACGCTAAGCCGCCGCCCTCTGGGAGTGTATCTTAGCTTAGCAGAAGTGCGACCGAAAGGTTAGCAGAATAGTGCTAAAAAAAATTCAAGCAGTTTCAGAGTAGCTGCAGACCTACTCCTACCTTGCGATCACTTCAGACTGTTTAGTTCCTGTTTTGACGTCACAAACACGCCCTGCGATCGGCCAGCCACTCCCCCGTTTCCCCAGGCAAGCCTGCGTTTTTACCTGACACGTCTGCGTTTTTTAGCACACTCCCGGAAAACGGTCAGTTACCTCCCAGAAACGCCCCATTCATGTCAATCACTCTGCGGCCAGCAGTGCGACTGAAAAGCGTCGCTCGACCTTGTGTGAAACTGCATCGGCTTTTGTGAAAGTATGTCGCGCGTGCCGGTTTTTAGCCTGATCACTGCGCTGCGAACAACGGCAGCTAGCGATCAACTCGGAATGACCCCCATTATCTCTTTCACAATAAAGCTGTGTTTAGCCCAGAATGCTCACTGAGGGGTAAAGTTACTAAGATGGGAGTTCTATTTAAGATGGGATGTTGTCCATAGCAACCAATCAGATTCCACTTCTCATTTATCTCACACCTTCTAGAACAGTGTTTCCCAACCGCGGTCCTCAAGGCACACTAATGCTGCTTTCACATCGCAAAACCTGCTTTTGAAACGGTTCTTTAAACGGTTCTTAAAACGGGTCTGAGCAGTTAAACCCCCTTCACATCGCATGTTGTAACCAGTATATTACCATTTCATTACCGTTTTGGTACCTTTCACACTGAACCCGTTTCACCCATAGAAAACAGTGGTTGTCATTTTAAATGTTTATTTCCTGCTTCTGCCTGGTGAGATCACACATGGAGACAGCCTATCACCTTCTGGGGCTTGCAAATACCGTTTCAGACCCTTTCACACTGCACAATTAAACGGGTCTGAAACGGGTAGGACCCTGCTTTTTTACCGTTTCAAAATACCGGTATTTTGTAAACGGTAAATTGAAGGTGACCCTTTCACATCGCAGCTCGAACCGTTTAGGAAGCCAGTAAAAACGGCAAATTACCGGGTACAAGCTGCGGTGTGAAAGGGGTATAACAGTCCTGGTTTTAGTGATATCCAGGCTTGAACACAGGTGACTTGATTAGTACCTCAGCTATTTTGATTTAACCATCTGTGCTGAAGCCTTGATATCACTAAAACCTGCACTGTTGGTGTGCCTTGAGGACCGCGCTTGGGAATGCCTGTTCTAGAAGATAATACCTGGAATCTGATTGGTTGCTATGGACAACATCCCATCTTAAATAGAACTCCCATCTTAGTAAATTTACCCCTTAATGCTGAGTCCAGGGCCTGACGGCTTACTCCTGCTCTCCATATTCTCAGCATGGTCTGTTTTCAGACAGGACACCACCAAATATTCAGTTATGGGAGCAATTTTTATTTATTCTAAGGTGCTTACTTTATGTTTGATATACAGTTTATCATTGCTGTTTTCTTTTACTGTCTTCTTCCTGCCACCTTAGTGTGGGGATGTACTATGGGGGTAAGCAGCGATCACAGTCTGAATCCCTCGCGTGCGCACCCCGGGAGCCCAGTGAGATGCTAACAGCATCTCTGGGTTGCGAACGCCTTTGCCTGATTGACAGGCAGAAGCGGTCATGGGGCGTGCCAACGGCGTTAGAGCGCTGTTGGCAGGGCGCGGTCCAGACAACGCAAGCGTGTCTGTACCGTTGGAGGGATGTGCCGCGGCTGCTGCGTAACGTCACACGCAGCCTCTGCAACCCAGGACGCAGCAGGTAGCGGCCTGCCAGCACGAAGGAGCTTCGCTGGCAGGGAGCTACTCGCCAGGTGCAAAAGCATCGCCGCTGTGCTTCTGCAACCTTTGCAGGGGTCGTAGGGTCTGACATGTGGGGCGGACTAGCCCTGTGCTGTGTATCCCCCCGCATGTCAGAGTAACTGATCTATGATCAGATCTGAATTACCCCCTATGTTTTGTTTGTACAAGCAAGCAGACAATTCATCATTATTGTCTATGTTTTTAGATTGTTACGCTGTGTATGTATAATATTCATTTTGTTTTTTGACGGCTGTAATTTTGAAAGAAACTTCATATACTCCTAACAATCCAAATGAGCCGTAATGTAATTGTTAATAAAAGATCAAATTAAGTCACTTTGCAATATTGAAATAGGATGCTGATGCTTTCCGTTTGTAGTGTAGTGTCTCACCGAGGGGAATGCAGTGGTAGGGGCCCTTGTTTAGGGTTGTGTCCAGTCTCCAGAGGGGGTGTGGCCAGCTGCCACATTGGTTTGCCTAACCATGACATAGTGCATGGTCTAAGCAACCCTGTGCGTACCCCATAGTGTAGGCAGAATGGAGTCTTGCCGAGCTCTTACTGCGATTAAATACTTTAATTTTATATTTAAAAAAAATCGAAATAAAACTTACGTGATATCAAATTTCAGATGGTATATTTAGATTCTACGCACATAATTACATGGAAATTGATATATATCATGTCAGAATCACTGTGGAGTAGTGTTACTAGTAAGTTGGTACTGCCAGCGCGCATAAAATGCTTTTCACACTTGCCGACATCACAGTGTCGGCATTCCAGTGTCCCCATAGTGCTTATCGACAAGCCATATGTATCATATGTATCCCCACTGGTTACTTAATGCACATCCTCTCATCGTTCAGATCAGAACGGTAATTGCCTAGTGTGTGCACCCTTCTCAATCATCTGTTACACGAGCAGACAGAGACGTAACTAGACTTTTAGGTGCCATGTGCCAGAAAGAGAATTGGCGCCACCCACCTCCCCCCATTTTTCCAATAGGGACGTAAGGCACATGTCTCGAGGGGCATGACAAAGGTAATCCCATAGAAAGCCCATGCTATGATGCCCCTTCCCACAAACACACACACACACACACACACACACACACACACTTATAGAACACGGCAAGTAAATGGATGTGGACACAAATCCTCTTTATACCACATTCATGCACTCAACCCGAGAGCTCGTCGTCATTCAGCCACATACCCCTCATTAAATAACGCATTTCAATATACTGCCACACCCAGGACTCAAACTCACAACCTGCTGCATCCCAGCCAAACACCCCACACACCGAGCCACTTGATCCCGCATAAAAACTATGAGATTTCTAACTATATGAAGCTACCTGTACCCCGTAAATAAATAACCAGCATCATTATCGAGCAGATCCATGCAATGTGCAGCCCCACATCCAATCCCTTGCAGCCACACACTACATAGATCTGCCCAGCCGTAACGCTGATCACCCCTTCACAAAGTACAAGGTAAGCTTCAAACGGTTAAAACTCTCCAGCTTGGAATTCTCTAGCTTTCTATGCAAAGGCAGATAGCTGAATGAATAGAGTGTCTGACTGCAATGTCATAGGCAATGGGTTCAAATCACAGGCGCATCAACATCCCATAATGTTATAAAGGACAGTGCGACTGAACAACATAGAGCTATCATGTCAAGTCCATAAATGCTGTATAGGTATTAGTGACAAAAGGGGTGGGGGTAGGAGACAGAGGCGGTCAGGAGATGCTGGGCTTCAAAAAGGAGGGAAGCTGCAAGTGAAAGTAATTAGATAATTCATAATTGACAAGGGCACCCCAACAGCATTCTAATCCCCAGGATCCCGGCATCAGTATGGTGACCGGTGGGATCCCAAGCGCCGGTCACCCATACCCAACCCTTAACAAGTGCTGCCAATAGCGCCCCCTACCCTGCAGCGCTATGTGCGATGCACACTCCTCACACACCTAGTTATGGCCCTGTGGTCAGATAATCAAACAGTGGGTCATCGCTGAGCTGTGTACCTAGCTTAAAGTAGGAGGAACAGGCGTACATTGTCATCCCACTAATTGTAATGATTGCGCTAACATGCAACAGCACTAGATCAAGGCAGGGTTGTATTATAAAGGTACGTTGACTATAAAATGGGGCAAGTTTCCTTCTAGTCCACAAGTTCTACAAGTATCCAAATGGTACTGAAGTTTTGAGATCAGAACTCACTGATTATAAGCGATTACATAAAAAGTCACTGTTTTTACGATTCATATTTACAGGATTTTATTCATATACTTTTAGAATCCCTTCTGTATTACATCAATAAAATGCGTTGAAATATAGCCAAATACATATGTGTATCAAAATATAAATGATGTATAAAGTGCTAAAAATAATTTCTTTCTAATTCTGTACTCCCAGAAGAATCATTCGCCAGGGGCATATTTTATTTGCCAAAATTTGCACTTGCAAAATGTGTTGTCCTGGAAACTATTTATAGCATTTAAATATTTGTAAGGAACTAATTGTGCTCAGGGGCTTCCAGGAGAATGAATATGAGAATATGAGCCAATCACATGCGTAGAAGACTATATATCACATGTATTCCAGAAAGAAGGCACTAAGTCTGTTTTACACCCAATTCCTGTATCACGCCAATGACAATGTTCTAATGACATTATTTATAATATGAAGCTGTCAGTCACTGTACAGTAGGCTCCGTGAGGCCACACCCCTTCAGATGGGCCTGGGACTGTAATATATCACACTGCAGAGTAATTTGTTATAATCTTGAATATCTCTTACCTGTGCTTCACCCAGCTTTACAATAGCCCAACAGCACTTCCCCACAATAATTGTCATTCCGCTACCTTGCGTCACAAGTATTCCCCTCACACCTCCTTGATTGTAAGCTCATTTGGCCAGGGATCATCTTTACCTTCTGCTTCATGTCACTGCATTTCATTGCTTGTATTATGATCCTCTCATGGACAGTGCTGAGTAAAATGTCAGCGCTTTATAAATAAAAGATAATAATTATAATAGTGGCATTGCATTTTAAAATCTTAGCTCCGCGCTTCGTGTTTTAAAACCCTTTCCATCCTATTGTTAATGTGTTAGTGCACATCAGTAATTTATGTTTGGAGGTATACAGGGGCTTATTCCAAATCAAACGCATCTGCGGCTACTTCTAGTGACGGCGGCAGCTGCCTACTTACTACCTTATGGTTTAATCTGGCCATGTATGCAGAAAATCTGTGTGGAAGCGTATCCCGAACTTTGCTTTCCCGTACACAGCCGTAATCACTGCACCACTGAGTGCAAATCCGTCCGAAGCCGGTGTCGCACCTCCGCCCACAGGCTATGATGGAGTGCAAAAGTCAGCCTGCACACCCGTGACACGCTTATCAGATCGGGCGTTCCTAAGATCGCAGCAGAGTCACCACCCAGAATCGCCCAGATCACAGATAGTGTGGGCCATCGAAGGACAGATCGTTCCATACGGGATCCGGTCTTTAGGTCGATGGCACTTGGGTCGACACTCATTAGGTCGGCCACTATTGGTCTACATGCATTAGGTCGACATGGTTAATAGGTTGACATGGTCACTAGGTCAGCATGTCAAAAGTCGACACATGAAAAGGTCGACATGAGTCTTTCACTTTTTTTCTTTTTCATTTTTATACTTTTTTCATACTTTACGATCCACGTGGACTATAATTGGGAATAGTAACCTTGCCCAAAGCATGGAGAGTGAAGCGAGCCATGCATAGGGATACAGTGCACTAATTGGGGTTCCCGGTCACTTTACGAAGAAAACGACAACAGAAAAATATAAAAAATTCATGTCGACCTTTTTCCATGTCGACCTAATTATTATTATTATTATTATTATTATTATTATCATCCTTTATTTATATGGTGCCACAAGGGTTCCGCAGCACCCAATTACAGAGTACATATGCACATAATCAAAACAGGAAAACAGTGACTTACAGTTGAAGACAATATAGGACAAGTACATGGTAACTAAGCAAATCTACGCCAGTAAACAACATAGAGATAAGTTCCAGGCGGCCAAAAAACTGCGGGATCTGGGCAGTTGAGGATTATTAAAGTAAGAAAAGTAAAAGCATATTGGGGAAGAGGGCCCTACTCGTGAGAGAGCTTACATTCAAAGAGGAGGGGTAGACAGACAGGGGTGACACAGATGGGGTAAATAGAGAGCGTGGAACAGAGGGTTAGGATGAGATTTGGCTGGGTTTGGTAAAGAAATGGGTCTTAAGAGCCCGTTTAAAGTTTTGTAGAGAGGTGGAGAGGTAAAGAATTCCAGAGAAAGGGAGCAGCACGTGAGAAATCTTGGAAATAGGAGTGGGAGGAAGTAATCAGAAGACAGGAGAGTCGGCGTGCATTAGCAGAGTGAAGAGGACGGGTGGGAGAGTAAAGGGAGATAAGGTCAGAGATGTAAATAGGAGAGGAGTGGGTGAGTGCTTTGTAAGTGAGTGTGAGAAGTTTGAATTGGATTTTGAAAGGGAAGGGAAGCCAGTGAGGGGCCTGTAGGAGAGGGGAGGTAGACGTAGTGCGTTTGGTGAGGAAGATGAGCCGGGCAGCAGCATTGAGGATAGATTGGAGTGGAGAGAGGTAATTGTCAGGGAGGCCAGTTAGGAGGAGATTACAGTAGTCCAGTCTGGAAATAATCAGTGAGTGATGATCTTAGTGGCATCCTGGGTGAGAAAGGGTCTGATTCTGGAAATGTTTTTGAGATGAAAATGACAGGTTTGTGAGAGGTGCTGAATGTGTGGTTTGTAGGAGAGGGAGGAGTCAAGGATTACGTCAAGACAGCGTACTTGGGGGCTAGGGGAGATAGTCGTGCCATCAATGGATAATGAGATTGTGGGAGGTGAGGCTGTGCGGGAGGGTGGGAAGATGATCAGCTCAGTCTTAGACATGTTGAGTTTAAGAAAGCACTGGGACATCCAGGAAGAGATAGCAGAGAGACAGTTGGAGGTACGAGTGAGGAGAGCCGGGAGAGATCAGGGGAGGAAAGGTAGATTTGAGTGTCATCAGCATAGAGGTGGTATTGGAAGTTAAAAGAACTAATGAGTTCACCTAAAGAGGATGTATAGAGAGAAAAAAGGAGAGGACCAAGAACAAAGCCTTGGGGGACACCAACAGTTAGTGGAAGTGTGGGGGGGGGGGGGTAGCATCATGAGAGGAGACAGAGAAGGAACGATTAGAGAGGTGGGAGGACAGCCAGGAGAGGGCAGTATCACGCAGACCAAGAGAGTGAAGGATTTGCAGAAGGAGAGGGTGGTCCACAGTGTCAATAGCAGCAGAGAGGTCAAGAAGAATAAGCAGAGAGTAGTGGCCCTTAGATTTGGCTGCATGGAAGTCATTGCAGACTTTTGTGAGGGCAGTTTCAGTGGAGTGGAGAGGACGGAAACCAGACTGGAATGGGTCAAGCAGTGAGCGAGAGGAAAGAAAGGCAGTGAGGTGATTATAGACAATACGCTCAAGAAGTTTGGAGGCAAAGGGGAGGAGAGAGATGGGTCGATAGTTGGAGAGAGTGTTAGGATCAATGGTAGGTTTTTTAAGAATAGGGGAGACGAGCATGCTTGAAGGCAGAGGGGACAGTGCCTGATGAGAGGGAGAGATTGAGAAGGTGGGCAAGATGGGAACAGGCAGAAGGAGAGAGGTAGCGGAGGAGGTGGGAGGGGATATGGTCGACTTCCTCGCCAGATACATGGGAGAAAGATGTCAGAGTTAGTAAGAGAGAAGGGGAGGGGTGGCAAGGGATGGGTGGTGGCTGGTTGCTAGTCTGGTGGGATGTGATAATGACTGAGTTGACCTATTTCAGGTATCGACCTAGTCACTGTCGACCAATATGGGTCGACCTAATGACTGTCGACCTAGTTACTGTTGACCCTATAGACCTGTATTCACGGACAGTTGTGGGGGGAGATGTGTGCTGATGCGTGCGGGGGGGGGGGGGGGGGTGCTTATTTCACCCAGCGATGTGCTAGATTGAGCCAATCTAGCACCAGCGATAGCGACACGCGGGGCCACGCATCGCTATCGCTGTGTGGGGTACACACGGACAGATCATGCTTAAAATCTAAGCAATCTAGTCAGATTGCTTAGATCAGTGGATCTCAAACTCGGTCCTCAGGACCCCACACGGTTCATGTTTTCCATGTCACCAGCAACCGCACTGTTTATAATCAATTGTAACATTTAAAAAATCTACAGGTGACCTGCAAAACATGAACCGTGTGGGGTCCTGAGGACCGAGTTTGAGAACCTGTGGCTTAGATTATCGCTCCGTGAGTACCCCCCTTATGATCCACACCCAATCCATACACACGCCATCTGCATGCTTTTTAGCAGTTGTCAAACAAATAATTCTAGAGCGAAATCATAGGTGACCTAAACGGTGTCTAGTGGACCCGGATTTACGTATTACTTCTCTCCTCCTTACCTCCACCTGCTCACAGCCATACTTTGCTGTAACAACCCCACTGCCTTCCATATGTATCCAGTTACACACAATTATACTGTGTATATTTATTGGAAACCCTCTGACAATGATTCAATTGTTAGAACCTGGAAATAATAAATATTGACATAAAGCCAATAAAATAATATAATCAGTATGCAAAGTGGACACAAACTGCGTCCCCAAAACTAGGATGTTTTTAGAGCATAACCCCCCTGGTGGAATGTCATTTATGACTGCATACTATCTCTCAGTCTCCACAGTCACCAAAAGTCATTTGCTTTTCTTTTTCTTGTATAAAGCATTGATTTTGTCCAGCTCATTGCACCGTGCGCTCAAAGAGGTTTTTAAGCTGTAAATTTTGACCAGAATATCTGGCTGTCATTTTTCTTCTTGGAGCTGTAAACTCTGAAGACAAATTAGGACAAAACCATTAACTATAACCGTAATATATATTAATCTTTTTTTTTTTTTTTTTGTAGCATAAAAAGACAGATGAACCACTCAGCTGCAAAATGTAACATTTGCACCTCATTGTGGTTTTTTATTTCTACATTTATTTTCTGCTTAGAAAACCTCTCTCTCTCTCTCTCTCTCTCTCTCTCTCTCTCTACATATTTTGTCTATCTATATATACTTTTCTATTATATATATATATATATATATATATATAGACGTCGTTCGGGCAGCACTCCCAATAAACAGTCAAATGTCCCGGTGCCTTCCTAGGTACCTCAGCAGGTCCAAATAATAGAAGTAATGTACGGCGGCACTCAGAAGAATAGACAGGTAAAGCAGAGTAGTTTACAACGTTTCGGAGCTTTAATATCCCTCCGTCATCAGGTATGATGACGGAGGGATATTAAAGCTCCGAAACGTTGTAAACTACTCTGCTTTACCTGTCTATTCTTCTGAGTGCCGCCGTACATTACTTCTATATATATATATATATATATATATATAGAAAAAAGAGATTCTCATGGGAGCTGAACCACCTCAGTTGTCACATAAAGATGTATTTATTCTTAAAATTTGACAGTAAATACTGTAACATTACATAAAAACATCAGTAAAACAAGCAAATCACTTTATACCATAAATGAACAATACAGATTAATAATTATCTGACGAATTATGTATTGGTGATATCTACAATTGGATCGAATATCAATTCTTCCACCAAAGCGTTCAGAAGTATGTTCAAATTCACAAATGGTATTCACGCATTTGTGAATTTGAACATACTTCTGAACGCTTTGGTGGAAGAATTGATATTCGATCCAATTGTAGATATCACCAATACATAATTCGTCAGATAATTATTAATCTGTATTGTTCATTTATGGTATAAAGTGATTTGCTTGTTTTACTGATGTTTTTATGTAATGTTACAGTATTTACTGTCAAATTTTAAGAATAAATACATCTTTATGTGACAACTGAGGTGGTTCAGCTCCCATAAGAATCTCTTTTTTCTATTCCTAATTTAGTGCCTTGTCTGACAGGAGGCATTTCTCAGTGGTATGAGCTTTATTGTGTATTAGCGCAAAAAAGGGTTCTTTATATTTTGGTTTATATATATATATATATATATATATATACCAAACAGAAAACCCAGCACTCTCCTAAGCAGCTTCACCTTAATGCTTTAATATACATCTAAATAAACAATGGGGTTTTGTTTTATGAATTGTACAATGCATGTAAGCTTGCGGCCCACTCCACGGGACCCCATTTCACCGCAAGTCCTACTCTATCACAAACTAGATTTTATAGAAACCTGGCAACTGCCGTCTCGTAGAGGAAAATGTTCTTATCTGGTTTAAAGCTTACCTGCCACACTTATGGCTTTTAAAAGGTAAGACAGTCACCAACACAAATAACACAGCTACACAAGTGTGCTTACCTGGTTTACAGCTCACCTGCCAACTTGTGTTATTTGTGTTGGTGACTGTCTTACCTTTTAAAAGCCATAGGTGTGGCAGGTAAGCTTTAAACCAGATAAGCACATTTTCCTCTATGAGGAAATGGGGTCCCGTGGAGTGGGCCGCAAGCTTACATGCATTGTACAATTCATAAACCAAAACCCCATTGTTTATTTAGATGTATATTAAAGCATTAAGGTGAAGCTGCTTAGGAGAGTGCTGGGTTTTCTGTTTGGTATATTTGAGTTCGGTGGTCACAGCCCACCGCACCCCAACCCCTGGGAATGGTGAGTGCAGTGGTTCCTCGTGTTTGTGTATATATATATATATATATATATATATATATGCGTGTGTATATCGATATATCTACCTATATGTATGTATCTCTCTCTCTCTGGTTATAATTTATGTGTATATTATGTACATTTTAACCCCATTTCCTTCTGTGTACTCCCCTTCTGCATCCACACAGCGCTGCATTCTTATTTTCCATTGGTCAAAGCCGTGCTGTAGAACATTGTCTGTCAGCTGTCTCAGCCGCGCCGTCATTTTCTTCTTTACCTCAGTAACTGATACAAAATGGGTTCCCTGGGTACAGATTTGACTTTAGAGAAAGAAGTCACACGGTGCTAGTTCTGGCAAGTATGGAGGGAGATCTAGCACCGCAATCTGTTTCTCGGCCAAAAACTGCTTCACAGAGAGAGAGCTGTGTGGGCTGGTGCGTTGTCCTGATGGAAGATGAAACATTTTTTCCACAACTCTGGCCTATTTCTTCTGATTCGTTCCCACGAAAGTTGCTAGAACATTCTTGCAGTAATGTTGATTCACTGTTGCGGCTTCTGGTACCCAGTCTGCCAAAATAACATCCTTGATATCAAAGAAAACAAGTAACATGTCTTTGGATTTGCTTTGACGTGCTTACTACGTTTTTGGTGATGATGGTGTTTTCCAGTGGATGGACGGGTGTTTTGTCTTAGGATCATACTGGAAGATCCATGTTTCATCAGAGGTAATAACTTTATGTAAAAAATGCAAATCCGCTTGAATTTGTTCCAAAATATATGAACAGATTCACTTTCGATTTTCTGTATGCTTGGCAGTGAAAAACCTTGGAACCATCTTAGCACAAACTTGTCATGTTAAGATCCTATTACAAAACTTTGCCTAAGAGTTTCTTTGTCGATGTTTACCATTTCTGCTATCATTCGGATGCTCGGAGTCGATGGTCAGTTCAAACCATTTTCTAAATTTTTTCCACATTTTCATTTATTTTTGATGTGCAAGGGCCTTTCCGAGACGTTCATCATCTTCGACATCCTCACGACCATCACTAAATCTTTTGTGTCACTCAAACACACGTGCGTGTGACATACAATCTGCCTCGATTAGCATGCGGAAAGAGTCGGTGGGCGTTTTGTTCAATTTGCTTAAAAATTTGAAATAAACAGGTTGCTCTACCTTTTAACTACGCATTTTTCCGACACAGGGAAAGACACAACTTATTTGAACGCTGTGCGACCAACTATCTGTGCGAGAGGGGTGAAACTAGCAAAACCGTTTTTGGATAGTTCAAGGTCAGTGTTCTTCTGCTCCCTTTTTTGTGATGCAGAATGATTTATTTTTATTACAAATGCAGTCTCGTTATTTAATAGCGGCACTTCATATACAGATGTGTGCACTCACATCTAGCCTCCATGCACGATAATCAGCCCTGCGACTTTTTCCATTAAAATGCATCTTATTCACAAAATTATGCAAATAGGACGCACAAGCAACTTATGCTGATTAAAATAATATGCGGCATGCATATATTTTGTTTGCGACTGCGGCTGTATCTGCCTAGAAAACACTGTAACATAGCATTTCGTATGCAGATACAGCCGTAGATGCACAGAGAATATAGACATACCGCATATCGGCCCTCATTCCGAGTTGTTCGCTCGCAAGCTGCTTTTAGCAGCTTTGCACACGCTAAGCCGCCGCCTACTGGGAGTGAATCTTAGCTTATCAAAATTGCGAACGAAAGATTCGCAATATTGCGAAAAGACTTCTCTGCGCAGTTTCTGAGTAGCTCGAGACTTACTCTGCCAGTGCGATCAGTTCAGTGCTTGTCGTTCCTGGTTTGACGTCACAAACACACCCAGCGTTCGCCCAGACACTCCTCCGTTTCTCCAGCCACTTCCGCGTTTTTTCCCAGAAACGGTAGCATTTTTTCACACACACCCATAAAACGTCCAGTTTCCGCCCAGAAACACCCACTTCCTGTCAGTTACACTCCGATCACCAGAACAAAGAAAAAACCTCGTAATGCCGTGAGTAAAATACCAAACTTCTTAGCAAATTTGCTTGGCACAGTCGCAGTGCGAACATTGCGCATGCGCAATTAGCGGAAAATCGCTGCGATGCAAAGAAAATTACCGAGCGAACAACTCGCAATGAGGGCCATAGGACGCACAAGCAACTTATGCTGATTAAAATAATATGCGGCATGCATATATTTTGTTTGCGACTGCGGCTGTATCTGCCTAGAAAACACTGTAACATAGCATTTCGTATGCAGATACAGCCGTAGATGCACAGAGAATATAGACATACCGCATATCATTTTAATTAGCAGAGTCTGCTTGTGCGTCCTCTTTGCATAGCAATGTGAATAACATGCATTTTTAGCAAAAAAAGACACCCTATACTAACAGAGTTAAATGGGACCTGTCAGCCCACTCACTGTAGGCATCTCCCACTGCGTGGAGTATTGAGGCAAGATGTAGGACACATCTCGGGGCGGATTGGCCACAGGGCCCCCTCTGAAAATCACCAGTGGGCCGATGCGCATGTAGGGCCTGTTTTGCTTGTTGACATGTGAAGGGTGGTGCTGTCGCCATGGTTACACTGTATACCTCTGGTGCTGCCTATGTTAGGCCACTTCTACAAATTTTTTCAGGGCCACTTTCAGTTCCCAATCTGCGCCTGGACACATCTGTATATTTTACTGGGGTAGATGGCAGTGTACAGAAGCCAAGAGATCACAGAAGTCGGTTTCTGGCGCAACTAGCCTCAACCAGTTTTATTAACCACTTGCCTGGCATGGTCGCACCAGATGCGACCATACCAGCAAGTGCTTTATCTGACCTGGTTGCACAGGATGCGACCAGTCAGATGAACAGTGTTAGCAGCGGCAGGGAAATTTCCCTTCCGCTGCTGCTGTCAGAGGAACCGCTCCCTGCGCTCTCCCCTACTGATTGCCATGCTACCGGTCACTGCTGATCGGTCAGCACGGCAGGATCCCCCCTCCAGCGGCTGCAGACAATAGCAGCCGCTGGTGATTGTAAATTAACCCGCTCCCCCTGTGTACCTGGAGGCTAGCCCGGCTTTCAAAATGAAAGCCGCAATGTTTCCGATGGTCGCTATGTTCCCGATCGATGTTTCAATGTTGGGGGGGAGGGGATTATTTTTTAACAAAAAATCCCCCCCCCCCCAAATTATTTTTTGTAATTTTTTTTTTTTAAACTAAAATCATTTTGGATAGGGTTAAATTCATGTTCTTCACCTAATTCACTCATAAAAAAAACCCTGACAATTTCGAAGCGGTTTTATGGGAATAAACTCGTCGGTTAAGTGGTTAATCAGCAAAACAAAATAAAACATCAAAATAAATACCTTGCCGTTTAGCACTAAATTAATTTATTCCTAAATCACTACAAAAAAAACAACACAAGTTTTACAAAGCATAGCTCACTCTTCCTGTATATATATAAGTACGTATAATATTCAGCAGATACTATTAATGTTGATGACACATTTTTCTTTTCAGTGTTCAATGGTTCTAGATTTTTTCACTTTTATGTGTTGTATTTATTATTTTTCTTTTTTAATTAGTTAAGCTGAAAGATGGGCCCGGATGTAATGGAGTCCGAGTTCGCCGGATGGGCGGGTTGCCAGCCGAGCTCTGACGTTCTTTTTAAAGGGGCAATCATTTAAAAGGCATGGTTTTGCCTAGTAAATGATCGCCCCTTTAAAATAATGTCAGAGTTCGGCCGGCCCATGGAATCTGCCCTCTCAGTTTTGTTGCTCACGCACCAGCCAGCTCTCTACAGAGAGTGGCCTGCCAAGCTGTAATTTAACACTTACTGTACCACCATTACCCGACGCAGCTGAATGTCGCAATACAAGGCAGTTATTTCTTCAGTTGCGTTGATAAGTGATTTTTTTTTTTTTTATCATTTGTGATAAACAGAAATCATTTTTATTGCCACATTGATACATAGGCTCCCATATCTTAGAAACGGAGGAAACAGAGAGGCTTTAAAAAGCTATATACGTGTACTGTAGATAATAAAAGGCAGTAGAAGTAAAACTTAATCCCTGTAAATGCATTATGTTACCCTGTAGTTTGCATGAAATACGTGCCGGGATTCCTACTAGGAAGTACTTGATATCCTGGTGTCAGGGTTTTTGGGAGTGCGACAGTGGCTGTATTTTCCTGTGATAATGGAGGTATTACTATATATTGTTATTAAATTGGGGGCATTACAATATATTTCTGTTATACTGGAGGTATGACTATATATTTCTATTATACCGGAGGCGTTATTATATATTTTTAGCCTTGCCTCCAGATTCCCCCCCCCCCCTCCCCCAAAAAAAGGGGCTGCCGTGTGGCCACGCCGCTAGTGTCATGTAGCCACTCCCACTAGCAGCATGTAGCCATGCCCCCTCACAACACATGACCACGCCCATTTTTTGGCACTCAGTACCACTAAGAAGATATTTCTACTTGCACCACTGGGCTTTACAAGCAGAGGCGTAGCTGGGGTTTTCGGAGCCCAGGGCAAGATGGAAAATGGCGCGCCCCCCCAAAAAAGCAAACAAAAAACAAACACCAAAAGAAGCAGAAGGGGTGTGGCCACTAAAAATGGCCCACAGTGCCAGTTACATTGCCCCACAGTGCCAGATACAATGCCCCACAGTGCCGGATACATGCCCCACAGTGCCGGATACATGCCCCACAGTGCCAGATACATTGCCCCACGGTGCCAGATAGCCCCACAGTGCCAGTTACATTGCCCCACGGTGCCAGATACATTGCCCCACAGTGCCAGATACATGCCCCACAGTGCCGGATACATTGCCCCACAGTGCCAGATACATTGCCCCACAGTGCCAGTTACATTGCCCCACAGTGCCGGATACATGCCCCACAGTGCCGGATACATGCCCCACAGTGCCAGATACATTGCCCCACAGTGCCAGTTACATTGCCCCACGGTGCCAGATACATTGCCCCACGGTGCCAGACACATGCCCCACAGTGCCGGATACATTGCCCCACAGTGCCAGATACATTGCCCCACAGTGCCAGTTACATTGCCCCACAGTGCCAGATACATGCCCCCACAGTGCCAGATACATGGCCCCACAGTGCCAGATACATTGCCCCACAGTGCCAGTTACATTGCCCCACAGTGCCAGATACATGCCCCACAGTGCCAGATACATGCCCCACTGTGCCAGATACATGCCCCACTGTGCCAGTTACATGCCCCACTGTGCCAGTTACATGCCCCACAGTGCCGGATACATGCCCCACTGTGCCAGATACATGCCCCACTGTGCCAGTTACATTGCCCCACTGTGCAAGTTACATTGCCCCACAGTGCCAGTTACATTGCCCCACAGTGCCGGATACATGCCCCACAGTGCCGGATACATGCCCCACAGTGCCAGATACATTGCCCCACAGTGCCAGTTACATTGCCCCACGGTGCCAGATACATTGCCCCACGGTGCCAGATACATGCCCCACAGTGCCGGATACATTGCCCCACAGTGCCAGATACATTGCCCCACAGTGCCAGTTACATTGCCCCACAGTGCCAGATACATGCCCCCACAGTGCCAGATACATTGCCCCACAGTGCCAGATACATTGCCCCACAGTGCCAGTTACATTGCCCCACAGTGCCAGATACATGCCCCACAGTGCCAGATACATGCCCCACTGTGCCAGATACATGCCCCACTGTGCCAGTTACATGCCCCACTGTGCCAGATACATGCCCCACTGTGCCAGTTACATGCCCCACAGTGCCGGATACATGCCCCACTGTGCCAGATACATGCCCCACTGTGCCAGTTACATTGCCCCACTGTGCAAGTTACATTGCCCCACAGTGCCAGATACATTGCCCCACAGTGCCAGTTACATTGCCCCACAGTGCCAGTTACATGCCCCACAGTGCCAGATACATGCCCCACAGTGCCAGATACATTGCCGCACAGTGCCAGATACATGCCCCACAGTGCCGGATACATTGCCCCACAGTGCCGGATACATTGCCCCACAGTGCCAGATACATTGCCCCACAGTGCCAGATACATGCCCCCACAGTGCCAGATACATGCCCCACAGTGCCAGATACATTGCCCCACAGTGCCAGATACATTGCCCCACAGTGCCAGTTACATTGCCCCACAGTGCCAGATACATGCCCCACAGTGCCAGATACATGCCCCACAGTGCCAGAAACATTGCCCCACTGTGCCAGATACATGCCCCACTGTGCCAGATACATGCCCCACTGTGCCAGTTACATGCCCCACTGTGCCAGTTACATGCCCCACAGTGCCGGATACATGCCCCACTGTGCCGGATACATGCCCCACTGTGCCAGTTACATTGCCCCACTGTGCCAGTTACATTGCCCCACAGTGCCAGTTACATGCCCCACAGTGCCAGATACATGCCCCACAGTGCGAGATACATTGCCCCACAGTGCCAGATACATACCCCACAGTGCCAGATACATAGCCCCACTGTGCCAGATACATGCCCCACCTTGCTAGATACATGCCCCACAGTGCCAGTTACATTGCCCCACAGTGCCAGTTACATGCCCTACTGAGCCAGATACATGCACCACTGTGCCAGTTACATGCCCCACTGTGCTGCCCCCCTTACCCCCCCGGTCACTCACCGCTTGTGTCTCCACTGGTTCGCCTCTGATATGTGAGGGGAGGAGAGCGCAGCACCTCTCCTTCCCCTCACCGCTCCAGGTCTCCGGCGGCTGTGTGGCGCCGGTTCGCTAGCCAATCAGAGCTCGCGGACCGGCAGCCAATCAGGAGCCGGTCCGCAAGCTCTGATTGGCTAACGCCGCTGGAGACCGGACACACACAGCGCTGCTAGTGCTGGCAGACGTGGTGAGGGGAGGGAGAGACGCTGCGCTCTCCTCCCCTCACATTTTGGCGCGACGGGAGCAAGTGGGGCATGATGCCCTGGCAGCCGCCGGCGCCCCCCTCTCCTGGGCCTGCCAAGGCGCCCAGGGCACGTGCCCCACTCACCCTACCCTAGTTACGCCTCTGCACATAAGAGATTAAAAAACTATACTGATTTCTGAGTCTCCATCCACTATATCTTTTAACAGCTGCACCCACCTTGTACATCACTATAATCAATACGTAGTTCTTGTGGAACTACAAGACCCAGCAGGTCCTAAAGAAAAACACACAACACTCTGCGACTCCCTGCAATGCATTCAGTGCAACTACACATCCCAGCAGGACTTGCTGGAAGTTACAGTTCCCCAGCAGTTGGAACAGGAGGCTGTACAATGCATACTCATTCAGATACGGTATTAGGCTCATTGCTAATTCCCATATAAAGCATACAGAGCATTAAGTCTAGTGTACAGCAATGTGTTTCATGTACATACATACTGTACATTTTTAAAGAGGGTGATGTTGTGCATATACCTATCTATTCGGGGTTGCTTTCTCCCCACTTTTGCACTGCATTGGACGGGAAATGAGTCCTCAGTCAGAAGCAGAGAAATAGGCAGAAGCTGCTTCTGCTTTCAGCTCTACAGTATCCACCAAATATCCCCTAGTGTGTAGGCCGCGCCGCGCAGGGTGATAAAAATAACGGGGCAGCTGAAATATACATACAGAGTACCTGTCTGAGATCTTCCTAAAAGATACAGTGGTTTGTGGTGTGGGACTGGAGTGCGGAGGAGCATGCAGACCGCACAGGAACATTTCCTGCAGGATCGTCAGTCCGGCGGCATGACAGCATCTCCCTGAGGAGCAGCTGCAACATGCCGGCTCACAGCAGCAATTCTCACCCAGGGAACGGAGAAAGAGAAAGTGGCAGGCCGGGACCCCGGGGCTGTTCAGGAAACTGCCTGTACCCTGCTACGCTCGGCTCAGCAGATTAAATCCCTGGGACTCCGCCGCTGCCATTTGTCTTTGCTCGGTTGGTGCCACATATGAAATGCTGCCTATGCTGTCTGTATCCATGGTGGTGGCTGGCGGCGCCCCCATCTTCCAGGGTCTGTCACAGCGCCCAGGGCATGTGCCCTGCTCGCACCCCCCTTGTTACGCCTCTGTTTACAAGTGAGGGACAGATGTACTAAGCCTTGGGGAGAGATAAAATAGAGAGAAAAAAAGTACCAACCAACCAGGTCCTGTCATTTTTCAAACACAGCGTGTAACACAGCAGTTAGGAGCTGATGGTACTATGGGCCAGATGTACGAAGCCTTGAAAGTGATAAAGTAGATGGTGATAAAGTATCAGCCAATCAGCTCATAACTGTCATGTTACAGGCTGTGTTTGAAAAATGACAGTTGGGAGCTGATTGGGTGAGTGGTTGGTTGGAAGTTTAACTCGCTCCACTTTATCACTTTTCAAGGCTTTGTACATCTGGCCCTTCACTTTATTTCTCTCCAAGCTGTGATATATCTCCCGCTGTTAGTAACTAGAGGAATGTGCTGAGAGCGGCTCTGGGATTGCAGGTGAAGGTAGGTATGGCATTTGGGGTTTGGCATGAGGAAATATCCTTTGAATATTTTGTATTGGTGGCAGAGTCCTGTGCTGTGAGTGAGGAAGGGGGACGTGGTGCAGGTGGGCATTGGGGCATTACCTGGGGTTACAGCTGGAGAAAGTAGCTTGCCCAGTATCCGGGTCTTTCTGTCGGAGACATAGGTGGTCATTCCGAGTTGATCGCTCGCTAGCAGTTTTTTGCAGCCGTGCAAACGCATAGTCGTTGCCCACGGGGGAGTGTATTTTGGCTTTGCAGGAGTGCGAACTCCAGTGCAGCAGAGCGCCTGCAAACACATTTTGTGCAGAACAAGACTAGCCCTGTAGCTACTTATCCTGTGCGATGATTGCTGCGACGAGTGACACGGTAATGACGTCAGATACCCGCCCAGCAAACGCCCGGCCACGCCTGCGTTTTTCCAAACACTCCCAGAAAACGGTCAGTTGACACCCATAAACGCCCTTTTTCTGTCAGTCTCCTTGCGTTCGGCTGTGCGATTGGAATCGTCGCTAGAACCAGTGCAAAACCACAATGGACTTTGTACCCATACGACGTGCGTGCATATTTCGGCGCATGCGCAGATTAGCCGTTTTTTTCACTGATCGCTATGCAGCGAACAACAGCAGCTAGCAATCAACTCGAAATGACCCCCATGGATCGTTGGGCTGCTTATGGTGGAATGCGTGCGCAAACCTATTGTGCATTACTAACGACACAAAATGATGATGTTTTTATACGGAATAATATTTTCATTATTCATTCAGTCTGCTTATTAAAAATAATGTACTTAATTTGCTGACAGTAAAGTCATTAATAGGAAATAAATGATTCATTAAAAATTAACCATGAGTTGTGATTTACAGACATCATTTGGGTCCTGGCCAAAACCAATTAAGACCTTCCAGCATACATTCATGTGCAGAGCCGGCCCTAACCAATATGATGCCCTAGGCAAGATTTTGGCTGGTGCCCCCTAGCACCACCGCTGGTTCCGCCTCTGACCTTGCACCTCTTTCCCAGCACCATCACCCCTCATCCATAGCAGTCCTTATTTTGAGGTTTGTACCCCCTATATTTTAAATAGGAACAGTTCGCACATTTGGCGCATAGCCCAAAAAGGGGTGTGTTTTTGCTGGCAAGGGGCATGGCCACACAATAGTAACCCCGACTCCAATTACACCACTCAGTACTGCAACTTTATTCACATTTGATCATGCGATAGTGTCCATAATTCATATTACATCCCACAGTAGTATCACTTTACCTTATAAACGTTACTCCTCACAGTAGAGCCCCTTATTCACATTACATCACACTGAATTGCTCCTTATTCACATTACACCACACCATGTTGCTCTTTATTCACATTCGATGACACAGTAGTGCCCTTTCTATACGCAACGCCACATAATAGAGCACCTTATACACATAATGCGACACAGTAATGCCCCTTACACAAATGAGACACATTTTTAATGTCCTTATAAACATAATGCACCTTACACATTATGACAACCTTTATTAATGTCCTTTTACACGTAATGTCCCTTACACATATGCCGCACATTATTAATGCCCTTATACACATAATGACACACATAGTGCCCCCTACACACTTGCTGCACATTATTAGTGCCCCTATACGCATAATGACACACATACAGTAGTACCCTGTTACACATATGCCGCACATTATTATTGCCCTTATACACATAATGACACACATAGTGCCTCTTACACATATGTTGCACATTATTAATGCATTTTTACATGACACACATAATGCTGCTTACACATATTCTGAACACTACAGCACAACCAACCTACTCACATGCACACAACACTCACGCTAACACTGTGACCTCTGCCTCTGCTTGAATACAGATGTGTCCTCATAAATCTTGCCTCAATGCTAAAGTCAGGCACATTTGTTTTAATGAAAATGCATCTTATTTGCAGTGCTATGTTCCTAGGATGCACAATCAGCTACTGCTGATTAAAATGATATGCAACATGCATATATAGTTTATATACTGTGTGAGACTGTGGCTATTTCTGCATATGACATGCTACACACAGAATATAGGCATGCCGCATATCATTTTAATCAGTAGAAGCTGCTGATGCCCCTAGGCATATCAAATGCCCTAGGCAATTGCCTAGTTTGTCTATTCCTATGGCCGGCTCTGTTCATGTGTTGCAGTTAGCTGTACCCGTTATGACTCTGCGTTCTTTGGGGGATATATATTTATCAATGCTTGGAGAAAGATAAAGTGTAAATAGATAAAGTACCAACCAATCAGCTCCTGTCATATTACAAGCTACGGGGCAGATGTATTAACCTGGAGAAGGCATAAGGAAGTGATAAACCTGTGATATGTGCAAGGTGATAAAGGCACCAGCCAATCAGCTCTAATATGTAAATTAACAGTTAGGATCTGATTGGCTGATGCCTGTATCACCTTGCACATATCACTGGTTTATCACTTCCTTATGCCTTCTCCAGGTTAATACATTTGCCCCTATGTTTGAGAAATGACAGGAACGGATTGGTTGGTAATTTTATCTCTCTCCACTTCATCTCTCGCCGAATTCATGTTTGTGCACTGTGGCCAATGTTCACCCAATAGAGCGATTATCGTCAGACTGTGCATGTGCTGCCATCACAATGTGCATGCGTTAAGCTGCCGCTGTAATCTCGCTCGCACTCAGGATTTCATACCAAAGGGTTAACAGGAAGTGACCGATTGGAGGTGCTAATGGGAAGTGGTTGTAAAAACCCAGACATGTCATTGCCGTTATTGGGGTGTGTATCTGCCATCAGCTGCAAGCTTGTACGCACAAAAGTATGGGGGGTCATTCCGAGTTGTTCGCTCGCAAGCGGATTTTAGCAGATTTGCTCATGCTAAGCCGCCGCCTACTGGGAGTGAATCTTAGCATCTTAAAATTGCGAACGATGTATTCGCAATATTGCGATTACACACCTCGTAGCAGTTTCTGAGTAGCTCCAGACTTACTCAGCATCTGCGTTCATTTCACTGCTTGTCGTTCCTGGTTTGACGTCACAAACACACCCAGCGTTCGCCCAGACACTCCCCCGTTTCTCCGGCCACTCCTGCGTTTTTTCCGGAAACGGTAGCGTTTTTTCCCACACGCCCATAAAACGGCCTGTTTCCGCCCAGTAACACCCATTTCCTGTCAATCACATTACGATCGCCAGAACGATGAAAATGCCGTGAGTAAAATTCCTAAGTGCATAGCAAATTTACTTGGCGCAGTCGCAGTGCGGACATTGCGCATGCGCATTAAGCGGAAAATCGCTGCGATGCGAAGATTTTTACCGAGCGAACAACTCGGAATGACCCCCATGGTGCGTGTGTTGCTACTACCGTCTCCAGTCTTGTGTAGCCATAGGTCAGCCCTTAAACCCGATGTTCCTTGTATATGCATATGGAACCCTTTTCAGCACAGATTGCAGATTTTGCTAAAAAGCAGAATCTGCAATCCCTTCTGTAGTATGCTGGAGCCGCCCAGCGCAGGGCAAGGCCGCCCAGTGTGCCAACTCCCGCCCCACGTCTGCGATCACAGTCGGATTGCGGTCGCTGCAATTGTGGACGACCCCTTGCATCCGCAGCTAGGCTGCGCATGCAGGCGGTTCCCCGCCATTTTTTCCATCGGAGCAGCTGCGTGTCACGTCACGCAGTCGGCCCAAAAACGCAGCTGACCTGCCCTCATTCTCCCTGCAGCAGCAGCCATCGCCGCCCCCACCCGCCCTGCGAACGCCTTTACCTTTTGCGAATGAGTTTGCGATGGCTCCGATTTGCATCTCTTTCCATTTCTGGGCGGCAGCTTCACTTGCTAACATTAGCAGTTCCGTAGCTTAGAAAATCGCAGTTGCATCTGCGTAATAACATGGGTTGGGTCCTAAGTTTGGCGTGCAGGCTGCAGAACGTGCGCAGCTTGCCAAAAATCACAAGATCCGAGCGCAACCAAATTGCAAAATGATAAATTCTCAAACCAGAGATGTGCTGAAAAATTAGCAAACGTATATTTGGGGCCCCCTGAACCCGCTGTAGATAAATTGCGCTGGCCGCCGAGAGCAAAATAGATTCTGCAGTTACTTAGCATTTCTGTCACCTTGTTTAGCCCGTCTGTGTGATTTCTGAGAGATTACAATTTAATGATCAATGGTGCAATTACTAATGTTCTCTTCTGTAGCTTATTGTTTTTTACTGTCCTTCAGTCGTTACAGCCCATCCGCAGATAAAACTCAATTTGAATGTCATTTGGAGTTGTGAGATACCCGTTGCGCCTGCCAAGTCCCAAGCAAAGGTTTTACTTGTTCAAGCAAATAGGTAAATGCTGATTTTTAATGTTCTTTTCTTTTAAGTGACTTTCTGCGGACGTTACAGTCTATGAAGCCAAATTCTTTCTGCTAACAATGAAAAATAAATATGGAGAACTCTATTAACACTTACGTTGCTTAAAGGTCAGTGCGGAGACGTTGGATTTAATCATCAGTCCCTGCTACAAGTGATAGAAATGCACAATGAAGTAACTTAAAAGACATAATAAAGTCACAATTGCAGTAACTTTTGTTGACAAGGATGACGCAGGGCAGAGGTCAGGCAGTAATGATGCTGCTGAGATCTTGTATTCATTGTGTAATAGGAGGGCGCCTCTAGCATTGTGTCTGCATGTATATGAAATGCCATGTAATGATTTATTAATGACTTTCCAGAGTGGCCCAAAGACAGAAGGGTCATTTAATAAAGTCCTACAGCAGTTCCTAGCAGCCGGCTCAAGGGCGTAATTCTGATCTGATCGTAGACAGTTTCACAGACATGCGGGGGGACGCCCAGCACAGAGCTAGACCACCTCGCATGCCAGGTCTTCCCCCCCCTGCACAGGGACAGAAGCATTGTACGGCGGCGGTGCTTTTGTACCTGACAAGTAGATCCCTGCTAGCGCAGCTCCTACGTGCTGGCAGGCCGCTGCTCACCACGCACCGTGTTGCAGCGACTTCGTGTGGCGTTGTACAGCCGCCATGCCCCCCCAATGGTCCAGAGACGCCCCTGATGTCCGGACCGCGTCCCGCCAACAGTGTTCAAACGCCATTGGCACACCCCCTCCAGCCCCGCGACCGCCTCTGACTGTCGATCAAACAGAGGCACTCGCAGCCCTGAGATGCTGATACCATCTCACTGGGCTCCCGGGGTGTGTTCGCACAGTGCGGTCGCTGCGTGTACGCAGTCCAAGTAATTCAGACTGCGACCGCTGCCGCTGCAGCGGTGCAGTCTGAATTACCCCCCAAGTCAGGTCAGTGCAGTCGAGAAATATGCATCTTATGGATATAAGCGTCTGTACCTCAGCAGTTTTTCAATTACACATTTTTGACGGAAATAGCTAAATGTATAGCGATAACAAACACCACGAAGCACCAAAGAATACCATAATACACAAGGGTGGTCATTCCGAGTTGATCGCTCGTTATTTTTTTTCGCAACGGAGCGATTAGTCGCTAATGCGCATGCGCAATGTCCGCACTGCGACTGCGCCAAGTAAATTTGCTATTAAGTTAGGTATTTTACTCACGGCATTACGAGGTTTTTTCTTCGTTCTGGTGATCGGAGTGTGATTGACAGGAAGTGGGTGTTTCTGGGCGGAAACTGGCCGTTTTCTGGGCGTGTGTGAAAAAACGCTACCGTTTCTGGGAAAAACGCGGGAGTGGCTGGAGAAACGGGGGAGTGTCTGGGCGAACGCTGGGTGTGTTTGTGACGTCAAACCAGGAACGAAACTGACTGAACTGATCGCAGTGGCAGAGTAAGTCTCGAGCTACTCAGAAACTGCTAAGAACTGTCTATTCGCAAATCTGCTAATCTTTCGTTCGCAAATCTACTATGCTAAGATTCACTCCCAATAGGCGGCGGCTTAGCATGTGCAAAGCAGCTAAAAGCAGCTTGCGAGCGAACAACTCGGAATGAGGGCCAAGGTGCATGCAAATATACATTTAGGAGTCAGATCGATGCATTTTTATGTTAGTAGTGCAGCTTCATATATATGACTCAAAATATAGATGTTTTTTGGAGATAAAGGGGGACAGAACCCAAACTGGCTTCCAGACCTCCCAAATCACCCCCCAAATCACACTTCCACACACTTGACTGAAAAACAATGAAGGATTATCTAGCTCTCGCTTCCCATGTCACAGGGCCTGCCATATGCCTCCGTTAAAACCTCCATTTTGGAAGTTGCCAGAAGATTGTAAAAATAAATGTGAATCTTCAGCAAATTTGTGTCTCTTTAATGATGCCCAGTCATTAAGAACATTATAAAACATTGGCAGCGCTTCAGATCAAATCCCATTTATCGGCAGATGTGGACCGAAATTAGGATAGCTGAGTACAATCAAGTGGAATACTTACTGCAGTCATTTGTTTCTTCTCTGCTGGGTCTGCAAAGTTTTGTCAAAAATAATGAGTTTTAGGAAGAGCCAATAATAATAAAACGTAGCGAGACATTAGTCACAACTTAAAGGGAACATTTCATTGAACAAAAATAATAATGTTTATCAAAGGAAACCCAGGCTTTGAACATCATGTAAAATATCTGAGATTTCTATATTACTGGCTATAGCCCAGAATGCTGAACTTCTCTGTAGCACAATCAAAACTAAAGTTAATTAGCCACAATTTTATTATGACGCACATCATTAAACAAAAATATAAATACAGAATTGCTCTTATCAGGAAGAGTCGCCAGTGTCAGGGGGGGATTGGTGGGGACATAACCTGCCTCTCATTGGTAAGCCACAAGCCACTCCCATATTTATTTTGCACTGCCGGAAGGATATTCTGCACTTCTGCCCATGTGTACTTGACAGATGTGAATTAGCAGGGCAACATTCACCAACTGGGGCTTATGCCAGGTTGAATTACACCTGTTTGTGGACAGTATCTTGTGTGTTTTTGCACCGTGCATGCAGGCTTGGATTGGCCCACAAGGGTACAGGGGAAACCACCGGTAGGCCCCACTGCCTGGGGGCCCACCTCATGGTATAAGGATCAGGTTCCAGACTGTGCACTTGTATTATACATTATACATATGTTACCTTATACTGGACTATGGTGTATTTTCTACAGTGCATTGCTGTTATTAATCTAGTACATTATCATGCATGCAGCAGCTGAATTTACTGTATATACACTGCTCAAAAAAATAAAGGGAACACTAAAATAACACATCCTAGATCTGAATGAATGAAATATTCTTATTAAATACTTTGTTCTTTACATAGTTGAATGTGCTGACAACAAAATCACACAAAAATTATCAATGGAAATCAAATTTATTAACCCATGGAGGTCTGGATTTGGAGTCACACTCAAAATGAAAGTGGAAAAACACACTACAGGCTGATCTGATCCAACTTTGATGTAATGTCCTTAAAACTGTCACAACTGAGGGCCTGAGCTGACGGGAGGCAGCCTCAGTTGTAGGGGCTGAGATGTAACGGAACCTGGGAGGTTGTATCAGACTCCTAGACATGTAAGTAACATGTAGAATAACTGCCCGAAGGCGTGACCACGACAACCAGGATAAAAGTCAATGATGTTTATTATGACAAACTCCGTAACACAGCAGCAGTAAAAGTAAACATAAAAGTCAACAGAGGATAAATACAATTCCTGGGTACTACAGGGTGGCAAGGGCCACAGGCACTGGTAGTGTGAGACAGTTCTTATAATCTTCTAGTTGGAAAGTCCTTACCAGGCCTGACTGTAGCAATGGAGAGAACCCAGGATCGTACCAGCTGATGTTCCAGGAAAGGCTGGGCTGCTGAAGGTAAAACGGCTGCTGTGGATACTGGCTGGAACCAGACTGTTGTTGGTACGGAGTGGATACTGGCTGGAACCAGTTAAATAATAAACGAACTTGAGAGCGATGAAATAATAATGAAGTTTGGAGTTTGAGAGCGGTGAAATAATAATACCGGTGGAGAGTGGTAAACTGCAGAAAAGGACACCGGCCCTTTAAGAGAAGCTGTACACTGCTGGAAGCTAGGCTGGAAGCAGGTGATTGTTTGAGAGCGGTGAAATAATAATACCGGTGGAGAGTGGTAAACTGCAGAAAGGACACCGGCCCTTTAAGAGAAGCTGTACACTGCTGGAAGCTGGGCTGGAAGCAGGTGATTGTTGTAGCTGGAAACAGGTGAGTCCAGAATGGATCGGAGAGTCAGGCTACACCGCAGATGGAATGCTGGTGCGGGTCTCTATAGCAGAAGTCTGGAGACAGGAGCTGGAACCTGGAAGACAACCACAGGAGAGAGACAAACTGGAACTAGGTTAGACAACCAAAGCACTGACGCCTTCCTTGCTCAGGCACAGCATATTTATACCTGCAGCAAGGAAGGGGTTGGCTAGGCAATTATGCAGATTAACAATACAGACAGCAGATTGGTGGAAATGATCAGATGACAAAATCCAAGATGGCTGCGCCCATGCAGACACTTGGAGGGAAGTTTGGTTTGTAATCCATGTGAGAATTGAAACAGCAATGGCGGCGCCGGCCACAGGAGACAGGAGACGCCAGACTGATGATTGCACATCTAAACCACGCGGGCACAGCGGAGGCCGCGGCTGACGTAATCGCCACTCTGACACTCTGCATGCAGGAACTCAGGGACAGCGGTGGAGGCCGCGGGGAACGCCATTCCAGATGTTACATGGCGCCGCGGTGACCGCGTCTCAGAGTGACAGGAGAGGAGGCAGGAATGTGGACATCAGTGTAACGGATGGGATCCGGTCCTGGAACGCTGAGCCAGCCTCAGGAGGCATCTGAAGGGTAAGTAATGGCGTCCAGATACCCGGATCGTGACAGCACCCCCCCCCCTTTAGGAGTGGCCCCAGGACACTTCTTAGGCTTTAAAGGAAACTTTGCGTGGAAATTTCATGCCAAGGCAGGAGCATGGACGTCTGTGGCATTGGTCCAAGAGCGTTCTTCAGGACCATAGCCCTTCCAGTCAATGAGGTATTGTAACTGACCGTAACGGAAACGTGAGTCCAAAATCTTGGCCACCTCGTACTCGACTCCCCGTTGAGTCTGAACTTTGGGAGCTGGAGGAAGTGCGGAATGAAACCGATTCAGGATCAGCGGTTTCAACAAAGAAACATGAAATGTCCTGGGTATTTTCAAGAAGGATGGTAACTGTAACCTGTAGGCAACAGGATTGATGACTTGTTCAATCTTGAAGGGTCCGATGTAGCGAGGTGCAAATTTCATGCTGGGAACTCTCAACCTCAAATTCTTCGTGGACAGCCACACACGATCACCCACCTTGAGAGCAGGAACCGCTCTACGCTTCCTATCGGCAAACCTCTTATACCTGAATGAGGCTTTAAGCAGGGCTGCGCGGACGTTCCTCCAGTTATTTGAAAACTGACGCAAGGTGACATCCACTGCTGGAACAGAAGTTGCGGGAAGCGGTTGGAATTCTGGGACTTTAGGGTGGAATCCATAATTAATGAAGAATGGTGTAGAAGAAGATGAGGAATGGTATTGATTGTTGTGGCTGAACTCGGCCCAAGGAAGGAGTTGAACCCAGTCATCTTGAGAGGAAGACACATATATACGGAGGAAGGCCTCCAAGTCCTGATTCACCCTCTCGGTTTGACCATTGGTCTGAGGATGGTAAGCCGTGGAAAACTTTAACTTGACTTGGAGGGCTTGACACAAACTTCGCCAAAATTTGGCTACAAATTGTACTCCACGATCCGAGATGATCTCTTCAGGAAGACCGTGAAGTCGGAAGATCTCTTGTATAAACACTTGAGCCAACTTGGAAGCTGACGGAAGACCGGTGAGAGGGATGAAATGTGCCATCTTGGTGAACCGGTCAACTACCACCCAGATGGTATTAAACTTGTTGCAGATAGGTAGATCGGAAACAAAGTCCATCGACAAATGGGTCCAAGGTCGACGGGGAACAGATAATGGAACCAGTTGCCCCGCAGGCGACTGGCGGGAGACTTTGTGTTGGGCACACTTTGGGCAGGAGGCAATAAATTCCATAACGTCCTTCTTCAGAGTTGGCCAACAGTAGGACCTAGAAATAAATTCAAGGGTTTTCTGAATGCCTGTATGTCCAGAAAAACGGGAAGCATGGGCCTAATGCATGAGCTTCTTCCTTAGAACTGGCTTAACAAAACTTTTCCCTGGTGGAGGCGTAGAGTCCATCCCTACCGTGGAGAATGCCAACGGATTAATAATAGGATGCTTGTCTGCAGACTCGGACTCATTTTCTTGCTCCCATGAGCGGGAAAGGGCATCGGCCTTACGATTCTGAGAACCCGGACAGAACTGGAGTTTAAAGTCAAACCTAGAGAAGAAAAGTGCCCATCTGGCCTGACGAGGATTCAGACATTGTGCGCCTTTGAGATATAAAAGATTTTTGTGGTCGGTAAGTATGGTGATTGAGTGGGAAGCTCCCTCCAACAGGTATCTCCACTCCTCCAGAGCGAGCTTGATGGCTAGCAACTCCTGATCGCCAATGGCATAGTTGCGGTCAGCTGGGGAGAACTTCCGGGAGAAGAAACTGCAAGGATTTAGATGTCCATCTTTGGCCCTCTGGGATAACACTGCTCCTACTCCAACGGAGGAGGCATCTACCTCTAAGATAAAAGGAGAGTCGGTGTCGGGCTGTTTCAGAACTGGTGCAGAGATGAACCGTTGCTTCAGAAGGTGAAAGGCCTGTGTAGCTTCCTCGGACCACTTGGACGGATTAGCACCTTTCTTGGTTAATGCAGTGATAGGCGCCACAATGGTGGAAAAGTCTCGTATAAATTTTCTATAATAATTGGCGAACCCTAAGAACCTCTGGACCCCTTTGAGGCTTAAGGGTATAGGCCAATTCTGGATTGCTTGGAGTTTCTCAGGATCCATCTCTAGTCCGGAACCGGACACAATGTAACCTAGAAACGGAATGGTTTTAACTTCAAACACACACTTCTCCAATTTACAATAGAGGTGATTGACACGGAGACGGGAAAGAACCTCTTTTACCCAGAAACGATGATCTTCGAGATTATTAGCAAAGATGAGGATGTCGTCTAGATAAACCACGACATGGCGGTACAAGATGTCCCTGAAAATCTCATTCACGAAGTGCTGGAAGACTGCTGGAGCGTTGCTCAATCCGAAGGGCATGACGAGGTACTCATAATGTCCGTCACGGGTGTTAAAGGCGGTCTTCCACTCGTCACCCTCACGGATTCGGATGAGATTGTAGGCACCCCTCAAGTCCAGCTTTGTGAAAATAGTTGCACCACTAACTCTATCAAAGAGCTCGGTAATCAGGGGTAAAGGGTATCGGTTCTTGACGGTAATGTCGTTCAGACCTCTGTAGTCGATGCACGGACGCAGACCACCGTCTTTCTTCTTAACGAAGAAGTAGCCTGCGCCGGCTGGAGAAGAAGATGGTCGGATGAAACCCTTCGCCAGGTTCTCTTTGATGTACTCTTCCATGGAGTGTGTCTCAGGCAGAGACAACGGATAAGTTCGGCCTCGCGGTGGAACCTTCCCTGGAATGAGGTCGATTGGGCAGTCCCATTCTCTATGAGGAGGAAGGATATCAGCAGAGGCTTTACTGAACACGTCTGTGAAGTCTTGATATGGAGGAGGCGGAACATCAGATGACCTGGGGAAGGAAGAACAAACAGGAAGAACTTTGGCTAAACAAGTCTCAGCACAGGAGGGACCCCATGCCAGTATTTGCGTAGTCGTCCAGTCAATTGATGGGTTGTGGAGACGGAGCCATGGAAGGCCTAAAACCACTGGATGTGTGGCTCTTGGAATCACTAAAAAAGAAATATACTCAGAATGAAGAACTCCCACTCTCAGACGAACTGGAAGAGTCCTTAAGGAAATGACTGCGTCAAAAATCTTGCTGCCATCCACGGCAGTCAAAGAGATGGACGAGGACAGTCTCTCGGTGGGTAGGGACCACCGTTTAACATAAGCTTCGGTTATGAAATTCCCAGCTGCTCCGGAATCAAGGAGGGCAATGACGTTCCTGTAACGTTGAGCAATTTGGAGCGACACTGGGAGGTTACAGTCATGAGGAGATGGAGAGGAGATCATTACTCCTAGCCGGCCCTCTCCTTGGCGAGCTAGGATCTGGAGTTTCCCGGACGTTTGGGACAGGCATTGATAGTGTGCGACGGAGCTGCACAGTAGAGACAGAGAGACTCAGAGAGACGTCTTCGGCGCTCAGCGGGAGATAGACGGGAACGACTAATTTGCATAGGCTCATCCTTGGATGGAGATGGTTGACGAGGAGGAGGAGCAGAAGATTTAGGAGTAGATGATCTTCCTCGCTCGGTTGCTCTCTCTCTGAAACGTAGATCAACCTTCGTGCAAAGAGAAATTAGCTCATCCAACTTAGAGGGCAAGTCTCTGGTAGCTAACTCATCCTTGATGCGTTCTGATAAGCCATGCCAGAATGCAGCATACAGGGCCTCGTCGTTCCATGCCAGTTCGGATGCCAGGATTTTAAACTGTATAAGATACTGTCCCACAGTACGTGTTCCCTGGCGTAAACGGAGAATCTCAGATGAAGCAGATGTTATCCGGCCTGGCTCGTCGAAGATGCGCCTGAATGTAGCTACAAAGTCAGTATAGGAGGATAGCAGGGGATCAGACTTCTCCCATAAAGGTGATGCCCAGTCAAGGGCTGAGCCACTGAGAAGGGAGATGATATAGGCAATTTTGGTACGGTCACTGAAGAAATTGCCAGGTAGAAGCTCAAAGTGGATTTCACATTGATTGAGAAATCCCCTGCAGAACCTTGGAGATCCATCAAATTTTGCTGGCGTTGGAAGATGAAGATGTGGACTGGAAATGGGTAAGGTGGGTGGGGTTACAGCTGGTGTCACTGTAGTGGACGCACCGGACGTGCCAGGTCCACGGAGGGTCGTTTGAATCCCATCCAGCCGTGTAGAGAGATCCTGGAGACAGCGGATGATGTGGCCCTGTGCAGCCTCCTGATGTTCAAGTCGGGCTGCCAGTTCTTGCATCGGCCTGGCCGCTTGATCCTGGTCTCCGGCTGGATTCATTAGGTCAGTGCTTACTGTCACAACTGAGGGCCTGAGCTGACGGGAGGCAGCCTCAGTTGTAGGGGCTGAGATGTAACGGAACCTGGGAGGTTGTATCAGACCCCTAGACATGTAAGTAACATGTAGAATAACTGCCCGAAGGCGTGACCACGACAACCAGGATAAAAGTCAATGATGTTTATTATGACAAACTCCGTAACACAGCAGCAGTAAAAGTAAACATAAAAGTCAACAGAGGATAAATACAATTCCTGGGTACTACAGGGTGGCAAGGGCCACAGGCACTGGTAGTGTGAGACAGTTCTTATAATCTTCTAGTTGGAAAGTCCTTACCAGGCCTGACTGTAGCAATGGAGAGAACCCAGGATCGTACCAGCTGATGTTCCAGGAAAGGCTGGGCTGCTGAAGGTAAAACGGCTGCTGTGGATACTGGCTGGAACCAGACTGTTGTTGGTACGGAGTGGATACTGGCTGGAACCAGTTAAATAATAAACGAACTTGAGAGCGATGAAATAATAATGAAGTTTGGAGTTTGAGAGCGGTGAAATAATAATACCGGTGGAGAGTGGTAAACTGCAGAAAAGGACACCGGCCCTTTAAGAGAAGCTGTACACTGCTGGAAGCTAGGCTGGAAGCAGGTGATTGTTTGAGAGCGGTGAAATAATAATACCGGTGGAGAGTGGTAAACTGCAGAAAGGACACCGGCCCTTTAAGAGAAGCTGTACACTGCTGGAAGCTGGGCTGGAAGCAGGTGATTGTTGTAGCTGGAAACAGGTGAGTCCAGAATGGATCGGAGAGTCAGGCTACACCGCAGATGGAATGCTGGTGCGGGTCTCTATAGCAGAAGTCTGGAGACAGGAGCTGGAACCTGGAAGACAACCACAGGAGAGAGACAAACTGGAACTAGGTTAGACAACCAAAGCACTGACGCCTTCCTTGCTCAGGCACAGCATATTTATACCTGCAGCAAGGAAGGGGTTGGCTAGGCAATTATGCAGATTAACAATACAGACAGCAGATTGGTGGAAATGATCAGATGACAAAATCCAAGATGGCTGCGCCCATGCAGACACTTGGAGGGAAGTTTGGTTTGTAATCCATGTGAGAATTGAAACAGCAATGGCGGCGCCGGCCACAGGAGACAGGAGACGCCAGACTGATGATTGCACATCTAAACCACGCGGGCACAGCGGAGGCCGCGGCTGACGTAATCGCCACTCTGACACTCTGCATGCAGGAACTCAGGGACAGCGGTGGAGGCCGCGGGGAACGCCATTCCAGATGTTACATGGCGCCGCGGTGACCGCGTCTCAGAGTGACAGGAGAGGAGGCAGGAATGTGGACATCAGTGTAACGGATGGGATCCGGTCCTGGAACGCTGAGCCAGCCTCAGGAGGCATCTGAAGGGTAAGTAATGGCGTCCAGATACCCGGATCGTGACAAAAACAAGTCAAAATGAGGCTTAGTAGTGTGTGTGGCCTCCACGTGCCTGTATGACCTCCCTACAACACCTGGGCATGCTCCTGATGAGGTGGCGGATGGTCTCCTGAGGGATCTCCTCCCAGACCTGGACTAAAGCATCCGCCAACTCCTGGGCAGTCTGTGGTGCAACGTAGCGTTGGTGGATGGAGCGAGACATGATGTCCCAGATGTGCTCAATTGGATTCAGGTCTGGGGAACGGGCGGGCCAGTCCAAAGCATCAATGCCTTCGTCTTGCAGGAACTGCTGACACACTCCAGCCACATGAGGTCTAGCATTGCCTTGCATTAGAAGGAACCCAGTGCCAACCGCACCAGCATATGGTCTCACAAGGGGTCTGAGGATCTCATCTCGGTACCTAATGGCAGTCTGGCTACCTCTGGCGAGCACATGGAGGGCTGTGCGGCCCCCCAAAGAAATGCTACCCCACACCATTACTGACCCACTGCCAAACCGGTCATGCTGGAGGATGTTGCAGGCAGCAGAACGTTCTCCTTGGCGTCTCCAGACTCTGTCACGTCTGTCACATGTGCTCAGTGAGAACCTGCTTTCATCTGTGAAGAGCACAGGGCACCAGTGGCGAATTTGCCAATCTTGGTGTTCTCTGGCAAATGCCAAACGTCCTGTACGGTGTTGGGCTGTAAGCACAACCCCCACCTGTGGACGTCGGGCCCTCATACCACTCTCATGGAGTCTGCTTCTGATCGTTTGAGTAGACACATGCACATTTGTGGCTTGCTGGAGGTCATTTTGCAGGGCTCTGGGAGTGCTCCTCCTGTTCCTTCTTGCACAAAGGCGGAGGTAGCGGTCCTGCTGCTGGGTTGTTGCCCTCCTACGGACTCCTCCACGTCTCCTGCTGTACTGGCCTGTCTCCTGGTAGCGCCTCCATGCTCTGGACACTACGCTGACAGACACAGCAAACCTTCTTGCCACAGCTCGCATTGATGTGCCATCCTGGATGAGCTGCACTACCTGAGCCACTTGTGTGGGTTGTAGACTCCGTCTCATGCTACCACTAGAGTGAAATCACCGAGAGCTTTCAAAAGTGACCAAAACATCAGCCAGAAAGCATAGGAGCTGAGAAGTGGTCTGTGGTCACCACCTGCAGAACAACTCCTTTATTGGGGGTGTCTTGCTAATTGCCTATAATTTCCACCTGTTGTCTATTCCATTTGCACAACAGCATGTGAAATTGATTGTCAATCAGTGTTGCTTCCTAAGTGGACAGTTTGATTTCACAGAAGTGTGATTGACTTGGAGTTACATTGTGTCGTTTAAGTGTTCCCTTTATTTTTTTGAGCAGTGTATTTATGAAGGGTGTGGTATGTTAGGTAGATTAGACTTAGGTCGACAGTGTCTAGGTTGATCACTATTGGTCGAAAGTAAGTAGGTCGACATGAGAAAAGGTTGACATGAGTTATTTTACTTTTTTTGGTGTCGTTTGCTCCGTACAGTGACTGGGAACCCCAATTAGTGCACCGTGTCCCCTCGCAGCTTCGGGCCAGGTTACCGTTCCTAGTTGTAGTCCACGTGGATCGTAAAGTATGAAAAAGTAAAAAAAAATTATTTCTTTTTAAAAGAAACTCATGTTGATCTTTTGTCAGGTTGACCTAGAACATGTTGACCTAGAAACCATGTCGACTTAGAAACCATGTCGACCTACTTACTGTCGACCTATAGTGGTCGACCTAGACAGTGTCGACCAACTTACTGTCATCCTAAAGACCGGATTCCATTTATGAAGGGGCCCAGATGTTGCACTCTCTAATGGTTAGTCAAACCAATTAAGTGGCAAGCCACACCCCCTCTTCAGACTGGCCACACCCCTAAGCATGGGCCCCTACCACTGCATTCCCCAGTGGGCCCTACACGGCCCAGTCCAACACTGCGTGCATGCACCAAAACAAATTTGGATCACATTGTTCAGAATCAGACGTGTTTTTGGTGTATCTTTTGCACACACTATAGTATTTTGATTTTTTTCGCCTGTGCAAACAGAATTTCGCAGCCAACTGTTCATCACGCTCACTGGAGGAAGCCATATTGTGGCCAGCACCAATATTAAGTAGAATGCAGCCTCTGCGTTCGCTAGATACCATCACTCAGACATGAAGGCCAATGTTTCACTGATGTCACTGGTTCCTGTCACAAAGGGGTCTATTAGTTAAGCCTTGGAGAGAGATAAAGTGGATGGAGATAAAGTACCAGCCAATCAGCTCCTAACTGCCATGTCACAGGCTGTGTTTGAAAAATGACAACTGGGAGCTGATTGGCTGGTACTTTATCTCTATCCACTTTTTCTTCATTCAAGGCTTAGTACATAGACCCATTAGTTAAGCTGGTATTTGACTATAGTATT
Source organism: Pseudophryne corroboree (assembly GCF_028390025.1). Taxonomy (NCBI): domain Eukaryota; kingdom Metazoa; phylum Chordata; class Amphibia; order Anura; family Myobatrachidae; genus Pseudophryne; species Pseudophryne corroboree. The sequence goes on from NC_086444.1 coordinate 1,160,549,860, forward strand.
CAGCAGATTTCCAGCAGACAGTACATGTGCTGCAATCGCAGTGAGTACGCACCACGATACCTCTGCGATGCCGCTTGTAGTGAGATTTTTAACGCAGAGTGATTGACAGGAAGGGAACGTTTTGGGCGCGGTAACGGGGAGTGGCAGCAACATCGCAGGTATGTAATGGACGTTTTCGGTGCATGTATCTGCCTTCAGCTGCAATCATATACATAGAGAAACATGCCGTCAACGTCGCCACTGCCACGGCCAGTCTACTTGACCATAGACACTTTCGGAGAGTCGATGTTCCTCATTACTGCGTCGGTGCTGCGTTGGTTTACACGGTTGCTGTGGACTTTCGATGGTCCCTGTGGGCATCTATATCCTTTTCTGAGTTGCAGCTTCACCTGCGATCATTAACAAGTCCGTAGCCTGAAATATCGTAGCGGCGTAGGTATGTGGGTACAAACATGATTCAGGCCCTAAGCCTCTAACTAGAGTTTTGGACCGGGAGTATTGAGGAGATCAGAGTAGCCAAGCAGCAGACAAAGTTAATGAATACTTCCCTTCTCTTCCGGAATGTGCAGGAGACGCCTGATTTTTTCAGGTAGTTCCTCAGACCACATGAAGAGTGGGTGGATCTCCCGCACCCCGCCCACTTCTTAATGAAGTGAGCAATATGGGGAGATAATACAAAGAATCGCAGCTCCGTAGGGAGGAGGCAGGACCAGTATAATGATTCAATGAGAATAGTGTCATTTTAGCTCTGCTTCCTCCCCAGAGACCCGCAATTTGCTGCATTGTGTCGTTATGAGGGTGATGCCTAATGACACCCCACCACTGGACTGATTGCTTGAGTAAAAAGGTGGTAAGTATGGGTTACTGTAAAGTGTGGTCAGGGGGTGCAAACAGAATGTGGTACACAGCAGGCTGGAGAGAGGCACATCAGGAGGGGTTTATGCAGGAAGCGTGGTCGGTGGATATTAGCATATGTCAGTATGCTGGCACAGCAGATAAGTAATACGCATACAGCGTGGTCAGAGTATATTAGCAGGAATCTACGGGAGTCACTATAGCAACTTAGCAGTCAAGATTTATGCAGGAAGTATGGTGACAGGTTCCTAGAGATTTGATTGGTTAGATTTCAAGGGATGTTGGTTCAGTGTTCAAAAATGGCTGCCACTGCTGTTTAGAAGATTCCTGCACTCTAGTAATTTGTTTTGTGCTGAGGTAGAGTCATCCTCTACTGAAAGTTTTCTGTTTTTCTGACCTTCTTGACGTTGTTGTATGCTTTGCATGTATATTCTATGACTCATGCTCCCCCTTGTGCACTGATGGGAATTCTAGGTAGAAACCCAGCTCACATAAAGGAAGATGTTTCCAGCCTTGGAGAGAGATAAAGCGAAGAAGTTGCCTAAAGCAGCCAATCAGATTCTGTCTTTTCATATACTGTTCTAGATCAATGACAGTTAGAAACTGGTTCCTCTTTATCTCTCTCCAAGGTTTGATACATCTCTCCCATAATGTTATAATGAGGCTTTAGACTGAAAAAAAAAACCCTGTAAGGTAGGCTGCCCATACACAGACAGATCCAGTCATCTGGTACACTACTGAATGTAGCCAAACTGGACAGATGTTTTAAATCCAGACCAATAACCACACAGACTGCAGCTACCCACTGACTGGGCCTGTCACATCCACAGCTGATGACTGTTGATCACAGTTAATTAGTAGCAGGTGATTTTGGCCCCTATACGGTATAGTGTAAGTGTCCTGAGGCACCCCAGAGTTTGAGAATCACGGCCTTACACACATTACACCAGGTAGAGCGCTTATACACATTGCGCCAGGTAGAGCCTCTTATACACATTACACCAGGTAGAGCCCCTTATACACACTACGACAGGTAGAGTCTCTTATACACATTGCGCCAAGTAGCCCCCTATACACATTGCACCAGGCGAGAGAGAGAGAGTGTGTGTGTGTCACTCACCAACATCCGCGCCGACTTCTGTCCCTTGGCTCCCGGCTCTTCCAATTACAAGTGAGTAGCTGTAGGGGGGTGCGGTCATCGGGAAGCAAGCGGACGTGGGGGAGGGATGTGAGCAGCGGGAGGTTGGAGGCGGAGATGCGGGCAGTGGTAATAAATAGCGCAGGCGGGGTGACTACCCGCCCTTCTAGCCCCACTGCACTTAGTAGGGGGGAGGACTGCTGTGCTGCTCCACTGGTTTGGGGTGAGAAGGAACTACTGTGCTGCCCCCAGCACGTGCCTAGTGGGAAATCCGGCACTGCCTATACCCAGTGATTTTGGGACAGTTTGTTTTATTCCCAGCCTTAGTTTGTCTCCCTTCCCTTTGGGAAAATTCCTGCAGCTATAGAGGTGTTTGCTACACTCTCATACACCTGGATTGTACATTGTAATCAGTATGTGACCGGTTACAAGACACGTCTGCATTACTTTAAGTTTATAACCTGTACACATTTCTGTTTACTGCAAACATGTATTTGGCATTGACAGCTGAGCTCAACAGGCATCCGCAGATCCGAGCTGGATTACGCCATTATATTACATTAGGCTGATAAAAGTTCTGTTTATCTGAGAAAAGTATTTCAAAATGGGCAACAAATTACAGTAAATCAAACCAACATGTTTCCAAGGCAGAGTAATTACCTGGAAAAGCTTGGCTAAGTGTGAGCGGCAATAAAGCGGGAATTAGGTAGCACAATGCAGATCTGTGCACTTGAACTGTTTCAAGAACCAACGTTAATAAATAAATTTCTATTAACACAGTGTATGTACTGCATTACCACAAATTAGACAGTTTATTATTTAATAATCTAAAGTTTAAGCACTGTAAAATAAGATCAGGCTACAGATGTCTGTTCATCAAATAAAAAAACATCTGCAGTCTAGAATATATCTGCAACCAATGCCCCCCCTCCCCCCTCCCCCGCCTAGAATAGGCAATATACCCAGTTCTATTCCATATATATAACACCCACCCTGGACTCCTCACATCCAGAGCATCTGTTGATTTATCATAGTGACATTGAAACTCGGCAATATTAAATTGATTTATGTTATAATAGATCTTTCTATGATTACAGTGATATTAAGGTGGCATCTCAATCAGTTTGCTGTGTAGGGGCGATACAGCCAGTGTGCCAGCAGGACAATGTTGGAACGCCAGCGGCGGCACCCTATATTGCCCCTACATTGCCCCTACATCATGCGTTTTATATTGCACCCCTATATGGGTGAGCAAGAAAATTCACCTCAGGCCGGAACATGCGATGTAAGATCGCCTCTAATTGAACTGACTCCAACCATTCTCCACACTTTTACTGAAATTTCAGCAGAAGGGGGTATGTAAAGCCTTAACTCAAGATAAGTTTTGTCAATTTTAAATGTACTACATTTACATACCTCCCAACATTTCTGAATCTGGGAGTAGGGACAACTGTGCACCCAAAAAGGGGTGTGGCCTATGTAAAAGGGGGCATGGCTTCACGGGAGTGCCGTGATCGTAAGCAACGCCCCCCGTTTTCATCACTGAGGGGGCATGCTTAGAGCTCTGTGAGCTGCTGGCATGCCCTCTCTTCTTCTGTTTCCCGTGAATAGACGCTGTGCGCATATTCACCGCTGCTCTGCAGAACAGAGCAGTGAGTGACAGGAGCTTCCCAACTGCCCCCCCACCGAAGGATACTGCGGCCCGCGGGTGGGACAGAGGGACAGTCCCAATAAAACGGGACTGTACCGCGAAAATCTGGACAGTTGGGAGGTATGCATTTAGTCAATTTTAGGATATTGAGCACAGGTTAAGCCAAGGTTTTCTATTCTTACCCTTGTTCACACATGAGCAACGACCCAGGTTATTTCCAGGTCATCACCCTTCACACTGGACCAGGGTCTTCCAGTGACCCAGGTCTTCCAGCTTATTGTGGATACTTGGATGCTGTCTTCTCCAAGTGTTACTGTCCCCCACCAATAAGTTTCTTTTAGGCATGACCCGGTTCATCAAGACAGGTGTGTTTAACGGTCAGCGACAGTGTGCCTGGTGGCATACGGGCAATTTATATATGTGCATGTGTCAACCTTCTCTAAAACCATACATATAAGGTAGTGCAGTGGTTCTAAAACTCGGTCCTTAGGACCTCATACGGTCACGTTTTCCGGTCACCCAGAAGGTGCACAGGCGCATGTATTCCATACCCTCCAGCTGCACCTTTTTGGCAGGTACAGTCCTTTTTTTTTATGGTCTGTACCGATTTTTGACTCTCCAAATTTCCATCGAAAGTATAGGAAAGGGGGGGTGGCCACGCCCCCTTTCCTAATTTGCACCGATTTTTAGGTGTAAAACGTTGGAGGGTATGGTATTACTCACTGATACATTTTAAAAGATCCACAGGTGCAGCTAATTATTTCACTTCCAATTCTGTGAGGAGAACTGGAAAACGTGAACTGTTTGGGGTCTTGCGGACTGAGTTTGAGAACCTGTGAGGTAGTGTATGTGCTGAGCACTTGTCACACTAGCACTGACATGTTCTGCGGATGCTGCCTGCGAATTAAACCACACTGATGCACTGCTCTGCAGAATTAGGCACTTTGGTCCATACTTAACGTGGGAATGACAGGAAAAATGCAGGCTTATCATGGCCGTTTTCAAGGCGTGTATCTGCCGTCAGCAGTGATCATGTATGTAGAGAAACATGTCGCTAGCTTCACTATCGCGGCCAGTCTGCATAGCCATAGGTCAACCGTAAGCATCGATGTTCTTCGTTATTGCGTTGGTGCTGCGTATGATTATGCAATTGCGCAGGATTTTGCAATGGCTCCGGTGCGCCTCTATCTCCTTTCATCTGCGACAGCATCACTTGCAATCAGTAGCGGTTCCGTGACCTAGAAAAACACTGCTGTGTAGGCATTTGCTACAAACATGAATTAGGCTCTAAGGGGGTCATTCCGAGTTGATCGCTCGCTAGCAGTTTTTAGCAGCCGTGCAAACGCTAAGCCGCCGCCCTCTGGTAGTGTATCTTAGCTTAGCAGCAGTGCAAACGCTAAGCCGCCGCCCTCTGGGAGTGTATCTTAGCTTAGCAGAAGTGCGAACGATTGCATCGCAGAATGGCTACAAAAAAATATTGTGCAGTTTCTGAGTAGCTTCAGACCTACTCAGCGCTTGTGATCACTTCAGACCATTCAGTTCCGGATTTGACGTCACAAACACGCCCTGCGTTCGCCCAGCCACGCCTGCGTTTTTCCTGGCACGCCTGCGTTTTTCCGAACACTCCCTGAAAACGGTCAGTTGACACCCAGAAACGCCCCTTTCCTGTCAATCACTCTGCGGCCACCAGTGCGACTGAAAAGCTTCGCTAGACCTTGTGTGAAACTACATCGGCCGTTGTGAAAGTACGTCGCACGTGCGCATTGCGCCGCATACGCATGCGCAGAAGTGCCGTTTTTTTGCTTTATCGCTGCACAGCGGACATTTTCTGCTACCGATCAACTCGGAATGACCCCCTAAGTTGTGAGTGGGGACTTTAAAGGACAGTTCCGCTAATTACCAACTCCCTCTCCCCCTCACTTCTCTGAATAGTGGCGCTCCCTCTTTGTGAACTCGCTTCCTCTTGATAAAAATGATTCGTAATTAAGTTTAAAAATACTTTCTATTAAGTGGATTTGTCATTTCGTCTGTAGAAATGTTGGCATTCTAGGAACACTTTTGTCTGCGGCCAGGTTTGATTGCACCATTTGCCAAATATACATTTATCTAAATCATTCCTACATCTCCCATTTGCTGAGCTGGACATCCAGATAGATGTCTCTGCTTTATGGCTCTGCTGTGTATGATCGCTCCCTCAGCAGAAAGACTACACTGCACTAATTCTGCTGGAGACACATTCATAAAAATATATCAAGTCCTTATTTCCAAATGGACATATCCATAGCTCCCAGGTGTCCTGATAACTGCTGAATAGTTCAGATTTGAGGGCTCGGTCCCTCCATTGCAATCCGGACTGCATTGTCCCGATTTTCCATGCAGCTGAGAGGTACTGTATGTACATTCAGAACTGGGGGAAATTTATTAACAACCATTTTTTGAGCGCAATCCGTGATCGCCCCACACAATTGCTAACATTCATTTTGGCTGGTCTATTGTCTTTCGATGGTGTTTTGAGGCAATTTGTGAAGCGTTGTGAAATGTGAAATTAACTGCGATGAAGCAGAGGGACTAATTCAGACCTGATCGCAGCCGCAAAATTGTTATCTAATGGGCAAAACCATGTGCACTGCAGGGGGGGCATATATAACGTGTGCAGAGAGAGTTAGATTTGGGTGGGTTATTTTGTTCCTGTGCAGGGTAAATACTGTCTGTTTTATTTTTACTCTGCAATTTAGATTTCAGTTTAAACACAACACACCCAAATCTGACTCTGCCCCACCTGCCGTGCACATGGTTTTGCCCATTAGATAACAATTTTGCTGCTGCAATCAGATCTGAATTAGGCCCAGCGTTTGGTGCGAAGCCTGCATGGATCCATGAGATCTGTGCAGACTTATGTGTTGTAACTTGCACAGATCTTACTAACCAGCTCCGTATCTGGTTCAAGAAATATGGGGAGAAAAGGGTGTGGGGGTTGGTAAATTCATGATTTGCGTTGGTACCAATGTTATTTCTCTTACGTCCTAGAGGATGCTAGGGTCCACATTAGTACCATGGGGTATAGACGGGTCCACCAGGAGCCATTGGCACTTTAAGAGTTTGAGAGTGTGGGCTGTCTCCTCCCTCTATGCCCCTCCTACCAGACTCAGTTTAGAAAATGTGCCTGAAAGTTAGTTTAGAGTTTATTTTTTTACAGGAGGCTGTTGGCAACAGCCTGCCTGCAGCGTGGGACTAAGGGGTGGAGCAGTGTCCGCCCTGCGGGGTCTGAGCCACTGACTCCGCTGACTGGACACTGAGCTCCAGTGGTGTCGGATCGTTCTCCGCCACAGGGGACCGTTCGCCTCAGCAGCATGCCGCCCACCCCTTACAGAGCTGAAGAGTGGTGAGTGAGGACACCGACCCCCCTAGCAAGCGGGAGGCCGGTGTGAAGATGGCGGCACATGGGAGAGAGCGCAGTACTAACTGCGCTCCTATGAAGGTCCAGAGGCACATGGTGCGGCGCAGTAAGGGTCGCACTGGGCCAGCGCTTACTCCCACACTGGTCAGCAAGTCTGTAGGGGTCCGCGGATCTCAGCCAGCACATTTCTCCTCAGGCCAGTATAATCTGGGAAGTTCGGGAAGACAGTGCCATTAAGGGGGCGGAGCTTCTCCTCAGAGCGGACCCAGCAGCGTTCCAACACCATTTTCCTGCCTGCACAGCGCTGGATGGAAGAACAGGTCCCTCCACAGCAACTCCAGCTATCAGTACACAGTACCAGGGGGTTGTAGAAGGGAGGGGAGGCTGTAAAACGATTGTGTCTCCTATTAAGGGACACAGTCTGCTCTGGTAAGGGGTCTCCCTTTACTGAAAGCGCCGTGGTGTGGGTTGGCTCCGATCTCTGTGTCTCTCTTGCCATTCTTGGGGGGGAAAACTCTGTCTGCCCCCACCTTTGTGTGTGTGTGGAGTGTTTGGTGGTCTCCTTTAGCTATGTCCTGGGACACTGTCATATACTGCAGAGGATTTATCCTCCCAGGATGATTCCATTCCATGTAATCAGGATAGCACTGGTTTAGCACAGATACCAGCAAGGGAACCAGAGTGGTTTTCCTCTATCAAATCTTGGATTTCTCTGATTTCTGACAGGGTTGCAAATAATGAATCTGCAACCCAGGTATTACAGAGCTCTATGGCAGTATGGCCTGTTTCTGGTACCTCAGGACGCCCCGCTATATACCCCCACAAACGTGCACTTGTGCATGTCACACAAGATGACACGGATACCGATTCTGACATTACAGATGGTGAAGGGGATTTGTTGCGGGGGTCCGCATCTCTTGCAAAGGGGGTGCAATTGTTGATAGAGGCTATCAGGGATGTGTTAAATGTTAATGATACCACAACTGAGCAGGTTGAGGAGGCTTTTTTCACTGAAAATAAAAAAGCCTCGCTAACCTTCCCTGCGTCAAAGGAATTGAATGCTATATTTGAGAAAGCATGGGTTAACCCTGAGAAAAAATTCCAGGTCCCTAAAAGGGTCCAGGTGGCATTTCCTTTCCCTGAGGAGGATAGGAAAAAATGGGAAAACCCGCCGATTGTTGATGCCTCGGTGTCCAGACTCTCTAAAAAGGTGGTTTTTCTTGTTCCAGGATCTACCGCTTTAAAGGAGCCAGCTGATAGGAAAATTGATAACACACTTAAATCAATGTATACTGCTTCAGGGGCCATATTTATGTCCCACTATTGCTACTGCATGGATTGCAAAGGCAATAGTAAAGTGGTCGGCTACCTTACTTGTGGATTTGGATACTATGGATAGGGATGACGTTGCTTTGTATTTACGCAACATACATGATTCTGCAGGTTTTATGGTAGAATCCATGAAAGACCTGGGTTCCATGACGGTGCAAATTTCTTCCATGTCTGTTTCAGCTCGTCAGGGACTGTGGCTCCGCCAGTGGAATCCAGAAGGAGTGTGGAGTCTCTACCTTATACAGGTCAGGCTCTCTTTGGGGAAGCTCTAGACGCGTGGATATCCACCGCTACAGCGGGTAAGTCTCCGTTTCTTCCCACAGCAGCACCTGCTCCGAAGAAATCTTTCTCTTCATCTGCACCGCAGTCCTTTCGGCCTAACAAGCCCAGAAAGGCCAGAACATCCAATACCTTCTTTAGGGGAGGTCGGGTTAAGTCCAAGAAACCTGCCGCTGCAGGTTCCCAGGAACAAAAGCCTACTTCGGGTACGCCAAATTCCTCCGCATGACGGTGGACTGCACGCCCCGGTGGTGGGGCCAGTGGGTGCGAGACTCAGACACTTCAGTCATGTCTGGGCATCGTCCGGCCTGGATCCCTGGGTGATAGATATTATGTCTCAGTGATACAGGCTGGAATTTCAATGTCTCCCTCCTCATCGCTTTTTCAAGTCAGGCTTACCAACTCTGTTGGAGGACAGCATGGTACTACAAGACGCTGTCCAAAAGCTGGTGGAGGTACAGGTCATTGTGCCAGTGCCACCTCACATGCTGACCAAAGGTTACTATTCGAACCTTTTCGTGGTACCGAAACCGGATGGTTCGGTCAGGCCCATTCTGAACTTAAAATCATTGAACCCCTTTCTAAGGGAGTTCAAGTTCAAGATGGAGTCTCTCAGGGCGGTGATATCAGGTCTGGAAGAGGGGGAATTCCTGGTATCACTGGATATCAAGGACGCGTACCTCCACATTCCGATCTGGCTGCCGCATCAGGCTTATCTCCACTTCGCATTGCTGGACTGTCATTTCAGTTCCAGGCCCTGCCATTCGGCCTCTCCACAGCACCGAGGGAGTTTACCAAGGTGATGGTGGAAATGATGATTCTCCTCCGCAAGCAAGGTGTAAACATCATTCCATATCTGGACGATCTGCTGATAAAGGCATCGTCCAAGAAGAAGATACTGCAGTCATTGTTCTCACAACACGACTGCTCCAGAGTCACGGTTGGATTCTGAACCTTCCAAAGTCACATTTGGAACCAACCCAGAGGGTGTCATTTCTGGGACTGATCCTGGATACGGAAGTGCAGCGGGTGTTTCTTCCGCAGAAAAAGGCATTGGTGATACAAACTATGGTCCGGGATGTCCTGAAGCCACCCCGGGTGTTGGTTCATCAATGCATTCGCCTATTGGTTAAGATGGTGGCCTCTTACGAGGCTCTCCAGTACGGGAGGTTCCACGCTCAGACCTTCCAACTGGATCTCCTGGACAAGTGGTCGGGATCTCACCTCCACATGCACCAGATAATTCGTCTGTCGCCAAGAGCAAGGTTTTCACTTTCACTGGTGGCTCCAATTGCCTCACCTTCTGGAGGGCTGCAGGTTCGGGATTCAGGACTGGGTCCTTCAAACCACGGATGCGAGCCTCGGGGGTGGGGAGCAGTCACTCAAAGAGTTACCTTCCAAGGACGGTGGTCAAGCCTGGAGGCCGGCCTGCCCCTAAACATCCTGGAACTAAGAGCCGTCTACAACGGTCTTCTACAGGCGGCTCCTCTTCTAAGAAATCATGCCATTCAAGTGCAGTCGGACAACGTAACAACAGTGGCTTACATAAACCGACAAGGCGAAACGAAGAGCAGAGCGGCAATGTCAGAGGTGACAAGAATACTCCTCTGGATAGAAAAGCACGCGTTGGTGCTCTCAGCCATCTTCATTCCGGGAGTAGACAACTGGGAAGCAGACTTCCTCCGCAGACACGATCTCCATCCAGGGGAGTGGGGTCTCCATCCAGAGGTGTTTATGGAAATAACAGACCTTTGGGGTTTGCCCCAAATAGACATGATGGCCTCTCGTCTCAACAAGAAGCTTCGGCGTTATTGTTCCAGGTCGAGAGACCCACAGGCAGTGGCAGTGGATGACCTGGTGTCTCCGTGGGTGTTCCAGTCAGTGTACGTGTTTCCACCACTCCCACTCATCCCAAGAATCCTAAAGCTCATACGGAGAGCAAGGGTTCAATCGATCCTCATTGCCCCAGACTGGCCAAGAAGGGCTTGGTACGCGGACCGTCTGAATCTACTGCAAGAAGAGCCGAGGCCTCTACCTCTTCGGGAGGACCTGCTGCAGCAGGAGCCGTTCGCCTATCAAAACTTACCGCGGCTACGTTTGACGGCATGGAAGTTGAGCGCCTGATACTTGCTCCGAAGGGTATTCCGAAGGTTATTCCTACCCTCATACAGGCTAGGAAAGGGGTAACGTCTAAACATTACCAATGTATGTATGTCTCTTTTTCAGCGTCTGGAGTCTTACCGGTACGCTGGGGCCGCGGGGCTGGCTTCTCTGGTGGCGTGCGGGCAGTGGCAGAGGTGGGCTGCTGTGCCAGGTCCGTGGGCAGCAGTGGTGGCGGCGAGGGGGTCCGCTCATGGTGGCGGGACGCCGCTACAGCAGGTCGCTCTTGCTGAGCCATTGCTAGGAGACCAGAGGCAGTGAGCAATGTGGCTTTGCAGAAAGGTCTGCATTACTGGGCGCCGCCATGTTGGAGACAAAGTTGTAAGCATAGTTCCTGTTTCCTGTTTCTTCCAGCCAATCCAGGGGGAGCTCTCCCTATAAAAGGGGGCTGGTTTAGGACAGGGACGCCAGTGCTTCAAGTTACAACCCTGTTGTAGGTGCTTTAGCCTGTGCTCCCAGGATCCTTGTCGTATTCTGGTTACTCCTGATCCTGCTTGGTCGGTTCTCTGTTGCTGCTGCAGTCCTGCCGTTCCTAACCTTCTACTGCCTGTGGAAGCGCTCCTGGAAAACCCGGTCAGTAAGACTCTTTGGGCACAGTCGGCCCCGGGTCTTCTGCCTCGTCTTTCAAGCCACACTCCACAGATCTACGTCACCAGCCACGTCTTTGTACCACCGACCACAACCTGCAGATTGTTATCTTCAGCCTCATCCTCCAAACCACAGTCCACAGTTCTTGTCTCCAGCCACGTCTTCAACTACCATCCACAGTTCCACAGTTCATTATCTACAGTCTCGTCTTTCAAATCACAGTCCATAGTTCTTTGCTCCAGCCACAGTTCTCTACCTCAGCCCTGTACATAATAAATACTATTCATTGACTCTCTACCCCGCCTACGTTCTTCATTGCTCCGTGTCCCATGTGAAGGAATATCCAACCCCCTCATCTTGTTCACCCATAGCCAACTACCTCCTCGGGCAAGTCTCAGCTGCCAGATCCTCAAACTTTGCTATAAACGTGACACTCTTGGTGTGAATCCAAGAAGTTTCCTACGGTGGAGTTTCAACTGTGACGTTTCCTCCTATTCCTGCAAGTAGGAGTGGATATGGGCCTGAGGTTGGGTTCTGTAAAGGTCCAGATTTCGGCCCTATCCATTTTCTTTCAGAAACAATTGGATGGCCTCCCTGAGGTTCAGACCTTTTTGAAGGGAGTTCTGCATATCCAACCTCCCTTTGTACCGCCTACGGCGCCCTGGGACCTTAACGTGGTGTTGCAGTTCCTCCAGTCGGATTGGTTTGAGCCTCTACAGGAGGTAGAGGTCAAGTTTCTTACATGGAAGGAGGTCACGTTGTTGGCCTTAGCTTCTGCTAAACGTGTGTCCGAGCTGGAGGCTTTATCCTGTAAAAGTCCTTACTTGATCTTCCACGAAGATAGAGCTGAGCTCCGGACACATCAGCAGTTTCTTCCGGCATTTCATATCAACCAACCTATTGTGGTGCCAGTGGCTGCTAACACCTCAATTACATCAAAGTCCTTGGATGTCGTAAGGGCTCTGAAGATATATGTGAAGAGAACTTCTCGTCACAGAAACTCGGACTCTCTGTTTGTCCTATATGATCCCAAGAAAATTGGGTGTCCTGCTTCTAAGCAGACGATCTCTCGCTGGATCAGGTTCACTATCCAGCACGTGTCCAAAATCTGTTAAGGCCCACTCTACTCATAAGGTGGGTTCTTCCTGGGCGGCTGCCCGGGGTGTCTCGGCATTGCAACTTTGCCAAGCTGCAACCTGGTCTGGGTCGAACACGTTTGCAAAGTTTTACAAGTTCGATACTTTGGCCTCTGATGATCTGAAGTTCAGTCAACCAGTTCTGCAGGAGCCTCCGCGCTCTCCCTCCCGTTCTGGGAGCTTTGGTACATCCCCATGGTACTAATATGGACCCCAGCATCCTCTAGGACGTAAGAGAAAATAGGATTTTGGTACCTACTGGTAAATCCTTTTCTCATAGTCCGTAGAGGATGCTGGGCGCCCGCCCAGCGCTTAGTTTTCCTGCATATGTTATCTGGTTTAGTACCACTTCGTTTAGTTGAGTACTGCATTGTTACTTGGTAAGTAATGTTTCAGCTGTTGCTGAGTGTTCAAGCTTAGTTGGCTTGACGTACCTTGTATGGGTGAGCTGGTATAAATCTCACCACTATCTGTGTATAATCCTTCTCTCGAAGTATGTTGTCTCCTCGGGCACAGTTTCTAGACTGATTCTGGTAGGAGGGGCATAGAGGGAGGAGCCAGCCCACACTCTCAAACTCTTAAAGTGCCAATGGCTCCTGCTGGACCTGTCTATACCCCATGGTACTAATGTGGACCCCAGCATCCTCTACGGACTACGAGAAAAGGATTTACTGGTAGGTACCAAAATCCTATTATTAACAATGTTTGTTCCGATGGTGATTTGCCGCGATTTGGAGCACAAAGTCGTATTTGACATGCGAATTTCAATGCGAATTGGTCTTTAGCAAAATCTCTGCTTTATCGTGAAAAAATGCAAAATCGATCAAACTCGACCTTTAGTATATTTTTCCTCTGGTCTGCAAAAATGCGCCCAAAGGGGGTCATTCCGAGTTGATCGCTCGCTATCTACTTTTTGCAGCCGTGCAAACGCATAGTCACCACCCACTGGGGAGTGTATTTTAGCTTTGCAAGTGTGCGATCGCATGTGCAGCCGAGCACTACAAAAATAGTTTGTGCAGTTTCTGAGTAGCTCTGAACTTACTCAGCCTGTCCAGTCCTGGAATTGACGTCAGACACCCGCCCTGCAAACGCTTGGACACGCCTGCGTTTTTCCAACCACTCCCTGAAAACGGTCAGTTGACACCCACAAACGCCCTCTTCCTGTCAATCTCCTTGCGATCGGCTGTGTGAATGGATTCTTCATTAAATCCATCGCCCAGCAACGATCCGCTTTGTACCGTACGGCGCGCCTGCGCATTGTGGTGCATACGAATACGCAGTAGTGACCTGTTCGCTGCACTGCGAAAAACAGCAGCGTGCGATCAGGTCGGAATGACCCCCAAAGTTCCCTATTTTTGCACATATACAAAGCTGCACATTTCGTGACTGCAGAATGTGCATCAGCTTACACCTAGGGCAGGCCTGGCCAACCTTTGGCTCTCCAGCTGTTGTGAAACTACACTTCCCAGCATGCCCTGCCACAGTTTTGCTATTAGGGAAAGTTGGAGAACGAAATGACAGGCATAGGAATGGAGAGAGTTAAACCTCCTGTGATGGGTGTGGACATAAGGGGTTATGAAAAGTACAGCCAATGGTAGATAGGGGAGGGATCAGCATATATAGGGTGGTATAGGTCATCTAGGGGTCTCTCTCTGCTAATTTGCCTTCCCGCCCTCCCACCCTATTAGGTAGATGTTTTGGCGCGGAGTGTCTTGGCTTTGGGTTGTTAGTTGTGGTTTATCGTTGGCTATTTGTTGGCGGAAAAGAACGGCAGGTTGTAGTTTGACTTGTTGGTCACAGTTTTTACAGTATTGGTGTGGTTTAGGTGCACTCACCTCCATTGACTTTTAAGGCCGCTAGATCACCCATCAGGGGGCAGCGTCATCACCCATCAGGGTGGGCAGTCAGCGTGGAGGTCTGAGTTGGGCACCTATTACGTATGTATGATTTGTGGTAGATTAGGATTGTTTGGGTTTTTAATGTTCTGAGGTTATCTTCAGTGGGTTATAGCCGTTCTTTTTTCTGCCACCATATGTCGGTTGAATAGGCATGTTAACTTAATTTTTACTTTACAGGTTTTTTCTAATGGTTAGGGTACAATAAATAGCTAACAATTTTCTGCCAAATTCAAGTCTCCGTGTCATTATTTCATGGTATTAAGGGTATAGAATGTTTTACTTTTAGAATGGATGTCCACACACTATCATTAGGAGGTTTAAAAACTATGGGGGTCATTCCGAGTTGTTCGCTCGCAAGCTGCTTTTAGCAGCTTTGCACACGCTAAGCCACCGCCTACTGGGAGTGAATCTTAGCTTATCAAAATTGCGAACGAAAGATTCGCAATATTGCGAAAAGACATCTCTGTGCAGTTTCTGAGTAGCTCGAGACTTACTCTGCCAGTGCGATCAGTTCAGTGCTTGTCGTTCCTGGTTTGACGTCACAAACACACCCAGCGTTCGCCCAGACACTCCTCCGTTTCTCCAGCCACTCCCGCGTTTTTCCCAGAAACGGTAGCGTTTTTTCACACACACCCATAAAACGGCCAGTTTCCGCCCAGAAACACCCACTTCCTGTCAATCACATTACGATCACCAGAACGAAGAAAAAACATCGTTATGCCGTGAGTAAAATTCCTAACTGCATAGCAAATTTACTTGGCGCAGTCGCACTGCGACTAATCGCTCCGTTGCGAAAAAAAATAACGAGCGAACAACTCGGAATGACCCCCAATGACAGGGCATGCTGGAAAGTGTAGTTTCACAACAGCTGGAAAGCCACAGGTTGGTCAGGCCTGACCTAGGGGGTAAATTTACTAACGGTTCTAAAAATTGTGGTGATGTGATGTTTCCCATAACAACTAATCGGATCCTGTCTCTCATTTATCTATCATCTAGAAAATGATAGACAGAATCTGATTGGTTGCTATGGACAACATCTTTATAAAACTTGAATTCGCTATTTTAAAAAAGTATCGTATTCCTGTTTATGTGCACAAATTTTTACATTCTATTGTCTCAATGCACTTAATTGTACAGCTGTATTTATTCTTATATCAATTTATATGTGATATGTTCTGTTATTGACGCTTTGATTCTCTTGTATTGTTATACACTTGACATTTTGGTATTCCTTAGATGTTTATGACCTGTGCTACTCTACGCATTCGTTATGGTACTGTTTGCTCTGTACTACGGGGGTCATTCCGAGTTGTTTGTTCGCTATCAGTTTGTAGCGGTGCAAACGCATTGTCGCCACCCACTGGGGAGTGTATTGTCGCTTTGCAGAAGTGCGAACGCTTGTGCAGCAGAGCGCCTGCAAAATCTTTTTGTGCAAAACAAGACCAGCCCTGTAGTTACTCTTCGTGTGCGTTGATTCTAACGACGGAGGGACGGCTTTTGACGTCACACACCTGCCCAGTGAACGCCCAGCGAACGCCCAGCCACACCTGCGTTTTTTCAGCCACGCCTGCGTTTTACCAAACACTCCCTGAAAACGGTCAGTTGCCACCCAGAAACGCCCACTTCATATCAATGTCGTTGTAATCAGCTGTGCGTTTGGAATCGTCGCCAGAACCAGTGCAAAACCACAAAGGACTTTGTACCCGTACGACGCGCGTGGTGCGCATTGTGGTGCATACACATGCGCAGATTAGCCGTTTTTTTCACTGATCGGTACGCAGCGAACAACGGCAGCTAGCGATCAACTCGGAATCACCCCCTATATTCTATGTCCAATAAAAATACCATATTTTAAAAAAAAAAATTACCCCCTAGACTTCATCCTCAGCATATATCTAGAGGTGTGTATATGTGAAAAACTGTCCTAGCCACATGTACATGAATGCACCTACTGTACTTACGCCACATTAGAACACCCCTTTCCTTCCTATCCCACCTCTCTAGTCATAAGCAGCAAGATAAGCTTCGTGTATGACTTCTAGTGAAACGCATGTGCTTGGTTTTCTGATGAGTTTTGTGTTAGGGTGTTATGTCACTACCTGTGTCTGTTTTTCCTTTTTGAACTGCGCACAAGTTCAAAATCAGATTATACTGTCGACAAAAGAGAGTAATGGGGTACAATAAAAAAAATTCAAAAGATGCTTTTGTATCCAACACATTATTAAATTAAATTAATGCGATGTCTATTTATTAAAATGGGTGTTTTCAATGACTGTAGCGCCTCGCCCTATACATCAACCCATACTCACCGACATTCTGGCTTCCCCTTCCGGGAGAGGACAGCCAGGCGGAGCAGTGAGGGAGCCTGTTGCAGCAGAGGGTGCGTGGCAATGATGACCAACGATGTATAGGGGGCTGGATTGGAGGCGTGGTTACATGATTGCATCATCGTGGCCCTGCCCCCACTATGCAATGCCAAGATTTCCGGCTTTGCTAGGCAGGGGGCGGGGCCGGGATGACGCGAAGCACGTCATCGGACTTCCGTGCCTCACACTTTGGACAGCGCATGGGGGGGTTGCTAGTGGATGCAGGCGGGAGCCTCCCGGCCATTCCGCGAGAGTAGCCAAGTATGCTCCAACCAGTCAGACAGAGGGGGGACAGAGCAGAGCAGTGAACAGTGGAGGGCAGGACGGTGGGGAACAGCTAAATAGATAGATTGATCGCAGGGAAGCACCGCTGTCAGTGAGGCGGGGATGCACCGCTGTCAGTGAGGCGGGGATGTGCTGCTGTCAGTGAGGCGGGGATACACCGCTATCAGTGAGGCGGGGATGTGCTGCTGTCAGTGTGGCGGGGATGTGCTGCTGTCAGTGAGGCGGGGATGTGCTGCTGTCAGTGAGGTGGGGATGTGCTGCTGTCAGTGAGGCAGTGATGTGCTGCTGTCAGTGAGGCAGTGATGTGATGCTGTCAGTGAGGCGGGGATGTGCTGCTGTCAGTGAGGCGGGGATGTACCGCTGTCAGTGAGGCGGGGATGTGCTGCTGTCAGTGAGGCGGGGATACACCGCTATCAGTGAGGCGGGGATGTGCTGCTGTCAGTGTGGCGGGGATGTGCTGCTGTCAGTGAGGCGGGGATGTGCTGCTGTCAGTGAGGCAGGGATGTACCGCTGTCAGTGAGGTGGGGATGTACCGCTGTCAGTGAGGCAGTGATGTGCTGCTGTCAGTGAGGCAGTGATGTGATGCTGTCAGTGAGGCGGGGATGTGCTGCTGTCAGTGAGGCGGGGATGTACCGCTGTCAGTGAGGCGAGGATGTGCTGCTGTCAGTGAGGCGGGGATGTGCTGCTGTCAGTGAGGCAGGATGTGCTGCTGTCAGTGAGGCGGGGATGTGCTGCTGTCAGTGAGGCGGGGATGTGCTGCTGTCAGTGAGACAGGGATGTGCTGCTGTCAGTGAGGCGGGGATGTGCTGCTGTCAGTGAGGCGGGGATGTGCTGCTGTCAGTGAGGCAGGGATGTGCGGCTGTCAGTGAGACGGGGATGTGCTGCTGTCAGTGAGGCGGGGATGTGCTGCTGTCAGTGAGGCAGGTATGTACCGCTGTCAGTAAGGCTGGGATGTGCTGCTGTCAGTGAGGTGGGGATGTGCTGCTGTCAGTGAGGCGGGGATGTGCTGCTGTCATTGAGACAGGGCTGTGCTGCTGTCAGTGAGGTAGTGACGTGACGTGCGTTATACTGTAGTTCACATCCTTCCTCTAAAATACAGTACATGAAATATACTGTACTTTTTTGTGTACCCAGATCCACCATAATGGTTTTTATTTTGGATATGAATCCGTTATTGCAAGGTTGCCAGGTTTTATCTGCACAGCAAATTTGTTTTATGACAAGATTATTGGTGACACGAGGTGAGCTACCTTTTTGAAGCATTTCTCATCTGTGGTTGCGGTTTCTCTTGTGTAGGATTTGTTGTTATTTTATTTCACTGCTGCGAGAATGATAGATTTTCCTAGTTAGTTATTATAAATATTTCTGGTATATATAAGACACATTTCAGCACGTTGTGATTAGCACAAATAAAAATACAGCTTCTCAGTAATCGCTGAAGACACCAAGGATCAAATGCCGGGCAAAGGTGTCTGTGGACAGGAGGCCTTGTCTGCAGTGATCCTGGTTGCTTGGTTACCAGATGTAAAATAACATGATAACGGGCTGCTTGGAAATTGTAAACAGAAGATAATTTATGTGTTATTAATATTAGAGTTATTCAGATGTGACATTATTTGTTTGTCTTGCTCCCTAAATGCAAATCTAGGAATAATAAAATGTACGTGAATGTTATACTAGATACATTTGACTCACTAATTATATGACTGAGGAAAAAAAAATGCCCGTTTGGTAATTGACCATTCTAGTCAATGCATTTTGAAGAATGAAGTCAATTAAAAAAATTTTTTTCTTTGTGGTGACATTTGAAACTCTTTGCCCAAGAGTTTCTTAAAGAGCTCCCACATTGAAACACAATGAGGCAGCCATTTTGTTGATGGAACCTATAGTCCCAAAATGGAAGCATATCCGTTCACTAGGAACCAGTGACTGATGCATACCTCTCATCATCTTTGAATCCAGATTTGGGACTGCTCACGCATGGCCTCTGCAAAAGGGGGCATGGCTTCACATCAATGCCACGATCGTGAGCCACGCCTCCATTTTACATCACTGTGGGGGCATGCACAGCACTCTATGAGCTGCTGGCATGCCCCCAGTCCCTCTGTCTCCCGTGAATAGACGCTGTGCGCATGCGCACAGCGTCTATTCACCACAGAGCAGTGAGTGACAGGAGCCTCCCAACTGCCCCTCCCCCACCGCGGGACACTGCGGCCCGTGGGTGGGACAGCGGGACAGTCCCCAAAAAAGGGACCTGTTCAGTGAAAATTGGGACAGTTGGGAGGTATTCTGATGCATCAGGTCTAACGTCAATGGTTTACCCATAAGCTAATGGTGTTTAAAAAAATGTCCATGCTGCAGTGTTTGTAGATGTTTAAGGTGAGTTTCACCATTGTCATAGCACACATTAGATTTACAGGGGCTCATTTATCAACAAGTGATAAAACTCATTATGAATGATAAAACTCGTTGCATATGATAAATAGTGCTCCAGCCAATCAGCTCCTAACTGTCATGGGTTCAGCGCCTAACTGTCATGTGTTTGAAAAATTACAGTTGGGAGCCGATTGGCTGGAGCACCATTTATTATATGCAACACGTTTTATCATTCACAATGAGTTTTATCACTCGTTGATAAATGGGCCCCCACAGTTTGTTTTTTAGGGGTCTATTCACGAAACAGTGAAAAGTTTGGAGAAGTCTGCCAGTGGAGAAGTTGCGCATGGCAACCAATCAGTATTGAAGTAACATTTATAATTTTCATACTATACAATTGTACGGAGCAGCTAATTGGTTGCCATGGGCAACTTCTCCACAGGCTCACTTCTCCACTCTTTTCACTGCTTCATGAATAGACCCCTTAATATGCATGTTAGCCAATCAGATTATAGGCGGGCAAACAAAGTCACTGAAGGGGAGAAGGACACAAGGAAGCAAAGTGGAGCACTTGTGACATTGGTAGTGCAAGGGAGGAAAAAGGGGGTGGAGGGCCCTGCCCGTAAGAGCTTACAAACAGTACTAAGATGCAGTGGTGAATAGCTAGTGGGTGAACTGGAGTGAATATATATAGTGGGATGGTGAAGGAGAACAGTATTTCGTTATCAGGAAGGCTGGTCTGCTTTAATAAAAGTTATGTTTTAAGGGTACATTTAAAGCTGGGGAGAGTCTGCTTTGGCAAGGGAGTGAGATCCAGTTGATGGGGCACATTGAGTGGACTCCTGGAGGCAAGTGTGAGAGATAGTTAACAGGGTGGAGGAGAGGCATTGGTCAGAGGAGGAGCGGAAAGGACAAGAGGTAGCTTGGACATTGATGAGGTCAGAGATGTAGGGATGGGAGGAACGTTTTAAAGGCTTTGTAAGCGAGGGTAAGTAGCTTGAACTGAATTTTGAGCAGGATAGAGAACCATTAATGGCAGGTTGCGGAGGCAGATGTTTTTTGCGGCGGGAGCAGAAAATCAGACGAGCAGCAGTGTTTTACATAGATCGTGGCAAAGAGAGAGGGAGACCAGAGAGAAGGTTACAGTAATCAGAGAGGGAGATGATGAGAGCGTGAATTCGAGTTTTACTGATAGAGAGTGCAGGGTCTTCAACAGCAACGGAAATGATGCAAGGTTCTTCTCAAATTTATGCAGGATGATGGTGACGCCAAAAGCTTTTCTACATGATATTTTAAAAGTGGGAATAAACACAGAAAAGCATGGGAGAAAATAAGTTCACCATTAACACATTTGATAAAAAAAATCTTTGAAAATACCAAATTCAGGATATAGTGAAGCTGCTAGCAGATTGTGTCATATAATAAAATCATTTGAGGATATTTAATAAAACAAAAACAAGCGAACAGTATTTTGTTTTTATTGGTTGGTATTGCAATCTGATTATTTTGTCTTTTTTTTTTTTTTTTTCAATTTCAAATCTGCACTTTGCCAGATAAAAAGTTCCGGGTGCTAAAAAGTGTAACTTCGTAATTCAGTAAAGTTTCAGGTGCTTTAACAAAGGCTTAATCTCCCTTCTACAGCCACTTTGCCACTTTGAGGTGTAAGTGGGTATTGTGCGTGGACAGCAAAAAAATTGAAGCATTGATCACTGCAAGTAACAGACTGTATTCAGGCCTGAACAAAAGTTCCAATTACACAAACTAAACTGCTCTCTTCAACATGTGCGAGCCAGCGCTGGTGAGCTTCAGGCTCCAGGAAGGCGACACTCGCTTTCAGTACATCAAACACAGCCACCGTTAGACGCACACGCAGAATGTATTGCAGTCTCTTATTCTTCTGACACATCTAAGTATCCAGTCTGAGCTTCACAAATTGGGAATCACAAAGGAGGCTCCCCTGCCTCTGTATCTCAAGCTTGTCAAAGGTACTAGGAAGAGGGGTTGGCAAGATTATTGTGCGGCTGTTGGTATGTGTCTTGAATAAAGTCTGAAGCTGGATAATGTCAAGATTTTCGGATAATGTAGACTTTATTCTAGTTTGCAGTGCACACTGTGGGGTTTATTTACTAAATTAATTTTGTGGCAAAACCCCCAAAATAATGAGAGATCAGTATGAAAGGTATCTGCTGCGATTGCTCCATTTTCGATGAACCATTTAAGTTTCTGTGGGGCTGCTAAACTGTAAAATATACCAAGCACCTGAATGCTTCGCAGGTAGGTTCAGATGTCTTTAGCCTGTAGTAGCCTATAGACTACTGTATCCAAAATTTTTTTTAGAGAGGGATGCTTAAGAGTCCTTCCTACCAGCCCATAGACTGATATTAGAAACTCAGACATCTGTATTGCACGATCTCAGGAGTGCTCCCTGTATTATACAGATGTGGATACATTTGTTGGTACCCTTACAGCTTATCGAAACAATACTTCATTCGTCCAGAAAAGTGATGAAATTAAAAGCTATTGTCTCATGTATACCTTCATGCCCTTGGCATGTCATAGAATTAAGCAAATAAACTGGCAAAAGAGATAAACTGTTCCTTTTACTCTACAAAGATATTCTAAAATGGCCTAGACAGATTTGTTGGTACCCCTTAGAAAAGATAATAATTGAATTATAGTGATATTTTAAGATAATTGCCCTCTGAAGTAGCAGTACACATGTCTTCAATCTTTTAATCAGTCATTTAGTCTAATTTTATGGAAAAAAGTAGGTCACTCTACTGTTTGGTATCATCGTGTGCACCCCACGGGCATCTTTACCAAATTCATTTTGTGGGGTAGCTCCCAAAAAAATGAAGCATACCCAGGATATACTTATTAAAGGTATCTGCTGCGATAGCTCCATTTTCGATGGACCATTTAGGTTTCTGTGGGGCTGTTAAACTGTGAAATTTACCAAGCACCTGAATGCTTCGCAGGTAACTAATGCCATCTTCAGATGGCTTTAGCCTGTATTCAGGGCCGGATCTTGCCCTTGTGGCGCCCCGGGCAAAAATGGGGGCGTGGCTTCATATGGGGGCGTGGTCAGTTACGCCCCCATTTGTGCCCCCTGTAGCGCAGCTGAAAATAAATAAATAAATAAATAAAAGTATACTTACAATCCCCGCTCCTGATTCCAGACCTCCTCCTCCGCCGGCGCCGCTCTTCTCCTGGACTCGGATGGTTGTGTCTGTCCTCGGATCTATGGGAGAGACGTCATTACGTCTCTCCCATAGCACAGCATAGACACTAGAGGTCAATTATGACCCCTAGTGTCTCTGCCACTATGCTGTGCGGTGCGCGATGACGTCATCACGCACCGCACAGCACAGTCCTCTCCATGAAGGGAAACTAGACGCTTAGCGTCTGGTTCCCTTCAAAGCGGGGGACCAGCGGCGGGCACAGCGGGGGGCACTGCAGAGGGCACAGTGGCGGATCTTGCCATGGTGCGGCGCCCTCCGGAGGGCGCCGGCGCCCTCCGGAAGGCGGCGCCCCGGGCAAAAGTACTGCTTGCCCGTGGCAAGATCCGGTACTGCCTGTATTAGCCTATAGGCTACTGTATTGCATTTTTGTTTTTATAGAGGGATGCTTCAGATCCCTCCCTACCAGCTCATACCATAGCTTGTGCAGCCCGACATCCGAACATGCACTGTACAGTTCAATGGGTTCGTACCCCGAAAGTGAGAGCAGTAGCTGCTTCTTACCTTTCACTTGGACAGGGTTTCCTCGCAAGCTCTATCCCGGCATATGAAAGATAAATTCTAGCCAAAGTATAATTTTTTACAATGTGACTATTAACGATATTGGTGGTCATTCCGAGTTGTTCGCTCAGTAATTTTCTTTGCATCGCAGCGATTTTCCGCATACTGCGCATGCGCAATGTTCGCACTGCGACAAGTAAATTTGCTATACAGTTAGGTATTTTACTCACGGCATTACAAGGTTTTTTCTTCGTTCTGGTGATCGTAATGTGATTGACAGGAAGTGGTTGTTTCTGGGCAGAAACAGGCCGTTTTATGGGAGTGTTTGAAAAAACGCTACCGTTTCTGGGAAAAACGCGGGAGTGGCTGGAGAAACGCAATTTTGCTAAGCTAAGATTCACTCCCAGTAGGCGGCGGCTTAGCGTGTGCAAAGCTGCTAAAAGCAGTTTGCGAGTGTTAGGGTAAGTTAACCTGTTCAGGTCTGGTCTATAAACTCTCTGCAGTCATCAGTCAGAATTCTGTTCCTTTAGCAACCGGTTGGAGGTCAATGAATGATAAGATGACACCAGTTCATGTGTAACCGAAGCAAATCATAAATGACCTGCCAGGGGGCCGTCATGGCTTTATTATTTATAGCTTAAAAACAAAGGATTCATGTTTGCCAATACATTTAGCCAATCAGAATACACCATGTATATCTTGAAATACATCGGTTGTCATACAATGTTCCAAGTGGCAACTAGAACAGCCTTAAAAATGGTTATTGTTTCGTTTATCAGTCTTTCGGACATAAACTCAGAAGATTTCTTTCAGCATTCTTCTCAATTAGCCTTGGATATATCTGGTGTTGCTTTGTCCGCCTTGGATACATTTAATGTTGCATTTGTCTTTGTACAAGTCATGCTTTAGGACAAGATATTCAGCAAATATAGTATTCTGACCAACTCAGCAATATTTTCTTAAGGACACATGAACCCATTTTGTGATTAACAGTAAATATCTTAATAAATGCTAAAAAGCGTGAATCAATATATATTTGCTATACTGCGGAAGCTCCTACACTATCATTTCCCCTCTTTTTTATTCCACTTTTTCTCCCTATTCTACCTACACTAGGCCTGAACTATTCCCTTTCAGTAAACCAGTTGCCTGGACTTATAGTCCAAACCTTGGGGATTACCCTTAACAACAACCAAAGGATAAGCAACTTCATTCTTCTGGCTGGAGAGTCACTGTCAGCTTCTTCGAGTGGGAGGCGTGTAATCAGGTATCACGACCTTTCACCTTAATTTGAGGTAGGCATGGTTAGCAGCACTTGATATGGACCATCATATCTTGGTTCAAAGGTCTTTCTCACATGTCTCTTTAAATAGACCCAATCCTGGATTTAGCTTATGCGTAGCTGATCCTTCTGGGTCTGGAATGGAAGAAAACACTCGGCAATGGAGGTTAGTCAATGTTTTACACTCGGCAATGGAGGTTAGTCAATGTTTTACAGACCTCCTGTACATAACCTGTTAAATCACTATGATTATGTTGTAATTGTTGTGGATTATAACAACCTGTCCTTACAGCTGACCCAAACAATATTTCATATGGAGTCAGTTTACTGGGTTTCATGGGTGTGGTCCTAATATTGAACAAGACTATAGGTAGGCATTCTGGCCAAGTTCTTTTGGTTTCTGTCATCATTTTCTGTAGTTTTAGCTTAAGGTCAAAGTTCAGATGTTCCCCCTCCCCACTCGCCTGGGGACGGTAAGGCACGTGGAAGGCCTGCTGTACCCCCAAATCTTTCATTATATGCTGCATGACTTCTGTGAAATGTGTACCTCTATCTGATTCTATAACCTCAGGTATCCCAAATCTACATACTACTTCTGCTATCAGTTTCTTTGCAGTGGTTTTTTCTGTGGCTTTGCTTACTGGCCAGGCTTCGGCCCAGTGACTAAACATGTCCGTTGCTACTAGTACATATTCATATGGACCGCTTCGTGGCAACTGTATATAGTCAATTTGTAGTCTTTGAAATGGGTAAGAGGCTTTGGGTATAGTTCCTAGAGGTGTCTTGGTTCTTTGTCCTGGATTGCTGATTCCACAGATCCAGCATCCTGCTACAAAGTTTGTTGCAGCTTTATTGAAGCCTGGAGCTATCCAATGCTCTTGTACTCTATTTACCATGGCTTCCTTTCAATGATGTACTTGTCCATGAGCTACTTGTAACATAGGTGGAAATAGAGCTGCTGGTAGACAGTACTTTAATTCTCTTGACTTCCAAAGTCCATGTTCATCTTCTTCTGCCCCCAATCATCTCCATTTCTCCTTTTCTCCTTGTGATGCTTGTTGTTGAATTTTGATCAGCTCCTCTTCACTAGGCATTTGCTTCACATCTTGAGCTGCTAAGACTTGCTCAGGTTCTTTTGATTGTAAGGCAATTCTCTTGGCTTCTGCATCTGCAAATGCATTTCCTTTAGCTTCCATGGTTTGGCTCTTAGTATGTGCTTGTACCTTGATTATGCCAATCCTTTTAGGTAGTTCCAATGCTCTGAAGAGTTCCATAATCAAACTGGCATGTTTGATGGGTTTTCCGTTTGCACCTTTGAAGTCCCTACTTTTCCAAATAACAGCGTAATCCTGGGACACCCCCCCAAGCATAGCGTGAATCCGTGTAGATGTTAGCTGTCATGTTTTCAGCATGTATGCAGGCTTTGGTCATTGCTATGTGTTCTGCTTCTTGTGCTGACATTCTTGGTCCAGAATCTATGACTTCAGTTTCAGTTGTTACTGCATATCCTG
Source organism: Pseudophryne corroboree (assembly GCF_028390025.1). Taxonomy (NCBI): domain Eukaryota; kingdom Metazoa; phylum Chordata; class Amphibia; order Anura; family Myobatrachidae; genus Pseudophryne; species Pseudophryne corroboree. The sequence continues at coordinate 1,160,575,854 of NC_086444.1, forward strand.
TCCTCGGGGATCCATTATCATAATATCTTGATCCATCGACGAACAGGTTCATGTCTGGATTGTCCAGTGGTGTATCTTGGACATTAGGAAGAGGTAAAGTCTCTAATTCCATGAGGGCTAGGCAATCATGTGGAAATGTTTGTGTTGTATTTTCTGCGTCTGTAGCAGCATTTTCCTCCTCATCTAACGATTTACCATCATTACCATTTCCCACTCTCCTCCCCTCTTTTGAATCGTTGATGGGAAGGAGTGTAGCTGGGTTTAGTACAGTGCATCTTGTGATGGTGACATGGGAGGCGCTTAATAGTGCTACTTCATATTTGGTAAGTCTGGCTGCAGAAAGATGCTTGCTTTTTTCTTGACTTAGTATTTCTGTTACAGCGTGCGGTACTTGTATACACAGTGGATGATCAAGCACAAGGTCTGTCACCTTTTCCCTCAGTATTGCTGCTGCTGCCATTGCTCGGACACAGGATGGTGCTCCTCTGATAATCAGATCCAGCTGGGCTGAACAGTATGCCACTGGTCTTTGTTTTGGTCCGTATTTATGGGTGAGCACCCCTAAAGAATGCCCTCTGTTTTCATGGCAGAATAGGTTAAAAGGCTCTTTGTAATCAGGCAATCCTAATGAAGGCCCAGGAAAGCTCTGATTTCTTTTAATGTTCTTGGGGTTTTTGCTAGAGTTATTGCTTTTGTTCTTTCATCAGTAAGATGCTGTTCCTTGGGATATGCAGTGTCCTAAAAAGATAACTCTTTTCTGTACTAGCTGTAGTTTGGCATTTGACACTCTGCAATCTTCTTCTGCCAAAAAGATGAGTAGTGATGCTGTTTCCTTTTTGTAGGATTAATGCCATTGCCTCTGAGAAATCTGATGGACTGGTTGCTCCCCCTTGGGGTAATCGTGTCCAACAATATTGTTTACCTTCGTGAGTGAATGTTAGAAACTTCTGGCTTTCCCATTCATCAGTAGATAATCTGTTTTTCCCTCCTTTTGAATCTTGAGATTCAACACCTTTATTGATTAATGTTGGAAAAGGGTTGCTGAGTTGAGGGTAATACATCTTCTGATGGTTACTTGTCGCACTCTGGCAGTGCTACTTCATACATGGTCAACCTTGCCACTGACAGGTGTCTGGTTCTTGCTTGTTGAAGCTTCTCTGTACCTGCATGTTGACCCTGGATGATAAGTTCATGATTCAGCACTATGCCTGTGCTCTTGTCCTCTTCTAGGACTACTGATTCAGCACTGTGTTTGTGCTCTTGTACTCTGCTAGGACTGTTGCTGCTATCACTGCTCTGATGCCGGTAGGTGCTCTTTGATTACTGCTGTCAAGGTTGCTTGAGTTGTAGGCCACTGGTCTTCACCTCAGTCCATGATTTTGCGTAAGGACTTCTATGTATGGCCTCTTTCTTTAATAGTCAGGTAGTTCTAGGGCTTGAGATGAGGCAACTGCTGTTTCCAAGTGTTCAATAGCTTAATTCATCTGTTGCTGTATGTAGGATGCGGACCCTCCTCCCTTTCAGTGTTGTCATACAGTGCTTGCATGTAGACTGGTGCTAGAGGTATCCATGTTCTGTAGTGTCCTACTAGGCCCAGGAATGATCATCTGACTTGCTTGACACTAGTTGGCATCTTAGCTTGCAGTATAAATCTTTTCCTTCTCACTTTTGTTAGATGTCGGGTACCTTGAGTGTCCTAGGAAGATTAACTCTTGCTTGACTAGCTGCAATTTCTCCTTTTGAGGATCTGCAGTCTTGTTCTTCCAGAAACTTCACTAAGGACACTGCCCCTTCTTGGTGCTTCTTTTAGTAGTGGTGGCAATCAACAGTTCATTCACATCCTGTATTTAGCTGTGTGTTTTGTGGATAAATCACTTGGTGATATAGCCCCTCCACAGGGAAATCCTGGTCCAGTAGTATTGCTTACTTTCTTCTACAACTGGTACTGCGGGAATGAGCCAATACTGAACTTCTGTTCTAACTTGCTGCTAAATGGCTTTTTGTTCTTTCCTTTGATAAGTTGCTGGAAAGTTAAACTTCTGCTGGTGTGTACTGTATTCTCCTTGGATAAGCTTTAGTACATTGTGCTTCAGCAAAGTCACTGGACATGTACTCCGAGGTCAAGAACTGGGCTGATATTGGTGACTGTAGTTCTTGCATCTCCTGTCCTTTTAAGAATTTCTGAATTCATCAGTTCTTGTGGTATCTCCCTCTGCTGTCTTCTGCGTGTGCAGGCTCCAGTATTCATTAGGCACAAACGTATTTCTCCAGTGGGCAAGGTGACTGTAATTATACCTTCTGCTGTTTCCTCTGGAGACATTATGTTCACTGGGGAGTACCTGAAGAAGCTTGTACTTCATATTGGCAGAAGAAGCATCATTTATTTGTCTTCTGGAACTTTTTCTGTCTTGTTCCTTATCATTTGCTTTAAACCCCGGAGCTTCTGTTGCTTTAAATCATGGCATTATCTCTGTAATCTTGCCATGTAGTACTGACCACTTGTCAGATGTCTTTCTTTGTCCTTTTTAAAGCAGACTTCCTTTAGTCTCCAAACTTTCATGCGACCTTCATATTGTTTCTCAACTTTTCTTTTTCCAATCACCTCTCTTTATGATTCATTCATTATTCTTCATACTTTGTCCTTTCTTCACTTGCATATTCTTTCTCACTGCTGCTGGCATGTCATCTTCTTAGTCCAAGTCCACCCAGGCTGGTGTTCAACATAATGATGTTCATGCTGGGAGTTGTTGTTCCTCTTTGTCTTACTTTTCCTGTGAGAGATAGACTTGTATAGCAAGCTTGTATTTCAGGTTACATCTTTGCTTTCTTGCAGGGGTAGGGCTTAACCTCCCATCCCAGTCGTTGCAATGGCCTGATCTGTAAGTAAATGTAGAGGAATCTGGTTGTGCATAAAAACAGCTCTTGAAACCCTTGTGTCTCCTGTGGGTAAAGTCACTTTTATCGAACTGCCAGTGGTGACTGAGTACACTGTTGCCGACACGGGGGTTGCACACCCTCATATTCTATCATCTTGTGTGTCGTATAGTGACTTTATCATAGTAAGTTCTGATGGACTCAGTCTTCTCCTGTTTCAAGTCTGGGGCTGCTGGTGCCCTGAGTGTCTGTGCATGACACCATCTCTTAAGTCTTGTCATGTACATCTTTCCACTTTCAAACGTTGTTCTATTTTCCTGTTTCATCTCTTTTCAATTTCACTGTTAGTGAGCTTGCAGATGATTCAATTCTGTTCATACTAGGGGTACCTGGGTGTGCATGCATGTCTGGGTATAGGGGTGGGGTATAGTGTGGAGGTGCTGTTGCTGGACTAGGTCTCAGTGGTCATTATTTCACTTGGTACCTCTTGCTGCTTTAAAATTGTTCGGCTTGCTCCCGAATCTATAATGCATTGATATTGGTGACCTGTTGGCAGTACAAGGGTCACTTGATCATTTTCTTGTTCAGATGGTGTTTTGGCAGGGAGGTACCTCGGGAAGCCACTTCTTCATGCTTTAGGTTTTTCTTGCTGGTTTTCACACCATTCCTTGTATTTTCTGCAATTCTTCTTGAAATGTCCTTTTTGCTTGCAGAAATAACACTTTCTGTCATCTTGCTTGGTTCCTTCTTTTGAGTTCCTTCCTGTGGCCCCTTGCGTTGGGCTTCTGATTTTCCACTTGCTTTGTTCCTGGACAACGTGAACTGTTACCTTCGGTATGGCATTCTTTTCTTTGGCTTTTCTTATTTTTTCATTTTCTCTTTTTTGTGCTACAGTGATCCAGATGGATACTTGATCTCTACAATTATGCTTAATTATCCAACTCTTGTTACAGGAGGCAAATTTTTCCCATTTCTCTAAGTCTAGTGTCCCTTCTGACGGAAAACCTGCTCTTTTGAAAATTTTACTTATTCCTTTCAAAGCTTTCCTCCCCTCCCTGTTACTAACAATATCCACGGGTTTGTCGGGCCCTGACATCTTTACAGACCGCGCTCCCATGCCTGGGTGAACGTGCGCGGAACCCCTCCTGATGTGGTATTTTAGTAACTCCTTATGAGGGACTTAAAATCTCCTTGTGAGACGCTGACTCTGAAGAATCTCTTCTATCCTTGTACCTAAAGAGCTCCTTAAATCCGTCTGTTGACAAATGACTGGGGTTGTAGTGTTGCCCCTTCCTCCCTGTATTGGTGGAAAATCTATTAGTACTCCCCAAGTGAGACCTGCATAATAGATTATTTCTTCTGGATCACTGAGATGTGTCCCTAATATTATTGTTAAATTACTCCAAGGGTCTATCCCCCTGCCTATATAGACTCCTGCTTGTACCAGTACCCCTGTTGTTCCTTATGTTCTTGGTAAACTCCCCACTATTCTTGGAATTCGTTCACCTTGTGTCTGGAAAATTATGTGTCCTGTGCACCGCAGGCAATCATACCTGATGCTCCTTTCTATTGGGGTTACCATGTAAGTTTATCCCTTGTTTTCTTTCAGACAGTAGCTGTTCTTTATTACTGACCCAATCCTACCCCTTAACTATCTTGCATAGGGACATACAATATATACAGTACAATGTGTGCAGGAGAATCTAGTTACTGACACTGGTTTCATTATTCAGCAGACAACCCGACTCCCCCCCACCTTTTCAAAAGCATATTGGCAGAGTACATACAACATTGCAAGGATACAAAAACAAGGATGACAGTAAATGCTATATCTGTTATCTGTGTGCACGGCACAGCTGTTTGAGGCTGCACGGGCAAATGGGTCTTAGACCTGGGATTATGTGGTTCCTAGGCCAATAGGTTATGATGTTAGACCAATCATTCTCAATGTAATGTTCCAACAATTCTCTTTTTAAAATGACAACCTATTGTACAATAAAATTCATCATCATTTTCCACATAACCAAATGAGACTTCAGTGCTTGTAATTGCCACTAATCTCGGTGCTACGGACCCTTTGTATTTTCTTAACACAACAACACAGGTACAAGATTTGCATACACCTCTTTGGTTATTTCTCAATTCAAACTGTTTATCAGCATTAGAATACACCTTGGCCATACGCCACCTTTTAAAAATGTAAAATTTTTCTGAATATTTGATTAATTCCCCCTGTACACTTGTGACAAATTAGCTGAAGATATTTACCCACAATTCAACAATATAACATCACAATATATATTTTACCTTAAAAAATGTATTCTTCTGACTGATACTGGGCTCTTTAAGATATTCTCTGATCTTCTCGACTGGACTTTCTCAGATGCATTCAAGAAACGCTGATTCAAATGAGCAGGTAGAAATCTACACATTGAATCTCACTTACCGGTTTTTGTTATCAGCGGTTCCTGAAAGATCAGAGGATTTGTTGCCAGTGGAGGAGATGCTGGAATATCCCCGGACGATGCCCCCAAATGTTAGGGTAAGTTAACCTGTTCAGGTCTGGTCTATAAACTCTCTGCAGTCATCAGTCAGAATTCTGTTCCTTTAGCAACCGGTTGGAGGTCAATGAATGATAAGATGACACCAGTTCATGTGTAACCGAAGCAAATCATAAATGACCTGCCAGGGGGCCGTCATGGCTTTATTATTTATAGCTTAAAAACAAAGGATTCATGTTTGCCAATACATTTAGCCAATCAGAATACACCATGTATATCTTGAAATACATCGGTTGTCATACAATGTTCCAAGTGGCAACTAGAACAGCCTTAAAAATGGTTATTGTTTCGTTTATCAGTCTTTCGGACATAAACTCAGAAGATTTCTTTCAGCATTCTTCTCAATTAGCCTTGGATATATCTGGTGTTGCTTTGTCCGCCTTGGATACATTTAATGTTGCATTTGTCTTTATACAAGTCATGCTTTAGGACAAGATATTCAGCAAATATAGTATTCTGACCAACTCAGCAATATTTTCTTAAGGACACATGAACCCATTTTGTGATTAACAGTAAATATCTTAATAAATGCTAAAAAGCGTGAATCAATATATATTTGCTATACTGCGGAAGCTCCTACACTATCACGAGCGAACAACTCGGAATTAGGGCCATTGTCACATCACAAGCACAGCAAAAATACTAATTTTATTATGTCACCACTTGGAATTTTTCACCAACAAAGTGCTATTATGCATCAACCCATAGCAACTAGTGCGTTTTGGTGAAAACAAATGTTTAGGATGCTCTTTTTTTTATTGTGGTTTTGCATTTTTTTTCTTTATTAATTAAAAACCTTTTTAAAAGCAAAACAGTTAAATATTAGATTGCATTGAATTAGTCTTTGATCACATATACACAGCGTAAAGCCATCTATTAGTGACAGATTTTTTGACTAGAACTCACTTGTGTTCACACCAACAATATTTACAAGGACACATCCTGTGCACGCTAATCTGATCACAAGACCACATCCCGCAGATTGTGAGGCCACACCTCTTCTACCTCAAAAATCGACATATAGGGCATGCTTTGTAAATGCAACCCATTGTAGGATAAGGCACTAAATGCAAAAGTTAGATTTAAACATTGTCTACCTCAATCCCATAGTCTCTCATTGTCTCACCTCCACATTTTATTAACATTATATTATATGACCTGTACATTTGAATTTTACTTTTACTGTTTAGCATAAGTTTAATATTTGACAAATGTGCAATTAAGGAAACTGGTTATCTACTTATATCAAGTGTCACGTCTGTATTTGATACATAGCATCCGCCTACTTGCAAGGCTTTATATTAGATCAACCTGTCTCGCAAACACCTCCAGACCGGGCAGAACAATTTAGACCAGGCATGTCCAAACTGCGGCCCTCCAGCTGTTGAGAAACTACACATCCCAGCATGCCCTGACACAGCTTTAGCATTCTCTGACAGCAAAACTGTGTCAGGGCATGCTGGGATATGTAGTTTCACAACAGCTGGAGGACCGCAGTTTGGACATGCTTGATTTAGAAAATGGGGTGGAGTTGTAAATATCAAATCGAGCGGTAAAATGTGGTATGCAGTTGTGAGATACGTGCAATTATAATACATATTCACTGAATGACTTTCCTTTAATTATTAATTAACTGGGAAAAAAATGAGAAGTATTAGAGATTCTTCAGCTATGCTCCCTACAGAAGGGTATGCAAATTAACCATTTCTGCTCAGGAAAATAGACTTCAGAGTGTTCCTATATCTGGCAGCGATGAGCCCTCGCAAGGACTTTCCACGGCAGTGCATGCCTGTGTTATGCTCTAAAAACCAACAGTTTGAAGCATTTACTCAAATGGCTGCATATCATTAACAACTCAACATATCAGCTTTTGTTTTAATTTTTTTTAGAGAAAACTTTATTGATAGAGTGCAATCCAGACAGCTGCATAAATTTGTTGTACGAAGTATCTTTGCTCTGAGGACATTTTGAGGATGATTATTGTGCAAACTGTCGTCCAGGTCCGTTTCTTGGTGCAGGCGAGCAGTGCAACCGCACTGGGCGCCCGCCGTGGCACTAACTGTGGCTCCCTGCTTCCCCCTCCTATTTCTCCCCGAGTAACCCGCTCGGGTGGCGGAGTTTAATGGAATGACGCGGTTGCGTCGTTACGTCACGACGCAACCCCGTCACTCCGCAAAACTTTCCCCCTCCCCCCCCGAGCGGAGTACAGAGGGGGATCCAAGTTAGGAAGAGGGAAAGGCCGGCGCGAGGAGCGACTGGTGAGGCGGGCCGAAGAGCGGTAATCGCCTCTGTAAGTATTCTCTCTCTCTCTCTCAATGTGTAAAATGGGGACATCTGCCATAATGTGTGAAATGGGGACTTTTGCCTGCCGTAATGTGGGGATTTAATGTATCAAGGGCATTTAATGTATCAAGGGCATTGCTGTGTGTGGCATAATATGGTGCAGGGGGCATTACTGTGTGGGGCTTAATATGGTAGATTTTTTTTTTCCTGTGGTGGTCGTGATCTGTTGGAGCAGGGTCAAAAACTGGATTGTGAGGTAGTCTTTTCAGACGAGGCCATGCCCATTTAAATGAGGCCATACCCATTTAGATGAGGCCACGCCCCTTGCCGGGTGCACGCGCACGTTTTTTTTTTTTATCTAGGTGTGTGTGGGGGATGGACATTTTTTTATGTCATGGGGGGGCACATTTTTAAATTTCGCACTGGGAGCCAAATTGGCTAGAAACAGCCCTGCTGTCGTCCGACACAAAACAGTTCTTGCTTTCTTCTGTTTCCATTCAATTTGCATTGGCTGACTTAGGCACGCCCAGAAACTAATCGCGACTCGCCTGAGTTTTTCTAGCACCCCAGATTAACTCTGACAAACGCTGTCTTCTTGTCAATAGAATCTATGAGGGAGGGAGAAATTGAACACCAGGTTGCAGGGTCATGAAAGTGCCATCCATAAATAAAAAATAACTAGATCCTCCGGACCTTTTGTAAGTAATAAACAATGTCTAATTATGGAAATAAAGTTTAAGATGGGTTAAAGAATACACGGAGCGGACAGCTATGGTGGGACACAACTCCGAGCGTTAGGTCAATGCAACCAGCCATTTTGTGTCATCTCTTCTAGGAGTGACCTATTCTGCCCAGGGTAATCCAAGTTAGGGCCTAATTCAGACCTGATCGCTGTTTTGCGAAATCGCACAGTGGCCGATTATCGAATGACTGCGCATGCGAGGCATACGAGGGGACACGGTGCACTAATTGGGGTTCCCGGTCACTGGGGGTCATTTCGACCCAGTCGCTCGCTGTAGTTTATCACAGCGCAGTGATCGGGTTGGAACTGCGCTGGCGCCGCAGTGCGCCGGCGCATGCCAGACATCGTTGCCTAGCGATCACCTCTGAGGCAGAGGCGGTCGCTGGGCGGGAGGGGGCTGGACGGCAGCAGTAAGGCGCCGTTTTGGAGTCGCGGTCCGGCAAACACAGGCATGGCCGGACCGTTGGGGGGGGGGGGAGGGGGGGGGGGGGCGGTCCGCGGCGGCTGCGTGACGTCACACGCAGCCGCTGCGACCCGGGGCAGCGAAGAGAGGTTCTCCCGCCAGCCGCAGGAATTGCGCTGGCCAGGAGTAACTTCTGAGATGCAAAAGCATCGCTCTGTGCTGGGCGGTCCCCCCGAATGTCTGAGTGCCTGATCATAGCTGTGCTAAATTTACCACCGATCAACTCGGAATGACCCCCCACTGTACGGAGAAAATGAAAACAAACAAACATAAAAAACTCATGTCGACATTTTGACCTGTTGACCTACACCATGTCGACGTAGAGACCCTGTCGACCTAGTTACTGTTGACCCATAGTGGTCGACCTAGTTACTGTCGACCTTGCATACCACACCCCTGATCGCAAACCTCTGCAAATTTGCAGCACAGTGATCGGGTCTGAATTGGGCCCTTAGTGCTCCCTAGACAGATGCCTCATCTGGTAGCTTTCATGGGTGGAATGGACAACCCATGGAAGCTATTACCCAAAATGTCTTCACCAACCCAGCAATATGCTTATTGTGCTCTCCAGGTTTCTTTTTTTTTCTTCTAATTATTTCTGTGTAGTTTTCTATTTTCTGTAATACAAATTCCTTGTACAATGTAGCATGTTTCTGATGTCTATAAAGCAACTGTGAGGCCTACGGGAGAAAAGCAATATATAAATACAATTATTATTAATTATTCATCCAGGCCCGGTTGGCGTCTTTTATAATTACAATGCCAAGTCCACACTAAATGAAATTCTTAGATTTTATCATGGAGGAAAGCGGTAATATAATGTACTCCATGGAAGTGGTATATCAAACTCTATTGATGAGTGCAGTAAAAAGAGGCGTGGCAGACTGCTTCCATTTAGTAGCAATCCCTGAGGAAGGTCTTTCATCATCCTCTACAGCAGTAGTTCTCAACTACTCAGGGCACTTGCAGCGGTGCCTTGGATTGGCGGTCCAGGAACAATTAAAATCATTTATGGTCAATGTAATAGGCAAAACCAGTGCTGGTGGCTGTCAATCATAAAATATGTGGACAAACAGAAGCAAATCCTGTCCCTCACCACCTAAGGAAGACATATAATCTCAGTTTACTTAATTTAATATTAATTATTATTACTCTAAATGTCTCAATAAGAAACTTTTGGCCTAGTGGTGCCGTGAAAACAATACTGACACTCTAGGGTGCAAAAAAGTTTGGGAGCCACTGCTCTACAGTATGTTTCCATCACCCTCATACCTCTTAACTGTCCAGATTTGGGTGGCACAGTGCCGATTTGAGGTATTTGTCCAGCTGTCCGGTCTGGAATGGGTTTTTCTATACACCGATAGTAGAGGAGCAGTAATCAGTGCCACATGTACCTACCATGGCACAGCATTCAAAAAGGATGTTTTCTGGGGGCGGGGAATAGGATGGGGCAGTCCTACTCCCAGCCTATGTGATGCATGGCCACGCCTCCTAACGCATGACCATGCAGGAGCCGTTTGTCTCAGTTTCACAACATGAAAATTTGGGATCTTCATTGATTTTGAATTACGTTTTTTGATGTATGGTATAGTGTGCTCTGTGGCCTGCTGTTTTGCTTATTTCTTATTTTAGAATGGACAGCTTCGGTTATTAAACCATATCAACATAATATTTGACTTAAATTTACAGGTTACACAGGGAAACCAAAAATATGCCCCAGTAATCTGAGATGAAATTCAGGCCCCAGTACAAGAGCTTATTAGCCACGACCCCTATGCTACACATACACTGCTGGCAAACACAGAGGGGGTATCACTAAGTAAATTAATACTATTGGATGAGGGGTGTTATGCATGCATATTAAACACCAAACCATAATAAAAATCACAATAATAATAAAGATAATAATAATGATAAATACACAGAGACTTGAATTTTGGCAGAAAAAAGGTTAGCTATTTATTTAAATACTCAGAATAAATTGGACTTCCTAAAACTGAATCAAAGCAATCTCAATAATGTAACGAACTAAAAACAAAAATATGCATTGTAGACGGATAACTCCCAAAGTTCACAAACTCAACTCAAACACAAACAGAGGTATCCACTCAACCCTCTAACTCAGTGGTTCCCAAACTCGGTCCTCAAGCACCCCCAACAGTCCATGTTTTCCAGGTCACCTAGCAGGTGCACAGGTGTAGTCATTACTCATTGACATACTTTAAAAGATCCACAAGTGGAGCTAATTATTTCACTTGTGAGTTCGGAAACCACTGCTCTAACTTGATTATCCACCAGTTAGGATGATGCTGCTGCCCCTGTCTGGTCGGTACAGTCAACAAACTAGTCAACTAAGGTGAGCACACCCAAAACATAAACTATTGCACTTGGACTGATGACTTGCCATTATTCCCGCCAAAGCAAGGTTCTGAAAACAGAACTGCCGTACTGCTACCATACAAAAAACGACACCAATGGAGAAACTACCCTAAACAGATCCTCAAGAAACGTCATCACCTATCAATCAAGTGCCAACACCATTTTTTCTATACAAATGCTGGTGTTGTCAACAAATAGAATGAGGAACTACAAAACAAGAGTTACCCAAATCAAATTTTGCTTCTTTTATGGTTCATCAACGGCCGTATAGCACCTAGGACTACGGCAAATGAGCTAAGGGACTATAAATGACCAAACAATTGTGCAGGAAGGCCAGGCCGTCAAATATCTAGTACGTCAACAATGGAGCACCTCAAAGCCAAACCAGTTCTTTTCCCAAATCATTACCCCCTGAATGACCAACAATTCATGAATACCAAATTCATCAACTAATTCCACAAGTCTTGCCATAAAGGAGTGCTCAGTCATACATCTAAAACCTTCCCAGAGCCAGGAAAAACAGGAGCTCCACTGCAAGCTGGAAACCTAGATGTTCAAAACACATAGGAGTGGCCAATAACCCACATCTTCAATACATCACACCTAACTCCTAAACATGGGGAGAATAAAGAGAAAAAACATTATTATTTTATAATAATAATAAACATTATTATTATTAAAATGTTTGCAGAGTATGCCAATTAGAATTGTGCAAGGATTGGTAAAATGCCAATTACAATTTGGTAAAGATTGATAAACAAAAAAATACATTAGGAAAAGCAAGGAAGGAAGGTTGGCAGGTGGCTGGGGTGCAAGGAAAAAACAAGTGAACTTGGCAAGAGGTGAAAAAATAACCTACTGAGGGACAATGGAAACTAATTATAATTCAGTTTCCCGAACTATATCCATTGGTTCAGAAAAGTAATAAATCCCCTCAAGACTCCCACTGGCAACAGTGGTGAGTAATAAAACCCGAGTAGGAGCGACAAGGGAAACAAGACAATGTCTATAATAGGCCCATTTCCATCAACCCATCAACTTGAATTTACGAGGCTGAAAAGTCAGCTGCAGCTGCAGAAGTAGCAGCTCCGATGCAGAAAGAACGCGTACTGTATTCTTCCGGCAAGATACTGGGGACACAGAGCTTCTAAACCCAAATAAATTGGTACCTATATAGAGGTGTATTATCAGAGTGGATCAACCAGGACCTGGCTAATGCAACAGAAACTAATGAAATCCGCCTTCTTCTGCCGATCTGGTCAGTTTTGGAGCACCACAACCTGCAATGCACAGACCGCTTGCCAACAAGTACATCGGAAAAGAGTATGATCACCACTACCTTTTTGGAAGATACAAACAATTCCAAAACCTGAAGGGCCTTATGAAAGGCCACATAAAACAAAAAAACAAATCTAAATAAACAAGTTTCATAATTGGAAAAACCTGCAGTGGCCGCTATAATAGCAGGAAGCCACCCTGAGTCAGTGGCACAACACTTTTCAGTGGTAATGGGGGGAAGATGTGCCCAACCTTTCAAGGTCTTCACACTAAGAAAGCTCTAGGTAAGGTTAGGAAGGCCATTCAATATAAAGAAAAATTAAATTCCAACCAGGGAGTAAGAGACAGGGGCAACGGATCTGCCTGATAAAGCTTCCAAATGAAATAAATAAATTTGACCATTCTTACCTGTATGCCTATATCTATGTGAATACCCTTTCCACTTTTTCCAAGTGTGCCAGTAAGAGTCACCAGGGCCAGGGACCGTACTGCTAAGCCCTCCATGCCGGCTTGCTGATATACCAAACATAAGAAGGGCAAAGCTTACCAACCTCATCTATTTCAGGGGCCAAAGACCAAAATCTAGTCTATTGAACCTGCATTAAGCCATCAGCCACCTCATGTTTGACCCTAGGCACATGATGAACTAAAAACATCACATTGAGGACAATCTGCTCAAGCAGATGTAAAGCCAACAGTGGTGTAGCACACTTCCGAATGATCACATGTACCACAACAAGATTGTCACACTTTAGCACAATACTGTGATCACACAAACCTGTCAATCCAGGTTTACAATGCCACTATACTGGGGAAGAGATCCAGAAGCAGAAAATCCTTAGTTAACACTGTAGACACCCATTCCTCAGGCCAGGGATCTACACCCCATGAACCACTAAAGTAACAGCTGAGCCTGTAGATCTTGCTGTGTCGGTGAACAGCTGCAACTAGACATTGTCCATGACCGAAACCATCCACAAACATAACACCATTGGAATCCTCGATAAATTAAACCCAACCAGATAGGTCTTGGCCAACAAATTGTGTTCCTAGGAAACACCGGCCGTGGCCCTTTTCAGCTTCCATCAAAACCTTGCTGATGGGTATAACCTGACAGGCACATTTCAACAAAACCAAGAGCTCCTGGTCCGAATGTACGGCCAAACACACTGTGATGGAAACCTGCTTGTCTACCTTAGCATAAGGAAAACAGGTACAGATGTGCTCATATTCATCTATACATCTATTCGCAGCAAACACAACTCGTTTGCCGCGAATAGTATGCCTGCTACTAAACGAGTGCACGTGCGTACACACCGAATCCATAGGATTTTATGGTGCATACACACACTGTGACTAGTCGTGGCAGGCTGCGGGCGAATGCCGCTGCGATGAATACCCACGCGGCAGCGAAAAAACACAGGCTGAAGGAGGACACATCTGTAGCAATATCTATACTCAAAAAAACAGTGTAAGGTCAGTCTTGTCTTTAGCAATGGGGACCATAAAATGGAAAAATAATGCACGCAAAGAAAATCAAAGCTGGACACAATGATTGCAATCGGCCGGACCAACGCAGAGGAAGTCAACAAGATAAGTGAACTATCCCATGACCACCACAAATGCACTCCATGCACCAATGCAAAAAGGTGCTAAATCTTAAAAATAACACACAAGGCACAGAACACCCCATAGGCAAGCACTTACCTATGGCGGAAACCCGTATACCTGGATGCATCAGGATAAAGAGGTCCAGTCATATGCCCCAAACAAATCTCCTTCTCCACTGTAGCCTGAAGAACCCGCCAGAACACTAACAACAACAGGGAAAGGTAAACTGAACTCAAAACTGCACAATAAAAACATAGCATCCACCTTATTCTGATAGCAGGTTAACCATTTAGCCATAGCCTCCAAATGGATGGGAGAAGGCACGTTACTTAGCACCAGCAGAGCCAGACGTCCTAACAATTTTGTATCTGCCCGGGGCGGTTCTAGAAAGAAGGAGGCCCATGTGCAGGATCCGTCTGGGCCTCCTCCTCTTTAGTCGGCAGCACTGTACAGCTCTGTGCACTAGGGACCCTAGGGGACCCTAGTGCTGCCCCAGAGCCTGGAGGGCATGCACAAATCACCGGGAAAATGGTGCAGTGGCCATTTTGTCAGTGATTTTCCTACTGCGCATGCGCGAATCACTAGGAAAATGGCGCCACACCATTTTCCCAGTGATTTCTGCAGCGCTACTGCTGCACCGCGGTACGCCAGAAGGGTAAGTATTTAAATGAATGGGTGCTTACGGTGTGGGCCCCCTTGACCCGTGTGGGCCCCCCTGGATACATATGGTGTGGGCCCGTGTGCACCGCACGCATTGCACCTATTATAAATATGCCAGTGGCTCTCCCTTTATCGGCTCTCCACTCTATCAGCAGAACAAACAAGAACAATGAGACAGCAGCAGAGGTGTTGACCTAAGAATGACTTGTCGGCTATTTATACAATGTTAGGACCATTTAATTAATGTATAGAGTAACGTTAGGCCAGAGAGAAAATTCATTGCTGCTTTTGGAGTCAGTTGGGGCCAGTTAAAGACATTTAAGCATTAATTAAATGCTAGATTTTTCTTCATATCTCTCCTTGTTGTGTGCACTTGATATCATGGAGGTGCATGTCTGCGGTCCTGGTGTCAGGCTTAATAAGACTATTTTATGGCATGATTTATCATTACAGTAAAAAACAAAAGGTGTAATTTCTGCCTTAAGCTTTATTTCGTTACATGAATTGTTGCGTCTGAGTTCTCAAGTTAGCAACATAACAGCATTAGCATAGAAAATAAGTCTTAATAACTCACATTAAAAAATATTGAGATATTTTAGGTACATTGCGAATGCATACTACTACTAAATTAATTGAAAGTAGACCTGGTAAATGATTTGCCGCTGGCTGTGAGTTCATGGGTGGCGGTGGCATTGAGGCATCATGTGCAATGGGTGTCTCTCGCAGAACAGGGAATGTGGGTTTAATTATCTCCCTGGGTGCCATCTGCTCTTAGTTGATTCCAAGTGCTCTGTTTAATTCCCATGATCAGTGCGGCTCAGAAAACTGTGGTACAGCAACTGTCAGTATAGATGGTGAGGCTGATTCTGAGATGGGAGGAAAGTAACTTGTAACCTGGACAAACCGTGTTGCACCACTGCAGGTGGCGCAAATACATTCATTTTTGCATGCATGCTGAATATATGCTGCTTTTGTATGTAGCCCACAAATACTGGACCACTTTATACTTTTACACTGCAATTTAGCATTGTTTGTTTGGACACGCCCATCTCACATCTGACTAGCTCTGCACATTTTAAGTCCGTCTCACCTGCAGTGCAACATGGTTTTACCAAGGTGCAACGTTACCTCGTCGTTTGTTATTTTGCTTTGCTCACAATTAAAAATTAGCCCTATATGGTCTTTTGTGACATATTGTGCAAATACTGCCCGTTTCAGGGATGAATCACATGGCTTTGCTAGCCCAGTTAACTCCATTTGCTCTGGTTCAAAAGCTACATGAAGATTTTGCTTTGCAGGATAGGAGGGGTTCTTGTGGACTTGTGATACCATCGGCTGCTGTGAAAATTCAGTTTTGTACATAAAAGAAGTGATTTTAAGTTAGGATGTCTAGTAAGGATGAATTAAGCTAAGAACATTTTAATAAACATCGGTTCAAACAATGGCAACCAATATATTGGTCAACCGATGATTGGAACATTGTGACTTTACAATTCCCTGACGGCTGCTCCTCTCTGCAGCCATGGGGTGTACACAGTGAAAGTAAGAGCCAGGGCTGTATTTCCCGAATGGCAACCCAACCGCCCGCCTAGGGCCCTGCGGTATCCAAGGGGTCCGTGTAAAGGCACTACAAAATCCGTCTCACCCAGTGGAAGTCTCTCACGGGGTCTGCAGCTGCCACTGACTACCTGCCTCTAGGACCTTCTTCCTCTCTGAAAGTCCCAGCAACAGTTCCGGCCTTGGATATTAGCTCCACCTGGTCACTAATGGAGCTCCCAACCCCTCCTGTGCTGCCGCCACTTCCTGGGGACCCAGCTTCTAGCAGCTCACTCAGGTCCATCTCTTCATCTGTGTCAGCTGCTCCCTCCAAGTCCGCCTGTCACGGCCGCATATCTACGTCAGTCTGCCCGCACAGCGGGACTCCTGCAAGGAGGGGTTAGGTGTAGGCAAAGTTAGGGAGGGTTAGGTTTATGCTGCGTCCTGGGGAGAGTTACAGTAGGTTTAGGCTGCTAGAAGGGAGGGTTAGTGGGCCAGTGGGGGAAGGTAAGTATACTTACCTTCTCCTGTTGGGATTCTGATCACATGGATGCCACGGTATTCCCAACCGCCGGTATTTCAATCCTAAACCCATTGTTGTGGCCAGATCTGTGCAGATAATCTCCTAAATTAAACCTACATGAACAATAGTAACAATGTGTATAAACAAACTAATATTTTATTTTAATGGCTAGTTCATAAATAAAAAATATATATACAATGTATTTCAATCCATTTGAACACCCCAGATAGTGTATTACATTTGTGCAGTACTCTTTTTTATTTCACTTTACTTTTTTACATGTCTGCTCTTATATTTTGTCTGCATTTATGTCCCTGCTATATGGGTGTTCTGTTTTCCCACTGAGCTGTAGAAATCCGTTACTTTAATAACATACTCTCCAACATGGGGGTGGGGTATTAGGTGTAAGGTGTAGCGGTTTGGATTAGGTGTTACCACTGAAGGTCTTCTTGAAGAGTCTGTGTTCTCC
Source organism: Pseudophryne corroboree (assembly GCF_028390025.1). Taxonomy (NCBI): domain Eukaryota; kingdom Metazoa; phylum Chordata; class Amphibia; order Anura; family Myobatrachidae; genus Pseudophryne; species Pseudophryne corroboree. The sequence continues at coordinate 1,160,593,233 of NC_086444.1, forward strand.
AAAGGTCTTCTGGGCAGTGGCCCCTGTACACCCCGGGTTGAGACTCGTAGAACTCACTAGCAGGTCTTCTAGCCTATAAAAGCCGCTTTTCCCTTAAGGCATGATATGCCTACCGGTACTGGGATGCCACCAGGACTTACTCAAACTGGTGGTAGTACAAGCTGAACCCAGAGTGACCTGAATCAATGCCTGTAAGGAGGGAGACTCCAAAGAAGAGAGAAGTAGCACAAAGGAAAAGATTAGAGATCAAACACTAAGAGGTAAGGTTAGGGATGAGTTAGGGTCAGGATAATGGTAGTAAGTCTATGGGTCCTGGATTTACCAATCTAAATATCTTTGTGTAGACTGTAGATACAGTTTTCAACTGCTGTGTAAGGTGGGACTGCAGTCTCTTTTTACACACTCATCAAGACACCTAGATCCTGTCCAATCCAAGAAATATAAGGTCCTGAGCCAATAATCCTGAGAATGCAGCCTATATCCTTATTAGGGAGTAGTGACAATGTTGTTAAGCGATGTTCTTTGAAAGGATGAGAAATGCTTGGACACACAAAATGGTTTCATCCACTGTACGTGGGCGGTCGCTTTACTTCAAATGTGACACAGGTTTTTAAGTCTACTTCCAAAAAGACCTAGGACCTGTTTCAGATTTCAACGCAATGCCGATGTTCACACAACTGAGCAATTGTCTGCAATCACCAACTGCTCAGAGCCAGGAACTAGCACAGTGCCTGTAATCACCCACAGCCAGGAACTAGCACAGTGCCTGTAATCACCCACAGCCAGGAACTAGCACAGCGCCTGTAATCACCCACAGCAAGGAACTAGCACAGCGCCTGTAATCACCCACAGCCAGGAACTAGCACAGCGCCTGTAATCACCCACAGCCAGGAACTAGCACAGCGCCTGTAATCACCCACAGCCAGGAACTAGCACAGCGCCTGTAATCACCCACAGCCAGGAACTAGCACAGCGCCTGTAATCACCCACAGCCAGGAACTAGCACAGCGCCTGTAATCACCCACAGCCAGGAACTAGCACAGCGCCTGTAATCACCCACAGCCAGGAACTAGCACAGTGCCTGTAATCACCCATAGCCAGGAGCTAGCACAGTGCCTGTAATCACCCACAGCCAGGAACTAGCACAGCGCCTGTAATCACCCACAGCCAGGAACTAGCACAGTGCCTGTAATCACCCACAGCCAGGAACTAGCACAGCGCCTGTAATCACCCACAGCCAGGAACTAGCACCGTGCCTGTAATCACCCACAGCCAGGAACTAGCACAGCACCTGTAATCACCCACAGCCAGGAACTAGCACAGCGCCTGTAATCACCCACAGCCAGGAACTAGCACAGTGCCTGTAATCACCCACAGCCAGGAACTAGCACAGCGCCTGTAATCACCCACAGCCAGGAACTAGCACAGTGCCTGTAATCACCCACAGCCAGGAACTAGCACAGCGCCTGTAATCACCTACTGTCCAGAAACTAGCACAGTAACTGTAATCACCCACAGCCAGGAACTAGCACAGTAACTGTAATCACCCACAGCCAGGAGCTAGCATAGCACCTGTAATCACTCACAGCCAGGAACTAGCACAGCACCTGTAATCACCCACAGCCAAGAACTAGCACAGTGCCTGTAATCACATATTGCCTACAGCTATGAACTAACACAGTGCCTGCAATCACCAGCTGCACAGAGCCAGGAACTAGAACAGTGCCTGTAATCACCTACTGCACAGGGCCAGGAACTAGCACAGCGCCTGTAATCACCCACAGCCAGGAACTAGCACAGTGCCTGTAATCACATATTGCCTACAGCTATGAACTAACACAGTGCCTGCAATCACCAGCTGCACAGAGCCAGGAACTAGAACAGTGCCTGTAATCACCCACAGCTAGGAACTAGCACAGCACCTGTAATCACCAGCAGCTAGGAACTAGCACAGCACCTGTAATCACCAGCAGCTAGGAACTAGCACAGCGCCTGTAATCACCCACAGCCAGGAACTAGCACAGCGCCTGTAATCACCCACAGCCAGGAACTAGCACAGTGCCTGTAATCACCCACAGCCAGGAACTAGCACAGCACCTGTAATCACCCACAGCCAGGAACTAGCACAGTGCCTGTAATCACCCACAGCCAGGAACTAGCACAGCGCCTGTAATCACCCACAGCCAGGAACTAGCACAGTGCCTGTAATCACCCACAGCCAGGAACTAGCACAGCGCCTGTAATCACCCACAGCCAGGAACTAGCACAGCGCCTGTAATCACCCACAGCCAGGAACTAGCACAGTACCTGTAATCACCCATAGCCAGGAACTAGCACAGCGCCTGTAATCACCCACAGCCAGGAACTAGCACAGTGCCTGTAATCACCCACAGCCAGGAACTAGCACAGCACCTGTAATCACCCATAGCCAGGAACTAGCACAGCACCTGTAATCACCCACAGCCAGGAACTAGCACAGTGCCTGTAATCACATATTGCCTACAGCTATGAACTAACACAGTGCCTGCAATCACCAGCTGCTCAGAGCCAGGAACTAGAACAGTGCCTGTAATCACCTACTACACAGGGCCAGGAACTAGCACAGCGCCTGTAATCACCCACAGCCAGGAGCTAGCATAGCATCTGTAATCACTCACAGCCAGGAACTAGCACAGCACCTGTAATCACCCACAGCCAAGAACTAGCACAGTGCCTGTAATCACATATTGCCTACAGCTATGAACTAACACAGTGCCTGCAATCACCAGCTGCACAGAGCCAGGAACTAGAACAGTGCCTGTAATCACCTACTGCACAGGGCCAGGAACTAGCACAGCGCCTGTAATCACCCACAGCCAGGAACTAGCACAGTGCCTGTAATCACATATTGCCTACAGCTATGAACTAACACAGTGCCTGCAATCACCAGCTGCACAGAGCCAGGAACTAGAACAGTGCCTGTAATCACCCACAGCTAGGAACTAGCACAGCACCTGTAATCACCAGCAGCTAGGAACTAGCACAGCACCTGTAATCACCAGCAGCTAGGAACTAGCACAGCGCCTGTAATCACCCACAGCCAGGAACTAGCACAGCGCCTGTAATCACCCACAGCCAGGAACTAGCACAGTGCCTGTAATCACCCACAGCCAGGAACTAGCACAGCACCTGTAATCACCCACAGCCAGGAACTAGCACAGTGCCTGTAATCACCCACAGCCAGGAACTAGCACAGCGCCTGTAATCACCCACAGCCAGGAACTAGCACAGTGCCTGTAATCACCCACAGCCAGGAACTAGCACAGCGCCTGTAATCACCCACAGCCAGGAACTAGCACAGCGCCTGTAATCACCCACAGCCAGGAACTAGCACAGTACCTGTAATCACCCATAGCCAGGAACTAGCACAGCGCCTGTAATCACCCACAGCCAGGAACTAGCACAGTGCCTGTAATCACCCACAGCCAGGAACTAGCACAGCACCTGTAATCACCCATAGCCAGGAACTAGCACAGCACCTGTAATCACCCACAGCCAGGAACTAGCACAGTGCCTGTAATCACATATTGCCTACAGCTATGAACTAACACAGTGCCTGCAATCACCAGCTGCTCAGAGCCAGGAACTAGAACAGTGCCTGTAATCACCTACTACACAGGGCCAGGAACTAGCACAGCGCCTGTAATCACCCACAGCCAGGAGCTAGCATAGCATCTGTAATCACTCACAGCCAGGAACTAGCACAGCACCTGTAATCACCCACAGCCAAGAACTAGCACAGTGCCTGTAATCACATATTGCCTACAGCTATGAACTAACACAGTGCCTGCAATCACCAGCTGCACAGAGCCAGGAACTAGAACAGTGCCTGTAATCACCTACTGCACAGGGCCAGGAACTAGCACAGCGCCTGTAATCACCCACAGCCAGGAACTAGCACAGTGCCTGTAATCACATATTGCCTACAGCTATGAACTAACACAGTGCCTGCAATCACCAGCTGCACAGAGCCAGGAACTAGAACAGTGCCTGTAATCACCCACAGCTAGGAACTAGCACAGCACCTGTAATCACCAGCAGCTAGGAACTAGCACAGCACCTGTAATCACCAGCAGCTAGGAACTAGCACAGCGCCTGTAATCACCCACAGCCAGGAACTAGCACAGCGCCTGTAATCACCCACAGCCAGGAACTAGCACAGTGCCTGTAATCACCCACAGCCAGGAACTAGCACAGCACCTGTAATCACCCACAGCCAGGAACTAGCACAGTGCCTGTAATCACCCACAGCCAGGAACTAGCACAGCGCCTGTAATCACCCACAGCCAGGAACTAGCACAGTGCCTGTAATCACCCACAGCCAGGAACTAGCACAGCGCCTGTAATCACCCACAGCCAGGAACTAGCACAGCGCCTGTAATCACCCACAGCCAGGAACTAGCACAGTACCTGTAATCACCCATAGCCAGGAACTAGCACAGCGCCTGTAATCACCCACAGCCAGGAACTAGCACAGTGCCTGTAATCACCCACAGCCAGGAACTAGCACAGCACCTGTAATCACCCATAGCCAGGAACTAGCACAGCACCTGTAATCACCCACAGCCAGGAACTAGCACAGTGCCTGTAATCACATATTGCCTACAGCTATGAACTAACACAGTGCCTGCAATCACCAGCTGCACAGAGCCAGGAACTAGAACAGTGCCTGTAATCACCTACTACACAGGGCCAGGAACTAGCACAGCGCCTGTAATCACATATTGCCTACAGCTATGAACTAACACAGTGCCTGCAATCACCAGCTGCTCAGAGCCAGGAACTAGAACAGTGCCTGTAATCACCTACTACACAGGGCCAGGAACTAGCACAGCGCCTGTAATCACCCACAGCCAGGAACTAGCACAGCGCCTGTAATCACCCACAGCCAGGAACTAGCACAGCGCCTGTAATCACCCACAGCCAGGAACTAGCACAGTGCCTGTAATCACCTACTACACAGGGCCAGGAACTAGCACAGCGCCTGTAATCACCCACAGCCAGGAACTAGCACAGTGCCTGTAATCACCTACTACACAGGGCCAGGAACTAGCACAGCGCCTGTAATCACCCACAGCCAGGAACTAGCACAGTGCCTGTAATCACCCACAGCCAGGAACTAGCACAGCGCCTGTAATCACCCACAGCCAGGAACTAGCACAGCACCTGTAATCACCCACAGCCAGGAACTAGCACAGCGCCTGTAATCACCCACAGCCAGGAACTAGCACAGTGCCTATAATCACCCACAGCCAGGAACTAGCACAGCGCCTGTAATTACCCACAGCCAGGAACTAGCACAGCGCCTGTAATCACCCACGGCCAGGAACTAGCACAGCGCCTGTAATCACCCACGGCCAGGAACTAGCACAGCGACTGTAATTACCCACAGCCAGGAACTAGCACAGTGCCTGTAATTACCCACAGCCAGGAACTAGCACAGTACCTGTAATCACCCACAGCCAGGAACTAGCACAGCGCCTGTAATCACCCACAGCCAGGAACTAGCACAGCACCTGTAATCACCCACAGCCAGGAACTAGCACAGCGCCTGTAATTACCCACAGCCAGGAACTAGCACAGCGCCTGTAATCACCCACGGCCAGGAACTAGCACAGCGCCTGTAATCACCCACGGCCAGGAACTAGCACCGTGTCCGTCATCACCGACAGCCTTGGGAGACTTGATCAGTATTGCTGGGTCCTCCTACAAAATGTTCAATGGTCTCAAGTTTTGGCATCATCATCTTAACCATTCATCATGATCCCCTGATTTCCATTATTACTGAGGCCTCTGAGTTTCGCTCACTACCATGGCAACATTTTAATGATTACTCACCCAATAGATTTTTTGCTATTACTGTGACAAATGGCAAATGGAAAATTAAGTCTTATTGCTGCGTACTGTACTAATTAACAACTGTGGGCGAGAGAATAGATGTGGGGAGTGATGCACAGTCCAGGGTAACACCAAATCAGCAGGCTTGGAAGACTGAGGGTATTGTGGTGGTGTTGTTGATGGTGTGCGAGTATGAGGGGCGTTGGGGACTCCGGGAAGGAGGGGACCTCTGTTTTGTTGACCTTTACGTAAAGTTGCGACATGAATGTGGAAAAAGTAAATGTGTTGATATAATAGACCTTTTAATAGCTGGCTATATATGTATAACCTTCCGCACATACAGTACACCCACTCGCCCCAGGGATGAATGGTACGAGACCCGACAATGCAAATAAGATGTACAGTATAATCCAGTTTACATTAGAATACAGACGCTCTTTTTCAAGCCAAACATGAAAATTATTGCATCTTATTCTCTCAAAGGCTTTTAGTAAGGCTTTCTTTTTAGCACAATAAACGTATCAATGTCATAAATTAATTTGGTTCTAAGTGGCGTTTATATTGAAGTTGATAGAATGTGCTGTGTTGAAATTATGAATTGATTTTTCCCCCCTCTTAGCTATCATTCTACGAGCCATGCTTTTATCTACATGCCATTTCCTGCTGCCGAGATGCTTGTTCTTAAGTTCCATTGAAGCCGGTATTGTGAAATAATAGAACTTGCCTTGTTGTGTTACAGAAAACTATCTTTTGTATTAATATTACACTTTACTGCCGAGTTTAATGTCCGTTTTGGCAAGAGCCTTATCGGCGCTAGAAAGACATTTTCTCTCCCATTCATCTGCCTCCTTTAATGGTTACTTGTATCTCATTGTTCAGAACTGAGCAGTGGCTGTTTTCATCCATAAAAAAATCTACGGTAGTTTCATAGTAATTCATTTTTAGAGGCTGTGCATAATATTTTTTAAAAGTGCATTTGCTGTTACAGCAGGCTACAAAAAAAAAAAAAAAAAGAAATCCAATAAAATTACAAGTAAAAATGGCAAATACTTGTCTTCCCTAAGCATTCATCTGTAGTTCTGCGGTGTTGGGGAAAAAAGGCTTTGCAGCGTCTGTGACAAAATAATAACTGTTATCATTAGACTGGAATGTTAGACTGGGTATTTGCATTCCACTTTTCCTTTTTTGATATTATAGGCTGCTGTTTCCTCACTTTTATTATATTATTATGAATATTGGTTATGTACTGTATGCCTTCAAAAGTACACCATGACATGTCTACCTACTGTAAACTGCACCGTGCATTTATAACGCAGTTATCTCATAAATCATATAGTGCATCAGCTCGGTTAAACTGTGCTTCAGATTATCTCTATTAACCGTTTAGTGTATTGAAGCCAGTATGGGGAAGATCTGGGCATTAGAAACCCCCCCCCTCTTTAGTATAGGTCACAGGTTCTCAAACTCGGTCCTCAGGACCCCACACAGTGCATGTTTTGCAGGTCTCCTCACAGAGTCGCAAGTGAAATAATTAGCTCCACCTGTGGACCTTTTAAAATGTGTCAGTGAGTAATTAATACACCTGTGCACCTGCTGGGCGACCTGCAAAACATGCACTGTGTGGGGTCCTGGGGACCGAGTTTGAGAACCTATGGTTTAGGGAGCAACAGTCTGTCTGTCAATCACATACCTAAAGTTGGGAGGAGGGACACAGACGCACGCCGAAGGGGGGGCATGGCCTCACAAGTAGGGGGCATGGCTTCGTGGAGGGTGCCACGATCACAGGTCATGCCCCCGTTTTCACGGCTGTGGGGGGGCATGCCCAGAGCTCTGTGAGCAGCTGGCATGCCCTGTATCCCTCTTTCCCAGTGAACAGCATCTCTTCACCGCTGCTCTGCTAGCTAGAGCAGCGAGTGAGAGAGGGTCTCCCAATTGCCCCTACCCACCACCACCACGGGACAATGCGGACCGCCGGTGAGAGAGCGGGACAGTCCCAGAAAAACGGGACTGTCCCGCTAAAATCGGGACAGTTGGGAGGTATGCAATCACCAGGCAATAACTAGTAAAATTGTTTGAAAGAGGGAATTTTATCTAAGGGGGCAACTCATTTCTAAAGAAGTGTACTCCTGTTTCAAATGAGGGTACCCCTGAGTTTATTAATGTCTGGACGGGGGAAAATTTCACCCACCCTTGGACTTCATAATGATTTCCGTAGCGTAGGGGGTTATTGTCAGGTTATCACACTGACCATGAGACATTAACTACTAAGACGGCACACAGTTTCCTTCAAATGAGGGCATCCCCAAGTTGTTAGTTGCCCAGTTCAGGGGAACAGGACATATCCAATGACTATGCATTGCTTTCTGTAGTGCAGTGAGCTAAGCCCCCTGCTTTCTGTAGTGCAGTGAGTTAAGTCCCACCCTCTCATAAACTGCACTGTTTTCTGTAGTGCAGTGAACTAAGCCTCGCCCCCTCATCATAAACCAGAGTGATGGCATCATAAGTCTGCCACCTCGGCCCCCATCAGCAATAAGTGCTAGAGGGGGACTTACTGTACAATCAAATTATATATAGGACTACTGCAGTGATTTTGAAATATATGCTGAGGAAGAGTCCTACTCATCCTCAGTAAGTAAGGGAATAAACATTTGATTCCAATGATTACAGAAAGTAGTCACGGAAACTAGATGTCAATGGTTTATGTATATCTAGCAAATTGCAAAAAACACTGATACAATGATGGGAGGTTTAAATGGAAACTCTACCCCCACACCATTACTATTAATTTAAGAGCCTACATTTTAAGCTGTAATTTATGTTCTATCCATTTTTTTGCCTGCGTGTACAGTCCCTCTATAGACTGTTTCCAATTAATAGTGTTTCTATAATTCCCGAGCACCCAGGGGTTCTAGAGCGGGCACATGCTTACCAAAGAGATGAAGTGATGTACCCAGCATGGGGTTCCAAAATTCCCAACATGTGTGTCCATGCCCTCACACAGCATGTTCATACCCCCACAACGCGTGGCCCTGCTGGTACCTGACTTCCAATAACTACAAACTGCCATACTGGCTGAAGCGTTTGCCTATACCTGCGCAGGGTAATGACTGCATGAAGACTTTGTCAGTGCAGAGAAACTCTAGGCACTACTGTAGATCAGTGGTCCCCAAACTCAGCCCTCAAGCACGCCCAACAGTTCATGTTTTCCAGGTAAAACCCAGCAGGTTCACAGGTGTATTCATTACTTAAGCTGGACATACACTTTACAATTATCTAGCAGGCCATATGCCAGATCTGGTTGGTTGCAAGGGCGTAGCTTCCATAGGTGCAGGCAGTGCAGCTGCTATGGGGCCCAGAGCTGAGAGGCGTCCACCTTCCCTGTCAGAGTTACATGTGTTATATACATTTTTCGCCGTTGGGTGGTACGTAGGGGTGATTTCAAACTTTTTCCTTGGGGCCTGCAATATATCTAGATATGCCCCTGGACCTGCTCATTGTAGTGTGCTATAAAATTAATTGGAGGGCATTTTAATGTTATATAATATGAACCGGAGCACTGTAATGAGGCACAATATGAAAGGGATAATGTGTATTGGGGGTACTGTGCGGCATAATGTGTACTGGCAGCTCTGAAATGTGACATAGGGTGAACTTAAGCACTACTACGATTCATAAAAGAAACTAGGGCACTACTATGGGGCATAACATTAATTAAGGCTCTACCATGGTTCAGAAAATGAACTAGGGCATTATTAAAGGGCATAAAATGAACAACTGTTGCAGAGAAGTGTCTCTCTAGAAGCCTTGGGAAGGGGGACCCTTCAAAATGTTGCTATGGGGCCCACAAAGTTCTGGCTACGCCCCTGGTTGGTTGAATGAAAATCTGGTAATGGATGAGAGCAAATTAAAATCGACCATTTGCTCCCAAACTCTGGAAAATGGACAAATCCTGTACGTGATTTAACCAATTTGTATAAGTGACCGTTTTTGTTTGTTTTCCAGTGTTTGGGAGCAAATGGCCAATTGTCATTTGCTCTCATCCATTACCAGATTTTCATTCCAACCAGCCAGATCTGCCAGATCATTTTATAGTGTATGCCCAGCTTTACTGGCACATTTTAAAAGATCCACAGGTGGAGCAAATGATTTCACTTATGATTCTGTGAGGAGACCTGGAATACTTGAACTGTTGGGGGTCCTTGAGGACTGAGTTTGGGAACCACTGCAATACTGCAGGGATTGCTAGGACGGGTTGGGTATGGGATCCTGGCGGTCAAAATACAGACGCCGGGATCCCGACCGCCAGAATGCCGGCAGGGGGGGCGAGCGAAATGAAACCCATTGCGGGCTCGCCTTCGCCATGCTGCAGGCTCGGTGGTTCGCTGCGCTCGCCACAGGTTCTATTCCCACTCCTTGGGTGTGTACATTAATGGGCACTACACATTGGCAGATCCGCCACCGAGCTGCCCGACGGCTGATACGGCTGACAGGCGACCCGGCGGTGGGGGGGGGAGTGAAGTTTCTTCACGCCCACCGTCACCCGGCTCTATAGCAATGCATGCTAATATGGACAATCTCTTCCATATTGGCCCGCATGTATAAGCGACGGGGCACCAACGATTAATCATTGGTGCCTACACAATGCACGATATGAACGAGTTCTCGTTCATTAATGAACCAGAACGTTCATATCGTGCATGTTATCTGCCAGAAGACTAAAAGGAAGGGATGAATATTTTGTTCTATATCTACTGATTTATATTGTCTGGTGCTCTCCTTTACCTTATAGGAGTGTGTATGTGCTGTTTATTTTCTATTTACTCTTTAGTAAAAAATTAATAAAAAATAGATAGATAGATAGATAGATAGATAGATAGATAGATAGATAGATAGATAGATAGATAGATAGATAGATAGAAGTTCTTGAATGGACTTCTGCTTCCAAAATGTTTAACCTTTATGATGAAATGTCATTTTGTTACCATCGTCCTTACCTGTTACTGTGCAGTTTGCTTTACTCATTATTATGTGCTGCTTCGTTTCTAACGACCGTTTTCCAGAATTGTTTTCAATAAATACGTAATGTTCCCTCGCAGTTAAATGGAAAAATGTGAATTCATGGAGGGCAATGACACTTGAAAATAGAAAATTATCTTTTGTGAAATGTGTTTTCATCGGCCGTCTTCTAATTCTCATTTCATTTTGTGACTTCTCCTAAAGTCGGCACATGTGCTATTTTGAAGCAGAAATTATATGTTTTATTTATTTATTTTGGAACAATCAAATATAACACAGTAAACTATAAATAATCCTACTGTAAATTAATTTGTGCTACATGTGAGAATTATTTTGTCACGTCTGTAAATTGTATTACTTATTATGGTATGAGATCTGCTATAAAAACACTTATTAAATGTCACCTTATAGTATGGAGGAAATTAGTGCTAAGGGCATTGGAAAAGGTCTGTGCAGACTGTAGCGTTGACTAGAACATCTCATCTTACAGAAGACTTTGTGGAGATGGGCTTGCAATTCAGAAGCTCTAGGCACAGTTCTGAAGAGCTACTGCTCCTATCAGACCAGGATAATTTCCCTCCTTTCGTTGTTTACCTGCAAAGGTGATCTCACCATCAGAGCCGGCCCTAACCAATATGATGCCCTAGGCAAGATTTTGGCTGGTGCCCCCTAGCACCACAGCTGGTTCCGCCTCTGACCTTGCACCTCTTTCTCAGCACCATCACCCCTCACCCATAGCAGTCCTTATTTTGGTGTTTGTACCCCCTATATTTTAAAAAGGAACATTTCGCACATTTGGAGCACAGCCCAAATAGGGGTGTGTTTTTGCTGGCAAGGGGCATGGCCACATAATAGTATCCCCAATTCCAATTACACCACACAGTACTGCAACTTTATTCACATTTGATCATGCGATAGTGTCCATAATTCATATTACATCCCACAGTAGTATCACTTTACCTTATAAACATTACTCCTCACAGTAGAGCCCCTTATTCACATTACATCACACTGAATTGCTCCTTATTCACATTACACCACACCTTATTGCTCTTTATTCACATTAGACGACACAGTAGTGCCCTTTCTATATGCAATGCTACATAGTAGAGCACCTTATATACATAATGCCACACATTAGTAATTCATTTATACACATAATTCCACACAGTAATGCCCCTTACACATATGAGACACATTATTAATGTCCTTATAAACATAATGTGCCTTACACATTATGACAACCTTTATTAATGCCCTTTTACACATAATGTCCCTTACACATATGCCGCACATTATTTATGCCCTTATACACATAATGACACACATAGTGCCCCTTACACATATGTTGCACATTATTAGTACATTTTTGCATGACACACATAATGCTCCTAACACATATTCTGAACACTACTGCACAACCAACCCACTCACATGCACACAGCACTCACACAGCTACTAACACTGTGACCTCTGCCTCTGCTTGGATACAGATATGTCCTCATAAATCTTGCCTCAATGCTAACGCTGGGCACTTTTTTTTAATGAAAATGCATCTTATTTGCATTGCTATGTGGCTAGGATGCACAAGCAACTTCTGCCGATTAAAATGATATGCGGCATGCCTATATACTGTGCAGAGGCGTAACTAGGGTTTTTGGAGCCCAGGGCAAGATCAATAATGGCGCCCAACAAAAAAAAAAAAAAATTTCTAATAAAAAGAATAAATTAATAAAATGCTAATAATAAAAAAAATATATATAAAAGGAAAGTGTGTGCAGACGCCACCGGTGTCACTGCATATAAAGATGTCAGGGTGTGTATGTAGGTGCAGTGGTCGAAGTAGAATTTTGAAGGTGGAATGAAAGAGTTTAGATAGCAATTATGCACGCGCCGAAGGCGCGCGCGCTCCGGAAAAGGGGCGCGGTCACTCAAAAGGGGCGTGTCCTTCAGTGTATTAGGACCCCTTGTACTATCTAGTACTGGTGCCCCTTTCACATTATAGCACACGGTATGAGCCGAAATTCACATTATAGCACACAGTATGAGCCGAAATTCACATTGCCCCACATGGCATGAGCTGAAATTCACATTATGGCACACAGTATGAGCCGAAATTCACATTACTCCACATGGTATGAGCCAAAATTCACATTACCCCACATGGTATGAGCCGAAATTCACATTACAGCACACGGTATGAGCCGTAATTCACATTACAGCACACGGAATGAGCCAAAATTCACATTACCCCACATAGTATGAGCCGAAATTCACATTATAGCACACGGTATGAGCCAAAATTCACGTTACAGCACATGATATGAGCCAAAATTCCCATTATAGAGTTAGGGGATCCTACCCCCAGAATTAACATGGCCTGTGGGGCACTATGATGAGGGAGCCCACCCCCTTAATAGACTAATTGCAGAGTTTAGCAGCGGAAGGGCTGCAGCGGTTTCTCACCCCAAGCTGCGGCGCTTCTGCCACCTCCGACACTCCACATCTTCGGCACGACCCGGGATGCAGAGCACCGCACCGGGTATGCACCCTTTTCAGTGTGGTCTGCTGCGCTCTGAAGGGGTTCTTGTTTCATGCTGCAGGATTCCGATGTGCACCTTCCTCCCCGCTGTTACTGTCACGGTAAGCATTAGTATCGATTACCGCAGAGGCCATTTTCTGAGGCATATGTGTTAAACCTCAGGAACTGAGATGCCCTTCTCACCATACAGCTGTGTGGCCGAGCCGGGCGGGGGGACAACCAGCAGCAGCATGCCGGATATCAGCAGCAGAGGGTGCGGGCTGTACATACTTGAGGTAGCTGGATATTCAACAGTGCTGAAAGCCTCCGGAGCCCGCACCCCCGGAGCTGCAGTACACCGGCAGAGGACACCCATCCCCCGAACCCTGCGTAGCCCAAAGCCGGACATCAGCAGCATGTTGAACGCGGAAGCAGAAGCTGCTTATTGCCGGTCAACGTGCTGCTGATCTCCGGCTTTGGGCTCCGCACGTGCATTACAGCCCCCACCCTCGGCTGCTGATATCCGGCATACTGCCCCTGCTGCTGGCTTTCCACCCGCCCGGCTCGCCCACCCAGCTGGATGGTGAGTGAGAAGGGCATCTCAGTGCCCGTGGTTTAATACATATCTCTCTTCGGTAAATGGCCATTAGTACATCCCACACACACTGATTACACACACACACAGACTGGCCACCCCCAAATCCTACACACACCCACTCAGACTACACACACACACACACACACACACACACATTCTCATACTTTCCTCTCCCCCACACACACACACTGGACTGCAAAAATTTACACACACTGACACTGTTCCACACACACACACTCACACTGTCCCACACACACAATTAACACACACGCACACTGTCCCACACACCAGTGGCGTGCGGTGAGGTCAGTGGCGTGCGGTGAGGCACTACAGCATAATGTCTGCCGAATCCTGCCAATGAGCCCTACCGCCACCGAGCCAATGCCCGCCACTGCCTCTGAGCCGATGCCCACTGCCACCACCAATGGCTTACAAACTGGCCCACCATCAACTGACCCAGCCCTCCGCCACTAATTTGCAACTCAGTCCAAAGCCGCCAATGCCCGCTGCATGCCTGCTCATCATACTTGTGATATATTGTACAATTTTATAGAAAAAAATAATAATTAGTGTTTGGGACTGGGAAGGGAGTGGGAGGAGGACATGAATGCAATTTTGTTGTCCAGGGCTTCCATTAACTTAATGGAGAAGGGACTGAATGGGTTAAAAATGTCCAAAAAAAACTGCGTGAGGTCCCCCCTCCTAAGTATAACCAGCCTCGGGCTCTTTGAGCCGGTCCTGGTTGTTTAAATACTGGGAAAAAATTGGACAGGGGTTCCCCGTATTTAGACAACCAGCATCGGGCTCTTAGTCCGGTCCTGGTCCAAAAAATACGGGGGACAAAAGATGTAGGGGTCCCCCCGTATTTTTAAAACCAGCACCGGGCTCCACTAGCCAGGGACATAATGCCACAGCCGGGGGACACATTTATGTAGGTCCCTGCGGCCATGGCATTACCCCCCCAACTAGTCACCACTGGCCGGGGTTCCCTGGAGGAGTGGGGACCCCTTAAATCAAGGGGTCACCCCCCCTCCAGGCACCCAAGGGCCAGGGGTGAAGCCCGAGGCTGTCCCCCCCATCCGTGGGCTGTGGATGGGAGGCTGATAGCCATGTAAGTAAAAAAGAATATTGTTTTTTGTTGTGGAACTACAAGGCCCAGAAAGCCTCCCCCGCTTGCTGGTACTTGGAGAACCTCAAGTACCAACATGCAGGGAAATAACGGGCCCGCCGGTACCTGTAGTTCTACAACAGAAAAAATACCCAAATAAAGACACAACTCACACACCGTGACAGTAAAAATTTATTAAAACACACTGACACACTCACACATACTTACCTATATCCCACGCCGGTCACGTCCACTTGTCCAGTAGAATCCAATAGGGGTAGCTGTAAAAATGAGAGACACATTACTTACCTACATCCCACGCCGGTCACGTCCACTTGTCCAGTAGAATCCAATAGGGGTACCTGTAAAAATGAGAGAGAGATTACTTACCTACATCCCACGCCGGTCACGTCCACTTGTCAGTAGAATCCAATAGGGGTACCTGTAAAAATGAGAGAGAGATTACTTATCTACATCCCACGCCGGTCACGTCCACTTGTCAGTAGAATCCAATAGGGGCACCTGTAAAAATGAGAGACAGATTACTTACCTACATCCCACGCCGGTCACGTCCACTTGTCAGTAGAATCCAATAGGGGTACCTGTAAAAATGAGAGACAGATTACTTACCTACATCCCACGCCGGTCACGTCCACTTGTCAGTAGAATCCAATAGGGGTACCTGTAAAAATGAGAGACAGATTACTTACCTACATCCCACGCCGGTCACGTCCACTTGTCAGTAGAATCCAATAGGGGTACCTGTAAAAATGAGAGAGAGATTACTTACCTACATCCCACGCCGGTCACGTCCACTTGTCAGTAGAATCCAATAGGGGTACCTGTAAAAATGAGAGACAGATTACTTACCTACATCCCACGCCGGTCACGTCCACTTGTCCAGTAGAATCCAATAGGGGTACCTGTAAAAATGAGAGACAGATTACTTACCTACATCCCACGCCGGTCACGTCCACTTGTCCAGTAGAATCCAATAGGGGTACCTATAAAAATGAGAGACACATTACTTACCTACATCCCACGCCGGTCACGTCCACTTGTCCAGTAGAATCCAATAGGGGCACCTGTAAAAATGAGAGACAGATTACTTACCTACATCCCACGCCGGTCACGTCCACTTGTCCAGTAGAATCCAATAGGGGAATCTGTAAAAATGAGAGACAGATTACTTACCTACATCCCACGCCGGTCACGTCCACTTGTCCAGTAGAATCCAATAGGGGCACCTGTAAAAATGAGAGACACATTACTTACCTACATCCCACGCCGGTCACGTCCACTTGTCAGTAGAATCCAATAGGGGTACCTGTAAAAATGAGAGACAGATTACTTACCTACATCCCACGCCGGTCACGTCCACTTGTCAGTAGAATCCAATAGGGGTACCTGTAAAAATGAGAGACAGATTACTTACCTACATCCCACGCCGGTCACGTCCACTTGTCCAGTAGAATCCAATAGGGGAATCTGTAAAAATGAGAGACAGATTACTTACCTACATCCCACGCCGGTCACGTCCACTTGTCCAGTAGAATCCAATAGGGGCACCTGTAAAAATGAAAGACACATTACTTACCTACATCCCACGCCGGTCACGTCCACTTGTCAGTAGAATCCAATAGGGGTACCTGTAAAAATGAGAGACAGATTACTTACCTACATCCCACGCCGGTCACGTCCACTTGTCAGTAGAATCCAATAGGGGTACCTGTAAAAATGAGAGACAGATTACTTACCTACATCCCACGCCGGTCACGTCCACTTGTCAGTAGAATCCAATAGGGGTACCTGTAAAAATGAGAGACAGATTACTTACCTACATCCCACGCCGGTCACGTCCACTTGTCAGTAGACTCCAATAGGGGTACCTGTAAAAATGAGAGACAGATTACTTACCTACATCCCACGCCGGTCACGTCCACTTGTCCAGTAGAATCCAATAGGGGTACCTGTAAAAATGAGAGACAGATTACTTACCTACATCCCACGCCGGTCACGTCCACTTGTCCAGTAGAATCCAATAGGGGTACCTATAAAAATGAGAGACACATTACTTACCTACATCCCACGCCGGTCACGTCCACTTGTCCAGTAGAATCCAATAGGGGCACCTGTAAAAATGAGAGACAGATTACTTACCTACATCCCACGCCGGTCACGTCCACTTGTCCAGTAGAATCCAATAGGGGAATCTGTAAAAATGAGAGACAGATTACTTACCTACATCCCACGCCGGTCACGTCCACTTGTCCAGTAGAATCCAATAGGGGCACCTGTAAAAATGAGAGACACATTACTTACCTACATCCCACGCCGGTCACGTCCACTTGTCCAGTAGAATCCAATAGGGGCACCTGTAAAAATGAAAATGATACTTACAAACTTCAATCCACAGGAGGAGAGAGAGAGAGAGAGAGAGAGAGAGAGAGAGAGAGAGAGAGAGGGGGGGGGGGGGGTAGGAGAGAGAGACTAACCTGCTGCTGCTGCTGGGGAGACCGGCACACACTGCAGGGCCACGACGGGAGGACGGAGCCGGCGGAGCAGGGGGAGAGCCGCACAACACCGCTCCTGTCAGCAGCAGCGGAGGAGGACGGGGGCGCACACTGCAGACACCAATCACCGCCGGGACAATTAACACACGCACACTGTCCCACACACGCACACACACAATTAACACGCACACTGTCTCACACACACACACACGCACTGTCCCACACACGCACACTGTCTCACACACACACACGCACACTGTCCCACACACACAATTAACACACACGCACACTGTCACACACACACACTGTCACACGCACACTGTCACACACACACATACAATTAACACACACACACGCACACTGTCCCACACACACACACAATTAACACACACACACTGTCCCACACACGCACAATTAACACACTCACACAATTAACACACTCACACTGTCCCACACACGCACAATTAACACACTCACACAATTAACACACTCACACTGTTCCACACACACACAATTAACACACTCACACAATTAACACACACTCACACACACACACTGTCCCGCAACCCCCTCTCCCGACAGAAAAAAAACTAAAGTCCGCACTCCGCTCACCTGGCTGTTAAACCCGCTCACTGAAGCCGCGCAGGCGCGCGCGCGTACCGTCGCGGTCGCGCGCACGCGCGATCGCGCACAGTACAATGTGTAGGGAGACGGAGAGAGGGGGAGGGCCGGGGGAGATGAGCGGAGGCTCCTGGCTGCCGCTGCCTGTCCAGTGTGACAGGCACAGCAGCCGGGAAGACAGTGAGAGCGCCGCAGGTAGCGTCGGCGGAATCCCTGTTGCATGGGGTGAGCAGGCCGTGCCGGTGGCGCCCCCTCTGTTGGGGCTTCCACAGCGCCCAGGGCACGTGCCCTGCTCGCCCCGTGCTAGATACGCCTCTGATACTGTGTGAAACTGTGGCTGTATCTGCATATGAAATGCTACACACAGAATATAGGCATGCCGCATATCATTTTAACCAGCAGAAGCTGCTGATGCCCCTAGGCATATCAAGTGCCCTAGGCAATTGCCTAGTTTGCCTATGCCTATGGCCGGCTCTGCTCACCATGGGCTTTCTTTTAAAAAAAACACAAAAAAAACCTTTTATTGCATACTTCCACCCCAACCGTGTGGTATTTCTGTGAGGTGTACCTCCACTGATTGCACAACCTGCCAGCAGCATCAAACACAATGCAGCCCAAATGGGGGCCTCTGATGGTTCCTCTGCGGGCAGGTTGTGCCTCAATATATCATATGACTACACAAGTGCCCGTTCTCCCATGTATGCATTGGGCCCATGTATGGCTTACCTCCCACAGTGTAACCTCCGTAGTGCTCCCAACATGGCTGCCTCATCTGGTACGCTTGTGGATGAGATGAAAATACATGGATTTGATAGTTTTGTTGGTACCCTAGTCTGAACGTTAAGACGCTGCAATCACCCCCATTTTGTGTCATCTCTTCTAGGGGTGGACTATTCCACCCAGGGTAATCCTACGCAGTGTGCCCAAGATGGCTGCCGCACCTGGTACCTTCTGAGGGTGGAATACACAGCCCATGGAAGTTATTACCCAAAATGCCTACACCAATCCTGCATTATGATTACTCTATGCATTCTAGGTTTTAATTTTAATGTCTGTGTGTATTGCTGTATTAATCCTCTGTATTATGTTTATTGTTCTGATGTCTGTAAAGCGCCTTGAGTCCTGTTTGGAGAAAGAGCGCTATATAAATAATAAGAATTTACTTACCGATAATTCTATTTCTCGGAGTCCGTAGTGGATGCTGGGGTTCCTGAAAGGACCATGGGGAATAGCGGCTCCGCAGGAGACAGGGCACAAAAAAGTAAAGCTTTACTAGGTCAGGTGGTGTGCACTGGCTCCTCCCCCTATGACCCTCCTCCAGACTCCAGTTAGGTACTGTGCCCGGACGAGCATACACAATAAGGGAGGCATTTTGAATCCCGGGTAAGACTCATACCAGCCACACCAATCACACCGTACAACTTGTGATCTAAACCCAGTTAACAGTATGACAACAGAAAGGGCCTCTTAAAGATGGCTCCTTAACAATAACCCGAATTAGTTAACAATAACTATGTACAAGTATTGCAGATAATCCGCACTTGGGATGGGCG